>NW_025064886.1:162276-869224 GCF_019112545.1 Guyanagaster necrorhizus | reverse complement strand
GTAAGGAAAGAAGTAAAATAGCAAAACAGGTACTTACTTGGAGAGTGCGACAGCATTCCCGAAATTAGTCGCAAATGCCCTGAACAGTTCATAGGTGAACATTTCGCCGTCATTTGGAGTAACAATCAAAACCACACAGACGTGGCCGATTCCTCTGCAAAGAGAACGATACTGAACGTAATCACGAGCGGTATCTGTTACTTTGATGCCCTCCCGGCAGGTGACTGTTTCCAGCTGATAAATAGCAAAAGAAAGGTTGGGTTCTAACTGGCACCGAACCAGCTATATGTCATTTCATATGCTTGATTCGATGTTCTCAACGTGGCATACTGGCTGCGCAGATAAGGCCAAGAGCTTGCTTATAGGAAAAGTCGAGGACGCGGACGTGCGAAAGGAAAACATTACGTCAACCATGAGCAGCTTGATTTAGGCATCACCGCCCGATAGCATTCCCCATTCCCAGCTTCTCAATCAACAAAGCTTCCAGGCTTCTTCTTGGTGTCAAGCCTTCTCATATCTTCTATACTACATCTTCTATTTTAATCTTAGTTTTCAAGACGGGACTCAAAGAGGCTTTACATTCGGTTGCCACGTATGTCCGATGTGTAGAGCACTGTTTAAATGGTGTCATAGTACAAGTTTTCGCTGCCCTTAGACCAATGCCGTATACTATCGCGAGTTCTGGAATGGATCTCAGAAGTATGAGTAGATCAAGAAACTGGAGAATCATGCATAGACAGGCTTGAGACAAGCGCACCCTGGATGAAGAGCGGGAATAGCACATGTGCGCTGCAAAAGCCAAGACGACACACCCGAATGCAAATCACGGCTGTGATCCAAGGTTAATCCGGATGCTATTAGCGTCTTCATAGGGTTTTTCTTTGACCATAGTCTTGGCTAGCCGCTACTCTGCAGGAGAATTTGTGGGGAACTTGTGGCCAGAGCAGTCCAGTAGCAGACTCCTTGTACGGATCCTTCTCAGGGACAGCGATCAGAATGAAACTCTTGCCTTCCGACAAGCATAATCTTCCGCCATCAATGTACCATCACTTTTTCTGTTGCCCCGTCGGCGATGTATTTGCATTTATCGTGGGTTGTCGTGGGTAAGACTTTACCTTATCGGAAAGCAAAACATACCACACCACACGGTGTGTTAACAATGCAAAGGCTCCTTTACCTCTCCGTGTTCGAAAGAACGGCAGAATTAGAGCAAATTTCGCCTAGGCGCATCATTTGCTGTGCTTATTACATACTGCCAAATGCATCGTAATTTAAATGTGTCGATCCCAATATGTGTCGGGTTAAACTGGCCACAAGTATAAAGGCGAGACATGTTGGACGTCAGAAAATGCGTCTTTTCTCCACCTTTTTTCCTGTGTCCTCAACAGCCAGTATCATGCGCTTCCATTCTGTCCTCCTCGGGGTATCATTCCTATCAGGATCCCTAGCGGCCGCTGCCGTTGTCGGTGGGAGACAACAGGATGATGGAGTGGAGACCCTTTCTCTCGATGAGCTGTACGATCTCGCCATCGCCGAGGGAGGTCAGCTCATCGTCAAGGCCGGTGGCGACGAGAAGAACCAGCAGGACTCTGTCATCCAAGCCTTCCAAGAGAAATTTCCGAAGATCAATATTACGCTTACGGTCGACCTGTCGAAGGTACTGTCGTCTTGTCATCGTTCATGGCAGTGGCTAACTGGTTATCCCTTGGCAGTATCACGACAGTGTCATCGACCGATCACTGAACCAGACAGGGATAGCAGGTACAGACGTTGCTCATTTGCAGACACTCCACGACTTCATCAGGTGGAAGGAAGAAGGACGCGTGAGTAGCCGGTATTAAGAGGTGGTGGTCCTTGTCCTGACCGACGTTTTTTCACAGCTCCTTTCGTACAAGCCAGCAGGGTGGGACCAGATTCCGGATGACATCAAGGATGCCGATCAAGCTACCTATGTGTAAGTCCTTCCAAACTTCTAATTCCGCAGCGTCGGCTGAGGAAAGAACGGTTTGACGTCGTAGAGGAATTGCGTACTTGATATTCACCAACAACTTCGCCACAGCGAAAATTGACGTGTCTGAGGCGCCTATTGAGTTCCTGGATTACCTGGATCCTAAATGGAAGGGAAAGATCGTGTCAACCTATCCTAACGACGACGATGCGGTCCTTTTCGAGTGAGCCTTCTCGGGCCATTCTTCTCCGAGCTTGTGACTGATGAATTGGCAGGTTCTACAAGATCCAGCAAACGCACGGCTGGGACGCCATCAATAGCTTCATCGCGCAAGACGTTCAGTGGGTCCGTGGAACTGCTACTCCCGCCAGTATCCTTTTGGCCGACAATGACCGGGCCGTGTCATTTACCACAGACACCGGTTTCACAAACGGCAGTTCCGGGGTGTTCCAGCAGTTACCAGAGAGTGACTTTAGTCATAGTATTATTTGGGCTCAACGGGCAGCGATATTTGAGACAGCAGAGCATCCCCACGCTGCGAAGCTCTACCTCAACTGGCTTCTCTCGGAGGAACGCCAGACCGCCCTCGGTGGATGGAGCGTGCGCACTGATGTTGCCCAGCAAGACGGTCTCAAGGGTGCGCTCAGGCCGTTTCCTGATACTTCTGGCTCCAAGCTAACCTTGCTCTTCCTGGCAGTTTTGTCCGAATACAGTGGGAAACTGGACCCGGCCGCCTTTGAGATGTTTATGGTTGACCGAGCGCTTGTCGAACGGTATCGATTCCAGTTCGAGCAACTGCTTGGCACGGCGCAGGGTCTTAGCCCGCTGGACGACGGTCTGTAGTAATGTTTTTGGTGCCCTTAGAGCGGGAGTTGTCACTTGTACTTTGGTACAGCATAAATCTCCAAGGCTGCTACCATTGTCAAATTCTGGGTGTGGTGAGGGATTTTGGCGATTTGCCGTGTTGAGATAAAACAGGTCCCCGTGTCAAACATATATGCGGCCCGGCTTCCTCCTGCTTGGTGCGGCAAGGTCCGGACAAACATTGGCAATCTATAGTAACTGACGTTTTGCTCAACGCGTAGCTCGCCTGAACGGTGCCAAAAAAAAACACTGCTCCATTTTGATTGTACAGATATTCAACCGCTATACATCAATACACAGATCACACAGACACACAGACAACAAAAAAAGACGCTGAAGATATGTACATATGAAAAATAGTTATCAATTCAAAGTATCGTCCGTCCCTGAGTTTCAAATATCATTGTTGTGCCGGGAAAAGGGCATCATATGCAGGGCAGAGACTGTCCCAGACCGCGTCAGGCTCAATCTGGTTGGCGGCGTCACCTGGATCCGCCAACATCACCGTGGCGAGGCCGGCTTGCAAGTGCCAGAAGATGTGACAGTGGAAGAACCAAGGGCCTGAGGGGTGGCAGCTACTTGTTACCAAGGCGAAAGAAGAACCAGCGGAGAAGAAATCATACCGGGCTTATCGGTCCTGAACCGAATCATAGCACCAGCAGCACCGGCGGCAACAATGTCACGCTTAATGGGATCCTTCGTGTTAATCTCGTCGGTGCTGTTGGACTTGATCAACCAGAAGTTCATCTAAAGACATCAGAGTGAGATCGGTGATATCGACAACATGTGACCAGGAACGTACGCCATGCATATGAATCGCTACGCATAGATGTCAGTGCCAAGGTCGTAGAGCAGACGGCGTAGAAGAAACTTACGATGCGCGTCATCATCATCACTATCAGTCGCCATCAGCACGACTCAAACAAAGGATAAGAATAAACTCACTTCGGTGGGAATGTAATCTGAATGGTCTTATTAGCCGGAAGGATAAAGGTGTTCTCCGTCTCATTGAAGTCGGAAGTCTCAATGTCGCCCTCGATGACCTTCATAAGGGTAGGAACCACAGGAGGAACGTATGACACATTGTTGACGTTCCAAATTGCTTTTCCGGCAATGTTAACAAACTCAAGGGTTATGTTCACGTCAGCGGGTGGCGCCTGGGAAGGACGCATCAAGACGCGTGAATGCATCGTGTGTAAGCCGAAAACTCACCGATTCTGGGACTAGAGGGCGGAGGTTGCCTTCAATCAAAGGAACGCCGTTGACTGGGCCTTGAGTCATGGGAGCAGTAGGGTCTTGCCTAGGCGCACCTGCGTATCGCAAGATGGCTCGGGACAAGGTAGCGTTTTCTGGAGACGGTTGAGTACTACCATCCTGGAAGAGACAAAGACGTACGGTTTAAATTGTTCAACGCGTTACCGCCAACCTGAATTACAATATGTAAGGTAACCAGACGTCCACGCGAAAGGGCACCTACATATGGCGCATTAATCCAGTAGTTGTCAACACGTTGGTCGGCGTGAACCTGTGAACAAAGATATTGTCAAAGGTGATCATCTTCGACAGTTAACGCAAAACGTACAACAACGGAGTATCGTTGACCAGCTAACATCTGAACGGTGTCGACTACCGAAGGAGTGAGCTCCACTCCGTCGGCTTCAATGACCTAGGCAGATATATACATGAACATCACAGTTACAATCTAGTCTAGAAGGACAGACCGTTAAGCTGTGCTTATCAATCGAGAAAGTGAAGACGTTCCGCGCCGACTCGTTGATGATGCGGAACCGGTATCGCTTGCCCGGCACGACATTAATCACCGACCAGTCGATTTCGGGACCGCCGTTGAAGCGGCCAAAGCCGTTTACTGTGCCAGAGTCGGAGACACTGTGGGAGTGGCTTGTCAGGGACAATAGGGTAGGAACGAAAACCCGACGAGCTTACGGGATAATTCCAGTGGCCTCAAATTGCTGGAGCATTGGAAGTGTGCTGTTGTGCCACCAATCACCCAGTTGGATGATCTGGAAAGTAAAGTAAGTGGCAGGGAAAGAATCTATGACCAGTCGGTTCTACCGTGGATTCATCGTCAACATCATAGAGATGAGCCAGAGGATCCTCGGGATCTGAATATCGTTCTAGGAAATAGATCTACCAAACATACACAGACGGCGTACCGTAGACGATCAATGGGCCACGGAATCCCTGGAAAAGAGAGAAGTTATGAGTATGGTTAAACACCCTCAGGCAAATGCTACCTACATCAATATACTGAATGCTCAATTGACTGCGCAATACATGATCAGGACAGTTTGATATTGCATGAACCCAGTGGGTAATACCTATGATACCAGAAGGTCCCGGTTTGACCGAATTCGCTGAGATCAACAATGTAAGTGTAAGACGCGCCCGGCCCGATAGGACAGGTAGTGACAAAAGGAGATCCTTCGTTCCACAAGTTCTCTGTCGTGAAGAAGATGCCATCCAGATCCTAAAGTGACGATTATTAGATGCGCGTCACGTAATGTTAAGAGCTTACCAGTGAAGTGGAAAGACGCATCGAAGGATCGACCTGATAACGTGTGAGACAGATGGTAGAACCAGCGACGGGGTACAAACCAGGTCATTGTGAAGCGTGATCGACAAAATGTCGTTCTTGTTAACCAAGATCGGAGGCCCAGGGTAGCTGAAGATATCTTCAGGATATATGAGACGAAGAGACAAAGAATATCCTTACGTTCCATTGGCAACAATTGTGCCTGTAGATTGAATTTACACGAAGTCAGTTTGGCAACTCCGCAGAAAAGGTAAGCCTTACTCCTAAGAAAGCCGTCAGGCGCCAACGCGTTGTTGACAAGGTCGATAGTGAATTCTTTCAAGTTTGCCTCACCCTTCCCGCCACCTTCGGACGATGCAGCGACCGCCACGCCGGCAGCAGGATGGGGGCGCAAGAGAGTAAGAACAACAGCCGATGCGAGCAGAGAGAACATGGTGCGCTGGGTTCTCCTTGACCATCTCTAGAGTATTTATACGTTCTTGCTCTTCCACGTTCGGGGCCGCCCGCGAAAATGCAGCAGAGGCATTAAACCCTCCTGTGAATGGCAGAGACACGAGCCGCATGGAACGGCGCGCGTAGGAAAAACGATACAGTAGAGTTTGACTGAAGAAAGTGCGCGTTTCTCATCATCGTGAGCGGAAAATGAACCAGCTGGAGGTCATGGTAAAGGAAAAAAAAGTAAACAGGTAATGTGAGCGTTAGGCGTGCGTAGTGTCTGTGTGAAGTCATAGAATTATGGTGTCATTATTGGAAACCTTTCAAGTCGGTGGTCTCGTCCAGAGTCTAGAAGCGGAGATTTCAGCGCACGGCGGCAATCATCTGAAGGGCAGTTGCCAGGACGTCCTAGAGGTGCAAAATTGCGATTAGTGGCAGAGCATGTACAGGCCATGTACCGAAGCGGTGACGTTTTGTGGCATCTGAAGACACGACGACCAGACAAAGAGGCCCTAGCACTCGTTCGAGCACACATTGTAAATATATGAGAAGTTAAAAAACGCTCCAACTAAGCACAAGGGAACGGAGCTCTAACATACTCACCACAAACCCATCGTTTCACCAGATACGTGAAAAAGGCTTCCAAAAAGCCAAACATATGTGGGCATGACCCAAAAACTATTCCACGCCAAGCTCGCTTGGGATAATAATCAGAGAAAGAGTTGGATGTAGGACCAAAATGGTAGCAGATCATGAGAAAAGTAAGGATGTTTAGGCTGGTGCCGGTCTTGAAGCCGAGGAATTCTGAGGGTTCAAAAGCAAGTTTCTCGAGCACCAAGAATAATGTGTTTCCTTGGCGCCTCCGTGGTATCCAGGGAGCGAGCATGTACGAAACAGGTCATGATGGCACTTTTCACATTTCACATGGCCAGGAAAACATCGGCCTGCAGTTCCGACCTTCAGGCATCAAGTTGATGGTGGAGGTAAAAGAAAGTAAATTCGGACCAATCTACAAGCCAAATGCCGCAGAGTAACTACAGGCCACCCGACCTGTATACGTTCTGCTCATTTGCTCGAAACGGATCATTAGAATTCCAAAATCCTTTCCCTACGGACTACAACACGTCGAGAGTGCCGTTCTCAAAGGCCGTAGACTAAGGAGTGCAACTGCAGCCTGACCTTGTTAACGGATCCCTACGACGTTCTGGCATGGCATAGCAGAAAAAGAATCTGGGAGATGCCATCTTCGTCCTCCGATCACACCATCATAATCTCCAAAATCCCCTTCTCGCGCAGCCTCGGGACCTGCAATGAAGATGCGACCTCTTCTTGGGCAAACGCCGCGATGCCTTCCAGGCTGATAACTACCTTTGACGTTGCTCTGATGGCTGCATCGTCAAACTGCTCCCACCCACAACTGATGACAGGTTGGTGCTCTACCCTTTTCGCAGCGTCGCCCCGTAGGACGATGGACCTCAGAGGAGCCTCAGAGGGGATGGTATTGATGGTCATCGCAGCCCAGGCGACAAAATCCGAACGTGTGTTCCCGACAAACTTGATGTCCATGCAGAGTTCAAAGGTCTCGAGTTTGTGGTTGTTCGTGAGGTGAATGATGGAGTCATTGCTGGGATTGTATCGCGCTTCTACAGTTACTATATCAGCGTTGCGTGGGTTTGGAATGGAAGGCGTTTACGGTATGCGATGGGAGCGAACACGAGGTTGACGAGGTTCGGAGCGGCGCTGAGGATGTCGTCGGAAACGCGATGGAGGTGAAGAGGAAAGGAAATGTTTTGTTCTTTCGACGGCCATAGCGTGAGGCTGGTGAGGGAGGAGAGGCAGCCGGAGGCTGTAGGGGAGGATAACCATCTCAGCAAGGTCATGGAAATGTCGTGTAAAAGGAGTTCTTCAACGGGCGTCGTCGTTGGGTCTCGATCGAGAAAGAGACCGTCGCAGTGCAACACGCCGAGATATGTCAAGGACCGGGATGATAAGACGGTGGAGATAGGAAAGTCGTTGAACCGCTGGACAACGACAGAGCGTAGAGTGGGGAGTAGCAGGACTGTGGTGATGCCCTGCTTCACGGCGTCCGTCATGTCCTGCCACGACAGGTAGTCATTGTGGCCGTCAAGATGGAGTGCTTGGAGCCTGGGTAGAGAAACTAGCAGGCGCGCCAGGTCCTGCTCGGTATGCATCCAACCTCGCCTATATTGGCGTCGCTGGAGCTGGGTCGCCTCCTCCCACAGGATGAGCTTGCGCACGTACAAAGCGATGTGAGGCGATGCCTTGAGGAGGTCATAGAACCGACGGAACCGCCTGACGATGTAGGTGCCAGAGTTGTCGAGGATGGTTGCTGGTTGGACAATAGGGATTGTGCGAAAAACCTGAGTATATGCGGCATCCTGCATGCATCGGTGAGCCTGCAGGCATGCTTTGCACGACTGGAGGTCGTCATGAAGGTGGCAAATAATGTAGTCAATCACTTCCTGGGGCAGGGTCGACATAGGCGTCTGAGTCTCACCATCACATTCCCACGCTTGCGCAGCAACTTCGAGTCCTCCTCACCGACAGCACTCAATCGTATCAAAAACTATTTTTAAGAAAAAGGGAATAAAAATAATAAAGAGTACAGATACGATACAATACAAGTGCAATACAAATCCAGAGATTACTTGGCACCTGCCGAAGAGAACTGAACGCTTGTCAGACAGGTTGACCGTTGCAAACAGAAGATGACAAACCTTGGTCACCGATTTAGTTCCCTCAGAAATAGCATGCTTGGCCAGTTCACCAGGCAGAATCAGCCGCACGGACGTCTGGATTTCACGAGAGGAAATGGTAGACTTCTTGGAGTACGCAGCGAGTTCTGAGCACGACATCAGCCAGGGTGAAACGTCTCGAGACGAGTCGACGTACTGGAAGCCTCAGTGGCAACCCGCTCAAAGATATCGTTGACGAAAGAGTTAAGGATGGCCATTGCCTTGTTGGAGATACCCGTATCAGGATGTACTTGCTTCAGCACTGCAAGTACAGGTCAATCAATGAACGTGAACATCAGCAACGTCAACATCCACATACCCTTGTAGATGTAAGAAGAGTAAGTCTCTTTTCGTGACTTTCGGCGCTTCTTCTTCTCGCCGTCAGCTGCTGCGGGCTTGGAAGTCTTTTTGGCAGCTTTGGAACCTTCAGACTTGGCTGGAGCCTTGGAGGCGGTAGAGGCAGGAGCTTTGCCAGCAGTGGAAGCAGGTTTGGGAGCCATTGATGAGGTGGGAAGAAGTTAAGGTGGCGGTGGTAGTGAGTGCTAGAAGGCAAGTGAAAGGCGGAAGTCGACGATGATGCAGCGGGGTTTATATCAGAACGCGTCACGTTGTCAGTGTTTGGCTCCGACGCGTCTCGTTGTTGACCAGAATCAACAAAGAGAGACCACACGTGATTGAACCTTATTTGCACTCACGGTATAAATACTGGGCGACCACCACCTTGGCCCTTGTTCACTCCCACTACCTCAAGCGCTTCAAGCCCCTCGAAAACTACTTACCTTTTCGCTCAACCTCCATTTTCACTTACATAACAATGTCTGGCAAAGGTGGCAAATCCGGAAAGACTGGCGGCAAGGCTGGTGGTGAAGGTGGCAAGTCGCAGTCGCGTTCGGCCAAGGCGGGTCTCCAGTTCCCCGTCGGTCGTGTACACCGTCTCTTGAAGAAGGGCAACTATGCCCAGCGTGTTGGTGCAGGTGCTCCTGGTGCGTGGCTGAGTTTTTACAGCGTCTTATTTTTTCAACACATGTTCTTCAGTCTACCTCGCAGCCGTCCTCGAATACCTTGCAGCTGAGATTCTTGAACTTGCTGGCAATGCTGCTCGTGATAACAAGAAGCAACGTATTGTACCTCGTCACCTGCAACTAGCTATCCGAAATGATGAAGAGTGAGTCAATTTCATCCCATGTCTGCTTTTGTTGCTGACTGTCCTTAGGCTGAATAAGCTTCTCGGTGACGTCGTCATATCCCAGGGTGGTGTCGTCCCCCATATCGAATCACAGCTGCTGCCCACAAAATCTGGCAAGGGTAGGAAGGAAGATGGCATCAGTCAGGAGGTTTAAATCTTGTCCTCGGTGGGCTATCGGATTTTTTCGTCGTTTTGTATCAGCAGATGTATTATTTTCCCTATCATCTATAATTATTCATCCTTCTACGTTTTCAAGGCTATGCTGTGTTCGATGTCTGAAATTCTCAACCTTCGCGTCTGGTTTCCGTTATCTGGTCGTCACTAACTCGATGCTGAACCAGGATGTCACTGCAACTATCAGGCTGCCTACCGTACGTGCCGATTTAACGTGCATGGATTTTTCCTTGCATGTAACCGTAGGTGGACATCATAGCGTCTATGCGATTAAGTTTCTGGACGCAGACTTGCCTCTACTTGACATCCAGTGGAAGGATTTTACATGATTTCGTCGAGAAATTGCGCACATCGCTGCTGAGCAGAATTTCATTCATATGCTGAAACCTTGCGTTCCACCGATGGCCTTCAAGAGTGTCGTGTCTTCATCTTCACCCCTAATACCACATCAGGAGAGAATTACAGGTCAGGCTATCATCCTTGATGTCTGCGGGGTACATTTATCGTTGATGCAGCCGTGGTTGTGTTGGCATTCAGGAGTACCAGTGATGGTGAGGAGGTATGCATTAAACAGCTTAGTTGAGGCGAGAAGACGGGGATGATGATGGTAGTATGCGCCGTTTTCAGAAGTGTCCTCAAGTTCGTCGGGGACTCGGTGGGGAAGCTAATGAAGGAACCTTACCACGGTGGATGCAGAGCTGCCCTCCCGTTGGTATTCTTCTCGATTTTGTTTCCTTGGATAGCATACGAACTATTGACCAGCCCTCCTAGAGCCTTGCAGCTTTGACGGTTGTAAAACAGACTTCCGGAATTTTCCGGCTAGCTTCATCATCCTTCGACCTCTGTTGGATTGTTCGATTTGACTCAAGATACATGCGTATGTCTTTGTGTGAGTCTTGTTGAATGCAGTTGGCCTATACGTGATCCTCGTTATAATTGGATATAATATATATAGGTGGTCTCTACGGGATATCAAAATCATCCGAGGACAAAGGTGTCTTGAGTTGCAACGTCATCTCCAAGATGTTGTATGCCGCCTCCGGTAGTTTACGTTGTCATGGTATATGTGCGGTATACTGGGGCTTGCGGTTGCCCGGATAATGAGCCCTGAGCCCTCTGTCAAACGTATCTCTCATCGAGCAGGCATCTCTCCTTGATCGTAATCCTGAGCGATCTTTTCGAGGTGCCCGGTCACTCTTCTATGTAACTTGATTTACCTGCTTCCCGTCAATGGTGTTGTGCTATGTCAACATTGGCCTCGACGTTGATGTGTGCTTCTATGACCCGGCAGTCTTTTATTACATTTCCTGTGGCCCATCCGAGCGTTTAAGTAACGAAGAACTAATGCGTACAAAAATGGGTCGACTCAAAGTCGATGCCCTTGACTTTTCCGGGACTCAAATGTCTAGAATCCACTATACGTACGTCGCACAAAAACTCCTACCCGTTTTCTGTCAATTTTGTAGCAACATCAGCGTGATGTGATCTCACAAATTCTTTCTATCTCTGGCATTTTCTTCTATGATGTATTCATTTTACTATCCGTTCTTATAGTGTAGCTCCCTGACACTTTCGTCCTTGCTAAATGACCCGCCAAAGATCTCCATTAACACCAACACTGATTATGCAATTACCATTTTTGGACTTGATACCTTGTCTTTTGACTATGATCGTCCTCGACCATGCCTCCGCATTGGAATGATCATTTTTCTAGCTGAGATGTTTCAAACACGACGGACTGATAGATCACTCTCAGCCTGCTGCAGTCACTTCTGTTGATCTTCGCACAAATAGGAACCTAGACTGACACTCTTGGTCCTAGGAGTTCTCTCCTTGGAAACTGTTCATCTTGATCGATATCATACCACGGAACTGAGTCCTGTGCCGGAATCAATGCTCTAACTTGGTCCTTATGCTCACAGCTCACGCAGTCGTAACTCTATTGAATCATACTCCGGGTGGATTTAACTCGCTGTTGATCACTCATACACTGACATTGGTCATCATGTAAGGTCGCGGAACACGTTGGAGGTCAAGGAGTTCAAGATTCGATGTTGCCATAGAACTCAAGATCTTCGCAGTGATCAGACTACCTCGACGGATGTATACTATGCTGTATTATATAACGAGGGGTATGGTTTATGTCACCCTCCATATCACTTTACCGGTTACTTGTTCCTTCTATCAACTGCCCCCATGTCTTCTTCACCAGACCCCGCTAAAGTCGAGGCGAACGTGTTTCAATATCTTGATGCTCAGTTGAACTCAAAGGTCTTATACGCACTATTATATGGTGGGCAGCGCCTCCCGGTGTCTTGATATGTAGGCTTTAACCAACAAGGAGCATAGGCATATACACTGGTATTCTTGCTGTCACACTGTGGAATATATGTGAGCCGGTAACATCTGTACTACGACATCCAAGCCAAAATAAATCCAGTCATCAACAAATGTTGGCCCATCCGACGAGCATTAGTTGTAGTTGTCATTCTTCTACATGCTCTGACTACCGTCGGTTTTGCTGCCGAATGGCAGTATTTGCGCTCTGCATTCATCGACAATGGGCAAAATTTTATGACCATATATTTGACGCTTAACAGTGGTGCCCAAGCGGCCTCTTGGGTGACAGGTATCGCGGCCTCCATCACTTCTATTCTCGCAGACTTAATATTAGTGTGTAAAGTTTCACTGGGAATCTTCGTATCAGCTCACCATCATTCCAACTCTAGATTTGGTATTGCTGGATGATTTGGGGGCGGCGTTGGCTGGTTGTTCTGCTTCCAGTCCTTTTCCTGATTTCCGCGATCGGTAAGGTGTCTGATCTCATCTAGTCTTTTCATTTGTCCAACCATCTGTACAGTGTCAAGAATAACAGAAACATATCGCGAATTCCTCCAAGTATCCCTCGAAGTATTTCCTACGTTCTATATATCCTTCACCCTGGGAACGACATTATCATGCACCTTGCTCATCGTTTGCCGCATTTTGACTGTTGCAGGGACTAAGCGTAGAACAGAAGGGCGATTGGGAGTTTATCGTCGTTTCGTTGAAGTGCTGGTCGAATCCTCAGCTATCTATTCAATATCTTTGATCCTATATTTGGCTTTCACGATTCATAACGATGGGGAAATCTATTATCTTGATGTCATAGCTGCCATCGCAAAGGTGCGTTCGCAATGTCAGACTCCCTTGTCATCCTATCGAAACCTTATGTAGGGAATTGCTCCAACGCTCCTCGTAGGACGCGTCACGGCCGGGCGCCGGGCTCGCCCAGGCGATTCCTGGCAGGGAAGCGTGATGGCATCCGCTTCAATTAGGTCGCAGTCGCAAGATCCCAACCGGACGAGCTTCCAGGAAGATGGCCGGACAAGTCTAATCCTTGATGGTGACCTGGAAGCCCAACGTGAGATGTTTGTCAGGGTGAACTAATCTGCTCCTGTTGCCTCTGTCCCGCACTGAAACAAGATTTTTACTTCTTAGGAACCTTCTCCAGCACGTCGCTCTCTCTGCCTTGTGGCCAATAATGCCACGGACTACCCAAACACTGATGCTCCGGGGAGTGTAATGTCCTCGCCTCACTCAGGTCATTGCCCGCTCAGCCTGGATGACAGTTATACTCAGCCGAGCGCTGTTGAGCATGTTACCCGCGGTCCTACCGTAGTTAACGAGGGGCTTCGGGTCGATGAAACGTTACGGGCAGATGGTCAGCCCTTGATGTCGGAAACACGGTTGGTGCCTGACAGACCCAACAACATCCCGACATCGCCTCTGGATCAGCGACCTCTTCTTCCTAACAGGCCCGCCGATATTCAGCGACCGGAGCCAGCTCACTCGGAGTCTATGTTGACTGCCTCGACCTTGGTTGCCGAAAATGGGTCGGATGTGAGTCGGTCGAATACCAGGATGATGAAGGTTGGTATTACCTCTCCTATGTGTTGAAGTACGGGGACTGATTCCGGCTCTAGTTCATGATGCAGTGGACAGTGTTCCGTGCAAGTTCTTTGGCGATTCGATCACGGACGTCAGACTCTCAAGCACAACTCTTGACCAATGTCAACGAACCTTCATCTTTACCTGTGGCGAATGACACCGCACAACAGGGATGATTTCCTTGACGAAGTTGATTCTCGATAATTCAGCATTCATTCTTGCTTACACTACGATGTGGACGTTCCTTGCACGATAGAATATACCAGACTGAACGGTTTTGCAGGTCGAATTGGCACCGTTGCTGGTTGCTGGTATTCATACACGTCGCACTCGTGAAGGCTAAGTCTCTGAATAATTCTGCAAGTGTCTGTGGTTATATAAACTCGTCCTCGTCGAAGGGAGGGAAGCCTCGGCGCGTCTAAGCTCGATATTAGCGGGGAGGCGGGGAAAGTTGCCTAGGGCTGTACTCTGAATGGCAGAACATCAGACCCTCTATGAACAGGGTCACGAGCACAGATGGTACCCACATCAGTACGGTCACTCATATGAACGTCGTCGTCGCTAGCTATCCGTCCGCCGTCCGCCACTTGTATACTTGTTCCTCGAGTTGGCTGGACAAAATTCAGTGTTGGCCATTGAAAATGCCGAGCAATGGTCGAGTCGTCGCGCCTTCTAGAAACAAGCATGCCACTATTAAGGATGACAAAGAAGCTATTGCTATAAAGCTTAGCAGGAGCAAATGCAGGCGTTATGTGGAAGTTTTTATGCCGGAAGATTAAGATTCTGGTTGCTGGTAACTACAGGTCAAACCAATTGTACGGCATTGATGTAACCACTTACCAGTTATGGTTATCCGAATACATTTACTAATGACCGCCTAAGCTTCCTTGTAACTTGATATCAAAGTTTCCGGTTAGCCATATCTGCTAATAATAAGTATGAACTCGATTTGAAAGAACGGTGCTATTTACGGTGGTATCAACGTCGTTCTTGAAGATGCGAGACATCCGCAACCATGCGTGCCTGCTACAATAGATGAAGTGCTCTGAGTGAAAGGAAGTGTAACGAATTGTTGGGAGAAAGCGGACGAGAGAATTTGAGAAGAAGACGGACAGTTGCAATGATTAACCTGATATTCTGGATCCAGAGAGGGCTGAAACGCGATGCGCAAAATAGATTTGGACAACGTCGCTTACTGCCATGTGTCCAAATCATAGCTATAGAAACCATACGCTTCGTCATGGCACTTACCTATCCCGCTTAGAATAGGAACTGCAAGGTCGAATGAGTGTTTTGGTCCGCGTAAGGAAAGAAGTAAAATAGCAAAACAGGTACTTACTTGGAGAGTGCGACAGCATTCCCGAAATTAGTCGCAAATGCCCTGAACAGTTCATAGGCGAACTTTTCACCGACATTTGCAGTGACAATCAAAACCACACGGACGTGGGGGATTCCTCTGCAAAGAGAACGATACTGAACGTAATCACGAGCGGTATCTGTTACTTTGATGCTCTCCCGGCAGGTGACTGTTTCCAACTGATAAATAGCAAAAGAAAGGTTGGGTTCTAACTGGCACCGAACCAGCTATATGTCATTTCATATGCGTGATTTGATGTTCTCAACGTGGCATACTGGCTGCGCAGATAAGGCCAAGAGCTTGCATATAGGAAAAGTCGAGGACGCGGACGTGCGAAAGGAAAACATTACGTCAACCATAAGCGGCTTGATTTAGGCATCACCGCCCGATAGCATTCCCCACTCCCAGCTTCTCAATCAACAAAGCTTCCAGGTTTCTTCTTGGTGTCAAGCCTGCTCTTGCCGACTGTTGTTCGTATAGACTACAGTAGGGTGAGGCGCGTCATGCAGAGACCGCTACGAAGGGACCAGAAGCCAGAAGGGGTCTCATCGGGAAGCATCCTCCACGGGACATGCTCTCCTCCTCCCATCCTTCGCCCCCGGCGTCTCCGTGGAAGAGAACTCTTGTGTGCGCGTTTTTTGGCCGTGGGCCCGGGGCGAGACGAAGTATTCGTAAAGGCGAATTTGAGCCCAACTAATAATTTTATTTATGCATATTTGTCACATTGAAACGAAATCTCTTTCCAGCTGATCCTCAAATTTCGCGACAGTTGCGCTAAGGTCTCTCTTGGAGAGGCGCGCTGATCTCCATGTTCATCTTTCTATCCTGATACAATATCACGAAGGAATGCTGTGTTGTATTGCAGTGCTCCGACTGCACTTGTACTCGCTATTCATGCGGTCTTGCTTCTAGTGCCCGCAGCGCCTCCGTGTTGATCACTGCTACTGCTATGCCGCTGACATGGATCTTCATACGATTACGATAAAGTTCAAAAATCTTTTGAACATCACGGAGTTGAAGGGAAATTTTTCTGGTTTTGATATTGTCATACGAACTGAGGGTGGTAGTGATCATCTTTTCCAACCTTGACGGACCTCTAGTCCTCTCTATATAATGGGAGGTTTGATATATGTTATTCTCATAAACCACTACCTTGTCACTGTTATCATTCCCCAATGGCGACTCCAAGTCAGACGAATATTCCACCAGATCTTTCCGGCGACGACAAAGCTAACCTTTTTGAATTTCTTGATGTTAATCTCAACTCTACAATTCTCCATGCGCTGTTGTATGGTGGGCAACGATACTCAGTGCCTTGACATGTAGATGTTGACTGATGTCAGGCATATACACCGGCATTCTTGCTGTTACGTTGTGGAATATATGTGAGCCGTGAGGTATCCACTATGAGGTCCAAGCTGAAATGAATACCACAGTCATCAACAAATGCTGGCCGATCCGACGAGCCATGGTCGCCGTTATCATTCTCCTCCATGCTCTAGTTACGATCAATTTTACTGCCAATTGGTCATATATACGCTCCGCATTCATCGAAAACGGACAAAGCTTTCGGGCCATATATTCGAAGCTTGAAAGTCCAGACCAGACATACTATTGGGAGACATCAATCGCAGCATCTATGAGTACCATCCTCGCAGACTTATATATGGTGTGTGGGACTTATGCTGGGTACTACCTGCATCAACATATAACTATAGATTTGGTGTTGTTGGATGGTTTGGGGACGGCGCTGGCTTATTGTTCTGCTTCCAATATTGTCCCTGGTTTCCGCGATCGGTATGGCCTTAGATCCCATCTACTCTTTTCGTATGTCCAACTTTCTGTGTAGTGTCGAGAATCATTGAAGTATATCATGCATACTTCAATCCATCCACTAAGTCAGAATTATTCCAAATGCTTTACATATCCTTCATCCTGGCGACGACATTATGGTGCACCTTGTTCATCATCTACCGCATATTGACTGTTGCCGGGATTAGGCACAGAGAAGAGGGCCGACTGAGAGTTTATCATCGTTTCCTTGAAGTTCTAGTTGAATCTTCAGCTCTTTACTCGATATCTCTGATCCTAGATTTGGCTTTCACTATTCGGTACAATTGGGGGGAGTTTTACCTTGACGTCATCGCTGCCATCGCGAAGGTGCGTCGATGGGATTAGAGTATGCATTTACCGAACATCTTGTGTAGGGAATTGCTCCAACGCTCCTCGTAGGACGTATGAAGACTGGGCATAGGGCCCACCCAGATGATTCATGGCAGGGAAGCATGATCGCATCGGTTTCAATCAGGTCGTGTTCGCAAGAGGATAGTCAGACGAGCTTTCAGGAAGATCGCTCGACGAATCTAGTCCATGATGGTGATCTTGAAGCTCAGCCAGAGAGCGGTGTAAGAGAAAACTGATCCTCCTCCTTGTCCGGCACTAAAACAAAAATGTTTTGTTTTTAGGACCCCTCTACTGCATTCTTCCCTGGACCTAGTGCGGTTGATCACGCATGCTCAATCGCAGGACATGGCGACTGTCTTGTGTAACTTTGCGAATTGGCGCGCTCCCTCATGATGGTGATCTCCGAGGACTCGGCTTGGGTTGCTGGGAGTTGGGCTTTGCTAATTTTTGAGACGTCCCGCAGCGTAAAGCAGTCGAACACTCCTTCTCTCAGATTTTATATCAATTTTCTCACACTCCTCATCCATCTATGAATCATTTGGATTTTTATTTAGTACATTATCTCCTCTTATAGTTATATTCCTTAGATCCTATTGCGTCTGTATAATGCACTAGATCTTTTTCACCCTATCTCTGCGTTCGCTTTTGTGTCCATCGCTCATCGACACTTCATGGCTCATGATGTAAGTAACTCATACTAAGAACCCCACCCTTTACCCAGAAGTATAAGCTACTTTTCAGAAATTTCCGTACTTTGAATACCACTAATACTTAGCTTTGGCGGTGATTGCCATATGTGGACAGCCATTTTTTCGAACCTTTCCGCGACCACGACCGCTGGCAATTTTTCGCGCTGTTCTCCCTGAGAAACATATGTAAAAACAACGCATATCTCGTTCTGGAACGTCAACTTCGCTTCAGGATGGTCACAGTCCATGGAAGACCCCCCTCCGGATTGCCCTATCATTGAGAGCATACCAGTGGATTCGCGGAGGGCTGATGCGAAAGAAGCAAGGAACTGAGGCAATAACTGTGACCTTGCGGGGCCTTCGGAGAATGATCACCAGTCACAGTGTCGGCGAGTACGCTCTTGTTGCTTATCTTTTGCAAAAACCTTGTTGATGTGCCTTATAGCTGAAGTCAGGCTATACCTATGGCATCGAATTCTAAGAAGGATATGTCCGGCTTCGTTATGGAATCATAATAATCTTTTGCCCTTCATTAGTCTCCTGGATAATGGTGTGCTTATAAGACGAGGGTAGTCCCTGCCTATTGGATGACTGCTATCGTCACCTACTCTGTGCCACTTTGCGACCATGGTTATACGTGCGCTCTGAATTCATCGGCGATAGACAAAACTTCTGGACAGCGTATTTGCAGCTCGAAGGTTCTAGGGAAGCGGCGATAAAAGCTGGTTATGGACGGGTATCTTTTCACAGGTTCGTTGTTGGTAATATTTTTTTAGCTCGCTTTCACGTCGAATTGAGATATGGCGTTGCTGGATGGTGTGTGGCTTCACAACGACCTTGCGACTCTTCTTCTACTGTTCCGCCAAGTGTCATACCATCTTATCGACATATCTCTGTCACAGCCTTGAAGTCCGTCACGGTACACATGGAAAACGTGAAGCTCTCAGGCTTGTTACTGGATTCCGGCCTACATATCCCCCATCCTTGCAGTCATGCTACTGTGCACACTGCTTATTATCTACCATATTGTTACCATCGTTCGGGCGAAGGACGGATCAGAGAATCTACTGTTAGTGGAACCCTTGGCGTTTTACTCCGCCCACTTGGTCGTATATGTGGTCTTAGTGGTTCGTAACAACTCCGCCTGGGCAATGGTTGTAAAGGTGAGCTATTAGTTTCTCTACCAGTGTCGCTCTCTTGCAGGCGCTTAGCAGGTTTTTAGAGCTTCGCTTCTACGGGTGCTCGCCCGAATGAATGACATCTAGAAGGGAAGCATGATATCCTCGTTTTCCTTTGGGAATCGTTCTCCCGCTTGCGCTGAAGTGAGATCTGGGTTAGGACCCAAGAAGAATCGAGGGAAAGCTTGAGTGTCACGTTGGCCGATGATGTCCAGGGCCACCCAGTGGATCATGAGGCCGCAGCCCCGCCTACATGGCGAATATAGCTGTGGTTTTCCGCGTTTAGATGGTCTGGTGATGGTTGCACGAGGTATCCAGACACAGACACGTGTGAGTTGACACTTCTCCTTCACGTCACTGATATTGTCGCCCTCTCTACGACCCTTCATTGCTTTACTTTTCGGGTGCAATGGCGGTCATCACCGTGCACGGATTCTTGTGCCGTGGGAGAAAGCTTCGAAGCACATGTTTTGACTTCAGAAATATAAGCCCTCTCTGTGGGAGACCCAGTCCCAGCCAAGCATGTTCTTCTTTCTGCTCTCGCTCCTCATCTCGAGCACCAGTGCAAGGTTTTTGTATGACTTTGCGGACCTCAAAGGTCTTGACGCATATGACTTTGTCGTCGTCGGAGGTACAAGTACCTTGTGTTCTGGCATATGCGGCCCGTACTGACGAATGGAACGGCTATAGGTGGTCCTGGTGGAAGCACAGTGGCCGACCGACTGAGCGAAGACCCCACTGTCAACGTGTTATTACTCGAGGCTGGGGGTGAAAACGACCCAGCCGTAGATCCCGCCCTTGCTATCCCGCTGTTCTGCACGACGCTGACGCCAAATACGCCTTACGATTGGAATTATACAACCGTCCCACAAGAAGAGCTCAATGGCAGAAGTATTCCGTACCCGTTGGGTATTGGCTTGGGCGGATCGAGTGCCGTTAGTGAGTGCCATGCATAAAGGATTCGCCAATTCGCCAAGTAATTTAATTTTCAGACTGCCTGGTATACACTCGTGGCTCAGCAGACGACATCGACACATGGGCCAAGTTTTCTGGAGACGAAGGCTGGTCATGGGACAGCATGCTGCCGTACTTCAAGAAGGTATGACTCCATCCCATTATATGATTTATACTAATACCTTCATTAGGGTGAGAAATTCAATATTGTTCCTCGGGACGGACATAATACTACTGGTCAATACCTGCCTGCCTTCCATGGCACCCACGGCGTGATCGGTGTTAGTCTTCCAGGATACCCCTTCCCCTTCGATGGACGCGTCGTCAACACTACACAGGAGCTGGCAGAGTTCCCATACCGAGTGGACATGAACTCTGGCGAACATATAGGTATAGGATGGGTTCAGTCACTTGTGGACGGTGGACAGCGCTCCAGTGCAAAGGCACACTTACTTCGCGCCGAGAATGAGGGTAGGAAAAACATAGACGTGCTATTGCATGCCCGGGTATCTCGCGTGGTGCCTGCTGTGGATGGTATGACGGACTTGAGATCAGTGGAAGTGCTGGACTCTGCTGATGGTATGCATATATGTGCATTAACGTTGGCCAGCATTTAATACTGCTTCATAGAGTCTCTCAAAATCATCACTGCCAAAAATGAGATAATTCTCTCCGCTGGTTCCGTTATGACGCCGACTATCCTCCTTCATTCTGGAATTGGTGACCCTGGACTGCTCGAGCCTCTGGGTATAACCACCATCTTGTCCCTTCCATCTGTAGGAAAGAACCTCACCGACCACATCGGCGTCAGCACGACCCTGGTTGTAAACTCGACCAACACGTACGACATTGTCCTCAGAAACGAGACTCTCCGGAACGAATGGATAGAGGAATGGACTACGAACAAGACAGGGCTACTTACAGACACATCGGAGAACCATGCTGCTTGGCTTCGTCTCCCGGACAACTCGACTGTGTTTGAGAATTATTCCGATCCTTCATCAGGGCCTTTGACTGCACATTATGAGTTCTTATTCCAAGTATGTCCTATAACACAGGTATGTATGCATATTCTAATCCTTTTTTAGAACGGATTAGCTAGTGGCGGAGGAAGCGGCAACTACATAAACGTTCCAACAGCATGCGTATCACCGGCCTCGCGAGGATCAGTATCCATCAACTCCTCCGACCCCTTCTCCAGACCCCTAGTCAACCCCGCCCTCCTCACTGCGCCAGTCGACATCCTCATCGTACGGGAATCTATCCGGGCCGCCCGGCGGTTCTTCAGCGGCCCCGCGTGGGAGGGCTACATCTTAGGCTCACTCAATAACAATGCGACCACGGACGAGGAACTCGACGAGTTCATCCGTCAAAATGCGGTGTCGTTCTTCCACCCGGTCAGTACGGCGAGTATGTCGCCCGAAGGAGCGGATTGGGGTGTTGTGGATCCAGATTTGAGGGTGAAGGGGGCGAGTGGGTTGAGGATCGTGGATGCGAGTGTGATTCCTAGGTTGCCGGCAGCGCATACGTCTGCCGCAGTGTACGCGGTGGCAGAGAGGGCAGCGGATATCATCAAGCTGGCATACGGTTTGCCGGTCGAAGCTCCGTGAGGGGACCCGTCAAAAGGTAGTGTTTTGGGGATCAGTATTGTAGGGAAGCTTGTCGGGTTGGAATCTACATCGACGTACTACCACCGACTACTGACATTTCGGTACTTTTTTATCGTCGGTAAGATGCAGTGGAATGCTTGTCTGAGCGGTCATAGTCAACGTCTTGGGACCACGCTGTCCTTCCTTATATAGGACCCGTCGTCCTGTGAGACGTGTAGGATCTTGATTAACCCCAGTGTTCTTTGCAATGAAATTAGGGGTCATTGCATGGCATGAGAATTAAATCTGGTCCTGCTGGAAGTAAAACCTGACAACTGGCAATAGAATTGTTCACTTTGACCGTCGACATGATTATACGAACTGCCATCAACGTGTTAGCTGTCGATTCTTGTCGAACAAAGCTATTTGGCCAACCTTATCGCCGGCAAGAGGGAAACGTGAGATATAAGATGACCATCGCATGGTTGGCGGCGTACAGGCGCTTCTCACAGCAAGATGAATTTTCCGTCACCATGCTGCATTTCACCCTTCAAATAAGTTTTCAGCACAGCCGAACTCGACGACTTGTCCTTCCGAGCTAAGTTATATCCAGGGCGATCATGTTCAAAATGCAAGGACGACGTGGCTATGCAACTGTGGGTTGCCAATTCTCGCTGTCCATCAAGATCCCGCTCTTCGTTGACCTTGCACTACCTAGGCAGGCGTGGCGCGCTCAACCCTAGAGCGACACCGACTTCTTCCAACTCGTTAAGATTCATATGTTGCCGCTATATGATAACTGTCTGGAAACTACGCGGGTGGCTGAAAGAGCCACATATAGACCGGCTGCAGGTCATATCCCACAGACCTCGTAAGGCCGTAGTTTTGACGACAACGTACGTCGGTGTTGTTTCGTGCCTCAACTCTCCAGTAATGTCAATAAATATGATCCTTGAATTTGGAGGGAAAGTACACAGGTAGTCTAATTTGGAGTTGTAGCGAAAGCATTTCAGATGGAGGACGTAGAAACACACGATTACTTTATATAATATACTAGACGGCAAATGAAGGAGGAGGGAAAGTTTCAGCCGCTTTTCCCTGTAACAGCCGGGGCCGGATTCGCATTCTCAGGCTGACTCTGAGTGCGAACTTCGTCAGCAAACGTGACAGTACGCGTGGCAGAGCTGATTGGGTTTGTCTGAGCCTGAGGCTTCTTCTCCTCAACGGCCTTCGTAGCCGGAACGCTACCTTGCCAGGAATCGTAGGGGCGCGCAAAGCCCGTCAAGATGCGTCCCAAGAGGAGGGTGGGCGCAACTGCCTATTAGCAAACATTCCAGTTAGGATGAGACGTAAAGAGATCGAACGGAAATGTACTCCTGAAATCTCTGCTACTGGTTCAAGGTAGTAGTAAGTCCACTCGGTGCGAGCGACGAAGACTGCGTAGAGGATGAGGCCAACAGAGTAGACAATGGCGGATTCGACGAAGAGCTCGACGGTGCGATGGTACAGCGATGGTCCATCCTCTGTTCCGTCTTTCTCCAGAGGGGACGTGATAAGGCGGTAAGTGATAAGTACGGTGCACCAAAGGGCGGTAGCCATGGCGAAGGACACGTAGACCATGAGCCAAGGTGTGTGTTCAAAGTTGTCGTGCAATCTGCCGTGGGTTTCAATGATTTTGAATGCTAATTAATATATTGTTTAAGTTGGCATTTAAGCATGTTACGACTTGAACGTACTGATGGTGCAAATCAGAAGCACAATGGGAGGCACAATCGTTGTCCAGCGCCGGCCCCAGAGTACAAAGCAGCGCCAGATCTAGAGCCGATAAGACATTAGTTGGTGTAGAGGAAGAACCAACAGAGACCTTACGAGGGTAGCGTCCGCAAAAATGGTACCAATGCAGCTGGTGACAGTCATCCCCACTCGAGTCGCAACCAGCGACCTTGAGTGATTGATAAGAGCCTGATATACGGTCCAAAAGGTTTCTCCGTTTTTGATGAATGCATAGCGTGTGAATGACCAACTGAACGCTAAGCTGATTGTTGCCATAACGTAGATAATGCCGATGACGATGGACATGTTGCGCTTGGGACCCTGGTATTTGCTTACAACTGCAGAGGACGTGTTACGTCACGTTGCAGAGATGACAGAAGAGACCTTGTACTCACGAATTTTCCATCCAGCGACGGAGATTATACAGGTATACAAGCCTATGTAGCGTGTTCATGAGCAAGTGTACAACGAGAGGAAGGAACGCACCATGCAAGAATGCGAAGAGAATGGTCGGATTCAAATTAGAGTCGAAATCACGGAATATGAACGCAATTTGGGCGTCGCTGAGATTCGGAACATCCGTTTCATTAGACATTGCCGGGGATGTCTGAAAAGAAAGGGAGATGGATGAACAGCTGGGAAGTGGGGATCATCCTCCCAGCTTACTATTTATATAGACATCCACTGTACAATGGCATCAGCCCCTTCACGAAACACGGGAGTAGGTTCTTTGAAAGATGACTATGTTGATCTTCCTAATTTGAAGATAACCATCTGCACCGATGATGAGTTCCCACCGATGGCAGTTGCATTTGACAAAACGTCCGTCCGTACCACCAAAAGGGCAACTGTATCTGGAACATGTTTTGATGAGCTCAAGACTCTATCGAGCGTTCTTCATTCCGAATCTATGAGCAGCTGTAGTCAAGCGAGATAGAGTCTGTAATTTGATGCAGTGCGGACCGGTTCTGCCTCATTACCGGGATTCCGTAAATCACGAATCCACCACCAAAAGGCCGGGTTAATGAACAGGCTAGACCTGTGTGAAGGGAGTCAGTCTTTCGATGGAACTTGGACATGTCCGTGATAGATCGGGAGGAAAGAGAGCTATATGATTCGCCAGTCTGATCACAAACGAGGCGGAGTTCAGGTCATCTCAGGGCGAGCCATTCTATTTTCACTTGAGATGCATTGCAAACACATGGAAAAAGGGAGAAGACGTACCTTTTCGAACTCATTTCGAGTGATCAGATTGTTCTTCATGTTGCATCTTCATTGTGGTTGCAGTGGGATACGATGGTAGCTCCGCATCAACGAGTACCTCGCCATTGCACCGTTCTATCAAGCCTACGCTGACGGTCTTGTTTTGTTCAGAGCGACAGATTTCCGATTCAAAGGATGCCTAGCAATGTTGCACTTTCATTGGTGTTGTCTCTTTAGAAATATCAGTGCTTCTCTGATCCTAACCTTGGGTGACATACTCACTCAACCTGTCTCTATCTCGCAAGCGCAGCCGAGTCTTTGCTGACCATCACGATGTCTCTATGGCAAACGGTAATTGCGACCAAAGAGAGGGTCGGAGATGATTTCAAGAAGCAGAAATATATGGCACGACGGTTAAGAGCAAGTCGAAAAATAGCAATCACTTGCTCATCCTCTCAGTTTTGAAAATGACACGGATTATAGTCACCTATCTCCAAGTTGAAAAGACAGTAGGCCATGCGTTCCATTTGTCTGAAACATTGTTACCTTCTTTGAACAAAGCGAGTATACTATTGTACTATTATTTAACAATCAAACTGGCTACGTCCCCGCCATTCCTACGACACCAACATGATCTCTAATGCGCGCGACCTCGTTGGCAGTGAGAGCCGTCTTGCCTGCGCGCAGAAAGTCTTCGAAAGCCTGTTGGGCATCCGAATCTGTGGTGAATTCTGATCTGCAAGACCTCAGTAAACATGGTGGGTGAACAACGATAGGCCCTTACCTCAGGAAGGAATACAGCCGGTCCCACATCTCTGGTTTGGCAAGCGTGTGGTGATATGTAGAGGTAGAAGGACGTGTGGGTGAAGGGGGGTTGGTATCGAGGGAAAGGGAGATGTCGGCAGGCCTTTCCGCCGATGGAGATGGAGAAGGCGAGAGCACGACGGATGGGATACGGGTATGACGAGAGGGTGCAGCGGGGGTGGCGATGGTGATAGGTGCTGGCTTCATTGGAGTGGGTGCAGCAATTACAGGGGGAGTGTCTTTGAGAATGAGATTGACAACGTCGCCGTCGTGAACAGGGTACTCGAGCAGGAGCTTATTGTCAGCGAGGGCCTTGCCTTTGAGCAGGAGACGAACAGCAGCTGGATTTGCTGGAGAGAGCTGGGATTTGATAGAAAGAACGGTATCAGAGGGAAATACTCTGAGGGTTGTCGATGAAGCGGGTTTGAGCGATTTGAAGGTGAGGGTAATCGCTTTATATGTAATCAGACAATGGCTGGCTCCTAATAAATGACGCTCTCACCCGATGATGACGATCCTGCCTCTTCTTGTTTCCGCTGGGGCAGTGCAGGCAGCGGTACCTATATTCAGGCTCTTCAGTACAGAACGACGACCAGCATAGCTCCTACCTGTAGCACAGGCACCTTCTTCAACGAGTTCTCAGGCGGCTGGTGGTAGTCATCAGGGTACGCGACGGGCTGCGATGTTATCGTGTTTAGAAATGTTGTCACGAACGCAAGTTCAGCCTGCTCAGCCATAGTGGTACCAAATCACAAGGTTAGGTGGCTGTGCACCTCACAGGGCTGTCTTCTGCTACATATTTCATCAACTTTTACCGGTAAGAATACGGCGAAATATTCTGTACATATGCCACAAACAAGTATCTCGCTCATCTGCAGCCCCATTTCACAAGTGCCTCCGACACTTGACCTGCGAATAAAATGGTGGTTGATGAGTTGCAACAGAGTGCCTGCCGAGAAAGGTATTTATCCAGGAGCTCCCTCAACTTCAACGTCCAGATCACTGAGAACGTTGATAAGTCCTCTTACTCTAACCTTCTCGCAGCAATTGAGGGCGGTGCTGAACCACGTATCCCCTTCCCTAGGCTCTTTGATTTTCTTTTCACACCCCTCGCAATACGCACGTAAGCAGACAGCACATGCTGCTAAAACATATCCCAATGATTTAGGATCAGCCTGGGCCTCTGACATGTACGGCGCTTGGGCAGAAATCGGAAGGCGATGAGGTTTCATTAGCGATGACCGATAGGATGTACATTTGTGCGATTCAGTAACCATTTCTCTATGGGAGTCGATTTGGTGTCGAAAGAGGTCGAGCTGATCGCAATACCCGACCAAAGCTATGGAAGGGTTGCTGCTAGAGCTCGATGTGGAACGTACTGACGGTATCCCTCTGCTGAAAGAACGCTTCTCGGATAAGGACAGAGGCGTTGTTCGGGAAGATGAAGATGTCAGTTTGGAGGAAGTTGGAGATTTAGAGGACGAAGGCGTTGACACCATGTCTGGTTGTGGAGGTGCTCTTTCGCAGAGCCAACCTGGATTCCTGTTTCCATCAATGAAGTGAGGGGTTGAGAAGGGTAGAAAGGACACGACGTCACTTTACTCTGACGAGGGCAGATCTGGGCCGAAAGAAGAGTGAAGCGCGGGCGAATGCTCGCGCCGGACACGGGGATCGCTCGAAAGCCTACTAGTGCGGCTCATGTGAGGCCGGCGGGGAAACATGTTGGTCGGGAAGACTCTGCTCATGCCAGACCTTTGATTTGTCGGCTGGGATGCTGATGCAGGAGGAATAATACCTGAGAGAATCTTAAAATTAGTATGAATTTTCAATGCATCTCGTTTGAAGTTGATCTTGTGTACAGCAGCCCTCTGGGCTTGTCAAGGTTACTCCGGGTTCGTTCTGAGGTGGCAGTGAACGTCCAACATCTAGAACGTCCTCGTAATTGTGTTGTCTCTCAGTATCTTGATTTTGAAGTAGTCTTGAATCCTGATGAGGAGCGATTGACCCGACGTCAGGGCTAGTTGGCATACGAGTAAAAGACGGCTCGACAGTTCATTTCCAAAAACTTCGACAGACCTTGTGCCGAAGACGGTCTTTTGCTCGACTTGGAGACTCCTTTTTTTGAATTTATCAAATACTAATGTCGTTCATTACCATAACAGTTCTTGGTCACAAACGATGAACATTAGACGTACAGGTTGTGGAACGAGAAGCCATTTACAAAAAGTCGACGTGATAGTTAGCTTGACAAACAAGGTCATCGTTGAGATTGCTTGATGATCACATCCATCGAAAGCCCTCGCAACCAGCAACTCTTCGTTCAAGAGGGTGACTCCAATATTTCGAGCCCAAGCTGATTGATAAGGAACAACAAAGTCGCAAAAGAAGCGCCTTGATGGACATAATCGTCCGCAAGTTCCCAGCGCTTTGCAAAATACAACGCCAAGGTCGAAAACAGTATGCAGGAACAACATCCATCCCAAAGATACGTTCCTAAAGCCTTCTTTAGATGAAGAACAACAATCCAAACGTAGCTTTAGAGTAGGAGCTCCGTAGTTCCTGCAAGTAGGGAGGCGCACTACCAGTGAAAGTAATGCAGCCCGGCTTGAGCAGTGCCACTTCGCAATCCCGGCACCGATGACCGTTAATGAGCAGGCTAATGAGTGGACGTAAGGCATCCCGGAGTTGGGTTAACATAGTTTTGTATCCGATTGAACTAAGACTGTTTTCGGATGATCGACTAGTAAAGCTCAGAGACGGGGATAGGGATAGCGTTTGGCTATCTCTAGACACGAACCTAGTTCGTTCATGATGTCGGCCAATTCGTCAATTAGCTCCAGAGTACATGGTGACTGTACGCGTGGTAACAGACCAGGTGATCGGCTAGACTGGGAACCGGATGTTGGTGTACCTGTAAGTAGAGGCCAACATCAGTAAATTCGACTCTCACGTTCAGCGCGAATAGGATAGGATCACATACCTGCTTCAGATAGGACATCACTTGTTGACTCCGATATACTTTCAATCCGGCTATCCGGAACGAAGGCTGGAGGAGATAGATATGAGATGTGGACACATGGTCGGTGCAGTCTGTCAGAGCTACTGGCCACAAGACTTAACGGGAAGGAAGAAAATGGTTCTGGAGTATGGAAGAAAGTGAACTTTCAACTTTATAGACGGGAGTACAACTACTTCCTTATTTGGACCGCTCAAAGAGAAGCTCTGTGCCGGTGCTAGAATTGCTGGATGATCACTTGAATCGTCTTCGAAACGATTGATGCATTGTCCTCTAGAGAGAAAACAATCAGACAAACGGTAGGATCCTAGATTGAGTTGTTATCCAATATTTCGAGTCCAAGATGATTGATGGAGAACAAGAGCCGCCTCTCCTGGTTCAAGTGCGTGGCCGTAGCGTTCCATGGTGTTATGTGACAGAAAGATAATAGCGCAGCTGTTGAAGTAAGAATGCACCGCTATGAACAAAGTTTGCACTGGTTGCAACGGCCCAGAAGGGTTTATCAACCATACACGTCGTGCTGGTATTATGTTTGTCCGCTCCTTCATCTTCCATTCTGTGGGAAATGCCCAAACTTATACATCTGACGTTCCATACCCGCCCCCGCCGGGAGTCATAATAACTATGCGATCTCCTTTGGCCATTGGGACTGTGTTCTTACCGCCGATAGATAGGGTCCTCTCCCTCCCCTGAGCATCCTTCGATATCCACAGATTTACTCCCAGCTCACCCGGGCCACCTCCCATTAATCCATAGGGATGATAAACCCTCCGCTCACTCAAGATACTGCACTGTACGGGGCGACGGAATTCAATATCTCGTACAACACCATCCCCGCCACGATATTGGCCCTTTCCACCTGAGTCGGGGCGCAAGGAGAATTGTCGAAGGATGACGGGGTATCTCCGCTCCATAATTTCAGGATCAGTGATTCGTGTGTTTGTCATATGTCTGGAGAAGGGTCAGCTTTGGGTAATCGCATAACATACTTCACTGACGTGTGAACACCAGAAGTCCCGTGCCATCCTGGACCCGCACCACCGCCACCCGCTATCGTCTCATAGAAACCAAACGACTTCTTCTCTCCAGAGGCCGTAACTTCTTCGTCGTATCCAAAGGTAAGATTGTTCATGCAGCCTTGCGAGGCTGCGCATGCTTCGAAGGCCCGGAGTACGACGTCAGTAAGTCCTAAGAAGAGAGACAATATCAGGACGGAAACACCTATGTAAAGAGGAAAGTAGTAATACGTTGACTAGTGAGTACATTTCCCGCACAAACCGCGGCGTCTGCGCTTGGTTTCAGGAAACATCCATCTGGTATGATCACATTGATTGGGGTCATACACCCTGCATCATCAACACACTTCTGTGACATCAAACTCAAAGAACGACTCACCCTGGTTCAACGGAATATCACTCTCCAACAAACATCGCAACGCGTAAATGATTGACGAATTCACTATCGCTCTCGGCGCGTTCCAATTCCCATACACCTCCGGACCGGTGCCCGTGAAGTCAAAAGTCGCTGAGCCACTCTCCCTATCGATGTCAATTCGCAGTGCTATGGGTGATCCATCATCCATGCGATCAAGAGCAACCAGCGCTTTACCGCTGTGCTTCTTGCTGAACTTTCGCAAAAGTTGCCGAACGGCTTCTTCAGCTGTCTCCTGAATCGCATACATATACATCTGTACCACCGGTAACGTATACTTTGACACCAGGTTCTTCACCAGACCAACGCCCTTATACTAAACAAGGAAAGTCAGCCCCGCAATTCGAGAGGTAGAATAGACAAGTGCTCACAGTCGCAGCGATCTGGGCGTTGATATCGCTCAAGTTGTCCTTCAGCGTCCGTGTCCCTTTCCCACCTGGATACTTCAATGGCTCCTCCACCAGGAGCTGTATAAGCTCATCTTCGTTATACTTCCCCGCGCTGATGACCTTGAACGTTAGAATGGATGCTCCCTCATCGTATATCATCTTCGAGAACGGCGGCATGGAACCTGGAGTTTGCCCTCCAACATCAGCATGGTGTCCTCGAGAAGCAACATAGAAAATGATTTCTCTTCCGCTATCGTCGAATACGGGGGTAACGATTGTAATATCAGGAAGATGCACCCCACCACTGACAGCTGAGTTGCTAAGAATAACATCACCGTCATGAAGTCTTCCCTTCCAGTGTTCGTGCTGCCAGCGAACTGCAAATTGCATGCTACCCAGCATAGCTCTGATGACAAGTCAATAACTGTGTGTGATAAACCATGAAGTCGAAGGCCTACGGTACATGAGGTGCATTAGCTACCAGCCTCCCATCAGGGTCAAAGAGCGCACACGAAAAATCAAGTCTACAAGAAGGAATGAAGTGACACCGGTCAGCAGAACTCACGTACTCACCTCTCCTTGATATTCACGCTGACGCTTGTCTTCTGTAACGTCCTTCCCATCTGCTCCGCTATTGACATAAATCGATGCCCAAATACTGATAAGCGAATAGGATCAATTCTCAGCGGATCATCCGTCTTGCTTTTCGAATCGACATTTATAGGGCCGATATCCACCACGATGTGATCATCCAGCACCATAGCAACTGCGTTTGGCGTAGCGACTATCGTCTGTGTGGCGTCAATGATTATCGCCGGCCCTTTGATAACCGAACCAGGCATTATTTGGTCGAGCTTATAGACGCCAGCGTCTGTCCAGCCAGTTGACCCAAAGTACACCTTCGACTTCTCGAACGGCGTTGGAGTGAGAGGTGCCAACTTTAAGTGGGTGATTTGCTCAGACAGAGTCCCGCGCGACGCATCGCGACCGTCGTCTTGGACGCCACTGACGCGTACCCGAAGATCATCGACCCAAACACTCCGTCCCTCAAGAGAAAACCCAAATTCTTGCTGATGCTTGTCCTTAAATACTTGGACAAAGTCGTTGGACGGGTCCACGGTGATCATCAGGGTGGCATCGGAACCATCATAGCGCTATTTCCAGATTTAGTATGCAGCAACTCGATAGAAAATAAAACGCGAACCATATTCAAGTACGACGTGGATGAAAGCTGGGACTTGGTGAACCCTTGCGCAATCAAGCGCCCTTCGGATCTGACTCGAAGTACAGCTAGACGGGAGCGCAGAAGATCGGCACTCGAATCATCAGCAATGATAGAAAATGATTCTTGACTCTCATCCACTAACTCGGCTTTCGCCAGTCCAAACGCAGAAAGGATAGCTGACGACTTGTGGATGAGAATGCGGCTCATATCCAGCGCCGCAGCAACATCGCAAGCTGACTGCCCTCCCGCACCGCCAAATACCGCTAAGTGATGGCTAGATGGATCATACCCTCTCGCTTCGCTGATAGCTCGAATAGGCAGACACATGGCTTCCGTTGCAACTGTCAGAAACCCAAGAGCAATCTCTTCTGGAGTTTTCTCTACTCCGGTTTCCTTTGAGATTTGTTTGGCGAGGGTGGCGAACATCTCCCGGACAACATCAGCATCAAGGGGCTGATTTTCATTCAGTCCGAATATCTTGGGAAAATGAGCCGGAAGAAGTCGACCTAAAAATACATTCGCATCCGTTGTGGTGAGTGGGCCTCCCTTGCGATAACACGCGGGGCCGGGAGAGGCACCGGCGGACCGGGGACCCACTTTCAAGAGCCCGTTCTGCCAAAGGAGAAGTGACTAATGAATAACACGGCCTGGTAAGAGTGATGACTCCCAAGTGACAGATTTAGATTTACTCACTCCTCCACCAGCAGCCACAGTGTTGATATCGAGTTGTGGACTTTGGATGGTAACGCCAGCCGTTGTCGACTCCATAAGGTACTCAAACCTCCCATCGAAACGTGACACATCCGTGGACGTACCTGTCATATGACATATTAGGTATAATCAAGAATGAATGAAAAATCAGTTTGACTGACCACCCATGTCAAACCCGATCAACGGTACTTTCAGTTTCTCATCCCAACAGGTCTTTGCGATACCAACGACCCCACCGGCAGGACCGCTGAGAATTGCGCGTAATCCAGAGAATGACTCTGCATTGACCACTAGGAAATGGAATTAACATCTGTCAGGAACCTATGAAAGGCACACTCACGTCCTCCGTCGCTCTGCATAAATTGAAGCATCCTAGGTCGAAGATTCTTGAAACTCTTTTGGAAACTAAAACACAAAAATCAGTCAGGCCTGTTGAAGTTAAACATGGTCAGCAGACGTGTACCCTTGCAGATATTTTTGAAGCTCTGGCGTGAGATAGGCGTCTGCCGTTGCCGAGTTCGCACGAGAAACGATACGAATCATTGGCGACAGCTGGGATGATAGAGATACGTGCGTAAACCCAACCTCTCTGGCAATGTCAGCGACCAGAAGCTCATGCTTAGGATACGTGTAAGAGTGAAGGAAAGAGATGGCCAGGGAGCGAAAACCGTCATCGTAGAGGCTCTTGAGGTGTTTACGGCATTCGCCGGCGTCTGTTAAGAACGTCGGTCATCATTTAAGACTGACGGATCAAAAAGCTCTACCGGGGACATGTTCAACCTGAATCTTTTCTCCGCTTGTGCCTAAGACGATTGGAAGTCCTTCCAGTTGGTACGCGTCGGCGAGCAAGACTCTCTCTTTGACTTCAACGACTTTCTCGTACAGCATCCCAGGCCGTTTGGCTGCGAGATCGAACAAATCTGGGCGGCTTTGATTGCCAATGTGCAGAAGGTCCCGAAAGCCTTCCGAGACAAGGAAAGCAGTCTTCTCTCCCTTGCGTTCGAGTAAAGCTATAGCGAGATGATGAGCAACAATGAGGGGAGGTAGATAGAAGATAGGATACCACTGAGCAATAATTAACACAAGATCCCCCGGAAAATGCGTATATACTCACTTTGTCGCGACTGTCGTCCCCATCCTTATGACCTCTACACCCGACAAATCAAGAAGCTCCCCCCTTGGTATATTGGTGCCATAACCAATCTCCAGGACACGTCGGATAGCCTCCGTAGGTGCGTCCGGGTAGGCCGTATCCACCGATAAAACCTTAAGGATGACGGGCGGATGATGGGCAAAGGTCGCATATACATCGCAGAAGGTGCCACCTATGAGTAATAAGTAAAGGAGGGAGTTTTGTTTTCCTTGCTTACCTCTGTCGATGGCAATACGGATGCCTGCAGCGCTGCGAAGGGTATCCAGAGCGATTGGCATGACAGGAAGGATAAGAACTGACAGAGAGATGAATCATCATCATATTCATATTCGAAGGTTAGCAAAGAGTCGGAAGGTGGACGGAAACAAAAGGCATATCCGGATTTGAACCGGAAAACATTGCCAAGTACGAAGAAAAACGGGATGGAGTGCGCCAGTTTCTCGGCATCTTCCACGCCGTGGCAGAGCCGTGGTACTCCTGCGAGGCTAGGGGATCATGAATCAGAGTACACATACTTCAGAATTCCGGAATTCCGTACTTGCCATAGGTTAAACGCCCTCTGATTTATATTCTGCCTATCTCGCGTTTCAAGTCCAAGATAAGTAAATCCAAAGTAAAAGCCTTTGATTGATTATGCCGTTAACAACTTGCCTTCGTCTGGAACCATGGATGGAAAATAACCCAACACTCAGGGACGATTGTTGGTACTTCAATTTGGCCGGTAAAGACCTTTCGTCGACATAGTCCATCGTTTCCGTATACAACTTGCGATTGATAGTTATTCCAGGCTCAAGTGCGAATATGGTCAACTCAAGAATCAGTTACAAATATTTAAAGGCTCAAAGGAGAAAGAAGAAATACATGAAATTAAAACGACACACACACATCTTCATCTTTGATATCCAGCATCAGCATGCGTCCAGGCGTGTGACCAACTACTTCCCCGGAGATGCCACTGTCCATAACTGACAGCTGAGGTGTCACTCCACACCCAAAATAAACAGCTATTTCTCCATCTTGAATCTCGGTAGGATCGCCAAAGTCGGGATTTGTGCCATCGAGATCAGTGATCCCAAGGGATTTGGCGCCCTCCGGACCCCAGGCGACAGGTTCTCCATGGGTTTTGACGAAAGGACGGGTAATATTACGGACACGCTCGAGATCAGCTAAACGGTATGGCCTCATGGATACTACCATGTGTCCACCAAAAACTACGGCAGAATTGTAAGTGGCAAGTAAATATGTCGTAAAAGGGAGTCACCTCCAGCGGGACAGAGCCGGTACTTTGTCTTGTACATAGGGACGGCACGGCCTAGCTGCACGTGTCTCGGAGTAAGCCCGTTCTTGGCGAGGGCTGCCTCAAAGGAATAAGAACAGCCAATGAAGAAGGCAACACTATCGTCGCGCCACTCTTTCTCTATGCTTTCCTTTTGCTGAACAAATACGCCATCACGATAAATGTTGTAGGAAGGGCAGTCGGACCGAACATCGCTATCTGTCGCAAGCGCTTTGGGGACTTGAGGGTTACCCGGTTTCGTCTCACCAAGGAGAGGGCATCTGACAGAAAAGAGTCAGCTCCATTACAGAAGAAAAAGGAAGCAACTGACGAAACGGGGTTTCGTGCACAGAGCAACCGAAAGTCGGCAGCAAATTTATTGGGCAAAATTATAACATTTGCCTGCGAATATCCGGGACAGAGACCCGCAGTACTTGGCGCAGTGAAGGTCTTGGTCCTGCATTGGATGCGAACATCATGAGGAGTTAGAGCCTGAGAGATAGACATAGGTAAGGGTATCCCTGGGATAAGGAACAGACTTTCAAATTGGAATCCATGGATTAAAAGGCCAAGGTTAATCCTAAACTTAGACGCACACAAATGATCACCGTGCCGCGTCGCGTGCCGAATTAAAGGAGGAATTTGCCGAATCCGGTAACAAGGTGACGATACGGGATAATTCCGAGGAAGCATGAGATAACAAGTCCTGAAAAGTCTCCGCGACCATGGATGGCCCTAGACGCTGCAGATTTCCAATCAGACTCTTTACCTCCTTTTATAAATGAACTTTCAATGCCCTGAGTTAGCTCAACCGACCTCGTTGTCGTCAACTTTCATCATCAATGAGCTCAGTTAGTGATACGTCAACTTGCCACATCTTCTCTGAAGATACTGACTTCATTCTAGCAGTATTCTGCTGCAGAGAAGTCTTCTGAGAAGGATGTCGGAGTCGTGGTTGCTGCTTTTGAAGGGGAAAGACAAAGTTCGCCTATTGAGCCCAAAACAGAAGCCAGACTCTTGAGAAAGGTTAGCTGCTCATGTTTGCTCCGTTTCAAAGTCAACTGACTGACGTTTAACCAAAGATCGACTCGTTCTTGATCCCGATGCTGGGTGCTTTGTATTTTGTCTGTTTTTTGGATCGTGGAAAGTGATGGCTTCTTTTCGCTGCCCGGTTCCCATGACACTCATAACACTACAGTATCGGCAATGCCAAAGTTGCCGGTATGGCCACTGATCTTGGCCTTGTAGGAAACGAATATGGTGCCGCAGTCTCAGTGGTAGTAAGTGGGATTTATTTCTTACGTTGTTGCGGTGTCCTGATCCTTCCTTTCAGTACGCGTCAGTATTGTAGTTTTTTTTTTTGCTTTCTTGAATTTACACCTCTAATTTAGGACATACGTCGTATTCGAACCATTCTGTAAGCTGTTAAGCTATTCTCTTGAAATGTTACTCACACCCGAATTTTGATAGATGCGGTCCTGTTGAAGTTGTTGACACCCAAGATGGTTTTATCTGTTTCTACTGTCATTTTTGCCGCACTTACCATTGCCACACCTTTCTCTGGTTCCTATGGACCTCTTATTGCGATTCGCGTCTTGCTCGGATGGGCAGAAGCAGGTAAGCTTTGACATGTAGTAACACGCTCAGTACGATGACGTCGTGCTAGGAACTTTCCCATGTATCGTCACCTACCTTACAATGACATACCGACGGGAGGAACTAGGCATGCGTCTTGCGTACATGTTCACCTGTTCCGCCATTTCGGGTGGATTTGGTGAGTTCCGTGTACATGCCCGTCAACTTTCTAGTCTGATTTCTGTCCCGCTAGGTGGACTTTTGGCTTACGGATTGACTCACATCGAAACCTCCTCTGTGACCGGATGGCAATGGCTATACATTGTTGAAGGGCTCATTACGATGAGCCTGGGTCCCATCGCGTACTTCTGGATTCCAAACCGCATTGATCAAGCTTGGTTCCTGTCCGACCATGAGAAAGATTTGTGCGCCGTTCGTTATGACAACAACAAGACCCACTACGACCCAGACGAGAAGTTTGATATTAAACAAGTAATGCTTGCACCTTTGGACTGGAGGACTTGGGTTCACGGTACCATCCAATTCGGTGCCGATGTCACTCTCTACGCCATTTCGACATTCATGTAACTATTTCCGATTTACTTGCTTTTATCTGTTATTTCATTCATCATTTCTTACTAGGCCTATCCTTATTAGCGATATGGGCTACAGCTCTTACAAAGCTCAACTCCTTACTATCCCCGTGTATGCGGTTGGCGCCCTGTCCTTTATCATCCAAGCCAAACTATCCGATCGTACTCTATTACGTGGACCATTCATCATGGCGAATTTCCTTGTTCAGATAATCGGTTATATCATCCTCACGTCTACCAAGACCATTGGCGCTCGGTATTTTGGCGTTTTTGTTGTTGCGTTAGGTCTATATGTACCTACCGCGTTGAATGTTGGATGGGTATGTACACAACATATTTATTTGCATTGTTTCTGATGTTGACTACAGACCCAAAACAACTATGGTCCCCATTACAAGCGCGCTGCGGGCGTCGGCTTGATGCAATTTGTTGGGAAGTAAGCCTAAATAATGTTGTTCTTCGCTCTTCTCGTTCACACTCTTGTAGCTCTGCAGGGGCAGCTATTGGCGAAATATTTGATTCACGCTTGGAACCATATTACCACCGCTCGTACTACATCTGCATTGGGTTGACGGCTGTGAGCATGATACTTACTAGTCTTATGGTATTTTTCTTCTTTCTGTCTGCTTGTTACTTGCTAATACCATCTACAGATGCTCTATCTTCATTTAGCTAACAAGAAGAAAGCCGCAGCCATAGTTGCTGGAGCACCAAATGAGCCTCAGCTTGGGGATAAGAATCCTCATTTCACTTTCTTTTTGTAGTTAAAGCTACTCAGATAGGGTTAAAGTTACTCAGATAGGATTTATGCTTAGACTTTCCCCAAAGGGTATGATAATTAATTCAAGTAATAAGATTCAAATTCTGAAGGTTCGCCGTGGCGGAGTGGTGAACTGATCGGACGATCATCTGAACCTGGATCTCTCGATCAAAATAATTGTTTCCGGTTTCATTCCGGATATCCCAAATGACGACAGAGAGCGCAGACATTCCTGCTAGTTTCCGTACACTAGACAGTCCCACGACGACTACCTGAGGTATCATCTGTACTCCGAGAAGAGACAGAGTACTAGGCGCTATCCTGCGCTATCTCTTCCGGCCAACTTTCGGTTATCAAACGATGCAAATTGCGAAGCAGACCTAGCAAAAATAACTGCTCTGGTAAGTCTCATTCCTGGAAATCTTCGGACCAGGGATACCTAGAAGACGCCCATGGCCACATTACATCTCCATCGATCGCCGCGGTGAATAGTACAGTGGAAACAATGGGATAGTAAGATTAGACAGTTAGGTTAGGCGACAGAGTTAATCCAGCCAGTACGTAGAAAATGGTACCCACGACAAAATTCTGAGAAGATTCCCTAGCATCTTTGTCTTAGGCTGAGCGTACGGGATCGTAATGGAAATCTGCGTTGGACAAACACCCTCGTCAGAACCGAAAATCAGACTCTTTTCCTCGGACATACCTACCATGCCTTCACCGCCTCCATTTGGCTACTACGTTCCTGCCGTTTGCTTCTTCGATGAAAAGGAAGACCTTGATGCTCGCGCGATCAAATCTCACATTCTGAGAGTAGCCAAGGTAAGCACCGGTATTTCGTCACTTTAAGTCAGCATTCCATTGGAACCTCATTTTCAAGGGTGGTGTTGCTGGTATCATTGTCCAAGGTACCAACGGCGAAGCTCAGCACCTATCCCATGAAGAGCGCAAGCAGACTATATGCTTAACTAGACAAATACTCGATACAAACGGATTCAGCAATATTGTCATTCTCGCAGGATGTGGAGCCCAGTCGGCGCGAGAGACACAAAAGCTCTGCGTTGATACGAAAGAAGCGGGGGCCGACTACGCGCTGATTCTATCACCGTCGACATTTCCGCCGCAAATGTCTGTTCCAAATGTCATTCGATTCCATCTTGAGGTGAGAATTCCTGAATCTTGAAGGCATTCAATATTTTCACCCTTACTGTCCGCTTCCCCAGGTTGCCGACGCATCCCCCACCGTGACCGCCGGTCTAGACCTCGACTCTGACGCGCTCGTCACCCTAGCCAAACACCCCAACATCGTCGGTGCGAAGCTCACCTGCGGAAACATCGCCAAACTGCTCCGAATAGCTTCCTCTGTACCCGCTTCGGAATTCGCTGTCTTGGCAGGGAAAGCCGACTTCGTCCTTCCCGGTTTGTTAGCCGGCAGCCGTGGGTGCATCACCGCACTCTCCAACCTTACGCCCAAGCTCCATGGTAAACTGTTTTATTTGTGGAAGGTGGCTAAGGGTGAGGAAGCGATGAGGCAGCAGGCGACGATGGGACACGCCGATTGGGCTCTTCAGAAATTGGGAGGTATCGGAGTGTGAAAAAAGTTGTGTCAAAGGCATATGGATACGGGACAGGGAAGGTGAGGACACCACTAAAGGAGGTGACGGATGAATCTCTGCAGGGAAACAAGCACTACGAGATGCTGATTGATCTGATCCGCATGGAGGAGAGGCTGGATTCGAAACTGTAGTCGTATACATGTATACTGAAAAGAACGCGGGATTCCTCCGTCCTCGACCCTTATATTCCTCACGAGGTCCGAACCACGATGGAACCCCTCACTGCGTGAAAATACAAATTCCGGGCGGACCATCGTGCGAACTTTCTATAAGTCATAAATTCCGAGATGAAAATATGGGGGAAAGGTGTAGCCGCAAAACTTCCCACCTTTTCCTCTATCAAAGGCGAACAGACCAAAAAAAATGGTTTCTGGAGAATTCTGGGATGGTATCCCAAGCGTGGCGGAGGACGAAATGTTCGCGATGATAACAACGTTCAAGAAAGATCCCTTTCCCAAAAAGGTTAACTTGGGTGCTGGCGTGTATAGAGACGAAGACGGAAAGTCGTGGGTGCTTCCTGCGGTTAAGAAGGTTCGCCGACAGTCGAGCCATTTTTCGTCCATGCTCACACGAATTGTAGGCCCACGCACTACTTATCGACTCCCCGGATTTGAATCATGAATATCTTCCTATTGCTGGCCTCGCCGAGTTCACAAATTCCGCAGCCAAGCTGATGTTCACGGAAGAGTCGGATGTGATAAAGCGAGGACAAGTGAGTCACCCGGTCGGCAAAAAAAAGTTGTATGGGATGGCTTAGAGTACTCCAGGTCGTGTCAACCCAAACTATTAGTGGTACTGGGGCAAATCACTTGGGCGCGTCGTTCCTGTCACGATTCTACTTGTTCAATGGTGAGAGGCAAGTCTACATCAGCCGGCCTACATGGGGTAAGCTTATTGTTTCTGTCTTTCCACTTTTACTCATTTCGCATTGAGTAAAGTAAACCATCACGCAATTTTTGCTAACGTTGACATCACTCCCGTCGAGTATCCATACTACAATGCTGAGACTCGAGGGATCGACTTTGACGAGATGCTTTCGACGATGAACAGCGCGCCGGACAGATCTATCTTCGTCTTGCACGCGTGCGCGCACAACCCAACAGGGCTGGACCCGTCTCGCGAACAATGGACTGCCATCGCCGACATTATGCTTGCAAAGGGCCATTATGCCTTCTTCGATGCGGCGTATCAAGGATTCGCTACTGGTGATTTGGACAACGACGCATGGGCTGTGAGAGAATTTGCTCGACGTGGCATCGCGATGCTGGTCTGCCAAAGCTTCGCCAAGAACGCCGGCCTGTATGGTGAGAGGGTGGGCGCACTACATGTCGTCTGTAAGGATGATCAGGCCACCAAAAAATTGAAGAACCAGTTGAGTTTGATCACTAGAGTAGAATTCAGCACCCCACCGGCGTATGGAGCAAAATTGGTGCGTCTGAAGGTTTAAAGACTTGAATGAATCGCTGAAAGTATCCAAGGTAAACTTCATTCTTAACGACGCGCCCTTGTACGAGGAATGGAGGAGAAACATCAGGACCATGGCCGGACGCTTAATTGAAGTAAGAAAGGAGCTCTATCGGCTGCTCACGGAGGAGCTCAAGACGCCAGGGAACTGGGATCATGTCATCAACCAGATTGGAATGTTCAGGTATTATCGATATCCTCCAGGGGTTCTTTTTTGCATGTATCTGAGGCGCCTCTTGAAGTTTTACAGGGATATCGGAAGCACAGAGCAAGCGGCTCAGAGAAGAATTCCACATATACCTCGCAAAGAATGGGAGGATCTCGCTAGCGGGCCTGAACACAAAGAATATTAAGTACTTTGCGGAGAGTTTAGACACGGTCGTGAGAGGTTGACTGACGTATGAATAGACGAATATATCTTGGTTAGAATGCAAAGTAAAAAACAACTCAAGTTGCAAGTTGTGGACGGCGGTGATGGATGAGTCAGCCTCGTGGCGATGTCCTGATATAGACTTCGTCATCTACTCCGCCGCCCACCATTCCGTCGTCCTTATGCAACGTTCAATTCCCTCGTTTCTTTCATTGTATACGCGATCAGCATGGAGCAACCAGCAGAACGTGGTATGGCACCGAACTTATTTCCGTCGATTCTCCACTTCACGACCTCGACTTGATTTTCACTTTGACACTCACCACTTTGTTCAACGGCTCGAGCGGGAAGGGCTCAATCGAGCACAAGCAGAGGGTATCATGTCCGCCATAGCAGAAGTCATCGACGAGAGCATACGGAACATGACGAGTAACATGGTGACGAAGGCTGATCAGGAGAAGGTATTAGTTCCCTTTCATTGATATCATCGGACCTGATCACTCTGCTACAGCAACACTACACACAACAAGTCGACTTTGCACAACTCAAATCCGAACTGCAGCTTATGGAGAAGAACGACCTTGCCATCATCAAAGCCGAGAACGACCGATTGTTAAACGACATCGAGAAGCTTAAGCAGCGATTACGAGAAGAAATAACTCGAACCCAGGCTGGGGTACGGCTGGACCTGAACTTGGAAAAGGGCAGGCTGAGGGAAGACAGTGCCGGCCAGGTGTTGAAGGTCAGGGAGGTCGACACACGGATAGAACAGGAAATCGCCGGGTTGCGGACAGCGATACAGGCGTCCAAGGTGTGATATGTTTCTCCCTTTTGTTAATAAACCTGATCACTCGCCAAGGCTACGACCCTCCAATATATCGTAGGAGTCGGTGAGTCCATTCGTTATTTCTTCTTGTATTTCGTTTGACTGTATTCGCAGTCACCACCTGTTCCGCGCTCCTCATGGCCTACCTAAGATTCCGGGCATGACGATACCCAGCTTTTCCAAGCCCTCCTTGGATACCTTACTCTATCAGTTGTAATCTACGCTAAATTACATCTGGCATAATTGGATCCTAAAGAAACGTGAGGCGCGACAATGATGAGCCTTCAAGCTTCAAGAGAGGAGAAAGGATCGGTGGTGTTTAGTCTGTATCTCATCATTCGTCCGCCAGTTTTCAAACTGATATTCCATCTCAGATATTTGACAATATGAAATGCGTCGTTGGTTTAGCAGTACAATACACCTATCATATGGGTCCTTTCAGGACCAGTCTGGCCAGTAGACGTATAATGAATTCTTTGCGTAGTAGAAGAATGAACTCGCTCCAATGTCGCCAAAGTTGTTCCGCAAGGGATGGTTTTTTAACTCATACCTACTTACGCACTTGGTCCTTCTACTATTGGTCGGGCAGTTGTATTTCAAAAAGTGCTGCCACGTCCGTTCCTTTGTTCTGACCACCACCATCACTTTGTCCTAGTGTCCATTCCGCCCCAAGACCCTTCTTCCAGACGAGGGCCATTTCGGATGCTTGGCTCCTTTAGTAAAATTTATCCATCACATCTATGGGGGTGCCATTGCGTTTCTTGAGACGCAACAAAGGTTCTCCGCGTTCTCTTTTGACGATGGTGTCACTTGTCTATGTATCAGCTTGATCTTTACGATTACAAACTCAAGAGTCCTGTCAAACAGATCTACTTCGCGTTTCGACTAGAACTGCACCTGGGCAATTCTGCAGCACCGTTCGGCTTATTACCGTCCGTTGCGTAGTAACGTCCTTGAAGCACTGTTATCATTTTGCTTACTATGCGATGCCGGGATTGTAACAGACGTAGTTGCTACCCTGGCATTCCAAGGATAAAGGGCTTTGGCACGTACGTATCTATTATCATTAGGTATCTTGGACAAGTGTAGCTTGCCTCCGACATGTATCTCATACATGCGGAGTGAATATATTATCTTCAAAATGCCCAAGACACAGTTAAACGTCGTTGAACGTGCATACACTGTCGACCTATCTGCATATGCTGATTAGGGGTTACGAGGTTATTGGCTATCGACCCTCAAGTGTTCTTTGAAACAGAAAGGCTCATGGGCTAGAAAATCTAGCACGCTACAGACTTTTCAGGTTAACTTGATCGGATGTCAGCATGTGCGGTTATGTTTCATCGGCGAGTTACCCGTGGGCCAGATTTCCATCTCCATCCTGGTCATGGCTATCATTCCGTTATCAGCAGAACAGCGCAGAAACATAAATAATTTACTGGTCGGGGCAGACAACGTTATCATTTAGCTCGATGCTGAGTAGAATATCCCTGTTACCTTCAAATTACTTATAAGGGCCGCAGGAAAAGGTCTTTCAATGCTTTCATACAGTTCTAGGATATCATATTATACATCTTTCCTGTACAAAATATACAGAATCCTACGCGAACCTGAAGATATATAATTAAATTGCATATAGTGCTTCGGCAGTCGAATGAAATCGCTATGCGGGAAGACTATGAATCCCATCACTTCCGCCATGAGACAGGCAAGGTGCGAGTCATAACCGAGCAGGAGGATATGGTGCATCTCTATTGGTGCGATGATAGGGAGACAAAGCATCATCATGGTGCAGTCTCAACGCAATAAACCTCTGATGTGTTCCGGTATCAGCTCGGTGGGCAAGCTGGCGATACTGTCTAAAGGAGCCCTCTTTGCCAGGGCCAGTAAATTCATGCGAAGGTTCTTCATCTCTTCATCGTCGTCCGTCCGTTCCCCGCCCACGGCAGCCAGATCTTTCAACTTCCCCGCGACGTATTCAAGCACTACACCAAGTTCTTTGGAGGTCTCGAGCACTTGTTCCCTCTTCACAAACATCTTCCCTTGCCACGCCTCCTCGCTCTCGAATAATTCCTCTGGCCGCCGAATTAATGCTTCCATATCAATCTTTTCTGATAAATGAGGACCTCCGACGATTGGATTCACGATATTCTCCTCCACCCACTCAGCTAACCATCCGGTTTGTCCCACAAACTCAGACAGACTTTTCACATACGCCAGGCCATCTACGCCTCCGTAGACGGTGTCTTGAATGTATGATTCGTCTTCCGTCGCAGTTTCTTCAAGCATCTGCTTGAGCTCTTCGCCCGATTCCCACAATTCGCCTTCAACACATGCAAATGACCCCCAATCAACAGGATGTGCTTCTCTCTGCCTTCTGTCCTTCTCTCTAATGACTTCATACCCTTCTTCACGCCCCTTTGCCCTGGTAGTAATACCTTTGACGAGGTTCCAATGCTTTCTCGTAGGTGGGTTGTTAATGATAAGGGACGGTCGTGTGGGAGGAAGGGTGACAGGTATAGGATATGACGGTGGTTGCGGCTGTGGAGTTGAGTCTGCGTTCGGTGGTGGTGTCCCGGCAGATAAAAACTGTGGTGTACTTGCCGAGGTGGTGGTAGTAGAAGGCGCAGTTGAGTATATCGGCACCAAACCCAATCTCGCTGGTCTCTCATCTGGGACGAGAACCGACAGAATCGAAAATGGGTCTTCCGCTGGTAGAGGGGACGTTAGGCACATGCGTATTTCACGTCGACGTACTCACTCTCGGCATAATCCAGACTACCATCTGCGGCATACGGGGGACCCTCCTTCTCAAATCGCAAACGCTCCTTTTTTGTTCGATAGCGTTTGCCTACAGAAGTCAACAAGACTGAAATAAGTGTTTTACCAACACACATACCTTTCACCTTCAACTCCAGCATCACCCTCGCCCAGTCTGACCCTGGTGGGAAATCACCTAAACCATCTTTACTGCCAGGAAGACGGCCATCTTCGATACTCTCCGAGACACTCGTCTTTGGCGCGGCCGGAGCGGGTTTCTTATATGGGGCTCTGGTACTCCTCCTTCGCCCAAAGTCCTCTTCGGTTCCGGTAGCAGTAGCAGTTAGTTCTGGAATGGCTTCATCCACATCCATCGCTTGGTTTGAATCGAAGGCGCCGTCGGATACGCCTTCAATTTCGTTGTCTCCAACAACATCGACGGTCCACTCTGTCTCGTATTGAATCACGGTCCCCGCCGAACGAGCTATCAGATCAAGCCCTGCTGCCTCTATTCTCTCCGCTTCGGTATGGTATATTGACCCTGGCGGATTGAAAGATTTGGCATTACCAGTAACAAGTTTAAGGTCCGACTGCACACTTATTAGCTGTGAAGGACTTTGCTATCTGAGTTACGCACCGTAAACTCTTCCAAGCTTCTGTATCGCCCTCTCTCCACTTTGCTTGCCATCGTCCCCAAGTCCATCGGATGTTTGACAACGTCCGTGTAGCCTGGCACCAAAGACACATCTACGGGTGAGAGAAAGAAAGCATAAGCATCTTTTCTAGACGCACATCAGCACGGCATCAGCAGGAAAACGACATGACATACCTTTTTATTTGCGCAATTATCTTGCTCAGCACCTCCTTCAACGGTTTCAGCTTTACTGGCCGGGGCGCCTTTGGTAGTGGAGGCACGCCATACTGCAACTCATATCCTGAGTTTTTTGTCCCTCTCTTTCTCTTGCTGACACCAGTATGTGACTTGCTTGGCTTGTTATGCGTTGTAGCATGCAAACTCTTCAACGATGGTAGCTTCAGTGTCAACCGAGGTAGTGTGGGCTGAGGTGAATCTCCAAAGTGTGGCTGGGGTGAATCCGCATACCTCGAACTCGTTGCTTGTGGTGTCGAAGGGTAAGAAGGGACCGAATCATCGCTGTCGAGGTCCACAGAAACAGAAAACGACTCGTCATCGACATCCATTGCTAGTGACCTTGATTATGTCAGACCAACGCTCGATTTGGAATGGTTCCCTTCCGGACCGCCTGTACGCGACAACATTCTGCTGCTCCCCAGAAAACAGGCGTCTGGTTCTCGTGATTTCAGGAACTATACACCCATTTTAATTTTTTGCACACCGGTTCTTTGGTACCACACGGCAGGCATATACAGCTGTTATTTCTGTTTCCTCTACTGCGGTCCTCTCTATTTTTATTGTCTCAACTGAACCCGACACTTACTAATAATAAGAACCACTGAAGAGGAACTGCGTCTCAAGGCTATAAGAACTCCTGTACTACGACTGTCCCCCCCACCGCCTCTGTCCTCCGCAATGGGCTCAGATGTCACTGGCCATTTGGACCCCACACTCTACGTACTGACAGAAGACGAAACTGCCTTCTTTAAAACTCAAACTGGAATAGAAGACGTCAATGCGCTCAAGAACCATATCTTTACTATCCAAGAGGAGGCGTACAAGGTAAATGCACCTAGTGACTAATAAATATCCGAATGGCACAAAGCCGTACAGGTGTACCCTTATCCGTGCATTCGCCGTTTCACCTTTGCCAAGTCAGCGGTTTTTCAGTCTGCCGTGTCGACCTTGTCTGATTCTAACACTTAGGTTGAAGATTTCGAGACAGCCATGCTATCAACAGTTCTTAAATCTTGGAAAAGATCGCAAGGGGGCTATCTATGCCGACATTGGATGCTGCTGTTCGTAAATCTTCTATCTATGTCTGCCCCTTGAATCTCTAACGTCTGTATAGTCGGAAATGACCCCAGAAAGGCCGTTGTAGATGGCTACTCCGTAGAGCAAGTCGTGGCCTCCGATTTGCATCCTGGTATGAACTTTCTACCCTATAATTTGTCCTGCACAATCTGAATATATGGCACAGAGTTCTGGGAACTCGGACATAGGCTCTTCAAGAGCACAGCCGAGACATTCCCAGCTCGCTTCATCCCTGCAGATATCTTTCAGTTGAAAGGTCTATCGAGGGAAGACGTTCCTGCCCCTGTTCCGGAGCTTTCCCAAGTGCAATCTCTAGCGGAGCTGCGAGGGCACATCTCCGCCATTCATACCTCGGCATTTTTCCATCTGTTTGATGAAGAAGGGCAGTTCGAAATCGCAAATATTATGGCGGCACTGCTGTCATCTGAACCCGGGTCAATGATTTTTGGATCACACGTTGGTCGGCGCGAGAAAGGTTTCCGTACTGCCAGTGAAGTCGGTTCCAATGGCGTACATCGCAGTAACATGTTCTGCCACTCACCCGAGAGTTGGCGATTGCTATGGGATGGCGAAATATTCCCCAAGGGCACCGTTCGCGTTGATACTTCCTTGCATGCAGAAGAACGTCCAGGTTTAGGCTTGGTGGTAGCATATCTCTTCGTTTGGTGCATAACGGTTTTGTAGACTAGGTCTCCTGAATTTATAGGATATTGTGAATTGGTACTGAGAATCAGGCGGTGTTTATAGTGCCAGGTGACAAGGGAAAGAGATACACCGTGTCTTCGGGCCAGAAATGTGTCTTTGGAGCGAAATTCGCAATCAACAACAGTAGCTTCGGAGCATCGGACCGACAATGTGCAAACAAGCGCCTGACTTTAGCGGACAATCTTTCTGATCCTCTAGGAGCCTCGAATGAAGATATCCCTGCTGCTCATTTATTCTCTCCTGCTTGGGTGCTTCTTTTGCTTGGACGGCCTTCGTTTTCACATCGGCCTTGCAACGGTCTTCTTTTCGTCTCAGACTCGACGTTGAACTACCAGAAGCCTTCCAATAGCACTATCGCTGTCCCCACGAGGTGTTTGTTATCTTGAATAAACCCGATGCTTATGATACTGTGACGTCCTCTGGTGGTGCATCAAGGTTCACTGTTCACCCAATACCGGTAGTAGTAGGAGGATCGGCACTTCCTGTTTTCCATCGGTGACATGTTATTCCTGTCTTCTCTAACGCGGTACTTTCTACTCTGCATACTGTAAAGCTAGGCACAACTGGATCCGCGGTTTTTTTGATACTGACTAAGACCCTTGGTCCGAATTATTTTTCGTCTCCCCACAATGTCTGGTTCCCGTCCTCTTGACCCCACACTCTACGCGCTGACCAATGACGAAGCTTCCTTCTTCAAATCCCAGACTGGGATTGAAGACGATGTCACGCTCAAGAGCCATATTTCTGAGGTCCAGGAAGAAGCGTACAAGGTCTATGGGTGTATTTTTGCCTAATATCAGTTTAATGAAACAATAATATGTAGATATGCCCTTATCCATGTATTCGTCGGTTTGCATTCACAAAGTGAGTTATCTTTGATCAGTTCTATGTGATTTTCTTACTACAGCATCTACTAGAATGTACATTTCGAGATATCCATGTTATCAGAGGTTTCTGAATCTCGGAAAAGAGCGTAAAGGAGCCATCTATGCCGACATTGGATGTTGCTGTGAGTTGCCTTCTTCTTGTAGTACACCCTACCTCAAATTCTCAATGTTCGCACAGTCGGCAATGACCCCAGAAAGGCGGTCCTGGATGGCTATCCCGTCAAGCAAGTTCTAGCCTCCGACTTGCGTCCTGGTATGTTCTCATCTTAAAATAGCTTCCTGATGTACAATCTAAGATATATCACAGAGTTTTGGGACCTCGGACACAGACTCTTCAGGAGCACACCTGATAATTTCCCGGCACGTTTCATCCCGGCCGATATCTTCCAGCTGGAAGATTTGCCGAAGAAAGGAGACTCTGTCTCTGAACTTTCCCAAGTAAAATCCATGGGCGAACTCAGAGGGAGTATCTCCGCCATCCACACATCAGCTCTTTTTCATCTCTTTGAAGAAGAAAGGCAGCTCGAACTCGCAAGGAATCTGGCTGCTTTACTGTCGTCTGAACCTGGGTCCATGATTTTTGGATCGCACGGCGGTCGACCGAAGAAAGGAATCCGCATCGAGGTCGCCCCCGGTTGCAATAACGATAGAAATATGTTTTGCCACTCACCTGAGAGTTGGCGATCACTATGGGATGGCGAAGTATTCCCCAGAGGCACTGTTCGCGTCGACGTGTCCCTGGATAAAACGGAGCGCCCAGATATGGTAACACTTGATCCTAGTGTCCAACAATATCTCCTAGTTTGGTGCATAACGATTCTGTGATCTGTAATCGACGCCAAAACAGCCTGGTTGTTAACAGAACCATTGCGCCAGTGGTTGTCTTGAATAATATATTGTTGTGTTGTTACAGCGCCATTACCATTATCTGTACTGTGTGTGATGGTACTGAATGGTAATACAAGAGTATCCAGAACTAAGGACCATCTCGGCGCCTGAAGAACTCCATTTCTTCCTACAACGTGCCAATTGATTAAACCACTACCGGCATTTACCGAATCAGCCGACATTCTACCGGTACTTAGACCAACACTAGCGAGTAACCAGGACGATGTGCTTTCTGTCGGGCCGGAGGTCGTTTATACCAGCAGAGTTCAGACGACAACGGAAGGTTTCAGTGGAGGAGCTCAGCAGCATTGAATATTTACTGAGCTTCTTGGACCTGTAAGGCTATCTGATCCTGGCTATCTGCGGTGTATACCACTTCATTGGGTTATAGAGATATTACCAGACTTCCATGGCCGATTGTACCCCCTGCAGCGTACAAGTTTGCTATTTTTGATATCTCCGGCATGGGTCTTTCCATTTTTTTTTAGAGTTTTCTGGCAATCCATGCTCAACTGTCTCGGCCCCTTTGCTATTGATCAAGACTCCCATCCACCGCAATGAGTTCTCTTCGTCCCTTGGACCCCTCACTCTACGTGCTGGCCGACGACGAGGTTGTATTCATCAAATCTCAAACTGGAATAGATGACGACGAGGAACTGAAGAGACATATACTTGCTATACAGGAGGAAGCGTACAAGGTGAATCCATTGCTCATCGCTCAAAGCTAGTGCAATGGAATGACGGTATACAGTTAGAACCTTATCCATGCATACGACGATTTGGATTTGCGAAGTAGGTAATATTTGGACGCCGGATCAATTCTGTTTTGACTCGGAGCTAGATGGAATATCTCAAGGCAACCGTGCTATCATCAGTTCTTGAATCTTGGACAAATGCGCAAGGGAACTATTTACGTCGATATTGGATGTTGCTGTGAGTAACCTTCTTGTTTTACCATTACTTCTCCTCAAATTCGGGATGTGCGCGTAGTGGGTAGTGACGCCAGAAAAGCAGTCTCGGATGGTTATCCCATAGATCAAGTTATAGCTTCCGACTTGCGTCCTGGTATGCCTTTACCGTTTACTCAGATTTCGTAGATTCTGAATATACCATCCAGAATTCTGGGACTTGGGACATAAACTCTTCAAGAGCACTCCTGAAACCTTCCCAGCACGTTTTATCTCTGCAGACATCTTCCAGCTGAAATATTTGGCATCAGAAGCCGTACGCGCTCCCCCAATCGACCTCTCCAAAGTGCAACTTTTATCGGAGCTCAGAGGAAGCGTCTCTGCCATTCATGCATCGGCCCTTTTTCATCTCTTTGATGAAGGAAGACAGTTCGAACTTGCCAAAATTATGGCGTCTCTATTGTCGTCCGCGCCAGGGTCCATGATATTTGGATCGCATGGTAGTCAACCGGAGAAAGGTATCCGGACCGAGATTGCTTCAAACAAGGGTTGGAGCAGTAATATGTTTTGCCACTCACCTGAAAGCTGGCGATCGCTCTGGGATGGCGGGGTGTTTCCCAAGGACGCCATTCGTGTGGATGTATCTTTGCTTGAGACAGAACGCCCGGATATGGTGGCCATAAAAATGGATTCGAGCGTCAAAACATATCTTCTCGTATGGTGCATAACGGTTTTGTAGTGACATCTCTCGTTGGATTTCACAGAATATTTTTGACCTAGATTTACTGGCGTACAAACTATGCCGAAGTTCCCTATGTTATGCCGTGTTGACTTTAACGCTCTTCTTTCTATTTTTCGCCTTACCAATAAGTACTATGGAAACCGCGGCACTTCTAACCGATATCTAACCCCACTCTGAGGCTGCCTTCTGTGGGCCAAAAATTAGTTCTAGTTTGTATCCATTAGGTCCCTCGTTTTACGCACTAGCAGAGGGAGCGGGCTGAGGAGTCCATATTCGCTATCCCGCTCTTAAGTAGTTTCACCCACTACTACACCGAAATAACGGCATTCAGGTGTGCGTTTTTTTTACCCGTGTTATCAGGATCCGGTACTGAAAACCACGTTGATGAACACCCCACTGTCCAAAGCCGTCCCTTTCCAGTGCCCACAATGAATTCTGACCATCCTTTGAACCCGTCGCTCTACGCACCAGCCGAGGATGAGGTTGCATTTTTCAAATCTCAGACTGGAATAGACAACGATGAAGAGCTAAGAAGTCATATATTCGCTATCCAGGAAGAGGCATACAAGGTGATCGATATTCATTCTCAGTGGTCGCTTCATGCCAATGTGGTGACTACGCAGATTTACCCTTATCCGTGCATTCATCGTTTCGGATTTGCTCAGTGCGTAACATTTGCCGGATCTCATTTCGTTGCCTTAACCTAGTCAACGTCGAGATTCAACATTTCCAGGCAACCATACTATCAACAGCTCTTGAACCTCGGAAAAGACTGTAAAGGGATCTATGTTGATCTTGGATGCTGTGGTCAGTGATCAGTTCGTTGTACATCTATTTTACCTGATACTGATGGTTTATCTAGTTGGCACTGGCGCTAGAAAGGCAGTCATGGATGGCTATCCCATAAAGCAAATTATCGCCTCTGATTTGCGCCCCGGTATGAAGAACCTGACCTATGGTTAACTCAACAGGATCTTAATGTGTCAGATAGAATTTTGGGAAATCGGTCATAAGCTCTTCAAGAGTACTCCTGAAACCTTCCCAGCACGTTTCATCCCTGCAGACATCTTCGACTTGGAGGGTCTATCAAAAGAAGAAGCAGGCCCTGTCTCCGACATCTCTAAAGTGCAGTCTTTAGCAGAGCTCAGAGGAAACGTCTCTGCTATCCACGCTTCTGCCCTCTTCCATCTCTTCAATGAAGAAGAACAATCCAAACTCGCCAAAATCATTGCATCCCTGTTGTCATCTGCTCCAGGTTCCATGATCTTCGGGACACAGAGCGGTCGACCCGAGGGACGTAATTATCTCAAGACCGCTCGCAATAACCGCGATAGATATGACATGTTCTGTCACTCGCCAGAGAGTTGGAAATCATTCTGGGATGGTGGGGTATTTCCCAAAGGCACTGTGCGTGTTGATGCATCATTGCATGAAACGGCGGTCAGGCTCTCAGAATTGATGATCTTGACTGACGAAACTAGTACCGAGAATTACTATTTCCTCACCTGGTGTATAACAGTTTTGTAAATTAGGTCTCTTGATTTTGTAGGATACTTTGGTATGTATATAGGTTGCACGAAACTTCATGAGAATCTACGACGAAGAACTTGTAGGCTGTGGCATCCTAATGTTCCGTCTCCTCCCAAGTCCTGCCGACAGTTTTGACCAGGTCCTTCTCGGTGACTTGTTTGCCGCTGGAGAAATAGCCTGAGGCGATCTTAGCATCGATCTCAACGCGCGAGTCAGGAGGAATCAAGTGGTCTGTACATAGCGCATCAGCAGACCGTGCACGACTACACCGTGTTATTCCGTACGTACCAGGAATATCATATCGCTTGAGGATGGGAATACCGCTATTCACGATGGCATCATATTTCCTACACAACAGAGAACCGTTAGCGCCAAAAGGTCAAACGCGCGTATATAGAACGCACATGTCACTCATCGAAACCATGTTGTCAATCTTCTTGACTCCGAGCCAATGGAGAACGTCGGGCATCAACGCCTGGAATCGCATGTCCTTAACACCGGCAATGAGTTCAGTCGACTTGAAGTATTTGTCCGCGGAATCACCACCACGCTTTCGCAGGTTGTAGACAAGGTACTTCGTCACTTCCCCAAGAGCGCGGCCCTCCTTCCGGAAATACACCACAACACCGACGCCACCTTGCTGTGCGGTGCGAACGCACTCTTCGATGGCGTAGATAAGGTATGGTTTACATGTGCAGATATCTGAGCCGAACACGTCGGATCCATTGCACTCGTCGTGAACACGAAGAGTTAGAACCTTGCTCTCGTCGGACATGAACGCGGGGTCTCCGAAGATGTACACGGTCATGCCACCGATGGGAGGGAGGAAAACTTTGATATCGGGCCGAGTGATGAGTTCAGGGTACATTCCGCCTGTTTCTTCAAACAGGGCGCGACGGAGAAGACTCTCGGATCTACCAGGAGTGTTATACAATGTAATACATCGTGGAGAGATGGTACAAACATTTGGAAGCGCTCTGCAACACCAGGGAGGAACCAAACAGGCTCCACTGCGGCCTTACTCACTTTCATTTCCACCCCGGGATCAGATTCACAAACCTTGCCCGTCTCATCCAGCAATGGGCGACTCTTGAGGAGAATCTTACCGTCCACTTCGAGGGTTCCCTTTCTTACGCTATCGTCGATCTCACTCAACTTCATGTGAGCCTTGGTGATGGCAATACTGGGCCTGGCGTCCAGACCGAGTTCTTCCACTTCCTTCTTGAATACGGACGGAACAAGATGACCCCATGGATCGAAGGAAACAATTTTCTTGGGATCGGCCCAGGAAGGCTGTGGAGGAATAGAAACCGGGGGATCGGTAAGGTTGTAGTCGGGCTTGTGAGTCAAAGACAGACTACCCATTGCGACAGAGAGAGCACGATAGATGGAGTAGGATCCAGAATGAGCACCCAGAGCATTGCGCTGCTTGATGGACGATGGAAGACGCGAACATATGACTGGACCACGGGTAGTAGGGTCCGCGGCACCCCAGATGAGAGGGTGAGGTGCGATGCCATGCTGGTCCGGGTAGGCTCAAACACGTTGTTAGACAAATATTCAGATAATAACATGTATACTCACTGGTAAGGTTAACTCTGCCTGGATACAGAACTTTCTCACGTTCCTTGTCGGTTTTCATACGTGAAGGAGGGCTTGAGGACAATGAACCCTTGGAGGCGATATCGCTGGTCGAAGGAGGGGTAGGGATAGGAGTACTACGGCGCTCAGGAGTTGCTGGCTTTATTTTCCCATCTGTAACTGCATCCAACTGGTTCACAATGTAATGCTCAATATCTGGAAAGAAAACAAAGATAGGCCAATATACCTTTGCTTGCAACGTCTGCTGGGACACTTGGAGCGCCTGCAACTGGGCTAGAATCTGCGACAATACTTCTTCAGAGGCTGGCATGACTTCCTTCGTTGTATTCGCTCGAATGACCCCTAGGGAGAAAAGAGAGAAAGGAAAAGGACAACGCCAATCATGCAACGTGCCTTTATACGTCCTGCTTATCAATTTCGATATCGGTCCGAAATCCGATGAGTTGCCTGTTATCGGCCGCGCCTTTGCCGCGGTTTCGGTGCAATCAAAAATACTGCTCAAATTCATTGAAGCGGACCGAGCGATAGCTTGACCGATGCTGAGTATCTGTGTGCAGGAGAGAGAAGGAAACTTACTCTCTGCCTCTTTTCAAAGCTGCAGGCTTTCCCGTACGAAATCCATGGACATGGCACATCCACCGGTCCACGCAGTTACAATACGACGTTAATTTTGGAGATGTGCAGAGACCGCGGACGACGCTCGGGGTAATAATGGAACGCACGTGTCTTATCGTGGAATAAACGCCGAGCGCAAAAAACGTCGTAACGAGAATAGAAATCTTTTGCGCAAGGTGATGTGAGTGTAACATGTCATATTCACCAGCGGCAAATCGTGCAGGGCCGTTCTTCACATGCTCTTACTGCAAATGCCCAAGTACTGGCCGAAAAACAAACCGGCGAACGAACTTGACACAAACTGCGCAAGAGAAGGGAAGTGAACGGCCGCAACTGCTTAAACAATTTGGCAGACTTACATAGCTCTACGGCGACGGACGGAAGCTGTCCGCTGATAGGAAGTATTTCTTCAAAGCCATGGATAGCCGAAGCGGACAAGGGTTCTTCTCACAAAGAAAAGCTGTCCACTGTCCAATGGAGACTCCTACTGTAATGTCTCTGAGATGATGAGAGAGGAATGAAGGGGGGGAAAAGTTGAGTCCAGACGACACGGTCCGGAAGATCATTCCGAAAGGCCGGATCACATTCAGAGGTACTACATGTAAGAAAAATAACATGAACCAGAGAGCCTATCAATCTACAAAACTGTAATGCACCAAACGAGATATAATTTCGTGCTTGAACCATCCGCTACAGTTTCCTTGAGAAAGGCGTCAACATTGACAACACCCTCAGGGAAGACACCTCCATTCCAAAGTGCCTTCCAACTCTCGGGCGAGTGACAGAACATCGACATGGTACGGTTACCGACAGTCTCGTTACGTACACCCTTGGTGGGATTGCCACCATGAGAACCAAAAATCATCGACCCGGGGGCAGAGGACAGCAGAGCCGCCATGATCTTGGCAAGTTCGAACTGCTGCTGCTCATCAAAGAGGTGGAAAAGAGATGAAGCATGAATAGCAGAGACGCGTCCTGAAAGTTCGGCAAAGGATTGGAGCTTAGACAACTCGGGGCCGGACACCAAGGGCTGCTTTGCCAAAATTTTGAGCTCGAATATGTCGCCAGGGATGAATCGCGCCGGGAAACTTTCTGGTGTACTCTTGAAGAGTTTGTGCCCAAGATCCCAGAATTCTGACACGCATCAAAATAAGATGAGGGGTTGCGTTATTGTTGACAATGATAAGTCTCACCTGGACACAAGTCTGTGGCTATAGTTTGCTGGATAGGATACCCATCGGAGACCGTCTTTCGGATGTCATTTCCAACTGTGGCTTGCTCAGACGTCGAACACAAAAGAAAAACAAACGACTGACAGCAGCATCCAATGTCGGTATAGATAGCTTCCAGGCGCTCCTTCACAATCTTCAAGAATTGTTGGTAAGACGGATGCCTTGAGATCTTCATCCTATAGGCGATCATCAGGCCGAGGTGAGTGGAAACGTGAGCACCTCGCACCGTAGAAAAGCAAAATGGCGAATGCACGGATAAGGGTAAATCTACGAGGTGACGCATAAGAAGACAGCAGAGGTCATTGAAATATGACCACACGCCTTGTACGCTTCCTCTTGAATAGCTAGCTAGAATGTGGTTCTTCAATTCGACATCGCTTTGTATTCCCGTTTCCGCCTTGAAGAACGCCGTCTCTTCTTCAGTTAAGGCGTAAAGAGAGAAATCTAGAGGGGCGGAAGCAGGTTCATCCATGACTGAGATGGTGGAAGCAAGGACTCGTGCTTACTAGCTTATATATCCCTGGGTGAGTCATTGCGGTAGCGACAAGGGAATCACAAACTTATTGGGTTGTCCCGAGAAGTATACGTGGCCGTTTCGAGTAGACTAGGTCGAAAAACCACCGGCCCGGCCTACCCATCTTCAAAATTCATCAGTGAATGTCCAGTAATGATACCAGTGGGTAGTAAACTTTTACTATAAACACAGATGGCGCGTCATCGAGGGCCTCTGTCGCCCAAGAACCGTATCAATTGGCTTCGACAAGGCTCAGTTCCAAAATACATTCCATTCTACCGACAGTAATTCGGAATCATCCTAAGGCGCACCGTTAATTCATCTTTCTATGATTGCAACGAATGCAGTTAAACGAAGTGATATTTGTTGTCAGCCCGCCGTTACATGTGTCGGTGTTAAATATGGCTGGATACGCCAACATCTTATATATCATATAGAGGTCAAATATACAAATCATCAGTACGGCGTTAATGTAAATCTAATAGAATGTTGCAAACCAATAAAATACCACATAGGATGTCGTAATCATGAATCAAACTAAACCCCTTGGACGTGAATAGTCGCAGAATGGTCCTTCTCATCCTTCTTATCCGCCAAACTATCGTCCTTGCTAGTGAAAGTGGGTTGAATATCCTTTCTCTCGATGAGCGGAGGGAAGAGGAAGCTGAAGGTGAGGTAAAACACAGATGCAACTACCACTCCCACAGGCCAGACGACGGAGCTGCCCGCGTCATTAGTCGGCAATTATTGATATGAATCAAATCGAACTCACAAGAGATACGTAGCGCCGACAGGAACATTTAGGTGGGAGTTGACCTTGCGGGCAAATCCGGGAAGGTTTGGGATGAGTGCAAGAGTAAATGCCACTATTGCACGCCAATTGAACCCGGAGGTGTACCTACGTATACAATTGGGAACAGTGCAGCGAGATGAAAAGACGACAACTTACCAGTATTGGCCACGGCCGTGACGGTAGAGTGCGGGGATTTCGAAATTCTGATGCCGAAGGATGAACTACGAATATAGGTCAGGCAAAAACACATTTCCTGAGGTTATAAACCCACGTAGTCAGACAACAAGATTCCGGAAATGGGGGCTAAGAATATGCTGTATCCACCAAGGAAAGAAGTGAACGACGCGGCAGAATTTTGGACAATCCACTGTACAATAAGTGGTTATCGCGAAGTCACTTGACATAACAAGAAGTGAACATACAGGGCAGGCAGCCACACCAAGAATCGCACAAATGTATTGACCGCGACGAATGTTAATGTACTCGGGAAATAAGATTGCCAAGTCATTGCCGACGGCAGTGGAGCTTTTGATAAATGTGTTCAATATGATGTCCCTGTGATAGACGTGCAACTGACTTTGCCGAGATGTTCGTCGCAATGACGGCCAGAGACCAGCAGAAAGCAGCAAAAAATTGTGCGGCACGGCTACTCCAAAGGTCACAAACTTGTAGAGGATTCCATGTAGTAACACCGTAAATGACTTCAACGGCAGATGTTACCACAACTCCGAGAATGCTTTAAGTATAACATGAGAACGGACATCTTGACAAATGATAATAGGGAAGCTCACGCGCAAAGCGTAACTGGGATGGACAACGAGAGGATATTGGTCCATACAACGGTGCGCCTACTTTTGGCGTATCGTGTGAAATCCTAACACTCAACTAAGCCTTCAGAAGAGCAAAAATTGCAGTGGCCATACACATATATTGAGAGCCAGTGTAGCTTTTGGAGCAATGGCTGAAGTCATCGCCGAAAAGAACAAGACCGCAGCAGGAGTCGTTGTAGTTTTGGTTCCTTGGCTGAATACGGGACCGAATCCGTGAGCGCGGCCGACGGCCCAACCGACTATCATTATCAGAATGAGGGTGGAGCGAAAGGGATGAAAAGAGCTTACACAATGTGAAGCCGAAGATAGGCATGATAATGACCTTGACCATGAAGAGATAACGGAGCTTGGAGATGTGGATCCATAAAAGAGGCAGCTGAATTATATAGAAGATACTAGACCCCCATCAATGGAGTGGTTTGGTCAAACAGGTGGAAAAGGGCGCCTACAAGAAACATAATAGCTGTGAGGACGTGACATGAGCACTGGTGGGCAGATGGTTTGGGAAGGATTTGAACGAAGGCCAGATTGCGCCTAACATGACCTGGACGCATTGTCCACCTGAACAAAAAATGAACAGTCGTTGAGTGAATGAATGGAGAATACAGACCTTGATATGTTTGAGTGCCAAACCATACGATTGCTGCGACTGCACGGCAAGTGACAGCGATAGCTGTTCCTCTATAAGCCAAGCATTAATCGTAGTTGCATATAGGGGAGTAACAGTCGCACCTAATCCCAAAAGAGGCTCTTGAGAACACCGGAAAATTGATACCGTACGTGGCGCCTATCCATCCATTACATGCGCATGCAATAGCTGGAAAGAAGTTGAGTGTCGTGTCGTAATATCCGACCGGTACACTTACAGACCAAAACATGCCCCAGGAAGACTGCGCCAATTGTTGAGCCTGGCGATAAACCGCTTGCGACAGCCGTTGAAGCTACCTGATACTGGCTGCAGATAATGAGAATGGGACTGGAAAAGAAAGTAATCGTGCACAAGACCTGATGCCTGCGAGTCTAGTCAGGAAAATGTGTATACAACGAAAAGCGACAACACGTACCAAACGCCTCAGCAATCCAGTATCCGGCCAAATGAAACGCGTCCCATTTCCTCGGTCCTTCAGGTAATGGAGGTACCGGGAGAAGGTCTGGCTGACACTTGATGACTTCCGCGTCGTCTGCATCGTGGTAGTCGACCTCCTCAGCCCGAATGCGAATCTTATCGAGGAAATGACTGAATTGCATAGCGGCCAAATACTGGGAAGAGCGGGGTGGTGAAGGATACTGTTCGCGCTTTTTTTCAAGGCCATCGGTGTCGATGCAGAGGCGGGTGTTTTACGCCGCGGCAAATGGGGTTGCAATGTAAAAATCCATTTCCTCCTTGGGAACGGCCCCTCACAGGCAATCTGAGATTCTGCCCTAGTTGATCACTCCTTCGCCGCGGCCAACGTACCTTCTTGCCCACATTCGGCCGTCTAAGTCATAAAACCATGAGATTGTCCCTCACCTTGTGCAGGAACCATGTCTCCCTCAGCAAACGGTATCAACGGCACTTCCAACGGCGCTTTCCACCAGTCTCTTGACGGTCTCGAAGAGAACCCTCTCCGACGGACCTGGCGTGGAAACAAACAGGGTAAGCTTCAGCTCTATTTCCTCCTTATTTCTGTTTTCGAATAACCGTTAGGAACAATTGAGCTGGGTACTGTCCCTACGTTTGACAATCCTTATGAAGAACGTGAATGGATCAAGGTGAGAGAACCAGCAAAATTTCTAACTCTAGAGGGAAACTAACATGTATTCAGGAGCATATGGCTGCCGCCTTCCGTTACTGGGGAAAGATAGGTTTCGCTGAGGGAGTTTCTGGTCACATAACTGTTCGTGATCCAGTCCTTCCCGACCACTACTGGTTAGTTTTCCACGTGTTGCTCAACTCGATGACTTACAGTGTGAGAAGGATGAACCCCTTTGCCGAACACTTCTCGACCATGACCGTGAGTGCTTTGTAAACATATCAAAAACCTATCTTACGCTGTGCTCTTCCTAGAAATCTATGTTGTGTCTCGTTGGTCCTGACGGTTATGTTACTAAGCATGGTGCACAGCTGCCCATTAACACGGCCGGATTCTACATTCGTGAGTGATCTAAATGTTTTTCCGACTTTACTGACCACGCTGTCATCTACAGACAGCGCTATTCACAAGGCCCGTCCCGACGTGAAGGCAGCCGCTCACTGTCACTCCGTCAACGCCAAAGCCTGGGCCGCATTCGGCCGCCCCATCGAAACACTGACCCAAGACTCATGCTTGTTTTATGACAACCACTGTGTGTACGAGAACTTTGGCGGCATCGTTCTTGCCCAGGAAGAGGGCGAAAACATCGCCAAGGCTATGGGTCCCAAGTTTAAGACTTGTATCTTGCAAAATCATGGACTTTTAACTCGTTGAGTTCATTCCGCCATTACTGTCCGCTGCATATTTTACTTACCATTCCTCAGTCGGAAACACCGTTGATGAAGCCGTCTATTTGTTCGCTGCCCTCGACCGGCAATGCAAAGTCCAGCTTATGGCTGAGGCTGCCGCTGCCAACGGGCTAAAAAAGACCATCATCTCAAAGGAGGACGCCGAATTCACTGCAAGGACCATCCAGTGGTGGGAGAACACTTACGTCAACGTATGTTTTCCAGGCCGTCGAATCTGTGCTCTATAGCTAACTTGGGGGTTCGAAGTTCCAACCTGAATATAAGCTTCTTTTGCAGGAGACCAATGGAGCATTCTTGCTGTGAGAAGTTTAATATCGCTCTGACATTGTATATTATGTATGTGTCACACATTATGAAAGTTCGGTAGCATCAATGGATTTATAATGATATTCTCTGTTCCGTTTTATTTTTCAGCACTTAGGAATCGAATTACAGGGAAAGAAGATACCTAGACCCTAAGAAAAAAGCTGAAAGCTGTTTAAACTCATTCTTAAGTACTCCAATTCGAACACCGGAGGACTCACTTCTGTTCTGGGGTACCCCGCTTGTAGATGCCTATTTTTACTTCTCAGGCATCATGGGGGCGATCTGCAGTCGATCCACTAATAATGGATATGAATTGGTAAATCTCGAGGGGTTGTTGGCCACCGCCCAAGTCATGGACACGACAATGATGCAACATATTAACTTACTGGGTAGTGTCACCGTCGCGAAGTGTCACCTTCATGTGATTTGACACCTGGTCGTTACCGTGGGTCTCTTTGTAATCTACTACTACTAGGTTTTCGTTCTTCCGTTCGATGGTGGCACTAGCAAATATCTCCCTCTCAGTTCGCCCATGGATTGCAGTTGGAAAAGTTCAGGCGCAGAGCCTGCTTCTTTCTTCGGCAAATCCTTCAGCTGGAAGATGTCGACAGGGATGAAACATGCCGGGAAAGTATCAGGTGTGCTCCTGAAGACTAGCCTGTGTCCGAGGTCCCAAGACTCTGTGATATATCTTAGATTGTACAATCAGTCGCTAGGATGAAACGATACTACAGGCAGTAAGCAAGACAAGCTAGAATTTGCTTGACGGGATAGCCATCCGGGACCACCTTTCTGGGATCATCGCCGACTATATAGACGTTAAGAATTGGAGACCCTAGTAGGGTCCGGGTGCTCCGAAGCGACATGATCTTGGATTTGTATTGAATTACGAATTGCGATCCAAGAATCTAGACACGATTTCCTGGCCTGAACATTTATGACATATCTCACTCCCTTGTCAACCGGTGCTCTTGGCATCATTTGATTCTAAGCATCTACTCATATATCCTAAAAATTCCGGAGATCTAGTTTACAAAACTGTTATGCACCAAACGAGGAAGTGTCTCTTGATGGCCGGCATATCTGGGTGTTTGACTTCATGCAAGAAAGCGTCAACGCGAACGGTGCCCTTGGGGAATATTTCACCATCCCATAACAATCGCCAACTTTCAGGTGAGTGGCAGAACATGCTGCGACGTTCGGTATTGGGGACCTCAGTACGGACACCTTTCTCGTGCCGACCGCCGTGTGATCCAAAAATCATTGACCCGGGCTCAGATGACAGTAGTGCCGCCATAATCTTTGCGATTTCGAACTGCCCTTCTTCATCAAACAGATGGAAAAATGCCGAAGCATGAATGGCGGAGATGTGCCCTCGCAGCTCCGCTAGAGATTGCACTTGGGAAAGCTCCGGAACAGGGGCAGGAACGTCTTCCCTCAATAGACCTTTCAACTGAAAGATATCTGCAGGGATGAAGCGAGCTGGGAATGTCTCGGCTGTGCTCTTGAAGAGCCTATGTCCGAGTTCCCAGAACTCTGTGCCATATATTCAGATTGTGCAGGACAAATTATAGGGTAGAAAGTTCATACCAGGATGCAAATCGGAGGCCACGACTTGCTCTACGGGATAGCCATCTACAACGGCCTTTCTGGGGTCATTTCCGACTATACCGACGTTAGAGATTCAAGGGGCAGACATAGATAGAAGATTTACGAACAGCAGCATCCAATGTCGGCATAGATAGCCCCCTTGCGATCTTTTCCAAGATTTAAGAACTGTTGATAGTACGGCAATCTCGAAATCTTCAACCTAGGTGTTGGAATCAGACAAGGCTGACACGGCAGATTGAAAAACCGCTGACTTGGTAAAGCCGAAACGGCGTATACACGAATAAGGGTACACCTGGACCGTCTTGTGTTATGACATTACCCACGGAGGATGAGCGTATTTACCTCGTACGCCTCCTCGTGGATAGTAAAGATATGGCTCTTGAGCGTAGTGTCGTCTTCTATTCTAGTTTGAGCTTTAAAGAAGGCAATTTCGTCTTCTGTCAGTGTGTAGAACTTGGGGTCCAAATGGACAGCGACACGGTCACCACCCCGGCTCATTGTTTGAAAGAGAGGCGGTAAGAAGGAGTCGTAGTACAAGGGGTTCTTATAGACTCCTCTTCAATGACTCTTACTAATTTGCGGGTTCAATTGTGCCTCTCAGAAAATAAAAATAGAGGACCGCAGTAGGAGCAGTCCATATTTAGACAACACTTTGATGTTTTGCGTATCTGTAAGTTCCTCAGCTCCTACGCAGCACGCCACCGGCAGGCTTTTCGAAACACAACCCTCTCCGAAGAACCTGCTATTTTTGTTTCATCTTGCATCCCTGATGGTAGGAGCAGCAGAACGTAAATTTGTACTCGGTGCAAAAAAAAAAAATAGGCACGTCGCTTTGAACCGACTTTCAGGCTTTACTAAACACATCTACAACACAAAAAATGGATAGTCTTGCATCATAAATTCTCAATACTCAAATGACCTCTGGCGGTTCTACTACTCCTGCTCGTTCGACAATAATACCATAATGCTCGGGTCGTCGATGTTTTGCGAACGCAAAGGTGCGGTTTTTACCTTGTCTGCGACGACGGTTGTAAGCTCACCTTCAGAAACAGAGAGGTCCATTACGCACTGGCAAGCATCCAAGTCTATATCAGCTACGATCAGTTCATCGCCATCTGTTTTGTTTTCGGCGACGATATGGCCTTCGGGATCCACGATCATACTACCACTTATCAGCTCAAACTTGCCGTCGTCCAAGCCACATCTCGCAGCAGTGATACAGAACGCTGTAGTAATGAGCGATGTCATCCTTCAAACGAAACACGGGAAAACTTACTAGCATTCGTATATGCATTGCTTTGACAGACGAGTTTGTGGTGGAACTGTTCTTGGCGTCAGAGGGAGCGCAAAGGAACGGAAAAGCTGAAGACGAACTAAGGCATCGTCACGAGCATAGTTGCGGTCCATGTTAGGATCAGCACCCCAGAGCTCTGGGGCCCACGCCACCGTATTCTATCAAGACGAATGAGAACATAGCAGCAGATGATCATACCGTTGGGGCTTTACATATCCGATGCACATTATCTCCACACCTTGCAAGCCATAACATCGCCAGCCTTCCGCCCATCTCCGGTCGTTGCATATCAGCATCCCGATGATTGGGCTCCTCAATTCATGGTGAAGAGCGGGAGCACGGAAAGCCTGGAACCCGAGGTTGCCCGGTTTGAAGTACCTCTTCTCAAGTTGATTGGTCGTATCAGGATGGTCGTTGAAGGGTTCTAATGAACAAAGTGAGTTCGCCGTATCATACTCGTAAATTTACTGACCAAAACTTCCTGGCAGATGGATCTTGCGGTACTTGGATACAACCCTGTCGCCAGAGACATAGCTAGCGGTGTTGTATGGCGTACCCTCAGGAGTCTTTTCTCCGTATCCGATGACGACGTCAATCCCCAGTTCCTTTACTTTATCGAAGAAGGGCTTCACGTTAGTGGAGTTGACGATGCCAGTCTCGGCGTCCTCAATCTCAAAGTAGGAGTCAAGTTCCTTCTCATCGGTAATGAGGTATCGAGGGAAGAACGTTGTAAAGGTTGTTTCTGGGAACACAACTAGCTTGACGGATTTCGCAGCCGCTTCTTCCAGAAGGCGGATCAAGCGAGCGATGACCTGCTGTCTAGGCGTTCCGCGGTCGACTCTACCGACTTGGGCTGCTGCAACACGCAGAGGTCGAGGCATTGTGTGGATAATGAGCATATTTGCAGGTCCGCTTTTCCATGGTTCTTTGAGAGAAATTTCGCTCGGTTAGCCGGCGGCGATTTAATCGCCACCCCTTTCTTACATTGTCACGTGGCTTCGCCGAGGCTTGGAGAACTATTCAAGGTCTACTTCCCCACTGCCAGCCCATTGCTGATTCAAGGAAACCAGGAATCACCATGTTTGCCTTCAACTTTGCCGGAATAACCAGAACATGATAAATTTTCAGTAATCTTCGGACTGGGCCCTACCGAGATCCGCGGAATAACGATCGGGACGAACTTGGAGTAGGAGCCCATGCATATCCCCTCGTCTTCCATATACCTGTACGATATCTTCCAGGCTTCTTTCTCACAGGCGTGCATAGAAGAGCAGTGGGACTTGTTTGTTGTGAATTCAAATATGTTCTCCTTACTAGAGGTCCAATACGAGTCCGACTGTCGTCGAAGACTTCTTGTTTACGGCTTTTGGGAAGAGGTGACTGAGTGCAGTGTATTCGTTGTGTTCAGGTGTTGTATGATCGCGCTCAAAGAAGTTGTTAAGATGTGAGGAACTGTAAGATGGTTTTCCTTCTTTCGAATCTTGTTCTCCTAGGCGCCCTGTACATCGTTGCCAATTCTTGCTAATTTACTCGAAGCATTATCTCAAGCGCCCAGTCTATTTACCGTGGTGCTTTTGATGTTTGTCCAAGCTACGAGACCGTGTCTTGAATGTTCGACGCCGATCCCGGATTGCTGAAAAACATCGTGAGCCGATCGGATTCGCTCTAGGAATTATTGAGTTACCTTGAATCCTCCAAAGGGCTGTCAAAGTCAGACCTTCAGTTTTGGGAAAAATCAGAGGCAAGTTATTCGCACCTGGTTCCAATGGAATTGCTGAGATTCATTGATCCAGACTGGGGCGCAGGCGCGTTGTAATTAATGACCGCGTCAGATGTGGTCAGAACCACCCACCTGTTCCAGCCTCAAGTCGCTCCGCAATTCTCTGAGCATGCTCTATATTCTTGCTCCATACAGATGCAGCTAGGCCATAAACCCCGTGATCTATATCGGTGTTTTGAGTTAGAATCTTGGTGTGAGGTATACAATGGTATACTTACTCATTCGTCTGATGACATCGTCTTCGTCGCGCCACTTCAACAGAGGGATAATGGGCCCAAATTCTACGTAGGGATGTCCAAATCGTGAACATCGAGAGAAATATGTAGACATACGCTCTTCTTGAACAATCCTTGAATGTTCGGGTGGATTATCGACAATGCTGACCGGCAAGAAAAAGCCTTTTCTCTCGGAAGGCAACAAGTTCCCGCCGCACGCGAACTTGTATCCTTGGGCATGGCACTCCTCAATCAAAGAGCTGGATTGAGTATAAGTCAAGCGCCAAATGTGACATCAAATTATATTACCTTAGTCTCCGATATTGCTCTTTGTTTTGCACTGGGCCCATCCCTACTTCCGGATCGAGACAATCTCCAATCCTGACGGTCTTCGTATACTCGACCAGCGCGTCTCTTACGGCGTCATAAATGTCCTCATGGATGTAAATCCGTTTCAGCGCAACACAGATCTGTCCAGAGTTAAAAAATGTTCCCCAAAAGAGCATTCTAAAAAGGTGTAAGCACATCTAACTTGGACGGTTTTATATGAACGAACGGTGCAATCTCTTTGGGGTCCACATCCTTCAGTACCACCGCAGGATCATTACCACCAAGTTCCAGTGTGAGGCTCTTCAGAGAAGCAGCTGCTGTGCGCATCACAGATTGGCCGGCAGGAATTGAGCCCGTCAAAGAGATTCGAGCAATATCAGGATGTTCTGCAATCCAAGGCCCCCTAGCAATATGATCTCAAGATCAGAGCAGAGTCTTTCATAGAAACAGTCAACCTGAGAACTTACAGACTGTCATCACCGGATAGCACCGAGAGAACCCCAGGTGGAAGGATTCTTTGCGCTAACTCAACGAATTTCATGGCTGAAAGCGGTGCGAAAGGAGAAGGTTTAACAATGACGCAGTTTCCGGTAACGAGAGCAGGTGCAAGTTTCCAATTTAGCAGAGAGAGTGGAAAGCTGTATTCTTAGTGAGTTTCATCTCCATGATGAACAATGGACGAGACGTACTTCCAAGGGGTTATCGCAGCACACTGTAATGTCAGACGCGACGAGTAAGATAACAGTTACGACCAATGAAATGATAAACCATACCACGCCATATGGGACGTATCGAATCGTCACAGTCCGCTGGGGTGTGTCCAAGATGGTCTCAGGTGGGAGAGATTGAGTCGCCACCCCATGAAACCACTCCACGCAACTTCCAACTTCGATGGCCCTACAAAAGCCGACAAATTAGATACCCAACATACGGGGAAAAGCGTGAATGGAGTGTACTCACGCCAAAGTTCGGGACTTTCCAACTTCCTTGATAAGAAGTTCGGTGAAGTCGTCACAATTGTCCTTGATTAAGTCACCCAGTTGAGTGACCAGGTTTTGCCGCTCTCCGATGTTCAGCGCAGCCCAAGCAGGAAATGCGAGTGATGCGGCCTTCACGGCGTCGTTCAGCTGGCTCCGGGTAGCGATTGGGACCGAGGCTAGAATTTCCTCATTAGCTGGGTTCACTACGCCTTGTGTGTCTCGAGAGTAGACTTTTATTCCGTTGACGATGTGTCCACTATTTCGCCATGAGATATTGATATGAAGATTGAGCAAAGCCACAGGTACTTACAAGTCTGTGCTGAAAGAAAAGTCGCGAGAAGCCATGATACTAGGGTCACGGAGACTTTCGAGGGGTGGTTCCAGGGACAGTTTCTACTTATACTATGTTAGATAGATGCCTGCAGCGGATTCTGATGTCGATGCATGGTACACGGGAAGCACATCAGATTCATGCCGTAGAAGGCTGAAGTAAATTTGGCGTGGATGAAAATGGTCCCGGGAGTTATATCAGAATTGATCGATGTCAATGTTGATTCCCGTACGTCGATGTGGGCACTGCCGCCTCAAAGTTGGCAGGCCGAATCATCTCATCTCATCTCATCATTACCTGGCATGGTACCTTTGTTGGATAACACGCGCACCGTGAGATCAGGACGTTTTCCTAGTGAGTTAGGAAAGAACAATTCATGTTTGCTTGGGAGGCAAACGAATACAGAATACTATGAAATACAGCTACTTAAATACCTTTCTGTATCTTCCAGTACTTTTCCTTTCTTAGTAAACATTTACTTAGCAAACCGCTAATTGGACATTGCGACCACAGGGCCATCCGTCGCAGGTAGCTGTACTACCCAATCCTCACTACCCTCCAGTGAACCCCCCCAGCAGCTCATGACTGAGAAACCCATGACTTCTGACAAATGTAGGCTGCAGTGGCATAGTACATTCTGCTGAGTATACTTATTTCTTGACTGAAATCCTTCTTTTTTACTTTACATACATTTCTACTCATTTACAGCTTCAACCAAAAATCACAGGTGCACCACATGGGTCACTGCTAGTCAAGAACAAAGACATACAGATTTTTATATCTAAAAAGAGGTCTAGATGTACAATTGGTAGTCGTGGACCAGGTTCATCAGAAGCCTGCATAGTTCAACAACATTCCAGCCCAGATGATATATCCCAAACTTCCGTTTGCCTTGGAAAATACATGAGTTCGCTCCGAGTCAATCAGAAAATGGATACATACTTTGAATTTCTCCCCGCAATCTCGAGGATCATCAGGCGACCAAGTTGTGAATTGCCAGAGGAAATGCAGAGCAGCCCCGCCACATGAGACGACGAAGAACGCGGGACTTTGACTATTACAAATACCAAAGTACGTGAGATTCCCAACAAACACGCCGGCAAAACACACGAGGATTGGCCGAACCCAAGTGCCGAAAAGAAGGGATGTCGACTTCACGCCAACCTTTGCATCATCAATTTTGTCTTGACAGCCGTAGATTGTATCATAGACAATGGTCCAGCTACGCCGATGAAGAACATCAGGATAGATAGATAGAAATGTTGGTGACCTTACCACACAGTGCCCAAGAAGAAGATGAGTAGGTCATTCTTTAGTGGACCGTTGGGGCGGACGGTGATCCATGCAACCCATGCACCCCAATTCATAGCCAGGCCTTGAATAAAACCATGAGTCGGTATGTAATCATGAGATTTCAGCTGCCGATAAATACCAAGCCATGCCTGTGGCCACCAAGTCCATCTCTTCATTAAAGGATACAGTGCATGTAATGGGAATACGCCAATTATCCCATACACAGCCCTATATCTGTGCGTTAGCGACACCTACAAGATATCGCATGCACGGTACTCACGCAGTCAAATTCGTGTAACTAAGCAGGCTCAAAGAGGCCAAAGTCAGAAGCAGAAGAAGGATAGTAGCCCCAAAAACGGATATCTTTCCAACGACAAGAGGTCGGTTCTTTGTACGTTCTGAAATTAGCGGTTAAACAAATCGGGGGCCTCGTCGTGAGTCTGGTTTACTAACCAACTTGTCTATCGAAGTCAATATCGCAGATATCATTCAGCACGCAAGCAGCGCTGTGAAGGAGAGTACTTCCTAGCGCGAAGGCTATAATACCCTTGATGAATGGAATGACTGGCAGCTGTACCGTAGATGCTGCAACAGTAAAAGCCCAGGCTACATGGACGAAGGTCATCGTGAGTCCAAAAAAGAGGTCCAGCTCAAGCTGGAACACTCACCGCAAGGCCAGAATACTACGATACTTCCCAGTGGAAATTTATGTAGTCTGGTGAGTTCGAAATAGTATCGCGCTGCTGACTCGGGAGTCGAGACAAGAGGCAGTGATGCGTTCTTTGAAGATTCAGCAGACATGATTGTGTCGAATATTAGAAGTAACACTTCAGAGTACACTATATAATGTTCCTGTGCCAATTATCCACTGGTACTTAACCGTTGCGGAATTACCTGTGGAACACCGAATCTCTGATGATCACCGAAAGAGAAGACGTGTGTCATACAGCTGGAGACATGATATACGGGAACTGGTATCCCACAAGGAACAATATAGATAGATACACAGCCCGAAATCCATGCAAGTCTTCGTGAAACTGCAACTTTTTGACGAGCCGGTGGCATCATAGATAAATTGCTCGTGGAGTTGAAATCCAAGGAAACAGAATGGCGGGTGCCGAGATGATAACAAGAATAGCTTCCAGTGATGCAAATGAAACTCGGCAGTGGGTTTGAGCCTATAGCTAGAGTATCCAGTACACAGCCAGTGGTGCGCAAGAACGTCTGATGTGATCCCAGTGCCAGTTAAGCGCATCTAGTTGCTTGGATGGACGTAAACAGCTGATCCTCAATCAGGAACCAGTAGTAGCAAGATGAGGACCAGCAGGTGTTGGGTGATATCGAGAGAGTGGGATTAGGTCATCGATCACCTCGGTTCCCAAGTTCAATGCGCTCTGCCTCCGCGCACGCTGGACCTCTCGGTCAGGTACCATAGAGAGAAACAGCCCTTTGAAACATTTATTTTCTTTTCGCATCAATCAGCCAGAGCCTCGATTCGCGATTCTCAATTGTACTGCTAAGTGCTATACTTAGAAGTCCGCCTCCTGGCATCAACTCTACTACGCCGGCTTCGCGATGATCTGGGGAAGATAATTACCGATGCTATCACCTGGATGCACACGTTCCACAGCCCAACCAGCCTCATTCAATAACCCCACAATATGGGCCAATGTTCGGTCCTGGCCGTTGAAATGCACGTACATCGAAAGGTCGGTGAAATACGGGGAAGCGTTGGCGGCGCCCATGTTGGCAAGCAGTGGTGCTGGCGGAGCAGGAGAATTTGCACCAGGTATATCAACCTCCACAGCCGAGCACGAGTGAGGAATAATGCAGTCAATGAGGACCAATTTAGTAGTAGCTGTAGAAGCATCCCGCAATCGCCGAAGGATCCGAGTTACGTATTTGTCCGACCAGTCATGGGTAATCTGCTTGAGAAGAAAGACGCTGGCATCTAGCTGGCGTTGAACTTGGAAAAAGTCGTGCTCTAGCATTTCAATTAGTGAGCTGTGAACAAGAGGCGACTGCTAGCCGGACATGCCTATATATTGGATCCTCCCGGACACAAGCGCATGAGGTAACACTTGCTCGCAATGCTGTATACATGCTAAATTTGAGACAGTTTTATAAAGGGTACTCTCTGCCGGACTGACCTTCTTCCCTTGTGCAACCACCGAAGGCCTGTCTTGGATTATACATCGGATATGGGGATGCGCTTTTACCAGGGTGATAGAGGAAACACCAATCCCACCCCCTACATCAATGACTATGCTATCGTCGGGGAGATAACCCCAATCAAAGCCTAGCGTGATAAATTCTAAGTTCACGATAGATGAGGTCAAACTATAGCATGTACCTTTGAGGATGGAATCCTGTGGCTGCATGCGACTGACGCCATCCATGGCTACTCCGAATCGCTGCAGCCGCAGCTGATTTGAAGGCTTCTCGAGCCAATTCCACACTCCGACATCGCACCCAAACGCTTGCATCATGGGTGAACGCTCTGGAGAATCCTCGAACGCCGTCTCGGGATTAGTGAGGTGTTCGGTGATGCATCCGGCTCCTTTATAATCTTCGTCTGTACTATATGACAAGTTAAAGATACGATTCAGAGCCTAGGCGTACTGAAGATCGTACCAATGTCCAATCAAGGCTGCAATTCCGTTGGTTCCGTCATACTTTTCAAGGGGTCTTTACATGCTGGTAGTTAGCGTTACATGTACGGTGAACGAGAAGACCGCGCACCTGTCTAAAAGTTCCGCGACCGGTTTACCAGTGTCACAGATGGATGAGAGACGGTTATTAGCGTATACGTCGGGTGAAATTTCTTTGAAGATGTGATAAGTGGCCAAGAAACGCATGATTCTTGCTGTAAATAGTATCGATGAGGGTAGAAATTATTATGCTAAAGTGACACCTTACAGAGCTTCATGTGGTCAACGTTGCTTTGAGCAGCAATTTTGGTTACATGCAAGCCCTAGTGAAAGGCCATGCTCAATGAGCAGACGAAAGCATCAACATAAGGGAGGCCGCAACCTTAGGACCAGCTTCGCGCAGAATTTCGACAGCGTTTGTTTCTATCGCAGCTCTCAACGAAGCAGACAAATAATACTGGAGGCACAGTCAGACTGAGAGCAAGGCAACTAAAATCAACCGCTACGCTGCATCCTGCGTTGAAAACGTGCATTTGAGGCTGCTGCACCACAGCAATTAACTGATAAGCCGCCGCCGTTATGAGAATAGAAGCCTCTTGTACAGCCGGCGTCAGACGAATAGATTCGCTGTCTGGCGTGTAAGGCTCATCGAGAACAGGAAAGTCAACGCCAGAACGCTGGCATTCCTTTTCGATTCTTTCGATAGATCCTTGGAGAACATGGAGTAAAGCGCGCAGATGAGAAGCCATACTTGGGGAAGAATATCAACACGGCAGTGGGTTGTATCCCGGGGATCTTCCTGCTTGCATTATCCATGGATCTCGGCGCTACAAAAGCAGTGCATTCAATCCCACAGTGGTGCCTTGAAGCAGCCAGATGACAGGTAGCACGTAGCAGTGATGATCAAATGGCGGAATCTCGCCATTAGACAGTCGCCTGATGTAGCTAAGATGGCTCCTTGTGCTCGACAAGAATACCCAGGCCTCTGATGGTCACCGGGAACAAGTAGGGGACTTGATCCCATTATATTCGAGTTTCATAAATGGACGTTTGGGAAATTTGAGCTGGTCCTCGGAGGACCGTCCAATCATTCTCATTCGCTACTACAGTAGTCTTGCTGTCACTGCTATGGCCGTCTTCGATCTAATGTGAGCCTTGCTTGCTTGCTTTCTGGTCCTTGGCTGATTTATGTTCTTAGCCTCGGTCCCATTCTCATGGGGACTATGATGAATGTTTTGCTTATGGGTGTCATGATTGTGCAATGCTACGTCTACTTTGAGTAAGTGGAGTCCTTTTTTTTGGTCTCCGTTGTCTATATTGACTGCGTAACAGACGGTACAAGGGGTATGTCAGTCTCGAATCCTTTCCGACGTACATAATTAAACCGTATTCTCGAAAGAGATAAGCCATGGATTAAGGCTACTGTAAACTTCTCATTCAGAGGCACACATGTCCGGCACTGATCTCTCTGACAATAGGTGGGGTTCCTGCTTCTGTTGGATGCGCTGAGCTCTTCGTTTGGGATGGCCATGACGTATAATTATCTCGTCACGAACTTCGGTGAGTCAACGCATCCAAGCGACAGTTCTGCCCTCCAAGCTGATTTGCCTATAGGAAACGTTAACGCCATCCAAGTGACTAACACAGGTATGGCAGCATCATAGATGCAAGATTTAATACTGATAAACCTTTTGTAGGGATTGACCCATGTAAGCAACTATGTTTGCATCCCATGTCGTATTTACTGAACTGTGTGTCTCAAAGACCCTCTGTTGACGGTGCGTTTTTCAACTACATTCATACTTACCCCTGTTCTCACCCCTACTTTTACATGTAGGGCATCACTGCACTTGTCGTTCAAAGCTTTTTCGCTTGGAGGATCCAGGTTTTGACGAAAAGCAAATTACTTGCGGCTATCATCGCTGCTCTCTCCATCGTTCAGATGCGCAAGTACATACTTTTTCTGTCTGATTCAACGATTAAAATCGCTCTCTGTCAGTTGCCAGTCTCGGAACAATGATCGGCGGCTTGATCGTCAAGGAATTCGTGAAGCTTAAGCAAATCAAACAGATATCTCTCATTTGGCTCTTTGGGTCTGTGGTCACAGATGCAATTATTACTCTCTCCCTTGTGCAATTCCTGGTGAGCAGGACTTCCTGATCCCGACATTTCCAACGCGAAGATCAGTGGCTAATTCATCTTGGTCTTAACAGAGAAACAAAAAGACCGGGTTCCCTTCTACAGACCATTTGACGTCCAAGATTATTCGATGTGAGCATCAATACTCTTTTTGTAGGTTTTGCCTCTCCTTCAGAATCTCATGCACCATTTTTCAGCGACAGTTCAAACCGGCCTTCTCACGACAACTGTCGCGTTGGGTGTTGTGATTGCCTATCTCGTGTCTGTAAGTACATGGCCAAACTTAGCAGCGGCTTCGGCTCTAATTTTTATATCTACCACTTAACGTTCTAGGACTCGACTATGTTTGTATTTGGCATTCAATTACATATATTCTGCTAATAACTCGTTCTATAGGCATCTTGCCTTCGGACTTCCATTATCAAAACTGTACACTAACACCCTTCTATCGTCCCTTAACGCTCGTGGTGTTTGGAATCCAGAGGGATATACGATAGCGTCTCACACGACGCTCCATCTACCTTCAGGCCCCCAGCAATATGTGAGTATCAGTCTCCCGTGCTCCAATCCATCGAAATCTAAATTTAAGTGCCCAGAACGAGTTTGGTAGCAACCCTTGCGATAGCATCACCGTTAATGTCTCCAAATCATCTCACATTCATACGGATTTAGGTTCTGTATGTCAGCCTTTTCAATTATCAACGCTTGGCAGTTGATGATACTTTTGCGTTAAAGAATGAAAACCACGAGATGAAGACTTACGAAGAGCCTTCGAAGCATTCGAGCATCGTCTAGATTTTTGAGTCGTTCTATCCACGACTGTACAAAGCACAAAATGTGGCAGAGAGGGTTGTAGATTGGAATATGTATTCAGTGACCGGAATTATTTATGTGATGCAATTATCTGTATCTGAAGTAACCAAGATCAAAACAGCCTCTGTTCAGCCTCGTTCTCTTGTTCAATTTCGGCCTTCTGTGACGAGAATCCTGTATATCAGGTAGGTATTTAGCATTGCACGGTAAAGTATCTGATGATTGAGGCTGATGGTACAAATCAGTCGTCCAAGAGTTCAAGTTCGTTTTTCTGAGTATGCGCCACGTGAGATACAAATTTATACTGAAAGTCGAGTCATAACGCGCAAGGGCCAGAAATTCCGTGGCCACCAACGATTTTTCAAGATTCAATGCTAAGTAACATACTCATAAGCAAATGCGGGACACGATTGGAGTTTTCATTAGTGAAAAGATTCAAGCTCTTCTGCCAGCTTTAATCGAGGTGTTATCTGACATGCAAACGGTGCTGGTCGTCTTCAAAAAGAAGATTTAGAGAGTGCGACTGGGGTCATGTTGTAGGAAACGTACGTGACCAGGCCCGAAAGATATTCACCCTTCACCTCTACTACTCCGCCACTGGCATCGCGTTGTTTGTCAAGTTCGAACGCTGCAACGATGCGAACCATAATCATCCACAGAAGGCTATCGGAAAAATGCCTTCCTGGACATATCCTGTACGAAATCATTGGCTGAATTACCACGGAAAGGGGGAATGAAATTACCTCCGCCCGAAACCGAACGAAGCCTCTCGAGGATTCAAAGGCATGGGGTCATCGGAAGGAGGCATGAAGCGCTCAGGGCGGAACTCGAAGGGCTCGGGATACTCTTTTTCGTCATGAAGTATGGCCCTGGAAACCCCACCAATTAGCTTTCATTCTATTGACAGACACACCAACATCACCATTGATTGACGAGGACGGTTGCTCCCGCAGGAATTTGGTAGCCGTTGAGGTCAGTGTTTTCTGAAACACGGTGAGGCACCTAGTAGCAAAGGTCATGCACAGAAATAATCCTACTTCCATATATATGCTCACCCCAAGTGGAACAGCGGGATTCCATCGTAGGACTTCCGACAGTACGCATTCGAAGAAAGGAAGGGACGAGCGATCAGAAAACTCGGGAAGCCTATCTCCACCGACTACCGAGTCAATTTCTGCTTGAGCTCGCTTTTGAGCGTTTGGGTAGAGAACCATTCTATACCGACATCAGCAGACACTGGAGCAAAAATCAATAGGATAATTACGCTAGTATGAATGTGTCGAGAGCAGACAGAGACTAAGAGTCCAGTCAGTGAATAGAATTTCGATGTGCGAGGAATCATACTGTGTCTCCGCCACCTTCAAGTCCCAAGTGACAGTCAACATATATCTAAAACAAGCCGCACGTATCTCACCAACAAATAAAACACCAGCTGCTCCCATTATCAATTCTGGGTCTGTGATGTGTGCTGTGGTAAGGAGTTGCTGTCTAATGAGTGTTTCGGTCACCGAAGGTGTGGCAACACCATTTTCCTACAAAGCTTCAGCCACCTTCACCGTCCAATCTATGAAAAGAAACTAACGTAGGCCTTCTTCGTGTTCTCGAAAGGTATCTCAATCATCTCTCTTGCCTGTCGACGCCATAATCTGGCCTGTTTTTGAAAGCCTGCCCCAGGGACCCATGCCGGGACATAACGTACTATATTGGTAGGCACATGGAGTGAATACTGGAGCATAAGATGAATTCAACGCACGGAAAGGTAAAAAGTCGACATAGAATTTTCCGACATTACCGGCCTCGACAAGACCGTCGATTGCAGCGTCAGCCTTCGATACGTATTGATCACGGAGAACACCTTCTTGTTCGCCGTAGAGGATGGACATCATCATCCCACCGCTATGACTGCGTGGCAAAGAAGTCTGTGTGATTTTCTTTATATTGAAGGAAGAAGTTGAACCCACTGCTTTATGTGAGCTTGAAAGTTCGATGGGTCTTCAAGAAGGCTCTTTAAAAGTTCCCTCGATCCTTTCTCTACTATAGGCAAATACGCGCTAAGGGACTGGGGTTGTAAACATTGTTGGACCGTTCGGCGATACTTGCGAAACCGGTGTCCTGTGCTCATGAATTGCACTGCCCAATCCCATCCCATCCTACAAATCCACGCGTCATGAATGCAACGACGACACTTGGGTAATAATGATCCTTACAGGTCTGATATCATTACAAAACGCGGTCTGTCTGATGAAATTGCGCTTTGACGGTCAAGGAGGTTTCGTGCGGTTTCTAGAGAGCTCAGTATAATCAGAGACTGGCCAAAAACGTTCAGGCGTATTATGTCGCCTAAGTAATGAACCTTAGTAAATTTGGAATAGATATGGTGGAAATACGCGGACCATGAATTTTTGCCCACTTGTCGTATGTCAACCATTCATGAGACGATGGCATGACGGTTACATTTCCAAGTATAGGCAACGAAGGTGGACCAGGGGGAAGGGGTAGACTTGAAGACCTCCTGACTCTAAGAAGACGGCTAATGAAAATAATGAGAAGTCCTGCAAAGATGGTGCAGGACAAAGATGGAAGCATTTGGAAACTTTATGCGGCAAAATCGGGTTAGCGTTATAACCTGCAAGCGCGTATTCATACTCGGAAGGTTTCCTCCGGATTCGGTAAGCACCAAATCATCATTTGCGCCATAAGGCGTGGGCTTTGCTGTGATGGTCTATAACCAGCTGTCCATGCACGAAAGAATGCGAAACTCGAACTTGACAGGCAGAGATATGTTTCGATGATTCTGGTTGCAATTCGAGCACGGGCATTGCCCCATCCGAAGTCCTATTTTTTGCCATCACGAATCTTCCTGCATTGCAAGTAAAGCATGATGGACATCATTCAAATTATGTGGGTACTCTGGCCCAGACTTGAAGCGTAAAAGCCATATTCAATACTCTTCTTTTGATTCAACGCTGACCCGTCACCTAACTGATCATCGCCCACTCCCTTCTGATGGTACGGGCGTGACCATCGGATCGTGGCGTTAATCGCATCTCGAAATCTATCGGTTTCCTATGACGGATCCGCATCAAATGGATACTGTACGTATAGAGAAACGCGACTCACGAGGTCATTCCTGAGGTACAATTATCAGGGCTGATAATAATTGGCTTCCTTTGTTTGTCAAGACCAGGTTGAATGTCGAAAGCCCATAATAGACGAGTCAGCCCTATCCAGATGGTCTTTGAACCTAGATATTGCCCTGGGCATTTTCTGCCGATTTATGAGTATGCTGAATAGTAAAGACTGCAGTAATTGGAATTTACCTACGACCGAAGCCGAACCCATAGTGGCCTTCGGTAAGGGAATCATTCTCAATGGCACCTCCGTTAGGCAGAAATCTCTCTGGTCTGAATACGTAAGGATCAGGGAACTCGTCTGGGTCGTGATGCTGCGAAATGAATCAGTCGAGTAAAAATAGCTACGATGTATACACTTACCATTGACCAAATGCAGGGTATAACCATCGTTTTCGCATTGATCTGATAAACCGAACACAATCACAGAAGGCCACCTGGGTTTGACAGATGCTGACCTTGAATCCCTTATATTCATCATCGGCATCAGAGTAGTGCGGGAAACCACCGGGAGCCGCAGGAGCCCATCGTAAGACCTCTTTGGTGAGAGCAAAGCAATAGGGAAGTTCATTGATGTGGGCGAATCCAGGGACCGTCTGTCCATCTGGTCCGAGGAGACTGTCTAACTCCACTTGCGCCCGATGCATAGCATCTGGATAGAGGATCATCGCCATGAAGAACCACTGGATGGTACCCGCCGTGCTATCAGTACCCGCCTCGAACGCCGTACCGGCGACTGCGGGGGTTGTCAGGAAGGGTGCATAGATACAGAAGGAAATGGGGAGTACTATAGGACATTTCTTCGAGGTCCAGCGTCTCTGTATTCTGGCGTTCCCACAATCTGGCGGCGAAGCATTCGAGGTTTTGTTTACCAGAATCCATGCGCTCCTTGACCTCCAACACAAGACGAGTATACAGCTGCATTACATGCAATTAGTACCGATCTTAGTAATAGAGGGTGGCTCGGGTGGCTCTGCATCCTCACTTTCATCTCGAATTCATGCTTAACGCGCGCCTGCGCGCGCCAAGGGGATAAGAAATCTGGAAGCAGATCCAAGCAAGGGAAAGTATCCACAAGATGAGCTCCAGGATAGGTATCGCATACGAAGCCGTTTAGAACAGTGATGACACTGTCCAAATCGTTGTCATTGTCTTGAAGACGTCTTCCATAGCTCAGGGTAAACACTAATGCTGCAGCAAAACGCTGACTATGACGAAATGCCTTGGTCGGTTTGTCCACGATATCATGCAGTAGCCGAAGAGATTCAAACTCTTGCATATTTTCGTACGCTCCAACGACTTGGGAACAGCATTTGATAAATGATGTGAGCATATCAGATGAAAGAGAATTCTCTACCTCGGGGTTGTAACATTTGATGGAATGCCGCCCTCTGTCTCTTGAGAACTGGACCATAAGGAAGTAAAACAAGGCGCTTATTGTTTGATTGATATTTTCCGGCGTATACGAGTGGAGGCCGCGAAGAGTAGTTGTGCGAACGTCTGCCCAGCTAAGGGAACAAACTTTACGTTAAGTGACAGCTGCTCATAGTATGGAGTCGCAAACTTACCAACTCCTCCGCGTCAACTGATTTGTTTAGTACGAGAACATCGTTTCCAGCGAGTGACAATCTGAACAGAGGTCCTATTGTTATAGTCAGCTCAGGTAATCGTTTATGTGAGTTGTTTGGCTTTTACCATATATTAGGGACAACTTTTCGAAGTACCTCCAAGTATATGTTGTAGGTACCTGGAATACGTGACCTACTCCGGGAACTGATGGAGGCCCGGGAGGGTACCGGTTTTTGGAAGACAACGAGAATTTCCAAACCAACAGAAACGCAGGGATTAGAGCATAAACGCAGGCCCAGAAAGACATGCTGTAGCAGTGTAAACTTGTTCAAAGGCAATCGATGGCGATGAGAACGTCAACTTAAGTGCACCGAAAGGAATGGAATACATAATGCCGCTGCATCCACTCTTCTCCTCGAAACAGCCTCTAACAGGAACAATTCATCAGAGCATGACATCTGAACAGATGCTAAATAAATGTAACCTATTTGCATTCTGATCCTTAGTGGCCATGGATCGATGGTGTGAAGAATTGAATGAGGGATAGCTCCATGACAGAACCCTCAGCGGGTCAGCCAAGTGGAACTCGGCGCTCATCACGCTCACAACCATTGAACGAACTGCGGGTGATGACCTGAAAATAGAAGGGGGGTTACCAATCTGATTCCCATCTACAGATGTCAAGTAGTAGCATCTTTGGATGATACAACTTTCGAGTGGCATCCTGTCTATCAAATCCATGGATGTCGCATCTTTCCAGCCTATCCCTACTTGATCTCTTCTATTCTGCCGCTCATTCCCATAGTTCTTGACAAATATGGGTGAATCACGATAATCAAGAATGCATCTCGAGTCACCGCTCCGACCATCAGAAGGAAGCCGGAGAGCACGGTCTGCCAGGTTCCATATACTTATACTCGACTGCCATACAGTCCCTCTTTATCTCAGGATCCCTTCAGCCCACAACTGCCACCACCAATTATTCTGAGATGGCTCCCGTCATTCGCTTTGCTGCTTTCAAGTACAAGCCAGGGACTACTGACGCACAAAAGAGACAGTCTCTTGACGGCCTCATCAAGCTTTATGAGGAGAACGCACGTATGGTCAACCATGGCCCTATCGGTCTGCCGTCGTAGCTAAAGCTCTTGCTATGCGCTCACTATTCCACAGGTGGCAGGAACAATAACCCAGAGGGTTTCGATAAAGGCTTCGACGTAGTCTTCACAGTCGAATTCAAGGTCGGTCCCGCATCATTGCCTTTTTCGACTTTAGCTAACGCGCCTTAGTCCAAGGAACTCCGCGACGAGTTCATTCCAGATGCGAAACACGTTGCATACAAGGTACAAGTTCGTGCCGCTCATTGACTAGCATGGTTCTGACCCTGTCACAAGATGTCAATCATGGATATCGTCGAGGACGTTATTGTATATGATTTCGAGAAGGGTGATTATGGCTATTGAGTTACATGTGGGTATTCTCTGCGTATGGTCTTTAGATGTGGCTGAAGGACGCCGTTAGGAACTCCCAAGATAAATCAAGAGGGTACATACCTTAGCTTCTACTTGTTCAATGCTGCTTGCTGTTCACGATAGAAGGTGTAAAGATATAGCGTATAATTTAGCAGACTGAAAATCATTGTGTTCGTCGCGGCGCAACCTGTTGACTGCCACTTGGCCGATTCGATCGAAATGAAAGATCGCAGCGAATAACAACAACAGGCCAGTGAGCAGCCCTTTTGTTGCCAGAATGTCAGTCGTTTGTCAACGGCCGTCCTACAGCGAGCAATCGTCGAGAGTGTACGCCCTATTGCAGTGACTCATTGTCAGCCTTCCTTTCACGGCCATAGATAGAAGACTCACATGCTCCCGTAAGTCACTGCGCTGCCTAAAATCTGAGGGATGTACCCTGGTGTACCCCGGCCGCCAGCGTATCTCCCTCCGCATCCGACGACCTTGATCCCGAGTTCCGTCGCGCTTATCAACAGTGTCAAAAGAGAACTTAGGCAAGCCAGCGCCTCCATGTATGCGAGCTCTTTCCGACCGGTGATGCTGTATCAGAAAAAAATGTCGAAAATGTCGTGACTGGTGCAATGTGACGCCATTTTCGGTTCACCGTGGCTCGTTTGAGGGGTATAAAACAAGGTGAGTCAACGTGGTTTCCGTGATCCTCCTCTCCACACTCGGGCGGCTGCAACGCAAAAGGCTGGATGGCACTAGTAACTGGCAGGAGCAGAAGGCAGACTCTTGGCCGGCGGCGATTCACTCCTATTCTTACGCCATCACGTGGATTGGCCGAGGCAGGGAACTTTTAAGTTGGATCCTCGGAACGTAAAAGTACAGTACTCATAACAATGCATTCACACCTCCGGTCTCTGCAATATTGCGTCTGCGTATTCCATCATGTCCTTCGACCTTGACCTGATTATTCGTAACGGTATCGTGGTCACCGCGGCTGATCAAGTGGCTTGCGATATCGGTATCAAGCATGGGAAAATTAGCATCCTCGCTGCCGGTTTGCCCTCACTGGACGGATGCCAGGAAATAGACGCCGATGGAGGGTATATTACTCCTGGGGGTGTTGATAGTCACGTCCACGTTGCTCAGTCCGCCGCGAAGGGCCTTGGGGCTCGGTCCGCGGATGATTGGACGAGCGCGACTAGGAGTGCTTTAGCTGGTAAGTCGTGCTATCTCAGGCTGCTTGTGAAATATTCCTCATTTTCTTACCACAAGGCGGGACGACCACCATTCTGGCCTTTGCTGTCCAGGCTCGGGGAACTTCACTTGCTGACGCCGTCATTGACTATCATAAAAAGTCTGATGATTTTGCTGTCTGTGATTATGGATTCCACCTCATTGTTACGGATCCAAATGAGCATCAGATGCACTCCGAACTCCCAAAGCTTGTTAAGGAAGGGATCACGTCCATGAAAGTGGGTTAGGTTCGCTTAACTCTAGCTTGGAATTCTGACGAAAAGGCTAGATATATATGACTTATGTCGACTTGAAGCTTAACGATGGCGAAATCCTCAATGTATTAGTAGCTGCACGAAAGTACAAGGTGACTACTATGGTCCATTGTGAGAACGCGGATGTGTATGTTTTCCATATCGCTTTTCAAAACATCTCTCTAATCTCCTGCAGCATCGACTGGATGACGAAGAGTCTTCAAGAGCGGGGAATGACTGAACCATGGCATCACGGCACCTCAAGGCCTCCTATCGTCGAGTCTGAGGCCACGAATCGTGCCTTGGCACTTGCAGAACTTATGGACACACCCATGCTTATCGTCCATGTTTCTGCTCCAGAGGCAATCAATATCATCCGAAAAGCTCAAACACGACTTCTTCCTATCTACGCAGAGACGTGTCCTCATTATGCGATACTGGACGGCTCGCAAATGCGGAAGGAAGGGTTTGAAGGTGCAAAATGTGTCTGTGCACCGCCGCTCAGGGACGACCCTAAGGATAAGGAGAGAATCTGGGAGGGTCTCGCGAATAGCACATTTACAGTGTTCTCTTCGGATCACGCGCCTACATGCTACAATGATGAGCATGGCAAACAAGTGTGTGATTCCTTATCGCTTACTTCTTTATCGCTCATTTTTTGTGAACACGTAGCTCGGTCTCATCAAGAATCCCACAAACAATCCCCGTGGGAACTTTAAGACGATACCCAACGGGCTTCCTGGCGTTGAAACCCGGACACCTTTACTATGGAGTGAGGGTGTATTGAAGGGTCGCATTACCCCTCAGAAATTCGTAGAGTTAAATTCAACTAACGCAGCCAAATTATGTATGCTATCTACTTCTGTTGAAACCTTATCATGCTGATCTTGTGTCGAGATGGGATGTATCCTCAAAGTATGCTTTTCTTGGCAGCCCCATATCGCCGTTGTATTCACCTTGTGCTTCCTGACAGAGGGGACCCTACAATCCGGTAGTGATGCCGATCTTATCATCTGGCGCTCAGATAAAAACCGCAGGCCTTATAAGATCGAGAATTCGAAGGTTCGTCGTTCCTATCTATCCTTTTTCCCTGTTTAGCATTGTCGCTTGCAGCTGCACCACGCTTGCGACTACACCCCTTATGAGGATGTCGTTTTGGAGGACTGGCCTCGATACACGATTCTACGTGGGAAGGTTGTCTATGACAGCGAGACTAATGAAGTGATGGCGCCGCCAGGGTCTGGCAGGTTCCTACAACGGGGATCAAGTACGCTACCGTAAGTTCCTATGCTATATATCAATTTTCCCATCCCTGATTTTCGCTACAGGGGCCCTCGAAATCAATGGTTGTCAGAATGGCGACCTGAGTAAGTGTGCTGCACATAGTGAAGATACTACTACATATGTACGTGTCTTGTACAGAGTATGCAGGCAGCCAGTTGAGTTTTGTGTATTAGAAACGTCTTTATGTCGGCCCGAGGTGAAACACACGTGGTGGCTGATAAGGTAAAGGATTTTCCGATCGACATCTTCTCCCCTTCACTATGACCGGGGCCTCTGAGTCAGGCACTACAAATGTTCCTCCCAAAGAGACGAACCAGAATTCGAACGACGATGATCCGCCACCGGTAACCCTTGCAAGGCCTTTCAGATCCAGGAAAAATCGACCATGCGATGGCTGCGTGAGTTATCAGCTGTACAGTAATTATTTGATGACCGAGAACAATGTTAGCGAAGAGCGAAGACGAGATGTGCGATCACAGAGGTGGGAACGCCGTGTGTAGAGTGCCAGTGAGCTGTCTACAAATAGGCTGTGGTGTTCTGTTCGCTGATGGGGCCAATTTAGGCACACCCGCAAGAAATGCACCTTCGATGAGCTACCTCGAGAACGGAAAAAGCCCAACAAGCGGTCGCTGTCGCCTCAAGAACTCACCATTGACAGCGTCAATCCGGCCCCATCGAAACGTTCACGTACGACTGCTGCAGGCCCCGCCCAGGCTGTCAATGCTGATCCTGGTCCGAGCACGCAACAGATCAATGACTCAGATGCTGTTGCGCTAGAGGAGACTCGTGGATACCATATTATTACAGCAGTGTTGACGGACGATCTTTTACCGGTGGGGGCGCGCAAGGCTGGTGGTAAGCATCGTTTCGTCTCATCAACGATTGAGCTGATCTTGCAGTAGGCGAGAGGAACGAGCAGACGCGACAGATCTCACTCGATGGTAGGAATCCTCAGTATGCTATATTCAGTAGGAAGTCAGACAGTGCGTCGTTTTCCTTCGCTTGCTCTTCTAACGATGGCTATATACTATAACAGAGCAACGACTGCGCCCTCCAGATTCTTACCTCCACAATGTCAAGTCTGCTCTGTCTCTTCTCCATCCTCCGCCTCGCCAGACCGCCCTTCTCGACCTTTATTTGTCCGCTAGCAATGCCGCGTTTCCGATTCTACCCCCGCCCAAACATATTCTGGCCGGCACCCAGTCAACATCCTCGCCATACTCACCTGATTATCCATACCCTTTGCCCGTGCTCTCTAAAATCTATACTGCTGCACTTATCCATGCACCCAGGGGGATGTATAGGCCATTGGTCAAAACGGTGAGGAGGCTGACGGAAGGACAGGAGGCAACCGGTGCGTCGGCCTTTTCGGATTGGAAATCCCAATGGTTACATCGGGCTTTAGGACTTCCAAGGAGCAGTTTAACGAGCATCTCCGATGCACTCCTGGATATATCGGCGCGTCCCTTGAGTAGCGCGGAGGATGACTATCTGATTTTGGCCCGGGTGGGTAGATTAGCCTTCTCAACTTGCCAAGCTATACTAAATCATTGGAAGGCTCTCGCGCAGGCACAGCTCTTGGGACTTCATATAGACCCGACTAACTGGGGTATACCGTCCTGGGAGAAGGATTTCCGACGTGTACTGTGGTGGGCATTACGAGTTCATGACTCCTGGTATGACCCATTAGCTATCGACTAAGCAGGTCTTCTCATTCGTTGTAGGGCTTCATTCCTTAATTCACGGCCTTCTCATGTACAGACGAATAACCATACTGTCCCGTTGCCGTCCATCGCCACTATTCTTTCTGCCACCCAGCAATTGAAACCTTCACATCCGGTGTTAGGTAGCTCACCCGGTCATCTCTCGAATGTTTCTTCTCCTCGTTCGCAGCACCAACATAGCCCTCAGGGACATCCGCCTTCGCAGCGAGGATCGCCGTTTACTCCAATTCGTTCCGTCCCCTCTGTTCCCCTGCATGTTCACTCTGCCAACTCCTTTCTTCACCTATGTCGGCTAACGATTCTTGTTTCGCGACTACAAACGCAAGTGTGTACTCTTATGGCGCCAAAGGATGAACGGCTGGGGCGTGTCGTTGACATTGAGAAAGAGGTGGGATCATTATTGGAGGAAGCGCGTGATGCGCAGAAGGAGGGTGCAGCAGACGCCTCGGGGTTCCGTGAGTCGCAACTTCTAGTCCCACAATGATACTTGGAGTTCATATCGGCATAGCGTCATTAATGACTTGTCTCCTTGGCTTTCGGTGCATGGCAAGGCGTATAGCAATTGAACTTAGCATAGGGCTCGGCAGTCCGTGAGCAGCGTTCCTTTGAATGCCATGGTCACATTGATCTGAACGGGTTGCAGATTCACACCCGATCCGGAGACTTTGGAAAAATATGCTCAGGCTGTGGAGTACATAACTTCACTAGAAGGTCGAGCATTCGATGGGTTTTGGCTTGTTTGTACGTCATCTGCAAGACTTGCAATGGCAGGAACTTAGTTTATACGCATAGATGTCGGCCACATTCTTTCTTCAGTAACATCTTCCCTTATCCGGCTCAGTCTTGCTACCACGGCCTCCCTCGACTCCCCCTCTACGTCTCCTCCAGCCCAACAACACCGTCTTCAGGTCGACACCCGCACGAACCCAATATTTCTTCTTTGTCGTCTGCGATGTGCCCTTCAAAAGGCACGGGACCTCCACCACTGGGACCTTGCCGACGCCGCCCTGACACGGGCGGAGAACGTTGCTTCCTGTCTACAGAACCTGGGCGACGAGTTTGGGAATGTGGTTCTTGCCCTTAAAGGCACGTTGTTCAATCAACACGAAGAGATATTCCTCCAGGCTATGGGAGGACATGGTAATGGGAACGTGGAGGCTATGATCGCAACGGATGTGAGGAACTGGAATATCGATCTCAATGCCTTTGGGACTGGTACGGATTGGAGCGGGTTCGAGGGCATGCCAGCCGTGGGGCCGTCGCCGGATTATGGATTTATTTCATCATAATAATACGGGCATTTAATGCAAGAGAAGCCAAGTAGGCTTAGTGATATCTACTCTTATTTACCCTATTTGATAACCAGAAATCAAAGAATCGTGCATTGTCGTCCCGCATACGGGGAAAGGTCTTACATGTATAGGTGTAGCAAAATATTAATAAATCTCGTTTAGAGTCTCTTCACCTCTATTCCACCCCATTCCAACTCTCTGAACAGATTCTCGTCGTCTTGGCATTCCTTGGAAACCAGTCCCACAATGTCTCTCCACCACTTATATCGTCCTGAGATCGTGAGATAGCTCTAGACCAGTCACCTAAGCGATCCTCGGAAACACCATTCAACAACATAAAGATCCGTGTCACAACATCAGGCAATGGTTCAATCTGAAGAGGGGCCACAGTTTCATATTCATCTTGCGTGTGGGTGTGCTTAAGGATAGAGGGAAGCCAATACCTGAAAGGCAAGGTTAACGTCGGTACCAATGATGTGGGAAGGCTCAAGACGTACATGATGAAGGAGTCTCACGCTTCGACGTGAAGGCCTAACGAGGCGAGGATATTGTCCAGGTAAGGCGTGATAGTAGAAACGGTTAGGACGACCGAATCATTGACATTGAGGTGACACTGGATTGGACTGAAGTTCCTCGCGAGTGAAGACTCGGGTATCTCTTGTAGACGAGATGGAGGAGGAGAGGGAGGCCGTTCGCTATGGTAGGTTCTAATAAAAGCCTCCGTAAGCGATGTACTCAATTGCATAGCTGGAGATGCACACACAGCGTCCCAGTACAAATACGATGCTCGAAGATGTGTGGTGGTCTCTGTTAAAGTCTGGTCGCTGTGTGTGATAACACGCCAGGTGAGAGTTTCTCCTCCTGTTAGTAGAGGAGCGGTGGTAGTGGCGGGATGACGGGAACAGGCGCAGTGCGTGAATCTGGGATTGCAACCAGCGAAATCAGTCACAATAGCCAGTGTTAACCAGATTCGTATCAGAAGCGGCCACCTGAGGAGTAACCAATCCTCTTTCATTCATGATAACCTTCATAGATAATAATAATGACAGCACCTCGGCGCGCGATTCCTTGGGAATATTGATAAATTCTCCTTCGAGCCCCTCAAGTCGATCTGTCTGTATCACCACACGGTTTCTCGGTATAGTGGCTAAGCTAGTAGATATTATCTCGACGGCGTTCTGTTAAGGCTGAGATATGTAGATGCAACATTTAGGAGGGGGCGCACATCGTAGGAGCATTCTAAGGCCCCTTGAGTGAGCAAGACGCGTCTTTTGCCATCATTGACTACGAAAAGTTTATTGTCACGTAGAAACACGATGTTTTCGCGTTTCGGACAGGTTGCGAATTTTTGGCTTGAGAGTAGAAAACGAGCAGTAGTTGCATAGCCACAACTCGCCTTTCGGAAGTCAGGTATCGGTGCATCTAACCAAAAAAATTCTATCCGAGTATTTGTTACATTTCGCGTTCAGCACAATTATACATTAATTATGGCCACAAGCTTTTACGAAAATCTCGATCCGTATGACGATTCGGGCATCTTAATCACCACAGCTCCAGTTAAGCTATCCTTTGAAGGCTATACACGAGTAATTAGTACAAACACAAGTTCTGTGAGCCGAAGTCTCACGGTTGCAATCGTTTCCGAGCCGTCTCTTATCCTGTTGGGGATCCTTGATGAATTACATCGGCCTCGACTCATCGGGCGGGAACTTGAAGCGATTGAAGTGTTGACGTGCCATGAAGACAGCACAAGATTGTTTGATGAGTATTCGACTTCGCCGTGTCCGACGTTAAAGCGCGTACGAGAGTTCAATATCTATGAGAGTTTGAGCGTTCCTGAAAATGAAGGCCTGTGTCGACTTACGACCAAAAGACAATTAGAATATAGCTTCGAAAGGATTAGATCTAGAGCCACATGGAAGTTGTTGTCGTTATAAACGCAAAATAGCACGATGTCTAAGATAGAAACCGTTGCGCAAAGGGCACCGGACTGGACCACCATCCGCACGAACTTGTAAAGAGGAGCGCTGTACGGGTTGTACCCTGATGTAGTGTTTTTCAAGTAGTAGATCATGCTTCCTGCAATGAATATGTCGCAGAGAGCACTTCCGCCTAACGTGACCTACAGATAGTAAGCACCCTCCTTGTTGAGAAAGTTAACAACCTACAACAATTACCTCGGAAATACGCTTCTGTACATCTGAGAACAGCCCGTACTTACGAGCAAGTGCTGCTGTCCACATGCCTGAGACACCTTGGACCAAAGCCAACTAAAAAAAATACAATCAAAGATCGAAATCAATGACATGAAACATTATACCCTCACCATCAAGATGGCCCCGGTGATCCAGATTTTACCGCTCATCGCATACACGCGCCAAGAAAAGAATGAATGTGCGGTACAGCTGACTGACCACCAGCGGGTAAGCATCAATCAGCGAGGGTACAACCATAGACTCAACTGATCGAGGTTATGACGGGAACGCTCAGCCAAATCAGACCCAAGTTATCAAGGTCGGATTTATCCCCCCAGTGGGAAGCAAAAATGCGGAATGCATCACGGGTAGCAAGAAACGTTTGAAGTAGCTCGATAGAATATATGAAAAGGACAAAACATTTTGTCCACCGTCTGTCCTTGGGGAAGGCGACGTAGTAGATATCTACGAGACGCAGCAGCTAAGATACGTGCTTTTGAAGAATGAACAGTGGGTACCAACACACTTGCACAGATAATGCACCACAGAGCCCCCAATTGACAAAGTATCCCAGAAGCTGTGATGAGTGTTATGAATGACAAAGCAGTATTGTCCTTGCAGAAAGGCGCACCATCGGTCCAGTCCTAGTGGTTGAGTGAGTTGCATTGAGAGCCAAAGGTAACTAAAAAATTCTTACAATTCGACGATTGGAGCGTCTGACATGATGAGATCCTACACGGAGAAGAAGAGCGAGCGACTATCGCTGGTCCACTCCCCCGTATATATGTAAGAGAAATCTGGATCAATAGAAGAGGCCAGCTCACAGCCTCCGCTTACTATAATTCCTGGCTCTGTATCCGATCATACTGGTGAAGCGCGTGCCTGTTGCGTGTGAGACACGAAAGCAAAAGGTTCCCTTTCTGCGGATCTGATCCATCATCTAACTGCCGGAATGCCACTGATGAACTGAGGTTGGACTGATGCTTAGTTATCCATAAGACGCTGCAGCTGAAACAGGGTGATGGAGTGGAGTGTTTGTGTTGGAAATCCTCGGTGATGCGCAGGGTAGACTCCAGGCTGGTAAGGCCAGAAGGTATAAACTCCTTATTCTACAGCTCCTACAGAGCTTGTATTTATACTCCCCAGACTTATATCTAGAATCTACTACAACTTTCTCTTTCTCTCGAGCTTACTCATCAACTCTCGGCATGATGCCGGATTGCTCTTTCTAGAACTTTCCAGCAAAATCCCAACACTCCCCTTCAATACGGCATCCTGCCGCAATATTCCAGAATATCCCAATATATCCTAAAATGTCCCAATATCCCAAGTCTCCCCTTGAAACTTGAAATAGTCCGAAATTTCCCAATTATATCCCAAGACTTGTGACCATTCCCTATCCTCACCCATGCTGCAGGAGCCCCAAATGCTACTTACAGCCAGCTGATCCCAATATCAAGCTAGCCGGACCCAGTCTAAACCACAGCAGAAACACATTCCTACCAAGGGGCTTAAGGGAATTCACAAAGATATAACCAATTTTCCACCAAAGTTGCCTCAAAAGGCATATTCCATTTCTTCATCGTCGCTCTGCACAATATTTGCAGCATCGGCACTTTTGTTCCATTTTGTGCGACAATCACGACTAATATGGCCAGTCTTGCCACATGCGTGACATCCGATGTTCTGCTTCAGGCCGCTTGATCCCTTTGATCGTGCGATCAGAGCATTTGTCACGCTACTCATAGTAGGTAATGAATGAGGGCGAATTAAGAAGTCGAGATACCGTAATCAGAGTCTAATCGTGCCGGGGCCCATAACCTGTTGGAAATCCTCGGTGATGCGCAGGGTAGACTCCAGGCTGGTAAGGCCAGAAGGTATAAACTCCTTATTCTACAGCTCCTACAGAGCTTGTATTTATACTCCCCAGACTTATATCTAGAATCTACTACAACTTTCTCTTTCTCTCGAGCTTACTCATCAACTCTCGGCATGATGCCGGATTGCTCTTTCTAGAACTTTCCAGCAAAATCCCAACAGTTTGGGTGTCTAAGAACGCACTTTGCATGGGGTATGGAAATTTCCCGTGGCGTGCCGCCACCGACGCGTTATGTCGCGAGTGTCACCGGCACGTGCTGCGCATCGCATTATCACATCGTCACATTCCTGTACTACTCCCGTTTCCTTTCACTGCGACCGCTAGGCCACCTGCGAAGATAATCTGATCAAGGCGGCAAGCATTTCTACACCAGCTTTTGCGCCGTCTAGTACTCGGACAGGCGGCAGTCCTGGGTTTGCTTCCGTCGCACCTTGTCTGACCAGGGGCTCCATTCCAGCCATTCCTGCAGGGTACACACTAAGAATTTACCTTACAGATCAGAATACCATACTCACCAGCACAACCTAGAAGAATTACATCTGCACCCTGTGATGCCATCTTTCCGCTCGCCTCCTTCATTTTCTTCTCAATCTTCTTTCGGTCCCCTTCTCTGAGCTCAACAACGCCGAGACCCGTCGTGACAAGACCGGCAAATCTTTCCGAGTTGGCACCCATAAATGCGCGTACACCGTTATACAGGTTGAACTTGTATCCCGTTCCAGTAGTCACGACGCCAAATCGCTTCCCGACGAGTAGGGCTTGCGTAATGGCCGCCTCAAATATTCCAACCGTAGGCTTCGTCGTCGCTTCGCGTAGCATGTGTGCTAGCGGATGGTCGGAAACTGATATGTATGTGAGTACCTCGTATATGTGCAGTTTAAGCTAGCATCACTAACAGCAGCATACCAAGAACCCATCGTGCTCCTCCAACAACAACTTCTCGAGGATATCCTGGAAACATGCTGTCGCCGTCAGATTGGCAGTTACGATATCATTGATGGATGGAGGCGCATGGCTAGGGGCCGTGTAGAACGTCAGTTTCGCCTCTGGGGGAGCCACCAGGGTCTCTGCCAGGCCATCGGTAATCGACTGTGAAGAATTGGGGTTTATGACGAGGATGGATGCAGGAGCCATGGATAATAGGCTGAGACGGCCATCGCTTCGTTTGGGTCGTTTGGGTGGATCATGGCGTCACATCAAGCCCAGCGAGCATTCGCCCCGGCCAAGGCGGCTAAAGGCGGCAGTTAACTCCCGGCATGACGACGGTAAGTAACAGCCCCGGTATCATTGTGAGGGGTGCCGAGAAACTAAATAATCTCGGTTCCTCTAGTGCCCGCGAAGATCTTCTCCACAGTAATCAATGTCATCTACATCGAAACCGACTCGGCCTATCCTTGTTCTAGGATTCGGCGTCATCGGCTTGACATCTGCTATACGGCTCTTACAGGCCGGATATAATGTCGTTGCCGTTGGAGCTCATCAGCCTGGAGACCCATTGACCGCCATCTATGCATCAACTGCGGCAGGAGCTCATCATCTCTCGTTCGCGGCAGATGAAGATCTTCGTCAACAAAGGCTGGATAAGCGAACGTTTGATGTTATGTGGGAAGAAGAAGCCAGAGAGGGTGATGCGAGCGCTTTGATGAAGCTTCGGCAGGTTGAATTCTATGGGTCGGACGGCGTAAAGCATATCAAATTTTACGAGTCTATGCCGGATGTGAGTGCTTTTACCTTGAAATATTTTGCTACTAAAATGGGCAAAAAGTTTCGCGTCTATTCTCAAGATGAACTGAAGCCGTTTGCTAAACATAGTGTTTCCTTCACTTCCCTCACGATGGATACCTCTCCCTACCTGGCTAAACTCGTCAAGATTTTTGACGATCTTGGAGGCACCGTGCACCGTGCTATCCTTGCTTCTCTTCGTGACGCGTTGGAATTTACAAAGCCACAGACGCCTCTCGCTATTATCAATTGCACGGGCCTAGGATCGCTTAAGCTGGGTGACGTTTTGGATGATGAGATGTACCCCGTCCGCGGACAAGTCATTGTTCTCGACGCTCCCTGGATCAAAGAGGGTCGTACAAAGCAGATGGGTGATCTTGCGGGCGGAGAGGGCGGTGACAGAACATATATCATCCCTCGACGCAGCGGGCAGGTCATCATTGGTGGGACGAGAGAGGCCGATGACTGGTACGCAGCTTGCTTCTGCCACAGAAGAGTTTCTGAATCATTTTCCAGGAATTACGATCCGGTGCCAGAAACCTCAGTGGATATCAAAAAACGCGCTCTGGAGATATATCCTGAGCTTGTCCCGTCTCATCTGCGCGTGGAGGGCCGCACTCCTGTACCGGAGGACCTTGACTCTATTCTCATCAGGGAAGTCGTTGGCTTCCGGCCAGCGCGGAAAAGTGGTCTTCGATTAGAGAGGGGGAAGGATTTGGAAGTCAATGGTTCGTCTGTCCTCGTGTTTCATAACATCGGGCACTCGGGAGCGGGATGGCAGTCAAGCTGGGGATGTGCAGAAGAGATAGTCAAATTGGTGGATCAAGCAATGACATAAATGTACAAGTTCAAAATTGGGATCGAATATTACGCAGGGGAATCATGAAGTGTTTTGAAACATCCCCATGTTATTCGTGCTACGAAGGTATGTATTTGAGATCACTTGTGGACATATAGTTGAAGAAAAGATGCACTGAGTGTGACTTCAAAATTCAACAGGTGTTTCTTTGTTGCTCCAGCTCGTCTGTGCATACGTGAATCCAAGGCTTAATCTCTGATTTCGTGCTCTAGTGTGCCGCAGTTCATATCCAGATAGCCTGGGATAAACATAATGTCTTTCATTCATCAAAAGTGGTGAAGGAGGTTGGCCAATAATTGACACGAACTCCTACATCATCTTCGTGAGTAAATGGCTTGTAACTGAGGGAATATTATTGCCTCAGGGAAGCCGATCGGAAGTTGCCGGAATGTATCCATAAAAGGGAAGACTTCAACCGGCCCTAAACAGCGTAGACATCTCAAAATTTTTTTTGCATCGTCCTACTTCGTTCACTGTGACCGAAGGTGACGATGGAGGTGATGGAGTCTATACCTCCTCTAAGACGTGTTGTTCTCCCTGGTGAGTGTGCCAACCGTATCCTTTCCTGTTTATTCTCGTACTACTGTACGGGACCGACATCTTCGGTGTATATGATGTTTGAGGCATTTGGCTTTATGCAGGGGATATAACCTGCACTGCAGAAACTTATCTCAGCTACCTTCGGGCTTTGACCCGCTATTTCTGATTATTCTCTTCTTAACTTTGCTGTTTCTTTTTTTCTGACTGTTTTGTGTTCCAGTTTTATCACGCCCTCGTTTGCTAAATGACACAATCTTTCGACTTCGAGGAGACCAACTCATTTATTTCGGAAGTGCCAAGCGATGCTGCTTTGATCCTATTTCGGTTTATATCACAGTGAGTGATCTTACTATGCACTTGCCCTTCCGTACATGATGTTTGAGGCATTTGGCTTTATGCGGGGCGACCTGCAGTGCAGAAACTTATCTCAGCTACCTTCGGGCATTGACCCGCTTTTCTGATTATCACTCACCTTCTGTCTTTCTATGAAAATATTTGTTTCTGACTATCATGCTTTTCAGACTGCCTATAGCACTGTTATACACCACACAAGCATGTAGAACTTGGCTCCAGCGAGATCCGGACGATCGAGCTCCTTCAAGCTAACCTCAACGTCGACAGCGCCTTTGGGGAATATTCCGCCGTCCCAGAGAGACCGCCACGTCTCAGGTGAGTGACAAAACATGCAATGGGTGCGGCCACCCAGAGCGACAGGCTCTTCGCGGTGGCCTTTAGTTGGTAGACCGATGTGTGTTCCGAATATCATTGATCCTGGAGTCGACGATAGCAATATAGCCATGATTTTTCCCAGCTGAAGCTGCTGTTCCTCGTTGAAGAGATGGAAGACGGCGGCTGTGTGAATAGCAGATATGTGTCCTCTGAGTTGGCCAAGTGACTGTATTTCTGAAATGGGGGTGTTGACGGGAGTGTTGTCCGCCGACAAGCACTGGAAGACATCTGCTGCAATAAAACGTGCCGGGAAGCTGTCCGGTGTGCTCTTGAAAAGTCTGTGCCCAAGCGTCCAAAATTCTGCGGCGCACATTTAGAGAGATCTTCGAGAATAAAAACACATGTTCACCTGGGTGTAAGTCAGTGGCGATAATTTGATTTACTGGAAATCCATCTACGACTGCTTTCCGAACATCGTTACCAACTAGCCCGCGAAATTGGTTGCCGCAGATCGAAAACATACCTTGACACTCACAACAGCACCCGATTTCGGCGTATATAGCATCTTTGCGCTTGCGCCCGATGGCCAAAAAACGTTGATATGAAGGATGCCTCGAGATTTTTAACCTGGACGCCAGCGCCATCGCTGGGTTAAACAGTAGCTTAAGCTTGTGAGAGTTCGCAACTACCTCATAAAAGAGAATATGCGTATACAAGGATACGGTCGTATCTAGTCAAAAGTTGAACAGATAATTCAAATACCTTGTCCAGGCCCCAACTCACCTTGTAAGCTTCTGCCTGTACGGTCAGTATGTGGCTTTTCAATTCATCGTCATCTTCTATACCAGTTTCCGATTTGAAGAATGCGGCTTCGTCCCCCGATAAGCTATACAGCTCCGGCCTCAGGGGAAGAGACATGATGGTAAGGAGTGAAGACAGGGTCACCACAGTGACCTCCCCGACGATCACTGGTGCAACTCGCTCGAAACAAAACCACCAAATTCATTGCCATTTACAGCTACTAAAATCTATTCTCAACAGCACTGAGCACAACGTACAAATACACTCCAAGATACTGTATAAATGAATGGATACATTCTATGACTGCTTACGTTGCTCCGCCATAGCGTTTAAGACATCCTTGTCAGCGGACTCATTCACCAGGGACTTCAGCTTGCCTTTTGGATTGGCCAATAGATTCTTGGGGGAATCAAACTCCACCTACAGGATGGACATTGAGTCATCATGAACCCACGTTTCTTAATAGACTCACGATGTGACCGGCATCTAGGACCATCTAGACGAACACATTTAATTACCAAGGTTCATCAAAGCAGCAACGTATACGTACAATCTTATCAGCGTCCATGATCGTTTGTAGACGGTGCGCTACAGTGATCAGCGTCATGTCTGGGCCAAGTTCATTCCTTAGTGAAGACTGAATGATCGAATCGGTTTTGTAGTCTGTAGAACAGTATCTGTCAGTATATTCTTTTGTTGTTTCCAGATAATAATGCGTTTACCGATAGCAGATGTAGCTGGAAGATAACCATCAGTGGTGATCTCTCTCAGTTTCGTACGGCAGAAGCTCACCTTCATCGAGGATAAGCAACTTGCTTCCTCGAACGAGTGCTCGCGCTAACGCCAAGATTTGCCGTTGTCCCACAGACAGGTTGCCACCTCCGCTAGCAATCGTACTGTCCAGGGTTATTCGGCCTTCTTCCATTTCGTTCTGTAGCGAGAAAAGGCCAGCTGCGCGAAGGGCGTCGTTCAATGTGGCATCGTCGTATTGTTCGAAAGGATCTAGATTCTGTCGCAAGGTTCCGCTCAAGAGCTCGGGCTATTGAACGCAGAGCTAAGGTACAGACCAGATAGATCGAGAAACTAATACGTACTACTTGGGGAATGATGGTTATCTTTGACCTCAGGGCATCAAGATTAACGGCCGTGGTTGGAATACCATCGTAGTAGACCGTACCCTCGGTGTAGATGCAGCGAAGTAAGGATAATGTTAAAGAGCTCTGTGGACATATGGATGAGAAGCGTTCCTAGACATAGACTATTTCCAACCTTCCCAGATCCGGTGCGTCCAACTATTCCGATGCGTTCCCCTGACTTGACGGTAAATGATAGATCATGCAAGACCTTCGGACCATCAGGAGAATATCTGGCTGACAATTTTTCTACACGGAGCTCTCCGCTGGTTGGCCAATATGCGGGGGGTTCTCGATCCTTGGAGGGTTTTTCTTCTTGTTCCACATGGAGATAGCTCTGTATACGCTCCAGACTGAAAGAATATCAGAATGAAGCCGAAGCAAATGATCTAAAATAGCCAACCTGTTGCCTACGAGAAATATATTAAGAACACAGATTTACAACGAATCTGGAAACGACATACCCTGGACTTCGAATTGATTTACACAACGGACCCACCAAAGTATCATTCCGCTGACACCTATCGCCATATTCAAAGAGAAGCCGATGTTGAAAGCTTCGGTGTCTTGGAAGTAGACTAGATATGCCGCCAGACACGCCGAAAAAAATCCACCAAGTGCATCGATTCGAATGTCAATCCATCGGTTAAGGTTATAGAACGTTCTGGCAGTCCTCGTGTATTTATCGATTCGCAACATAGATTCTTGGATGAACGCATTTTGCGCACCATACGCACGGATAGAGGCTACATCAGTGTTTAAACTTTCGGTATCTTCCAGACAATTAAGTAGGACTAACTTATGCCAGAAATAGCTGCCCCGAAGCTGAAAAGGATTTGCATCAGTGTCGAAAGTTTGACAACCCACTTCAAGCAAACGTACTGTCCCAAAACAGGCGCTTTAGCATTCGACATTTCTCGCTTAACGGAGAGCTGTGCCTTGATGTAAATCTGGCCACACCATGCACCAAGGATAGCCACAAGGATACCGGGGAATAAGAACATGGGAGTGAACGCCACAATCGCCGCAAATTTAATCAGCATCGCCAAGGTCAATTCGCAAACAGTAAACAGGAGTATGGCAACCATGCTGTCAACTGTAGGGTAAATGGCTTTTGATAAGAGCGTAGTTGATGCTGAAAAGAGCTTCAAGTCATACCAGCTCGTATGTCCTGTGTACATCTAGTAATGATCCGTGACGTCGGCGTAGTGTCCAGCCATCTAATATGTACTCAAATCTCGCAACATCAATGAGCAGAAGGGATTCATACCGCAATGTCGTTCCAAGGATTGACTCGATCAGCTTCTGGTTTATTATCCGAGATGCTCGAATGGCGCCGAAAACGAAAACGACATACGCAACGATATAAAATAGGAACGCGCATAGCAAGAGCAAACCTAATCATAGAATTAGTGACTGACGGAGCAAAAAGACATGCTCATACCATAGACACCAATGTAGCTATAGAAGCTGTCAACACCAATCGATAAGCTGTGGTAGTAACTTACTAAAATACATTAACCTCTGACGGATCACGGTCCCCATCATACTGTGATGCCCAATAACCTAGGAACCACGTTTGGCCTGTGCCCAAGGCCTGCTGCACGATGTATGAGCCAACAAATATTACAAAGAAGAGCATCGCATGATTCCCCCCCAGGGCAGTGAGATAGAGTTTGACTGGATCCACCTCGACATATTAGAAAGGTTCAATAGACAACTCGACAATGCTTACGCGATGGCCAGCTGATGTGCCCCTCTTGGATCTCTTCAGTCATGATCAACTTACCATCGGGCGACTTCTTGTCCTTAACAGGATGTTCTATAGTGTCTTCTTCTGTATCCTCAACATCGATCTCCTCATCAGCTTTATGCAGCGCCTCTTCGTCCTGTTGCACCTCCTTGGCGAGAGCTCGGTTATGGGAAAGCGCATTTGAAAGCGATCCTTGACTAGCAACACGTCCATCTTTCAATGATACGATGAATTGGGCTATAGGCTCAGCCATGGCGATGTTGTGAGTCTAGTGTACACGAGATCAGAAGAATTTTAGATAGTTTAGTAGATTCTGCCCACCACTAGTATGACGGTTCTGTCTTTGATCAAGTCGCCCTTGAAGCATTTGTCGATGATCCACTTTGAGGTATGGACACTGCACAGAATTGAGGACGGAGACACTTCTATGAGATCGGAAACTTACTCAAGAGCAGCCAACACGTCATCCAAGAGGATGATATCGGCCTTGGAATAGATCGCTCTAGCAAGAGTAACCCGCGCCTTCTGTCCACCACTCAAAGTAAGTCCTTTTTCTCCTACCTCAGTCTGATCACCCGCTTCGAATAAGGTCAAATCTCGCTCCAGACCACACTGACGGATGACTTTGTTATAGCGCATCTCATCGAACTCGGCACCGAAAAGAATATTTTCCTGTACATGCGGATGTCAAAATACGCCCTCGATTTTATGCTGACAGCTTACCTTAATGGTCGAATTGAGGACCCAAGATTCTTGGGCCGCGTACGCTACGCCACCTTCGCGTGGCAGGTTAAACCATGAACCAGGTTCCGAAGGGACATAATGCATTTCGCCTGAACAAAATGATAAGGTATTGTTTATACGACAAGTCGTACCGTAGTATCCTCACCTAGTAGTGCCATAAGCAACGAGGTCTTTCCTGATCCAGTAGGTCCGATGACAAGATTGATGCAATTCTTGTGGAAAATCAACTCTTCTTCAACACGTAGGAGGAACTGTCGCCCGGAAGGAGTAGCAGAGCCTTGAACATCATTGGACCAGGAGAAAGCTGCTTTACAGAAGCCGATAATGTCGGTCGTTGGGATTTCAGTAGGAATAATTGATGTGACGGACGTCCTGGCCAAGTAGTTGTCAAGCAGTTCGGTCTATGATAGACTGATTATATTAGTGTTTGTTTTTGTTCATCACCTAAACAACCACGCACATTGTGTATGAAATCTGTTAATCGATCCAGAGAGACTTTTCCGGCTGCACTCACGGTCACGGTGTAGAGCAACCTATGCAGCTGGCCCGAAAACATATCGAATATAGCCATACTAGAGAAAACCTTCGCAGAACTCAACTGTTGTTTCATGATAATAGTCTGTGGAGATGGTAAGCGATTTCCGACTACAAGAGAAGAGACTGACACTAGGGATATGTCAGTCTGTGTTTTCAGAATAAGTTGACGATCAGATATACTTAGTAAGTAGCGTAAGTCGCCATCATCGTTAACACGGGGATAAGGAAGCTAAGCATTCAAGGTCAGCGTATTCGGAGGCAGGTTCAACCAGACCAACTTTATGAGTCCACTCAAAAGGTCAAGAAGTTGTCTTTTCCTAATCCACACAAGCTCTTCGTCCCTCTTGCTCGAAATGCGTTCATTCATCTTGCGCTCCCAACCAAACAATTTAACCATACGGATGACATTGATAACTGGAAGGCCTTTAGTCTAATCAAAGGATAATTATAGGTGCCACTCACTTTCCGTAACAGTCTGAACCCGTCCGTCTGTTTTCTTGAGGGTGGCCGCTTGAACATCTTGTGTCAGCTTGGCCAGGAATCCGGGTGCAGGAAACATCAGAATAATGACTGCCAATCCAACAAATGCACTAGACATATGGTAAGTATTAGATGTCAACTACAGGCTACTAACAGACTCACCTCCAACCAAGAATTACATACAAGAATACCACACAGAAGATGAGTTGCAGCGGTACAAAAACAAGTAGGCGTATGAAGTCTCGACTATCAGCGATGTTCGCTAGGTCAGTAGTAACCAAGTTGTTGATCTTCCCGACGAGGTTCTTCGCCTCAGCATCATCTTTAGCAGTAGTTGAAGAGGATTCCTTTGAAGGTTTCGCAGGCGATTCTGTTATATCATCTGTCGATTTGATGCTGGATGGGCTTTCTGGTAAAGTTTCATCCCTCGAATGATCGATTTCAGTTTCGGGGGGACTGTGTGAGTGCAAGGTCACGTCGGTGTCACTTGAACCTTCCACCAAGTGAGCCGTTGAATCCAATGGGGATGGTGTCGATGCACCACTTGGAATTTGGGGTGAAGCCGGAGAACTATGAGTCTCGGCCTTCATACGGATACGAAGGGCATGCTCGAAGACAAGCTGTGTTATGATTCCTTCGCAACGAACTAAACATCGAGTCTATGAAAGGATCGTCATTATCTATGAACATAAAGGTGAATATGTATGGCTCACAGCAATGAAAATATACCAATCAAAGGCTATTGATGTTGTTATAGGTCCTACAAACAACCAAACGATCCACAGCCACGGACGGTATAGGGAATCCTTTCCCCCAGTCTCAAGGTAGCTGTATGAGGCTTTGTCAATGATGATCAAGATTTGGCTGGAGAAATACATACTGTAATAGACGGTTAATGCCGATAGGTGCAGCGAATTCCGCGGAAAGTTGGACAATCATAACAGCAACCAAAGCGACATAATCCCAAGCAAAGACACGCATAAGACCAAAGAACAAGTGGCGCTCATTGGCCCCTGTAAAAATATCTAAATACTTGAACGAGCGGGCTTTGAGTGTTTTGGACGCGTCGTAGTCCGCAAGAGGCGGCAGTTGATCATACGGCAAGTGGGCCACCCGATAAGCCGCCTTGACGACCGGATCCATCCAAAAGTACAAGATCAATGAAATGAGAGGAGTCGTCTGCTCAGGATGGGGTATCGGGAATGGATCATTGGGGTCAACCGGGATATATTCCCTCGGAATGAACAAAGGGATCACAATTCCAGTGAATAGAAGCGCCGCGATTTTGGTCCATAGAATCCACCCCTCAGGTGCGTCCCGTGGAATGTTGATGAATGTCGCTAATGGCGCAACATCGCGATAGATATATACACTTGTGGTGACAACCAGAACGGCATTTAAATGCCTTATCGCGATATGACACCAGTTTTTTCTCGCAGTAACAGAAATGATAGCCAATAGAAACGTGTACAGCTAAGGCTCAAGTCAGATGGTCTCTGATTAGAGGAATGAATGAAAACATACGAAGGTGAAGCATAGACTTGCAGCGAGCCACTCTTCCGGCTCTAGCCACCCATCACCACGGGGTTTTTTATTGGGCTTCTTACCCCATTTACCCGAGGTTTCCAATTCCGATTCGTTCTCCTCGACGTCTAGAACTAGGCTTGTGATAGAGAGCCCTAACAATACAAGGCATCCAGCTAGCCTCAGGACACGAAAGGTGAATATTTTTGCACCTCCACTCTGTGAGACGTGTTCCTTCAAGTCCTGGAAATATCCCACTGGTTGAATGGTAGCTTCAGCTTCTTGAGGCTCCTCATCCATAACTAGCGGCGCATCATTACGCCTCCAGAACAATTGCCTTACTCTTCGCGAGGAGAAGACAATCTGAAGTAAGAAAATGGCAGCCGAGGCGATAGAAGCGTATAACGGGATGATAAAAGAGTCAGTCAACCACCTGTCAGGAATAAAATAAAAAGCTAAGCGCCATTCGCAAAATGACTCACTGCTTTTCGGATTGGATCACGAAATCCATAACAGTCGAAGGGTCTATAACAATTTGGGATGTATCTGGTGCATTCATCAACGGCCCAAAGAAATGAAATGAAGGTGCCATCTTGCGATGATGACCGTTGTCAACAGACGATGGCTGGGAGTGGGACGCCTGTGGATACTTATAGCTGAGGCACAGTGCGGAGAAAGGTCCGATACAAACGTAACCACGGATATCAATGAAATCAACTTATCTGTCTTACGAATCCCATGAAACATATGGCTTGGCTGTCGACCCTGTCACAGACACGTTACGGTACGCGAGAGTCAACCCCAATGTTTTTGTGGCCCCGGAAATTCTGAATCGTCTTTCGTGGCCTGTTCTCATCGTTATTACCAGAGTCATACAACTGCGTGTGTATGTTTCGCTCAAGCTCCACCTGTAACTTTGGCTGAGGAAGCCCACTTGTCAAAATTGAAAATGTGACTATCTAGATGGGACTTTGCCTGTGGCAATCGAGGAACAACGCAATGCGCATGATTTCGCTATCAAGGCACCTTAATAGGTGAAACTGCGTAAGTTGTTACCACGCAATCCGAGGTTCAGATAATAGCTTGCAGCTTATTTTACCTTCTGGACTTCGCAGGTAGAATGCTTTAGCAGTGCCATGTCGAGAAACTGCGAGTTTGCTGGCTACGTAAGATGTGGCGAGGAGAGAGCTCGGCAACAAGTGGAGAGTCTCTTATTGCGATGTATATTCCAAATAAAACGCTCTGTGAGCGGAACGATGCCAAAATTCATTCGTACTACGCGTCAGTGTGGCGACCTGAGGGTTTATAAAGTCAGTTCATTTGGAACATCATGATCAATTCACTCGGACTCTTGACAACTTTCTCTCTGCATAAACCCAGTGTCTTCAATCAACAACGGAAACGCTGTCTTCATTGCTTCCGGTGAGCCCAAGTAAACTCGTCCTACCTTTTGACCACGTTGTTCTGACTTTCTCGCGGCAAGACCACGGATCAATGCCACTCCGTAAAGGGCACCGTCGGGAACCTTTCGTGAGCCCGATTGTAGCAGCAATCCGGAAAGGAAGAGCACGCAGCCAGCGAAGCTGAATATGATGCTGCTCAAGCCTAGAACGGTGGGTAACAAGGACTCTACTGCCGGTGCTGTAAGGGGCAACAAGTCACAGGAAGCTCAGGTTGAGCTGAATCTCAAACCACAAAATACAAGGACGGAATGCTACTATGCTGGCTAGCAACTTGAAACATGGCGAGGGCCAGGCTCAGCAAGACGCAAACTGGCAGCCGTAGATAGGACGTGACAGAAAGATTCGAAATAATCGTTGGTCTGTATGTTATCCTAGCATTTTATTCATGAGTCTGAATAAACGAAGAACGCACGAGATGATTTTAGCACGTAGAGTTCTGTGGAGTTCTTGAATGGTACAAACATTCTCTACTTGTGAAAAATGCCAGGTACAACGAACCCGTCTGCCCATTACATTGTATACGTCGTAATACAAGAGGTCCTCAATCAATGAGATATTTGCGCTTGAAGAACGCGCGGAGATGCATGATTTGCCACACTCCTAGACCCGTGAGTGACAGGATCGTGAACCAAGCAAAATTCTGGACGCGTTGGTTGGTGGACGCTGAAAAGAAAAGTCAAGAAAAGTCAAAATGCTGGCGCACAAGTGGTATGCTGCTATGAATACGTACTATTGGTGTCCGTGAACCGCTCTTCACGCTTTTTGAGATAGCCCATCTCATCCACGATTTCCTTCACCAACCCCTCCAGCTTACGCATTTCAGTTTCAAGCCCGGATAGAGACTCTTGGTTTGCAATGGCACTAGAAGGAACACGATGAAAGCCTGATCATTGAGACACGTAAAGTAAACGCACTTGTAGTCAACAGCATCAGCACCGATATCGACATCCAAGTCGATTATGCGAGACATTTTTGACGATTCTGACCGAACATCTACCTATGTGTGAGACAATGCTCGGTAAGAGAACAAAGGGAAGACATACCCGGGTCAAGATGATTCTTGAAACATACTCCCACTTCTCCCTCGGCGTGTGTCGTTATAGCCAACCTTGTCTCTGCATTGACGTTCCTCTTACTAAGGTAAACATTTTTCTGCGGACTCGAATCAACGATCTCTATGTCCACCCTCTGCTTGTCTCCAGGAGCAACATTCGCGGTAACAATGACCAGCGTGTCGACGTGTGCTGGATTCCATATGCATTTTGCTGGGGGGTATCGGTATGCTTGTAGGGAGAACTTTATGGCATACGTTTCTAGAGGTGCCAGAAGCAGCAAAGAAAAGAACCACATCCATGAAACCGCCAAATCCTGTGGACGACGTGGAGGAGGCATCGAGGAGGGTATTTACATTTATTGACTTGTCTCCGCGGTGACAAATATATGTCAAACATTGACCTCATCACTTCCACCGACGTGCAGCCATGATGCAACTGTGCAACAGCCTCCCGCCTGCAGGATCTTCCTTGCCTTGACGTTAGCCTCCATCACGATGTCGCGAGTTGCGGACGCAGCACGCATCGCTCCCTACCTCACCCACGCAGTCAGCCACCATGGCCAGGTCACCCTGATACCACCAGATAATGCTGGTCGTGTCCGAAAAACAAAGGCAAAGAAGGGCCCCAGAAGGGCAGAAAGGCGACGGGATGAAGAAGAGATACGATTTAATGTAGGACCACGGCATGGACACACGAAGCCCTCTACTGGTCGAAATGCGACTCGACAGCCAAGACACCGAGATGACGACGGTATGTTTCGCTTCTTTCAATGGAATGGAAGCAATACTCATTATCAGATAGAAATGAGCATTCCTGACTACCCTCCACCGTCGTTCCTCGAAGCAATTTCGACACCGCCGTTGTCCGTCTGTCCCAGCACCACGACCCTAGTAACCGCGCCTCGACAGACGAACTGTACCTCAAATTCACCCCCGTCCCCTACGAGTCTACACTCGGATGCAGACTCGGACGAATCGATCGAAATTATTGAAATGGCCTCAGTCATTGGCGCGGCTGAAAACCAGGTGAACAAACGGTTTCACAAGAGGTGGGCGCCGTCCTCCACACATAGCGACCCAGTACATAACCGCGGGCGTAGACTGGGCATCGAGCGCGCTATCCTAGACTCCGATTCCGACGATGCTGAGCCATCACCGCCACCACCGAGCCGTTCCAGGCATCTTTCTCTTTCCCCTTTCCGTCTTTTGTCGCCAAAGACTCCAGCCACTCAATCAGACCAATCGAACACTCCATACCGGTTATCTTCGCCATTCTTGAGGAGTACGACGTCCCTACGGGCGACAATGTCGTCTTCTTCCCTCAGACTTCCGTTGTCACCCTCATCTTCGCCGCGTGGAGACAGTCCTCTTGGACGTAAGCTATTCTCAAAGGGCAAGGAACGTTCGAGAAGTTGCGAAACATTGGACTCTTGGGAGGTGTTAGAATCAGAGCTGGAGCCGCCAACGAGCTTGCTGTCTGCAGTAGAGGCGGTATCGTCTCCGGATGCGTCGCCTACACAAGATCATCCTTTTCCATCCCCCAGCTCCAGCTTTCCCCCACGTACTCGCCGTTCGCCTCCGCCGCCGCCACCACCTCGTCATGGCGTCACCCGGCCTCCTCCCCCGCCTCCCGGAGCCGCACAGCCTCATATTCTCAGCCAGCCCTCATCACCTCTAGCGTCTCCTATAAATTCTCTGGAGGCGAACACCGCGATCACAACCGAGCGGAGCAAAATTTCGCTGCCACCGCCAGGTCCGCCTCCTTTCCCATCCGACGTTGAAGCACCTGGTCCATCGACCAGTACCAGCCAATACGGTCCTTCATTGCCTGCTAACGCAGAATCTCCCGTTCGATCTACGAGACCGTATATGCATCCTTTATCAACTGCATCCTTTCCTGTATCCCCTCAGTCTTCCCCATCATCGGCCGGACCCTCTCCAGCATCTTCTGAAACACCCACACGCCATCATTATCTCGGAAGACCATTGCCACCCCGTCCTGGGCAGGTAACCACCCAAAATATTCCAACAAATCCTGTATTCTGTGCCGAGGACCTTCTCATCGATTTTGATGAACACACCCCCGTCGTCACGCCGGCCGCTTCCTCTTCTGCGCGCGAACTAACAGACTTTGACCTTTTGATGGCAAGTTTGGAGCGTGACGACGTGGCTGATGGGTCGAACTACGACGTGAGATCTCTTGATGCTGTTCACTCCGTCCGTCATTCTGACTTTTTCAAAATCAAAGACGTTGTTACTGGTTTCGGAAATTATGGGGCCCGCTTCCGCTACGCTCACTCCGTCTTCGCCTCCGCTGCCCACGCCTAAGCTAGGCCGTGTGTCGGTGGAGCGGCGGAGGGTGATGAAAGACGGGAGGGTGAAGTTGAAACTGGTCTTGTTGGAGAGAAAAGTGGATCGGTGTGGAGTGTGTTTGGCGCAATTCAAGGAGGCTGATAGGGGTGCACTGAGCTCGAGCTGTGGGCATGCCTTTCATGAGGTGTGTTTGAGGAAGTGGCTGATGAGGAGTCGGACTTGCCCAATGTGTCGGGAAACGTTGGGTGGAATGTAGGATGCTGGACATCTCTTTCGTAGTATCTCTTGCTTTGGACGGTACTTTGTAGGATGACATATAGGTTTTTGTATCGATTAGTGTGGAATACAGACTTTGCTGAATTGCTAGCTCTTTGCAATCCTCAAAAATATTACGACATTATACTTTTTGAATGTTCTTATACCTAGCTACACCGAATCGAGCGATTGAAAAAAGGAGAACCCCACAAGCTGTGCAGAGTCCTGCAAACACGATAGGCTTCCACCGTATATATGACAGGGCGCCAACGACTAGAGTCCCTGTAAAAGACCTTAGAAAAATACTGCTTCTTGTCAGAAAAGGCCAAACACTCACCGGTGAGTCCGCCGACCTTGATTCGAATGAGCCATGTCACCAAATTCCAATTTATCAATGCTTAGAGCTCACCAGTGAATGTAAAACATATTCCCATGCGCGCTCCGATCTCTGAGTCTTTCCGAGCTAGTGGACCAATCGTCGGTGCTAACAAGCCCATATCTAAAGTCATGACGCCTAAGCGGGCGATATAATAAGAACGACATACATACAGCCCCCCGCAAGTAAACCGTAAAGCGCGGCGAAAGTGAACGTTGCAACAGCACTCTTGACTGTTATTGAGCAGAATATCAGAATCGAGCATATCTCGACGCAGGGAATAACGACGTTATATATCCCGATCCAAGGGGTTATCGCCGGCCAGAAAATCCTGTAAATACGTTCATCACTGGTATCTAACGAGATCGTAAAAAATGAGCAACATTTGGCGTTAAGAAGAACTAACCCAATAAAAAGCCACGTCTGAGCTGACGCCATTTTTGATCGCATTTAGCTGTAAGAGAAAGACAGGGAAAAATGGGCCAGCGAGAGTGACGAGTCCTGAATATATCTCAGGTCGCACAGGTTCTCATCAGCTGTATTTTTCGTACCTTGCAACCGTCGTAGCATACGTACCCTCTCGGAAGAAATGACTCATGACTAAAGGGACGTTCGTTCTTTCCTTGGGCTCGGCGGCAATCGTGTTCGCATCAGAGTTATGACTACGAGCAATAGGCCGGCGTTTAATGCAGCACTGATACGAACGCCTTTGTGTGGAATCCCACGGGTCCGTGAAACAGTTTGTTTAACATTATAGGTTACATGAGACCACCCAAGCCTGCACCCTATGGGGAGGTTAGCCTGATGTTGACTCTTCATGAAAGACCGCTTACTGAATTCGCAACTCCAATCGCGAAAGGGCGCCGGCGCTGGAAATAATGGGATACCACACTGATACGTGGGACGACATACATTAGTCCAATTGCCAGACCAGCTCCAATCCCTTGAGCTAGAATTATCTGTAACTGAATCAATTCATTAACCTTCAGGCGTCGCGGATCGCACGAACCTGACAAAGACAGCATGAATAGACAGAATATGAACCATATTCCTCCTCCGATCATGAGGAGGTAGCTACGGGACAAGTTAAATCACGGAGGCAGTATCATGAAGTCTCAATTTGTTAAGACGCACCTCATGTGACACGACGTATCTGTTGGTCATGTATTCTCGGACGTAAAAATCTGGCTTCCAACGTCGTCAGAAATGATTGTAAACGCCATACGAATTTGTGTACCTGTGATCTAATGACAAAGCGAGGAAATAGCAACTACAAGACTATATACCCGAAGGTAGAAACTGGATAATCCACCTGGAGAGTTATTAGCCCATACCAAACAGTTACTAGGAAATCCTTACACTCCAAAAACAGTCATCCATGTTTGGAGTCCTCCCCCGGGAAAAGAACATGAAGTAGCATTGACAGAAATAACTGCCTCTTGGTTCACAGACTTTTCCTCTATCTGCGTGCACTGGCAACTCTCCAAGTTCTTGACAGGTTCATCAACGGGATGAGGTACGGTCTATAGTACACGATGTGAATGTCACGAACGATCATAAGTAGCCCCGAACCGAAATTCGCCATTACAGTTTACACAAATAGTATCGTTCAAGTGAAAGGAACCTTTAGACTTTATCGAGTCATACAACCAACCTCATACATAAGTAGCCAATTTTCGAGATAAATCTGCTTTCGAGTAATGAAATGCATTTTATCGCATTTCAAATCCCGCGCCGGAAGCATTACTCTTTATCCCAGTGAAATTCAGAGAAAGAGGAGCAGTGTAGTTGGCCGTCTGGATACTAAAACCTTGAGCTTGAATCGCAGGGTCTGTGCTATGCATATTGGAGATTCTGGGAGCGAATGGTAGGTAGGCCGCCGGAAAGCACACGGAAAGACGTTTTGGTCCGCGGCTCCGACGTTTCCTTAGCCGTCATGAACAACCGCAACCGTGCGCCGGCTCAAGCAGCATGAAGTTCTCGTGGAAACACTTGAACGCTCGTGTAGAGATTCCTTTAACTGGTTTACACATGCCATGAAGGCTTAGTAATTTGACAGCTCGACGCTAAAGGCCACTGCAAGCTTTGAAAACCTAGTGCTCATTTAGGACATTAACAGAGTAATAAACAACTAACCGACGTACTGGAGCATATGATCGAATGAAAATTCTGGTGAAATATCTATTCGGTCCGTAGGTCTATGCACGTCTAGGAATGCTTAATTTTGAGAGACTTGGAATGGTCAGCCCTTAGATGACACTCACTACCCCGATTCATATTCAGCCATTTGCCTTCTGTGCAATGGCATGCCTGGTAACCCGCCTTCGTCCAAGTATTGTGGTCACTAGCGCCATAACCCGGATACGCGCTTTCCACCCATGGAATATCCACTATTATAGGTAAACTTGAGAACGAAAAGTTTGGAGAAACGACGCACGGTACGTTTCGATAAGTCTCTTCTGAAATTCTGTAAGGTCACGGTCGATATTGTTGGTCATGACGCTAACCGCTTCAGTCGTGCCAGTCTTGACCCATGCCTGGCGCCAGGTTATTACTCTGTGGTACATAAAGAGAAGGGGAAGGGACGCACTGTCATGTCGTACTGCTGCATAGCCTTGACTCTTTGACTTGCCTTTTCATATACCGCTACAATGTCCTGCGACCCAAGGAGACCACCCTAGCGATTAAATATATAAGACGACACCTACGTAAGTTGTATGAGCAGCTCACCTCTTCAGCGGCATAGAAGTGAAACTCCAGAGGCGATGCAGGTATATAGTTGGCAACCAGAAGGGCTGAGAATGACGATAAGATCTGATTGCAAAACATGGATACGATACCAACCTCTGTAAGCCTCCAGAATGGTGACAGTCCCAGAGCCGTCATCGTCAGCACCAGGAGCAGGTCCGAATGGATTAGCCAGATTCAAGCTATCACAATGAGCACCGATAATTGTCGTAGGATCTGTGTCTTGAACACCAAGTGATGCAAATCGGATGATCTGAGAAGGAAAGAGGGCTGAATTGGACGCGAAGGAGTAACATGTATGCACATACAACGGAGGTCTGCAACCAAGAATGTGTGAACGGTTTGACGGTAATCATCGCCCTTTGCTCCTCGCTTGCAAGCTCGTTTGTGTAGTTCTGAATTTTCTGTAATAGCCATTCGGAACTAGCTTTCCCAGTATCAGAGTTGTAGTACCGTGTCCGAAATGAAGAGAAATATGCAAGGGTTTCCGCGAGATACGTAGTGGATAGGACAGGAACGATCGTGCGGACGACATCGACTGCTTTGGCGGTATCGGGGTAGGAGAAACGCTCCTTGGGCGAGAAGGATCCGAGGTGAGGATGGTTCGTGCTGCCTAATATTATAGCATCTACAGTCAAGATGCGATGGTAGCTCACATGTCGAAGAACGTTTGACCAGTGGCCCTTGCCCTCAGCTTCTCTCTTTCCGTGATCCACACTGGGGCTTCTTGCGGCGCGAACTGTACAAGTCGCAGAGCGTCGAGGTCGACACGGAACCCTGAACAAATTCAGGTATGAGCGGGAACTTCGTATATACGCAAACGCACCAGTGATGTTTTCGTGATTGTCAAATTGAAGGTCGGGACCCAGAGGTACTTGATTGGCTGCGACACTCACGAGGAAGATTCCTAGGACAGTGAGGGATGGAAAGGCCATTATTGGGCAATGTCATATCTGACCGAACGCCAGCTCGTCGGCGGACCGGAACGATACATATTTTTCATTCTTATATAATGGGCCCCACACAGAAATAATCATTTATTATCTTTCATTCAAAAGAAATCACAACTCTTGAATAAATCTCAAAACACCTCCACCGGCAATCGGTGTTGATAGTTGCCGGTACCTTGTGACAATACAACCGCCTTTCACGCAAGACTTGTATCATACTTAGTAGCTCTACACACCAGAAAGTCTGTAGTCCTCGAGTCTGCAGAATATCGTAGATCGAAAATCATTCGTGGATGGGACCAAAGGCAATTAGGGTCGGGAGTCGCGCTGTAATCTGTGCAGTATTATAAATAGGTTATGTACTACAAAAGATGAAATCAGCATGTCAGACAGTAGAGAAGCAAAGGACGTCAAAGAAAAGTGTTGCAGAAACACGTAACATGGACGATGCAGCGTACTTACCTCTACATCTATGGGTACAACAATGGTCACAGACGTCGCGTCGCTTGTTCTACGACATCCTGTTGGAGATGAATTAAAACACCGTCTTTCTGCTACTAAAAAAACTTACTTGCCGTCTCTCGACACCAATGACCTTCCTCTCCAGCTCATCAAAGCGTTTCAGCTTCATCTACAGGGGCCGTCAATAAGGCGGTCATATGGGTAACGGCATCATGACATACGTCGTGAAAATCTCTAAGCATCCTCGCCTGCTCGCCTTTCAGCTTGTGGAAGGCCTCGTCTAGTTCATGGTGCCAGGGATACAAGACCGTCCTAGTAAGACACCATTGTCAAAGGAGCTGATGTCCATCAGTGGTCAAGCAAACGCACGTCTGGAATATGAAGGCGGCAGTAGCGACGCCGAGCGAGAGGTAGGGTCTACAGAGCCAATCCAGGTCAGTCTTTGTGGCCCAGCCCACGTCGAATCAGCGCACATGAACTTGTTGACTCTAGGACCGAAGACCATTGCTGTGATGTAAGAGGAACGGGTAGATAGATAAGAGATAACAAGAGATGATAGTAGAAAGAAGACGTCGAACAACCAGGTCACACTGATATACGAAGGAGACGAGCAGAAAACGGAGGAATACGGAGCATCGGAGCATCGGAGCAAGACTTTCATCGCACGCAGTTGCTGGCTGTGGCTGTACAGCACTGGCGGCACACGGCACAACAATGGTCCTTTTGGCGATACCTGCGACGATGAAGACGAATACGATGCTTTTTTTCCTTCTTCTTACACTCACGAGAAACTGGTGTGGTCACCGGTTGATGGTCTATAAAGGACAATGCCTAGAGTTCGTATGCTTCGAACTAACACCGTACAAAATTAGAAGCATGCATGCGTCGTTGTGGAGGCTTATCTCTATTTCACTGCAATTTTCAAAATCGCTCATAGGTTGTCGATAGGACCTTGGAGATTCATATACGTACATATCCGGAAGACATCCCGGAGACATCGGTCGACTACTATCATCATATCATCATATCGATAGCGTCTTCGGGATGTCCTTCTAACTCGCCACATTTAAGTTCCAGTATTCATATTCAGTCTCTAAAAGAACTATGAAACACTCAGAGAAAAAGACAGGCAAACCGCAATCGATTCAAGTAGCCGTGCTACTAAAATTACACAGTCCATGTGTTGATCAACCACCGCTACGTTTCAAATTCCCAACTATCTTCTGGCTATTCCTCTCTGACTCGAACAGTATATCTGTATGTCTTTGCATGGGGATGGTTTCGATTCCATGCAGACACAAGATCATGTGGCACACGATATATGTAAATGTATTCATTCTCTCCCGTCTTCGGATGCTAGGTCAGCAAAATCACCGACGTCGACACAGTCTCGTAACTCCATGAGGCGGTACATCCCCGTTTGTTCTGTCCTTCGCCCTAGCCTGGAATCTCCCATGGAACTTCCGCTCCATCCGTTTCACCAAGATGATGAATGAGGCGGTCACCGTACCTATCCAAAGTTCTTATACATGTCCAAATTCGAATTCGTCTGTGTCTCTAGCGTGATCCGAACATTGTCTGTATCTTGCGTAGATGGAGTTGGTGGTCCCTGGTGCTTCTTTCATCAAACCTTCATATGTTCCTACTTATCAGCTGGCGTACTAATAACCCACCCGCTGTTACATTCAGCTTTTGTGATCCCCCTTTCCCAACCCGAACTTTGTGCCATGGTTGAACCGGTTGCCGACCACGAAAAGGCATACGATAGTAGCGACGAGGTTCATGGCCCACCCCCAGTGATTTACGAGCAGCCAAAAGGCCTCAATGGATTTTACATGAATCCTGTCACGCAGGTGTGTCTGTCTCATTCTCGGGAGCTACTTTCTTAATTTTCTCTAGGTCGCCTTGTTGGGGGTCGTTTGCTTTATGGGACCTGGTACGTTCCCCTGTGGTCCCTTCATCTCTAATCATTAACTATTTTCATAGGGCTGTTCAATGCCTTGACTGGGTTGGGAGCCGGTGGGCAGGTCGATTCTCAGACCAATTCCAACGCAAATAGCGCCCTCTACTCGACATTCGCCGTTATGGGGTTCTTCGCTGGGTATGTAAATAATGGGTTGCATTTCCACTACTGTTCATTCTTCATAGCTCAATTAATAACATTCTCGGACCAAAACTTACCCTCTTGATTGGAAGTATGGGTTACAGCTTGTACATTGGATCATATTTGTGAGTGTCCTGGTCTTCTTCCTAGCTACCAATAACCAATTGACGTTTTCAGGGCGATGAACATTCATTCTAACGCAGGTGGCTTTGTCGTCGGTGCAGGAGCCATCCTTGGGCTATGTGCCGGCCTTCTGTGGACCGCTCAGGGTTCACTGATGATGGCGTATCCGACAGAGTCGCAAAAGGGCAAGTTTATCGGTATTTTCTGGTCTATTTTCAATCTGGGCGGCGTCGTCGGTGCGTCTGTTGCCGCTGGGAGAAATTGGAAGTCAACAGTATGTTACTGGTTTTTTCATGCGCCGATGCGATGTTCATTTGAATCGTCAGGCTAATGCTGTTGATAATGGCACATATGTGTGTGTTTTCTGTCCATTCTATAGCATCATCTCCTAAGCGCCTGATCAGATTGGTTTCTTAATTCTTACCCTTATCGGTGTTCTGGTCCCGTTGCTAATGGCGAACCCAAACCGCATGATACGCTCCGACGGTACGAAGGTCACCACGCCTCGTCAGCCTTCATGGAGAACCGAATTCATGGGTCTTTTCATTACACTTAAGACAGACCCTATGATTGTACTTCTCTTCCCTATGTTCTTTACCTCTAATTGGTTCTACACATGGCGTCAGTTTCTTGGTCTTCATTTCGTACGCATAAACTCATGTCATCCACAGAATTTAGCGGCTTCAATGGCGCCCTATTTAGTATCCGTGCTCGTGGCCTTAATAATGTTTGCTACTGGATCTCGCAAATCATTGGTTCCGTCCTTATTGGTTTACTCCTGGACCGGAAATCCCTCAGTCGTCGCGTGCGGGCCTTTTCCGGCTGGACCGCGCTCTTCCTGATGGTGTTTGCGGTCCACATCTGGGGATATTTCTACCAGAAGGAATATTCCCGGGAAACTGTGCCGCCAGAATCGAATAAAATGGATATCTACGACCATGGATACGCGGGTCGGGTTATGTTTTATATCTGCTGTGGCATTCTCGATGCGATGTGGCAAACGACCGCCTATTGGCTTATGGGAGCTATGTCAAACGACCCATCCAAGCTAGCATTCTTTGCCGGATTTTACAAGTCCCTTCAGTCGGCAGGTGCGGCAGGAAATTGGCGTGCTGATGCTGTCAAGGTTCCGTATATGAATATCTTCATTTCCACCTGGGTGTTGTTGGTTTCAGGACTTGTCTTTGCGTTGCCGATGCTCATTTTGCGGGTGAAAAACCACACCGACCTTGATGATGAGGTTTTGTATGTCGTTCGAATATCTTTAATGTGTGTATCGTCGCTGACATGATGCCTCCGTATCTGTACAGGGCGCGGATGGATGACCTAGGGCATATCCGGCCTGCTGAGGAAGTCGTTGCTGAGATGAGCACCAAGGAACATACACCATAGGTTCTCTTGATGATCGGAGGCGTTTGTGTTTTACGATTTACAAAATTTACATGGACGTGAATGTGTTCTGTTCTCCTTGGGAATCTATGTTCGGTAGGAACTTGTAGCAAGAATTGGGGTGACATCTCAACGACGGATGCTTCACTCCACAGAACGATGGTAGCTTCTCGAGATCTCATCGAAAGTGGAGTTAGTGATAATCATGAATGCATATTGACGGTGGCCGTTAACAATTCATGGTACTATCGCTCGCGGATTTGGTAATGTGATGAAAGTGAAAGAGGATTCCTGAGGCCAAGAATTGCTAATAAGAACAAATCAGCGCCACCGCCGCAGCTTCGACGTTGAGATGTTTCAATCAGCCAAAGAGGCTGCGCTTTCGCAGCCAGCTTGAGGAGGCTTGAGGAAGTCGCAGCATCGAATACAGGTAGTTGTTGGTTAGATGTACAGAGAAGACTAATGTGGCAACGAGCAATTTGCCTTATTACTACCACCATCACCGCACGCGTCGCCACTGTCCATGTCGTTCAAGAACCTCGCCCTCTACCCTGCTAACCCTACCACAACACGTGGCGTCTCTACGAAGCTCAGCTCAAGCAAAGGAAAGGTCGTGTATGCCAATGGCAAGGCCGTCATCGTGCGTATCGATGCTGATCAAGGTTGATGCGTGAATGATCTTGGACGTGCAGATACGCGATTTGAACGTCAGTACAGCGATGAAAGTATGAAAAGCACGCTCAAGCTACAGCATTGCAGAATCCAAGCCTGTCCGTGGCATATTCAGGCCATGTTCAGAATACCACCGTTGCTCGTATATCACCATCGGGATACTACTGCGCATCTGCGGATGCCGCGGGAACAGGTATGGATACTTGTCCTTTAACAAGCATGTCGGAGTGTTCACATGTGGGTCGCAGTCAGAGTTTGGGATACCGTTGGTGAAGATCAGACGCTGAAAGGGGAGTACAAAGTCATTTCTGGGCGCATGTACGTCGTGTCATTCTTCATGTGCCTTCCGTCTGTGATCTAACGTGTTGTCTACAGCAATGACCTGGAATGGGACGGGGAAAGCAAGCGAATTATTGCAGTCGGAGATGGAAGAGAGAAGTAGGTCTTCTGTATGAGGGTCTGCTCACTCTGACGCGTGAAACACGAGTTAGGTTTGGGCACGCCTTCATGATGGACACTGGATCATCCACAGGAGAAATTATCGGACATTCCAAAGTACGTTGCACCGACAATATTATAGAGCATGTGCTTACATCCCTAGGCCATAAACGCTGTTTCCATCCGTCATCAACGACCATTCAGAGCTGCTACTGCCGCGGACGATAATCTCATTGTATTCCATCAGGGAGCTCCGTACAAATACGACAAGGTCCGTCGTATAAGGTAATGGATATCTCATGACCTTACTGAATGGCAGAATTAGACCATCAAAACGCATACCAAGTTCATCCAAGATGTCCGATACGCTCCATCTGGAGACCACTTTGTCAGTGTTGGATCAGACGCTAAGATTTTCATCTACGATGGCAAGACAGGCGAGACCTTGAGCGAATTCATTGACAGTCCCCACAAAGGAACCATTGTAAGCTACGGACCGCTGATATATTTCTCCTTCTGACGCCCGTTGCAGATGGCTTGTTCCTGGAGTGCCGATAGCAGGTCTATTGTCACCTCGTCTGCTGATTGCACCGTCAAACTGTGTAAGAGGTCTTGGCATTGTCTGAATTTCGTGTTGACTCTTACTCTAGGGGACGTTGAAACGCGAAAATCTGTGGCAACATGGACTGTTGGTTCTGGTGTCAACAATCAACAGGTCGGCAATACCTGGAGCGCTGAGAACGGTATTGTTTCTCTGTCACTCGGGGGAAACCTTAATGTCTTCGATCCAAGAGTCGGCGACGAATCAACAAAAACTTGGACTGTACAACTTCCTTCTCTTAAATACTTGGCAATCGCTGATTCCTTTTTAGGCACCACAGAAGGCTATCACGGCAGTATCTCCTTCCTCCTCTGGAACGTTCCTCACAGGTTCAGCAGATGGACGCGTCTTGTTGTATTCAATAGCTTCTGGAGAGCCCATGTCATTGAAAGGCGATGGACACACCAACTTTGTCACTGCATTGGCCACTTCCTTAGCTGATGGGAAAGTATTTTCTGTCGGGTTTGATGATCGGGTACGCGAGATAACTAGCGATGGCAAAGAGTTCACGTTTGTAGTGCCTCAGCAGTTTCTTCATGAACAGTCGTTAATTCTTGTGCTTAGGCCGGCTTCGTTGTCAACAGCATCGCAGCCGAAAGGAATAGCTATTGCAGAGGATTCGTCAGTCTTCATTGCTGAAGTTAACACAGTCGAAGTTATCCGCTCGAACCAGAAAGTGTTTGAGATAACTCCGAAGTTAGCGCCAACTGCTGTGGCTGCGATAGACAAACTTGTTGCTGTCGGTGGGGAGGTTAGTCTATGCGGTCCTGTACCATTTCTTGCTCCTGACTGCGGGCATAGCAAAAGGTCTCGTTGTATGAATGGGACGGGAGGAGCTTGAAAGAAGTAGGCTCGTTGGAAGGGAACAAGGGCGTGGTCAGTGCCCTCGAGTTTTCACCTGATGGTAAATACTTAGCTTCCGGCGATGTCAGTGGTAATAATTCTGTCTTGCTTTACAAATCTAATGGTTCTGTAGTCTTCTGGCAGAATTGCTCTGTTCGACGTGACGGACAAGAAGGTCAATCGTTCTGCCATTTCACTCCGTTGATTTACTGATATTCCTTTAGTTGGTGACGTCGCGTTGGTCCTTCCACTCTGCTAGGGTTAATTCGCTTTCATGGACCGCCGACTCCAAGCATTGTGCATCTGGCTCTTTGGATACTAATGTATATATCTGGAGTGTCGAGAAGCCGATGAAAAATATTGCTTTGAAGAACGTAGGGCCTGGAGGTGTCAGTGGTGTCATTTGGGTCGAGAGTGGGGATGGAAAGACTGGGAAGCTCGTTAGTGCTGGTGCGGATGCATGTGTCCGGGTGTGGGAAATCAAGTTCTTCGCATGACAAAGCTTAGTGGGCAGGAAATGGAATCGTTGTACAAGGAGCATTCATTACATAATGTAGGATTATTAACGTAGATTGTTTGTATACGGAATCGTTGAAATGTAGAAGTCCTGGGCTACTTTTACGTTCGGTCCGGTGTGCCGAAGTTCAAGTAAGGACCAGGGTTAGGGTCTTGGTTTCCTTCCACGTTGAGCTCAGGACTCTGTGCCGACACGACAGAAGAACTCTATTGGCCATGGCCGACTATAATGTTGCGCATCTCCTCATCATTGGGCTACTTTTCCATCTCATCTTCATTTACTCCGTGTTCGACTGCTATTTCACAAGCCCCGTTGTCCATGGAATGTCGAGCTTCAATGTAGGTTACAGGGAAGCCAAAAGACTGGTTCTCATTGTCGGTGCGTCGCTGTATTCTCTCAGAGTTAACGTAACTTTCTCAAAAGATTCTCGTAGGCGACGGTCTGCGGGCAGACCTTTTATTTGAACTGAACGGGTTTTCAGCATTCCCCAATACACCCGGTGTCGTCGCGCCCCATATACGCTCTATCATTGAACACCGAGGCGCTTTTGGGATATCACACACTCGAGTGCCTACCGAAAGTCGACCAGGACACGTCGCAATCATCGGTACGCGTCTTTTACCTAGCGTCTCGTCATGCTCAGGTTATCAAAGGCGGAATGTATGAAGATGTGTCTGCTGTAGCCAAGGCTCGTCCTCTTAATAATCCCAACTTCAACGCAGGCTGATATTATCAAAGGGATGGAAGACGAATCCAGTGAATATGTCTCATCCCCTACTAGAGAAAAGAATTGATTGGTCCTTCAGGTCGATTTTGACTCCATCTTCAATCAGTCAAGTCACACATATTCCTTTGGATCTCCGGATATTTTACCAATGTTCACTCGTGGTGCAGTCCCAGGAGTAGTGGAAGAATGGAGCTATGACGAAGATGCGGAAGACTTCACGCAAGGTTTTCTTTTTGCCTTGTAAACCTCGTGGACTGAATTTAATCCTATTTAGATGCGACAAAGCTCGACTTATGGGTTCTCGATCATCTGCGTGATCTCTTGCACAATGCCACTGTTAATCCTACTTTGGATCGTCAACTCCGCTCGGATAAGGTAGTGATTTTCCTGCATCTTTTGGGCCTGGACACGACGGGACATTCATACCGACCGCATTCCCTTGTTAGTTGGAATTTGATCTAGTGTTACTTGACACTGATAAGCTGTACTAGGAGTACATGAACAACATTCGGGTCGTCGATGGAATCGTAAAAGAGACGGAGAAATTGATATCTGACTTCTTTCAAGACAACGAGACAAGCTACATCTTCACTGCAGATCACGGCATGTCTGTGATCGGAAACCATGGGGATGGAAGTTAGTCTGACGTTGCTATTTGCGATCTCTAACAAACTTGACCTTATTCAGATCCTGACAGCACGCGAACGCCCCTCGTTGCTTGGGGAAAAGGAATCCGTGGGCCTCTTCCTGATTCGATTCCTTCTTCGCATGACGATTATTCACGGCCATGGGGCCTTTCTCATCTATACCGAAGGGATGTTGAACAGGCAGATATAGCCGCTCTCATGGCCGCTCTAGTAGGCATTGACTGGCCTGTAAATTCTGTGGGCGTCTTACCCGACGCGGATCCTACCCGGCCTGGTTATTTGCTTCCCAAGAATGGAGATCAATCACTCGCAGTAGCTGCCTTTGTCAACGCAAAGGTTAGTCATACTATTATTTGCTTGTCGATGATATTGAAGAACAACTGCAAGACAATATTGGACAACTATCGAATTCAGCATGGTAAGCGTGAATTTATGTCCAACGGCTTGGCTAATAGACGAGCAGAAATCAAGAAAAGACATAAGAACTTCTATAGACCATTTGCACCATTAGAAGCGGCAACGAAGTCAGGATATTCTCGCCGGATAGAAGCACTTCAAGAAATCGAGCGTTCTATATTTGAAAGTGACTGGTACGGCGCTCGTGTCGCTGCCCTTGATCTCATTACCATCGGCCTTGAAGGCCTTCGTTACCTCCAGACGTATGAACGGACTTTACTGCGAACGATTGCTACAACCGCCTACGCTGGATGGGCAGCATACGCATCGCTGTTTGTTTTCAAACCAGGGGGTCCCGCACGACGATCTCCAACCATCATGGCTACAGCGTTCGTGGTGCTGTTAAGTTTCTGGGGACTTTTCTTCTCAGAGCAAGCATATTGGACGTATTATCTATATATAACCTTTCCGTGTTACTTTTGGCAGCGGTTCCTATCGCAAATTCTTCCTCTGTTGAAGCTTTCGACTTTCAATGTTTCGCGAAGGCATATTTGGACAACTATTTCAAGATTTTGCTTTATATTTTCAGCACTGATAAGTATGGTGGTGAGTGGCGGCAACTGTGTCTCTTTCCATCGCGGGCTTCTCATCTTCTAAGGTCGCTTATACACATCGATCGATTTGGAGCATCGGCTTCATCGTAATTGGTTTTGTGTGGCCTGCTACGTTTTGGTCCTCTGAAGATAGAGTCCAGGTTGCTAGGTCCCAATGGTTGTGGATGGCGTCTTGTCTCGTAACGGCCATTTTCCCGCTACTTAGCGTAGACAAGACGGAGACTCTGTCTTCGATGTGAGTCGGTTTACGCTCTCTGAAATTCCCGATCATGACTGAGATATACTAGATTACTGGGAGGCGGAGGCGTGCTTTTTATTGGAGCCTTTATGATTAAACAAGTTGCCAGATCTGCTTCAAGGTCGCTGCTTTCGATATTTTACACTCAAGTAAATCCTTTCCCACTCCCTTCTAATAATCATTAATTCCGTCAATCAGTGCTTGCTTGTTGTGATCACTATGATCGTCACCGCAAGTTCGGTACGGTGTCTACAAGCCAAGACAGGTTTACCCTTGCTGAATCAAATATCCGGATGGATTGTGTTATGTACGTTGTCATCTCGTCTTCCTCGTTAGTCACTGATCATGTCGATGACGTCCAGCTGTATCTTCACTGCTTCCGTTCTTCTCTTGGGCCAAGCACTCTACCCCTGTGTCGAAGATTCTGATGTACTTCCTCGGGTTTGGGCCGTGTTTCGTTATCCTTTCCATCAGTGTTGAGGGCATATTCTATGTTGCGTACTCTATGACCCTGTTGTGTTGGATTGAAGTGGAGGCATCGCTTCGCAATTCACATTGTTCCAACCCGGGAAAAGCCGGAAGCTACCACTTTCAAGCAGACGATTTGCGTATCGTGCTTTTCTTTTTGTTCTTCGTGCAAGTTGGTTTCTTTGGAACGGGAAAGTAGGTCAAACAGTCTTTCACGTTCGACGTTTTCTCATATGGACATTCCAGTGTGGCATCCGTCTCGTGAGTATTTGCAGTATGTCCTTTTTGAATTCTTGGGCTGACCTTTGTCGTCGACTAGCTCATTCTATTTGTCTCCAGTGTATAGACTGATACCTATATTTAATCCGTTCTATATGTCGGCATTACTGGTGAGCCCGTGGTATTTATTCCCTATTCTCACTTACGTTCCATTCAGTTGTTCAAAATTATTGCACCGTACATCATCTTGTCCGTGGCATTTGCAACTTTGACATACCGGTTGCATCTCCCCCCATTCGCTCTTTTCCTCAATGCTCTGATGATAACAGATGGTCAGTATCACCGACGTCTTTGAATCTAGCAGTGCAACTGAAGTGTGATCTAGGCATGACCGTAATATTCTTTTTCAACGTCACGGATACCGGTAAGTATTTGACCTCTCTCTTCAGTCTACTTCCTTCGTATCTGATGATATCTATACTTTAGGCTCATGGTTGGAGATTGGCCAGACAATCAGTTTCTTCGTGGTTGCATCGCTGTTGCTAGCGTGGTCTGGAGGGATATGTGCTGGTGGAGAATACTTGATGGCCGATGTGCTTATTAGATCCCAAAAATTCCACGTAGAATAGAATAATACATCATATCGAGCAAGGCAGCCGAGAGTGTGGGGTACAGGGATGGTAGCTGCACCCTCGTCCCTCGGTCCGATGTTCCGGCAGTCGCCCAAAGTTTGCTCGTGTTTGAATTACGGGTCCTTAGTTTACTCCCTCATTTCCTCAAATCCAAGATGCAGGACGGTCGTGCACCACGGTACGCGCCTCTTTGAACGCTGAGAGATACTCTGATGCTGTTCATTAGCATAAAAAATCGGGCCCCCGCGGCTATCCAGGTGTGCAAACACGCAAGCTCAACCAACGGTTTTTTGGCTAACACATCCTCAAATAGATTACCGCGGAGCAGCTCTTGCGGGAGGTATGGTATCTAAAATACGGGTTGCTTGATACATTCTTACTTTTTCTAGGCTCAAGAGCGGCAGGAAAGTGCCTTCCGGGCGCCAAAGCAGCGCGTTGAAGATTTCGAAGAACTGCATGAATATCGAGGGCGAAAGCGGAAAGAATTTGAAGAGCGGGTTCGAAGAACGAGAGGCAGTATGTAAGTGCCAACGCATGTATGATATGTCGTTGTATTGACCCTTCATTTAGCAAAGAATGGCTGCAATACGCCAACTGGGAGGCCAGCCAAAACGAATTTGCACGGTCCCGATCTGTGTATGAACGAGCGCTCGACGTCGACCCACGGAGTATCCAGCTATGGCTATCATACACAGAAATGGAACTGCGCTCACGGAACGTCCAGCACTCACGCAACCTTTTTGATCGAGCGGTCACTCTTTTACCTCGCGTTGACCAACTATGGTACAAGTATGTCTATCTAGAAGAGTTGTTGCAAAATGTTCCCGGTGCGCGCCAGGTGTTTGAGCGGTGGATGCAGTGGGAGCCAGACGACAAGGCTTGGCAGGCATACATCAAACTTGAAGAACGGTACAACGAACTGGACAGGGCGAGTGGCATCTATGAGCGATGGGTAGCTGTGCGGCCGGATCCCAGAGTATGGGTCAAATGGGGGAAATTCGAGGAAGAGAGACAGAGGATGGACAAGGCTCGCGAGGTCTTCCAGACTGCACTCGAATTCTACGGTGACGATGAGGAGCAGATTGAAAAAGCACAGGCAGTTTTTAGCGCCTTCGCCAAAATGGAGACCCGAATGAAGGAGTATGATCGTGCCAGGGTGATCTACAAGTTCGCATTAGAACGGATACCTCGGTCCAAATCGAGCGGTCTGTATGCTTCGTATACCAAGTTCGAAAAGCAGCATGGTACCCGCTCGACTCTCGAGAGCACAGTTTTGGGAAAGCGACGTATACAGTATGAGGAGGAGTTGTCACACGACGGTCGTAATTACGATGTCTGGTTTGACTACGCAAGGCTAGAAGAAAACGGTTACCGGGATCTTCGGTCAGAAGGGGGTACGCAAGAGGAGGAGGATGCCGCTGCAGGGAGGGTACGGGAAGTTTACGAGAGAGCCGTGGCACAGGTTCCACCTGGCGGTGAAAAACGGCATTGGCGGCGGTACATATTTTTGTGGATCGATTACGCTCTTTTTGAAGAGATAGAGACTAAAGTACGTTGTCTCGTTATCCCTTTTGGGAAGAGTTACTGACCATGGTTCAGGATTATGAGCGAACGCGGCAAATTTACCAGACGGCACTCAACATAGTCCCTCACAAGGTTTTCACATTTGCAAAGTTATGGGTGATGTTTGCCAAGTTTGAAGTACGGCGTCTCGACCTGCCTGCGGCAAGAAGGATTCTGGGTGCCGCCATTGGCATGTGTCCGAAAAAAGCACTGTTCAAGCAATATATTGAACTTGAGATAGAGGTTAGTGCTGACAGAATTGATATCCTAACTTGCGCCCTTATATCCTATGTAGCTTCGTGAATTTGACCGGGCTCGTCAGCTGTATCAAAAGTACCTAGAGGTCAGTCTTCGATTCAACGATCGTCTTGAACATACCTTTATATCTCACTCCTCAGTTTGACTCCGCAAACTCTACCGCGTGGATCAAGTTCGCCGAGCTCGAAGCACAACTGCATGATTTTGCTCGGGCGAGGGCGATCTTCGAACTCGGGGTGTCACAAAGCCCACTTTCGATGCCAGAAATCCTATGGAAGTCGTATATTGACTTTGAGGTGGAAGAAGGCGAGAGGGAGATAGCCCGTTCATTGTACGAGCGGCTGATCGCTCTGAGCGGGCATGTTAAAGTGTGGATATCGTACGCACTCTTCGAGGCGGAGCCTATTCCTCTACCGCGTGCTATGAGGGAAGAAGAGGAAGAAAATGAAGATGACGAGGCCGAGCAGCGCATGGTGGCTGGAGATCATGACTTGGCCCGGAAAGTGTTCGACCGCGGTTACAAAGATCTCAAGAGCAAGAGCTTGAAGAGCGAGGTACGCTTGACACATTTATTCGTCTTGCATCGTTCTCATCTTTCATAATAGCGTGTTGCATTGCTCGAAGTCTGGAAGAGCTTCGAGGAGACCAATGGAACACCCGATGATGTCGCCAAGGTCCAAGGAATGATGCCGATTGTCAGTAAGAAGCGGCACGTCGACCAAGAAACTGGGCAGACCGTGGAAGGTATGTGGTACTTATATGTCGTCGTTTTAAACATACTTACGGCGGGATATAGACTGGGATCTGGTGTTTGCGGACGACGAACGGGAGTCCAACCCTACGTCTTTCAAGTTCTTGCAGATGGCGCATGCTTGGTCCCGGTCTCGGAATGCCCAAGGGGGTGGATCATCGGCGACATTGTCTGGATTTACCGTTGCACAGAATACGGAGGCAGATGATGCTGCTAGTTCTCACGGTGGAGATGATTGATCTTGTAGCAGATAGGTGTAAATCATATGGTTATGTATGTGTAAAACTAGTCGACTTTTCATTATTGAATGGACATTCTTTATGATTGTGCTAACATTACATATTTCCCTGGACGTTGGTTGTGCGTATATACAACTGTCACCTGACGTATAGGGCGATGGTAAAGTAATATGGCCATGCCATGTCCGACTTCACATAATTCTTCTACATCATGGTTCTTCATTCATGAACATATATAGTACGCGTGACGCCGCAGTTCTGTTCTTCATAGCGCTATAAAAAACCTATTTAGACGGAAGCCTCAATTGTTTCTCAATCGCTCTACCTTCGCAATGACTCGAACGGAAATGAGATCGCATTTGTCGTCTGGTTTTCCACTCGTGCTTAACTGTATCCAGCAAGTCCACAAGATCATATCACCCTATGCAAGGAAACTCGTAGAGATTGTTGGCATCTTGATTGGCTCTAAAGGTTAATGACTGTGCGGTGTCGAGGAACATTGAAGGAGAAAGACGGAGTACAGTGCTACTCGCACTCAGGGTTATGTGGAGGGCACCACCGACAGAGTAGGGGGCTACAAGGACGCCGTCGTTGGCTCTGTTGTCGGAGATGAGTCTAAGTGGGCCGCAGGTAAGATGTGTGTTCTCTTTGAAAGGCTTTCTGCTTATATGCATAATGATTTTTAGGCAATGCGTGCCAAGAGAAGCGACAAGAGTAGGGATTAAATCAACGAACTTGAACGCAAGGCCTTGAATGTTTCGATACACGACCCACTTACTTTTCTTCCTTTGATCTTACGATTCAAGCGTCCCTACAGTGATGTACTCGAATCATAGCAGCGTTGCCCATTATCTTTCGTTTCCCCTGTACCATGCCCATGACGTAAACACGATACCAAAACTGTAACTCCAGACATGATTAAAATCCTTCACCTAGAATATGGGCTATGCAAACAGGTATATAAGCTTTCCGACAAGAGTAAAGAGAATCAAAAAATTTGAGGGAGCCACCAGCCATAGAGTAGTCTGAATCGAGTTTCGTATGTTTGCATACATGCTGCAAAGTGGACTAAAGGACAGACTGATCTTTCAGCATCAAGTTCTAAGGACCAATAGCATCAGGAATGTATCGATTAGTCTGCCCAGGATTCCAAGCAACAGATCTCGGTGTGTCCTCGCCTTTGAGAGAAAGTGTCTTTGGCCATAAAGTGCGATCTATGCGAGTTTCTGATAGATTGCTCGACTCGTAACAAGTCGGACTCAGCGAGAGCCTAGCAAGAGAGATTTTAATACTCAGACCTTTGTCTTGTACGGTACGAGCCTCACAGCTTTATGTCTGGTGGTGGTATGAAACGCTCGAGTGTCCTTCGGGCCGGGGTCCTCATAATATCTTTGCAAAGGTTAAGGTCTCTTTCGACGACTCGAAGGTATGAAAGACAAGCCTGCAGACGCAGACGAGGAGCTTAATGAAATCGGTCCTGCCGTCCAATAAACTGGCTATATCCAAGACTTTAAAGATCATGTCTTTCAGAGTGGCAGCTTGAGCGCAAAGATATTCACGTATCGTGTTCTGAGGCTAGTCGGATGTCTGGCGTTATTGGGTCTGTCTATCGTGAGCATGGTCTTATACGCCTGCTACAGAAGGCCTCATGGCCATAGGTGGCTGAAGCCGGAGAGTCACTGCAAGTCTATGTATGACTTTCGTATGTTCTTCAGTGATCGCCTTTCTTATCAGAAACTATCTAACATAGCTATGTCAGCCGTATACGTTCCTAATAGCTGTCATCTCTGTTACTGCAAAGAAACAGTGAAGTTGTGTCGCTGTAAGCCACTTGAATACCGTCCTAATCCTCACACCAGACATTTACGTCTATCTGGCCACATTAACTGACATGCCATTGGACACATCTGAGAGATACATCTGATGGACCAAAAATGGGCTGCTTCTTTTATGGGGGTCGTGATTCCCCTCTTCGTTCCAAGGGAGTATACCCCAGCCGATCCCGATAGCCTTATGTCGATACCCAATGGTGAGTATTGAGCTGCTCGCATCATCTCATTGACCTTGTACTTCTGGCTGGATCCAGGGGTCGTCAAAGGCGGCATACCGTCCGGCCCACTTGCCGTACGACCAAAAGTTTCTCCCCTTACTGATTTCGACGCGTCCAGGTAACTCAAAGCTCGATCATTCAAGCATCTCGACGTTTTCACGGGAGTAAAGAAGCGACACTTGTTCATACGTGTCTTCTCTTGGGATTATATCGCTCGGCTTTGGTTCTCGTCATACAACTCTGCGCGGAATTTGTTGCGCCTGTTGGCATTAATCGTCTTTTACAGTACCCGTCTACCGAGTCAGATTTCGCTTGCCGTTCACACCCATACAGTTTTATCTTGAGACTGGGGGATAGGACTCACTGTACCATTCATGGTTATGGACTAATTGGTTACTTATAGGACCTGTGGCCACTTCAATTTCATCTGATTGGTATATCTCCATTTCTGTGAGTTTTGTCTTCTCATCTACTACCACTTTCCCTATCAGATTCGCCGTTTTTCTAAACGATCCGCTGTCTTGTTTGCGTTGAAAGTATAATTACACAGCTCATCTTTGAACCCTCTCTTCGCATTCGCGCGAACGCGCAGAGACCGGTAGTCCCGAGAGTGGCAAACGTCAGTCAAGGGATCTGCTAGATACTTATAGATCGGCTGAAACCGAGCTCGACCAACCCTTTGAAGGGAATTTGAAGAGAACAATCTCTGTGGGAAAATCAATAACTTGGTAACTACAGATCTAAAGGACATCACTGATGCTTGGGAATTTGTGCAGCTGCTGGTGTAGACGCCGCTGAAGTTCATGTTATGTGTCGCATTTTTCTACACGATATTGGGTTGGAGGTGAGCCGCATTGAAGATTAACATCGCACGGTGCATTCGTTGGACCATTCTTATGTTGCCCATACCTGGTTCCTTGCTAAACTGATATAGGACGTACAAGCAACTGCTCTCGATAAACCTGACGGGCGAGTTCAGGCTGTAACCGAAAGTAAGTGAGCCCTCTCTTGCTGTTATCGAGTTCTCCAATACAATACAGTTTATAAATGTTTTCCGTATGGTCCAATTGTTTGGTTGGGAACGGAGGGTGAAGCGCGTTGTAAGAAAATGGGAGAGAGAGCTCTTGTGGATTCGGTATGGTAGACCGACCCGAGTGTTCGACCGAGACTTGCCCGAGTCTATTGACAAAATCAAGGAGACAAAGTCGATATTACCTCACAACAATGAAATCGAATGAACCTTCATTCAAGAACTTTTTGTATCATGGATGATATGATACCACGGGTGGAATCAATGGAGAACATGCGGCGGTAAAATATTCGAGGCAGAACTAAGTTGTTGATGTTGTTCTTAAGAGGTCACAGCTCACAGAGGATGTCGGCAAATTGGGCGAATGATATTGACTGTCACGCTCACCAGTCGATGTGGAGAGTGGTTGGATCATAGAATAACGCTCTACATGAATAAACGTCGGCTGTTCACCCAATCAACCACGAGTGGCAGTTCTCCTTGCGACATGCAGTCACGGTACCGACCCCTCCGAAATCTCTCAGCCGATAGACAGCCAGAGTTATTCCGGACCGCCAGCAAAATCAGATCTGCGCCGTATGGAATATCCGGGACGCGTCCTCATTGGTCGACCATGCCGGCTGCAACCAAAGGATAAACGGAAATCGTTTACAGGGCACATTCCTGGATGTTAAGAAAGTAGTATACAAGAGAATGTTTTGCAGAATGATTCCCGAATTTTTAGATTCTTACCCACTGAGAATGAAAAATAGAAAATAAAAATAGAAAATGGGTTTGAAAAATATGTGTACAAACAATTACATCAAGATTCGGGTTACCCCTCACCAGCCTTCCTCTCTATCATCATTACCGTCACTGCCAGGCCATCCTTGACCACGTCGCCATGCTTTCAAAGCGCATCATCGCTGTCGCGCAACGTCACGGGTTGTTCGATGCAACCTCTTTTCAGTGCATGAAGGGACTGTTCGTAGTCTATGTAACATCGTTGCTTGTCGTCGTCGTTCTCACAGCTCGTGTCTTTCAGAGGAGCTACAGCTGCACGTACACGTCGTGCACGTTTCCATTCGTCAAGATTGCTGCAGGGTGCGTTTGCCTCACTCCTGACGTCACGTACCCGCTGACGTGCAGCCAGCGGAGACTGTCAGAGTGCCCCAGATGGCGGAATCCATTACCGAGGGAACGCTTAAGGTGTGGACGAAACAAGTTGGCGATACTGTAGAGGCCGACGAGGAAGTAGCAACGATTGAAACCGATAAGGTGACCACCTGTTTTTCTGCAGAGGCGCATTTATTCAGTTTCACACAGATTGATGTGTCTGTGAATGCTCCTCAATCCGGGAAGATTGTTGAACTCTTGGCTGCTGAGGAGGACACCGTGACTGTTGGTCAAGACCTGTTTGTACTTGAACCTGGGGAGGCAGGTGGTGGTGAGTGATATATTGCCATCCTACGATGAATCCTCGATGCGAACTGCGGATCTTCAGCCGTTGCACCTCCGCCACCACCAAAGGAGGACACACCTAAAGCCCCTACAGAACCTAAAGGGCAACAGGCGGCGAAGCCTGCAGCCCCCGCACCCGAGAAGAAACCATCAGAGCCCAAACAAGAACCTAAGAAGGAGCTCAAAAAGGGACCAGAACCACCCAAGCCTGCACCTACCGCAGGCAGCAGGAATGAGACGAGGGTGGGTCAAATCTTCTCATTATCTCAAATTCATCCTGACGTCATCTGCAGGTCAAAATGAATCGCATGCGTCTGAGAATCTCAGAGCGACTCAAGGAGTCGCAGAACACTGCGGCTTCGTTGACGACGTTCAACGAAATTGATATGTCCTCGCTTATCTCCATGCGGGCCAAATACAAGGAATCTGTCTTGAAGGAGCATGATGTCAAGCTTGGGTTCATGAGCGCGTTTGCAAAGGCGTCTGCATTGGCACTGAAAGAAGTTCCGGTGGCAAACGCGTCTATCGAGGGTGACGAGATTGTATACCGGGATTACGTTGATCTCAGTGTCGCCGTCGCTACACCAAAGGGTCTCGTTACACCTGTGGTCAGGAACGTGGAAACAATGAACTTCTTGCAGATTGAGAAGGAGATTGCTGCACTGGGTAAGAAGGCGAGAGATGGAAAGCTGACGCTTGAGGACATGGCTGGAGGGACCTTCACGATGTACGTGTGTGCCTACCATAATGGCCTGTACTGATGACGTGGTTATCTAGATCTAACGGAGGTGTTTTCGGATCCCTCTTTGGAACTCCCATTATTAATCTTCCCCAGTCGGCTGTGCTTGGTACGTTACTGCAATTGCCCTGGCTAACTTGTTTTTTTTACGTGTTTGCCTTAGGTATGTACGCCGTGAAAGAGAAGCCCGTGGTCGTCGATGGCCAGATCGTTATTCGCCCCATTATGGTCGTTGCATTGACATATGACCATCGTTTATTGGATGGTCGCGAAGCCGTTACATTCCTTGGTACGACTCACTCTCTCGGTGAGGCTCTTTATCATGCTGACGCATCCCTCCCGCAGTTAAAGTCCGTGACTACATCGAAGACCCTAGGAAAATGCTACTTGCCCCGTAAACGACGCCACTAATGTACATTCGGGACAGAAAAAGTGCGATCTAATGTTCTAATGCATTGTATCTTTCCATCCGAAAGCAGCACTTGGTCTGAAATCGTATTGAATACCCATTGGAATTTTTGACTTTGCACCTTCTCTGTAACCCCATAATACTATATAATGTTCTATACGCCTACTGATGAAAATCAGAGGAAAACCAGAACTGCCTCTGATGCTGCGACCGCGATTACTCCCCCGTCAATCTTCTCTTCTATCAACTCTCCTTCCGCAACGCCATTCGCATATGTCTGTCCTGCCCACGTGGTGACATTCCCTCCCTTTACATTGGCTCCTGGGGCCTGCAACCTCCGAAGAATGACCGAGCCCTGAACTTCTTCGGAGAGGTACTCCGAAATGTCGAATGCGGTGCTCGGTCTTATCCCGTCTGTTGTCTCGTTATAACTCTGCAAGTTGAGTAAAGCCAATTTCACAGGGTAATCGGCATTTGACTCATCCCATAATCCGTATGCTACCAGCTGTCCTTGGGATGTATCTCCCATCCCCGTAGTGATGCTTGACCCGTTGGCCTGTCGGCCCGGGTAGATATTCCCTATTCGAAGGCCTCGAGAGGTACCGATCGCTTCAGCCACGAACAGGTAGGCGGAGTAGGATGGGAATACTTGAACTGGTCCGTTCAGATTTTCGATGGGATACCTATGGTAGATTTGTCTGAGATGAGATTAAGAACAATAATCCTGTGGGAGCTGCGCACCACAGGTCGTAGAGACTTAGTCCTCCGTGGTTGAGTTGGGTTGAGCTTTGCAAAGCCAGCGGACCGCCCTGATGGATGAACAGTCTAGATGAGATGCTTGAGCACGATTACTACGCAAAGAAGAAGTGATCGCGCACCGAGATACGTTGATAGATGCAGCATACAGAGTGGTATCGACGAGCCACAGAGCTTGACCAAAAGTGTTGCTGACCCCGTCTCTCCCAGAGCATGATACTGAATTATATTCCCCTGGTTTTTGAAAGGGGGTATGAACGGTTTGTAACGTCGAAATGGACACGACCACGCACCAATGACAAATGAATCTGAACCCAATTGTTCGCGAACGCTTTGGATGCGAGGCTGCCACAAGTCAAGATACCTAATGAGCGTGTCATCAGCCCTAACATTTGGCAGGATGAGAGAGAAGGTTGGCTTGGCTTACTGAGCCAGACGAGTATGATTAACCTAAACGCGTATCAAGTCGAGTACGAGTATGAACATCTACACAACTCACCAGGTTTTCCAGTGTAGCCTGTTGCAGACGGACGGGATCGCATACCTGAGATTGCAGTCAGTACATAAAGGCATCACCTCGGAAAAATAGAAGCCTTTACACTATATTGATACGTGTGCTCACTACATGTTTTCACCGTGCTGTCATTATTTGCACCTGCTGCCAATGCACTCACACAATCCAATTGCGCATCAGCTGCTGCCGTCCCGTAAGGCCAAAGCGGATCGTCAGCAGTGGCAGCAATCTGGAAGAATGGCTTCTTAATGTTCAGCGCGTCTGATATGTTCCTAGTCCAAGGCTAAAAACGGCATAAGTGACATTGTGGAAAAAGCAGCGATCCTATCAATTTACCATCCAAAGATTGGTGTAGCTTTGCGGCGTGAAGCTGAGGTAATGATCGGGTTCGTTTCCGACTGTTCAAGAATGTGTCAAGGCGCTCGTCAAATACTAGAAGGGAAGCAGCGTGCTTTCCATTCCAATCAGCTGCCCGGACTTCATATTCTCTACGGCAACTGTCGCCATTTCTAATGTGCCCTCGAAATTGAGGTTTTCGAGATCCTATTCGATGTTGGATAGACTCTAGGGAATCCAATGCGAAAAGGTGACCCACCAAGGTGAAGACTATTCTCGTTCCCTCAGGTAGCAAATCCATGGTTTTCCAGAACTCGGGGCCAACTGTCGTGTTATGTAGAGTTCCACTGGAAACGATCAGGTCCATCCAGGCAGAGATTAAAACAAACCACAAGCCGCACTCATTAGTGATAAAGTTGAACAAGGCCACATCCAAACTTGAGTTCCAGTATGTTGAGTCGGCAGTGATGCCACCAATTCGGATTTCTGCAGGTACACCGGTTCTGCTTTTAAGATTCTCCAGCAGGTTTTGGGTTAATATGTTAGGACTAGACACATTCCCGACATATGAGGTCCAGAAGGCGGTCTCAATGCTGAAACTGGCTAATGCTGGGTTAAGATATTTAGATGCATCTGGAGGGAGTGTAGAAGGACCGGACAAGCGGATGTTGGAGAGGTTTTCTGCCACAACACAGGTGGAGAAGGCCAGAAGGAGGAGAACAGGTCGCATTGCGATTTTTGATCAGTCCACTGTCAGCTCGACCTTTATATGCCCTCCGGTCCGTAGCCAAATGACACTAGTATCCGGTCCGATAGAAGAGTTACGGCCTCGACGGTTCTCCAATCTAAGGCGCCACATTTTTGGGCATGCGAAGACCGACAGATCCGTATTCCGCCCTCATGTGATAACAAACCCGTGAGGGTCCACTGCAAGTCCAGCACAGGGCGTAGGTAATAAATTGATATTCTTTTAACCTCAGCAAATGTTTTCGGACCGGCAACATCACAAGAATGCGATTGTCATATCCCGTGAACAGTATTCGCACGGGTTCCAAAAACAAGTCATCGCAAATTGGACGTATCACCGAAAGTAACGTTTACAGAGTAACCACCCCAAGCAGAGCCTTGAATTTCAGAGCGGTAAACGCGTGGTGCAATAGTCGGTTGACTTAGTACAGCGTACCACATTTCCAGTTTTGGCTGTAGGCCATTCAGGACACACAAAAATTCAGCGGATGTCCGACAGGGTGAAAGATCATAATGCCAATGAAATAAACAACACATCTACGAGAAGAGGACTATCCCGGGGTCAATTTCGAGAATTCAAGCATAAGTGGACATACCAATCTAGAACTGCGCCATCCGTTGGGCCATTTTATCTTTCACAGTCTGGTACGCATTCATGATCGTTTGCTCATTGATGACGATATCTGTCGTGTCGGGACGCGGCCGACTGACTCTCGACGAAATAGCAGCAGCATCCGTATCCATGATGATTCTGAAAAGTGAGCAATGAGCAGTACAGCAAAGACAAGAGCATCTCGGACGCACCCATCGTCAATTGTCTCGTCCAGACACAGCAATACCATATCCAAGTTCTCCAGCACGGCCCTCTTTTCAAGCTGATTCCTCAGCAGGAGCGACAGCGCGTCGATTAGCGAATTCAGGGCTGCCGAAAGCATGAGCTCGTTCTCCGTAGGCCCGGCAATAAAGTAAATAATGAGGTCGAGGGAGTGCTTGTACACAGCGAGCTTGGATTCGAATAGGATGATGTCTCCTGAGCACAACGTTAGCACACTGTTCCACCCGGCGAATCGAAGCAATTTCACCTCCAGCCTTCTTCGTCTTTTGCCAGAGCCCCTTCTCGAATGCCTTCTGGTCCTTCAAAGTGAGTAGCTCTTTGGATTCGCCCTGAGGATGGCCTTTGGGCCTGTAGTATTTTGCGAGGACGCGATGACCTTCAGTGTCGAGGACTATGAAGGCATTGATGCTATAAAGGGAGAGATTCATTGGACGTGGTGGGAGGGTTCAAGCAACGTGTACCGAATTGGGCAATCATCTTCCGGAATAAGTATGTTAGCAATAAAAGCACTATGTAACATATCTGAATTTCTGATAGAAGAATTATCATACTTTTATTATTGACACGATAAATTAGATACTTCTTGCAAAAACTCCTGCAGATAAGTACCACAAAACAAACCGCAATGAATGTCAGCTACCAGGCCAAAACGCAGGCTGCTTGCGACATGATGCAGATGAAAATGCTCCGAAGTGCGGATAGTTTATCAAAAGATTAATGCCGTGGACCCAGTCGGCTCATACACGTCCATATCGGAGAACCGATGAGCCGCAATGTGCACTGAATAACCGTCATACTGCAGCAACCGCAGACCTCGTACGTACAAGAATCGAACAACATCGACTGACATAATATTCGATAAGGAAACTATTGTCGCCGCATTGATATCGATTACAGACAAGGAATCATGCAATCTCAACGAACACCGAGTTCGTCAGTATTAGACACACGTCGCGCATCGTATCCTTCTTCTCTATGAAAGGGTTGCCAGTCTCTACAATGAAACTCAAACATACCTATAGACAGCTCAGTCCTCGCTCCAAGATGAAGTTTCTTCGAGCATTCAAAGACAATATCCACCCATATTTATGGTACATCCTTTGGCCACACCCAAGAGAGACAAAAGCTCAGTAGGACAAAAATTGGCAAGTATGTATTCCGGTTACCATTCAAGTTCCCAGTCCTAGATCGGCTTCAAGTTAGTTATGATAGTGTTCTACATATTTTCTAAGAGTCCTCAACGCGGTGATCATTAGGATCCACTGCTCTATTTCTGTAAGGTATGAATAACAGCTGTGATAAACTAATTAGACTTTACTAACATACATTCGAAGCTCATATAGTATTTGCTACATTCACAACTCGTCTCGTTCCGGAGACATCTTGAACATCTCTGGCTCATTCTGTCCAGTTTGTACATAGACCTCCAATGGATCTTGCACCAACGATGACTGAGGGGATCCTGGATAGTATTCAGTAAACGGTATCCTCAGAAAGAGGAGCCAACGTGGCAACATCGCACATACCGTACCACCACAAAGTTGTGACTCCGACAGGAAAGGTATACTGGGCCTGTTCCTAACGTTACCTTTATTCCCAGACAAAACTATCTAGATACATACCTGCATGCCTCTGAATTCTATGGTGGTCTTGACAGGTTGAGGACTCCACGAGCCATTAGGGTGATCATACCCTAAGAAGGGTTAACCGCTGACACGAGTTGAGTATAGATCACCCACAATTCAACACAACTAGGGAATATCTCAACCAGTCTGATGACGAGGCTCTTCCTGTAACGTACGCGCCAACACGAAGAGTCCAGCTCAAATCGCCACCAACGCTCACTTTGACACGTTTACCGAACGGGCCACCTTTGTCCTTGGGGACAATGGCTTTAGACGCTTGGGCCATCGCGTAGACTGACAATACGATGATGAGTTGAAACGGAAAACAGTATGGTTAGCCCTTACATTCCTGATTAACACTGTATGTTCCATCGGAATTGACTTGAACGATAGCCCGACAACCTTCGCTGCAGCTGGTCGTCCCAGGGTATCTAGGTTCGCCGTTACCATCCAAAGCGATATTCCACATGAGGCCGGAGTGAGAGTTGTGCTCTATTGCACCTGTACCGCCACGAGGTAAGTGGTGGAAATGAAGAGCGCAGCAAAGAAAGGTACCTATGAAACTGAAAAGAAGTTGGATGTCATTTAATATCTGGGCCATAAAGGAACGTAGGAGACGAGACATACATGTTGTCCATGTACCACTGCGCGTGAAATGTACTGTGTAAGCACCGTCATCAGACCACGGATATAAGCAAACACTTGCTTTGATATCGCTCCACCAGTCACTGCCTTAAAACGTCCATGAGGATTGACAACGGCGCACGAAATTAAAAAAAACTCTACCAAGACTTCCGGTACATTCTAAATTTATGACAACGTGTACTGAGCTCAATAACGCCACACATTATAAAACACATTACCTACCGGTGAAATAGATCTGATGGATGCTGTTAGTTGGAGTCCTTTCGAGTTCCAAATTCCAAACTTACCTCTTTGTCAGGGTATTGAGTGTGGAACGTGTCCTGTTCCGTAACATTTCCCTGAACCCAGGCTTGTGAGCTTCAGATATTCAGACACAGAAGGATCACTTACCGCATAACAGTGGAAAGCAACACCATCGAAGGCGTCACCTGCTGCTTCCATAAGATCGATAGCATAGCCTCCAGCGCCGTCCCAGTTATGATCCCACCCGATGAGCTTCACCGCTTCGAAGCCAAAGTTATCCATCAGCGCCCTCAAAGCCGTCCCGATTCGTCCCTCGGTAACCGCAGGTAAAGTAGCCGTTGGAGATGCGTTTAAATTGTTTTCGGGCTCATTCTGTATCGATATGGCGTAAACCGGTAGGCCTTTGGACTGGAATCCTTGCAGACATTTGAGAAGGTAAGTCGCATCTGTAATCCATCTTCGTGAAGTACACGACAGAAGAGGAGACGAGACGTACACTTAGTAACCAGAGTCGAATTGAGGGTTCCCCCGTTCATCGTTCCACTATCTTTCATCCATCCTGGCGGAGACCAAGGAAGGACATGCACCTTTACGACTATGAAAGTGTGTCTTGGCCAATCACAATGCAAGGGGAGGGAGGTAGACTTACGGCTATTAATGGAGATTATATCTTTGAGGACAGAGAACAAATATGATGGCGCTGCATCAATGTTGAATTTGGCGAAGGAGGTGTCACCGCTCGAATCATCGAAGCTGTATTCTAATCATGTTTGAGCCGTATGCATGGATCACTGTTCACTGTAAGTAACTCACGGCTTGCAGAGAAATCGGATGCACCCAGAGGAACACGAATATAATTCAAACCTGCAGCGTTTGCACCGTCCGTGGCGTCAAAGAGATATTTCATAAGTGTCCAGTAATTGGTGGAATTTGTAGACTAGTAAAGGCGAATACAATAAGCTCCCAATCTTCAAGCATGACAGGAATACCGCGTACCTTCAAGTTATTCAGTATCAGCGCAGATGAATCAGCTATAATACCCCATCAGATTCAAAGCACTGGACATGTTTATGTTGAGCTTACTGAGTGATCCACCGAACCCCCAGACGGACTGGTATGTGGATGTGTCATTTACGACAATATCTGCGCTTCCGATGCTACCGGGAGACTGAAAGTTTATCGGTGTGGAAAGTGCAAGCGATGTGAAGAGCTTAGATCTGTCCCAAGTTGTTTGCCACTAGTACAAGTCAGATAAGAACTTAAGAAGCGTGCAGTGTCTGACAACTTACGATGTCCCAAATCTGCTGGCAAAAGACGGTTGTACTTAAAAGAAGAGGTACTGCAAATGCTTGACGCATCTCTGGAAACGCAGGGAGGTTTGAACGTTGAAAATTCAAGTAAACGCTTTTAAATACGGAATGGAGCATGTACCTCTCGAAGTACAGGGGCCCACGTACTTGCAGGGAGTTCAAAAGTAGTCAAATTATTCTGCTCTCCGCACATTGGCAGATCGGCGTTAGTGTGAACTCGTATCGAGAAACCATACGACACAGTGTGGGTCAGAGGGAGGGACGGACGCACAGCCTGGAAAGGCGGCGTTCAAGCTGATTTAACTGCATAAGTCCCCAAAAGGGCACGAGGGGGCGGTCGGCAGGCCAATTCAAGGGAGAACGCTGCATCAAGTCTCAAATGCACATCATCATTCATTCTGTGGCAGAGACGTCGACGTCGTGTTTCTCAGAGTCTGGGACAGCTGGCGTTACAGCAGGCGATGTTTCCCTATGTTTCCGCGAGCGAGGGATCGCCCATCCACGAGCTTGATGTAGGACATGTATCAAGTCGCTCGCTTCCGAGCTCCGAGCTCATGATTGACTAGGCAAGGCTCAGGCGTCCTAAGTCTGACAGAGAACCACTTAGAGATATCGCCAGGCTGTTGAAGTTTGGCCAAGTCCCCATTGACAGCAGTGAAGACGAATGAAGTGTAAGCTCCGAGTTAACTACGAGTCTCAAAAGCAGACCTTATACTTTTTAGTCGCCTTTGAAGAGGAGGTTTAAGCACAGCAGAAAGGACTCGATTATCTAACGGAAACTTGGAGGCTAAGTATCAGTTGCCTGATGCCGGTTAGTATCAGCAACAGCCCGATCAGTTTAGGGCAGGCAGCGCTAGCAACTGGTCTAATCGTAATACCTGTAGTACATAAATTTATTGGCAGTCTGCTCCTGTAGTATCCTCACCGGTGATATTCTAATCCCTGTAACAGTATCAAACCCGTGAGACATTCCAGCTGGCACCTGGTGGATATCACAGCGGCACGGTATTGTTATGGTCTGTGGCACTTTTTGGCTGTGGCACAGAACCTCCGCGTTCCTTATTGGGACCATATGCCGGTCATCTAAACTCTAAACTTGAAATTAAAGAAATTAAATGATAAGATGCTCTGTAACAAATCTCGCTAGATGCAAAGTCAGGCTTCCCAGGCTGCTGGTGTTGGCCACTTGGAAGCGAACCAATCCTGCAGTATTTTATCAACGGCCGACACATCGTTTTGGTTCGTGACATCGTCATTGATGCATACTAATCTCAAAGCCTCATTTCCAAGACCTTTGACGCCACTACGAGCTGTGGCCGGGGTGTTGATTGAGAGGAATCTCGTTGGTAATTCGCCTGTAGAGGTTTATTAACTAAACAAGGCTCTTAGGGGGGATAGAAGAGCGTACCGACGACGTAGCGATACCTCTGAATGGCCATCATTGTCCATTCTCTGACACTCAGCCCCGCTGCTCCTTTCTCCAGTCCTCGCCTCTGAGTGGCCTCTTCAATCCATGGCGCCATCACAGTATCTAAAGAAAAATCGATGTCACGATAGTCAGGCGCTAGTGGAAGATGTGGAGGTCCGACTGGGGGGAGCTCGTCAACATGGTTTTGCGGTCGGCGAAGTGGAACAGTCCTGTTTGGCGACGGAAGGAATTCGGATAGACCGAGAGGCCCTGAAGCAATCATTAAGGCTCTGATTACTTTGGGCAGAATATTATAAACGCGGCCATGAGTTAATAGTCAAGGGGGCTTACTGCAATCTCCACAGTTGACGTTCTCAAATGCCACATGAACGAAAATCTCGCTAGCACTCTCAATAGGCCTATCGTCCTTCTCAAAACACTGATTCCATGAGATTTCACAGAGAGCCGCTGTCCTCCACCCGAAATTTTTGTAATGCGGATTCGATGCCAATCTTGGTGGGTGCCCAGGCGTATTGGGTTTCGTATATTGCAGGGGGCATCCATCCTGAGACGAAAAAGAGTACTGACTTTGCATCTCCGGTCTCCGTTTGTTCACCAGATTTTCGACACGATCGTGGTCAAGAGTTTCTCGTTGGGGTACTCTTACTACGATCTTGGCCTTACCGACGAGCCCTCCAAGTTCCTTCCAGGCGCGTGCGCCATGCATTTCTGGTTCCCATCGATCATCGTTATCTGAGCGTTGGGTATTTTCTCGATCTACATGCATCGTTCCATTACCGCCAATACGGCCGACCACCCATGACCATAAGAGTGCCTCTCGCGCACGATCGATGAGATAATTACTGAACATGAACCCAGGGTGAACGTCGTCTCCGTCAGGTACATGTTTGGGAGCTAGATTATTGAGTCAGTATTCAAATTTGTTCTTCGAGTTTTCAAGAAGAGTACCTGGGTCAGTCTCCGTTGGTTGTCCGTTCATTCCTCGGAATGGTCGATGCGCTGTAGCGCGAAACTCCTTCGACCACATTCCTGCCGACATCTCGTGCATGATAGGCATATTAATGAGCTTATGAGCATGTACGATGTACAAGCGTGGTCTTAGTCCAAACCGTTTCGACAGTAAATGGCTGCTATAGTCTAAGGGCCGCCACTCCCCGTCCGGATCCGCACCAGAGGGATTGTGCGGGTCGACGCCCATTCCGTAATCGAATCGAAGAACAGGTCCAAAGAATGGGGTGTAGAAATCTTCAGTCTCGACGTCGCCATTGAACAAAAAGTCATCATTCATATAAATGAAGTTCTCAGAAACGCCGCAAAGACTTCCGAGCTGCGACTCTATTGCGAAGCTGTTGAATGTAGGACCGGTATATGCGCTAGGGACAAAAAACTGGGAATGGTGTTGAATGTCCAAGTAGGCAGACCCATCTGTCCATTGAGAGCCTGAAAGCCACTGAGGGATTTGGCCGTACCGGACTTCGCTACTAATCGTGGAATCGGAGGCGGGATTGTCAGAAGTGAGTAGGTGAAACGAGCCGACGCCGTGTCGAAAATGTGCCAGTGCGGAGCGCATAGAATATTTGAGTTCATTATGATCACTTTCATTCCGATAAGATAGGTTCTGACATCAGCGGAACATGAGTACGCACCGATAAAGTTTGGGTTTCGAACTGCCGTATCCATAGGCGTGCTCTGTGTCATTCAGAGCTGCAATATGCAGGGGGTCGCTGCCATTAACCCATGACCACACGATATCTATGAGTGCTCGGGAATTAAATTCAGAATCAGTGACAGAGCGAGAGCAGGACTGTCCGGAAAAGTAGTCTTCCAGACAGGCTACTGGGATAGAGGTCACAGGAAGTAAACTGAAAGCTTTCGGACTCCCGTCACTGTGGCCTACAAATTGATCGTAGGAGACGGAATTTATGGACGTCAGGTGAGGACTATCGTGTCGGTTTGTGGGCGTGCAAAGAGCAGAAGGAGAGTATTTTTTGGACTGCCAAAAATAAAGGTCGGGTGAAGGCTGCCAAAAATATGGGTTGGAAGGAAAGGCATTGGTAGAGGCTGCATTTAGAAGGAATGGTAGTGAAGGGTAGGTAGAAAAACGATGCATGGCATAGACCGTGCCAAGAATAGAGAGCGAACCGATGACTGACCATAATACAGCCTGGGGGAGTCTATGGGATCGTTTTGAGGCCGCAGAAGGTGGCACCTCGGGGAGAAGAGCGTAGTTCGATTTCCGCAAAATACGATGCCATGTCAATGCTGACGGACAAGAAGTCGATACAGGTTCACCATCCTTACTGCAGGTGGACTGTCGAGATGAAAAATGGAACTGCTTGTAGGAGCCAACAGACATGAAAAATTCGGAAAATGACGAGGTTAACTGACCTAAAAAGCGTTGGAGTCTCTATCCTGATGGCCATCGGTCGTAGTTCGGAGTGGTCGTGTGCACAGTTTGCGCAGTTAAACCCATCAAATTGATACTGCTTCGACCACACTCCATTAAAGATGGAAGGCTTCCGATGCATCAGTCTCCGTGCACGAATGATGCACATTGTCAAAAGCATCCTTGTGAGAAAATATACGCTGCCTCGTAGGACCATGCACCATTGTGGCAGCCACCTAGAGCTTATTAAATAAGAACGCCCAAGACACCAGAACGCCCAAGCCGCCAGAACGTCCAAGACACCAGAGATGCCATCGTATTTGCAAAAAAAACATGCAATTTCATAAGGCTTGGCAAGTTTTGACAGCCAGGAATTATGACGAATGACGTATGCCTGCGCGGGCGCCCTGGCTCATTGCAACCAAGTTTAAGCGAGTTGAATACTTATTAAGATTGGTGAACCTGGATAATCCGGGTAAAAGGCGAAAATGCCATAATACTTACTGAGTAATGTAAATCTAGAAGGTCAGAAAGACCATTTTCCGTAGTCATTTCCTAGCAACATAGATGCGAAGGTCGCGCGATATGGTTCAAACTTCAGCAACAAAAACTTTCTCCTTATAGTAGGAGGTCGGGCCGACTCACCTCATTGCCCCACTGAGTGTTGTGGTTAAGGTATTAAGCTTAGCTTAATTGAAGCCTTAAATTTGATTTAAGCTAAGGCTTAACCAGCAGGCCATTTTTTCATATTCTTAATTAACCTTAATGCAGTCACATGATCTTTTGACAGCCCAAGAAAGTTTTCAGTCCTTTAGTTCCAAATTTCCTTCATAACACCTCTACTCTGAGATGGATGGTAAAAGCCAACTATGGAATCAGTTCTATGACTCTGGGGAACTTTAGAATAAGTCATCACAAGGCCTACTATTATAGATATATTAATCACCACTGACTAGCATATTAGCACACATTTTAATTGACTTGGATCAGAAACTGCTCACATACAAGGATGAGGTATGGTTCAAGACTGGTGTGTCATTTTCTATATAGAATATATCTAATCTGATGGCTGCACCTTAAACACAGTATGTAATGCAGCTGGAAGCTACTAAGAGAAGAAGACAGTGATGATCAATCACCTCATAGGCAAGTATTTCTGTTCTTATGCATCTGAATTGGCAAGAGTGACTGCCAAGCAATTATGGGAAGATAATGACAAAGAAGTAGAGGATGATGATGAAGAACCTACACAAACCAAAAAGCAGAAGACAGCATTTACATTTACATTTACTCAAACTTGACTGAAGTCCATCAAAGATGTTGATATTGTGAGGCAACTACCAAATATTAGACTCAAGTTGCACATGATCAAAACATGTGATAAACTAGTGTGGTTTCACATTCAAACCTTTTACACTATTATGGCCTTCTGCATTATGATACTATGGTGTCTGGTTATTGAATGTGAGATAAATGAGTGTTGTCCATTATCAAAGCATTCTTAACATTATTGTTGTAGCTCATCTATTATGCCCATCTTCATTGCATGATGATCATCCCATAATCATAAGCACCCTATGATGAGATAGACATCAGATAAGATAAAATAAAATAAGATAAGAAAAATAGAAAAAATTATAATATTACTCTCTCTTTAAGACCATCATTCTGATGGCTCAATTAAGAGATAATCTGTAGTTATAAATTATGGTATCAGCATCTATATTGCATTTGTGCACCCACTAGTTTGATTTCAGTTTATACTCCTTCCACTTGATAAGATATTTGATATGAGAGCTGGAACTGGCACTATGGTGGCCATGGGTTTTGCAAAAGCAGTGGTCAAGAATTTGCTCAATTTCATAATGTTCCTCTTCTTCAATCAAGTCTGGTTCTGGAGGTGGCAGGACTTTCTGGTTGAGAAAGACAGATGATATATATGGAAATAGAAGTATCTTATTAAAAATGGGGTGTATCTTCCATGTAGAGGGCAGTATGAGTTGATAGATGGACACATCAATCTTTTTTATAATGAGAAAGGAATCAGTATACTTATTAGAGAGTTTTCTTTTTGAGCATGGAGGATAGAGATTGGAGATGTTGAGCTATACTCAATTTTCAATGCTATACTGAACAGCTGGATGATAAGACTTGTCATATTGTCATTTTATAGTATCAGCAGTTTTTTGAGAGTGATCTTTATCTCTTTATAGATGTTTGATATTTGTTCTATAAATGTCATAAAGATGGAGGTTGTAGCAGAATGGCAGAATGAGGTGGAAACATGAGAGTGTCATCTGTAATTAACAAAGAATAGAGTTTTGCTAGTGGTGGAATGAATGTGATTATTATGTTGAAAAGCTGCAAGCAGCAGCCAATCAGCTCAATCATCTTGCTGATGGTTGATGAACATGTGAAGGTACTTTTCCACTTCTTAATTGATCCACTCTATCTGTCTATCAGTTTGAGAATGATAGATGGTGGAGACATTACTCTAGATCTAAAGTAGATGATATAGGTCTGTCATGAACTTAGAGACAAGCTGTGGTCCATGATCTGAGATCACTATCTGTGGCATGCCATATTTGGCATAGACTTCATCTCATAAAATCTTTGCTCACCCTTCTGATGATAGCTCTGTTGAGAATGTGACTGAGATAATCACTTTAAAGAAGTGATTGACTATGATGATGATAGCATTATAGCTATAATACTTTGGTAGTCCAGTTACTATATCCACAGAGATATGGATCCATGGTATTATTGAGACTTTGTTTGGGTATAGCAGAGCTGTTCTTGTCTATGTGCTGGACTTAGTGTGTTGATAGATTTTTCAGGCCTTAATATACTTTTTCACATCTATTTTTAGTTTTAGCTACTAATAATCCTGCAGTACTAGCTCTGCCATTTTTGCAATTTCTGAATATCTGATTGTGGTTAATTGAGGAGGCCACCTTCTGGTCTTATAGTTCAGGTCATTGAGTAGCACTCTTGATGCACTCATATGCTTTCTCCTCCATCAGCATGATTATCAGCCTGAAGTGCTTCATTTTAAGCATCACCATCTCTCTGTTATTATTTTTCTCCTGGTCATAATCTGCATGGCAGCTGAGAAGGTCCACTTTTTTGTTGGTGGTCTCTACCTTATGCTGTAGAATGAAGTCATACTTGGCTAATTCAGTGACCTATCATGTCTGTCATTGATTCAGTTTTTGTGAGAGTCAGAAGTATTAGAGGTTCTGATAATCAGTTCAGATCTGAAATTTCTGAGTTGCCTCTATCAGATAGTGTTGCTATTTGGTCAGAGCAAGCATGATTGTGAGCAATTCCTTGTCATAGATTTCATAATTCCTCTCAGTGGTTATGAGAGCCTTAGAGAGAAACATGACTGGATGCTATTTGCTCTCTTACTCCTGGAAGAGCACAGCTCTGATGGCTTATCACTGGAGTTGGCTTCCATCTGGAATTTCTTTTCTTTTGTTAGTATTATGAACACTATATCTTTAGCCAGCTGCTTTTTCAGCTTTTGAAATGCATCTTCCTGTGTGAGCTCCTATGTCTATAGCATATTGCCTATCAGCTGTGTTATGGAATGAACTATTTGGCTGTAGTCCTTGATGAACTGTTGGTAGAAGTTAATGAATCTCAGAAACAACTGGAGTTCTTTCTTTTTGATCAGAGTCAGCCATTCTATCACTCCTGTAATTTTGATTGGATTTATCCAGATACTTCCTTCACTGATGATGACATTCAGATATTCTGTCTTCAGCATCTCAAAGTTGCACTTCTCTGCTTTGAGAAATAATTTGTGCTCCCTCATAAGTGCAAAGACCTGCTGCACCAGCCATCAATGTTCTCTTTATCATCAGACATGATCAAAATGTCATCAAGATAGATTGTAACTTTTTCTGTAGTGATAAGATCTTTAAAAATATCATTCATCATCTATTGGAAGGTTGTGAGAGAACTGATAAGTCCAAAGAACATTAGTGTGGGTTTGAACAGTCTCTGATTTGTTCAGAAGACAGTCTTCCATTTGTTGCTCTTTTTGATCTGAATGTTGTTGTAGCCTCAGCATATATTTAGTTTGATATAGTATCAGGTACCATATAGTTTGTTCATTAGTTCAGAGATGAGTGGCAAGAGATAGCAGTTCTTAATAGTCATCTTATTCAGCTTTCAATAATCTTAAACTGGCTGTAGCTTGCCATCCTTCTTTTTTACAAAGAAGAAGAGAGATGCTATGAGTGACTGAGAGTCTAATTCTGCCACTGAATAAATTCTCATTCAAGAATTTATTGAGCTCCTGCTGTTCTGTATAATTAAGAGGGTAAATCTTGCAGTTGAGATTGGCATTAGCATTAGGGATTAACTTGATGGCATGGTCTCAGGGCTTTGGATCCAGAAGCTTATTGAAGTTTTCTTTAGCAAATAGATCCTGGAAGTCACATGTCTATTCAAGCACTATTTCTTCAAATGTCTTAGCTTATTTCTGTGTATTGGTCTTTGCTGTTATTGGGATAGCAATCCTGAGTGAGTATGAGAATGTACTTGAAGATACTATATCAATCAGTAACAGCTGACTTGGACCATAATCCAGTGATGAGTCTCTAGACTCTGTGCACTCTGAAATTGCAGGCCCCAATAATTATTTTTGACTTCTGTCCTTAAGTGGACTTTTAGTAAACTAATCATTTCAGATTTAACAGTAGTAATTTTGTCAAAAACTATCCATTATGTTAGACTCAAGCTGCATATGATCAGAAACACATAATAAACTAGTGTGCTTTCACATTCAAGACTTCCACTAGAGTTCATTTATTGTGCTTTATTGACTAATATGCTTCAAAGCCCTTTTTAGAGATAGCTCGAGAGTAAAATAAGATAGAATAAACTTTAACTTGAAGCTGGGGATTACCAGTGAGAGCAAGCTATCTTATATACTGTGCAGGCTATTACTAATTATACTACTATCTATTGTATGTTGTTGAGTGTCTGTGCCCATTATCCTTGGGTATCACTACTGTACACAAAAGGTTTATTATGCATCATCAGACAATTATAGTTATGTTAAGAGACAATGACCAACTAGGCTTGTTGTGCTGACTAAGTCTGTCTCATGGTCTCAAGCACCTGTCTTAGATGCCTTGACTAAGTATAAATAGGGGTTAATTCTATAAAAGAAAAGAAAAGGTGAAAAAATCATAACATTACTCTCTCCTTAAGACTATTGTCCTGATAGCTTAATTTAGAGATAATTTATAATCTCATATTGCATTGTCTGCATCTATCTATTTTTCATTGATCCACTAGTTTGATTCAGGGCCATATCCCTTCCAACTGACCAGGTAGTCTACAGTTGTAGTTGTCTTGCTGCTCTTGGCCTTGACTTTTTATAATTTGTGATTTAGTATCTGATTGATTTTAAAGTGCTTCTCATCATTGATCAGATTGAGGGGCAGTGGAGGTGATTGTTCTTGATTGGAGAATGTGGATGTGATATAGAGTGTTAGCAGAGTTTCATTGAAGACATCATAAATCTTTCAGTGTTGTGGCAGACAAAGTTTATACATAGAATTTCCAATCTTAGCAGTGATTAAAAATAGGCCAGTATGCTTGTCCAACAGCTTTTGTTTAGAGTGAGGAAGATGGAGGTTCATTGTATCCAACCAAACCTTGTCATCAACATGATAACTATATACTGATTGTTGATATTTGTCATAGTGTTTCTTTATAGTGGCAGCAATATGTTTGAGAGAGTGCCAGATTTCATTATATATTTTCATCATTGTGGTGGTGAAGTTGGAAGAGACTGGCATGGAAGTGTGAGTGCAGGTTGTTTGAGTGATGTTTGAATGCTGTTCATAGTTAATGAAAAATAGTGATTTTCCAGTGGCTGAGTGGATTCTGTTGTTATATTGAAAGGCAGCAAGTGCTAACCATTCTATCCAGTTGTCTTGGCAGTAATTGATGAAAAGTCAGAGGTACTTTTTGATCTCTTGATTTGCCCTTTCTGTCTGTCCATCAGTTTGCAGATAGTACACTGTGGATGTGTTGCATTTAATGGCTAGTAATTGATATAGGTCATCAAGAAATTTAGAGATGGATTGTGGGCCTCTGTTGAAAATGATGACTTGAGGTATATCATATTTGGCATAGATTTCATCATACAAGATCTTGGTCCAGCCTTCTGATGTAAGCTCTATAAAGCAGGCAATTAGGATGATTGTCTTTGAGAAGTAATCAATTATGATGAGAATAGCATCATACCCATTGCATTCTGATAGACTGGTAATCATATCCACTGAGATATGGGTTCAGAGTCTCTTTGGTACCTCATTTGGATGAAGCAGGACTGCTTTGGGCTGGGTTGATGATTTTTCTTATTGGCATATATCACAAGCTTTGACATATCATTTGATATCTATACCCATCTTAGGCCACTAATACTTCTATAATATTAATTTCTTTATTTTGGCAATTCCTGAATGTCCTGCTGTTATGTGATTATAGCAGATGGCTATGATCTCCCTATGCAGCTTCTGATCTTATAGTATGTAGATCCACCTATTATACCAGATCAGTCTTTGTTCCTTCATCATCTCCTGTTCATAGTTCAGGAATAGCACTATCCATTGATTCCATTTGCTGGGGTCTCAGGTCACACTCTTGATGCATTTATGAACTTCTTTCTCTGTAGATATGATTATGGCTTGGAAGTGCTTGGGTCAAAGGAGCACCACCCTCTTGTTGTCATGCTCACTCTGATCATGGTTGGCTCTTCTGCTAAGTAGATTGGCTTTTTTGTTAGTGGTTTCAGCTTTATAGTGTAGGGTGTACAGATATTGGCTCAGTTCTATGATCCAGCATGCCTATCATCAGTTGAGTTTCTGAGGTTGTCAAAAGTATTGGAGATTTTGGTGGTTGGTCCATATTTCAAATGTGTGAACTGCTCTGATGAGGTAATATTGCTATTTCTTTAGAGCAAGCATAATAGTGAGTAGCTCCTTGTCATAGATTTTATAATTTCTCTCTGTAGCCAACAAGACCTTGGAGAGAAATACCACCAGTTGCCATTTCCCTTCTTGTTCCTGGGATAACACAACTCTGATCACTCTCTCACTGGAGTCTGCCTTGACCTGGAACTTTCCTTCCTGCATTGATATTGCCAATACTACATCCTCTGCAAGTCAGCATTTCAAGTCATTGAAGGCATGTTATTGACTTGGCCTCTATGTCCACAGAACATTGCCTGTTAGTTGTGTCATTAGCTGAATGACTTTGCTGTAATCTTAGATGAAGCAACAATAAAAGTTAGTGAACCTGAGAAACAACTGTAGTTCCTTTTTCTTTGTCAGTTCTGGCCACTCTGTTACTCTGGCCACTTTGATTGGATCCATATGAATGCTTCCTTCACTAATGATGACCTCAAGGTACTCTATTTGGAGCACTTTGAACTCATGCTTCTCTGCCTTGAGGAAGAGTTTGTGTTTTCTCATAAGTGCTAATACTTGTCATACTAGCTGTCAGTGTTTCTTTTTTGTTTTTGATATGACAAGAATATCATCTAGATAGATGATGACCTTCCTAGTGGTGATGAGATCCTTGAATATATTATTCATCATCCATTGAAAGGTTACAGGTGAGTTGGTGAGTCCAAAAAATATAACCATTGGCTCAAAGAGTCCCTGGTTAGTTCTGAAGGCCACTTTCCATTCATCACCTTCCTTGATTCAGACATTGTTATATTCCCATCAGATGTCAAGTTTGATATAGTATTTAGCTCTATGAAGCTTGTCCATTAGTTTCAAGATTAATAGAAGTGAATAACAATTTTTGATGGTCATTTTGTTAAGCTTTGGATAGTCTTGAACTGGTCACAACTTTCCATCCTTCTTCTTGACAAAGAAGAAGGGTGAAGCCATGGGTGACTTTGAAGATCAAGTCCTCCTGCTCAATAAGTTTTTCTTAAGGAACTTATCAAGTTCCTGCTATTTATTGTTGCTCAGAGGATACATTTTACAATCTAAATTGGCATTGACATTTAGAATGAGCTTGATAGCATGGTCCCAGGGCTTAGGCTTGAAGAGTTCATCAAAGCTTTTCTTTTCAAACAGATCTTGATAATCTCAGGCCTATTCCAGTATAATTTCTTCAAATGCCTTTTCCTCCTTTCTCTTATTTGCCTTTGCTACCAGGTTATTGGCATAGTGTATAGCATAAATGCAGATTTCTTGCTGCATGTCAATGGCAAAGATGGTCTCACCATCTTTTATTTTCTCATCCCATTTGTTTTCTGGGTCTTCATCAGGCAACTCAAATAGAATTTTTCAGCATTTGCATTAGGTGAACATGATTTTTCTGATTTTTCAGTTGATCAGAGGGTTATATCTGATCAGCCAGTCATGTCTAAGGAAGACCTTCTTAATATCTAGGTCAGTGACTGCCAGATCGATTCATTCAGTGTGATCTCTGATAGTTACCTGTAATTCTACAAATTTAGTTATTGAGCCAGCCTAGTTTTTGATTTCATCAGCATTGTACACTGAAATAGAGGCTGTCATAGCTCAGATCAGTAATTGGTGCTTGTCAATGAAAGCCCAATTGATTGAGCTGCTGATACAGCCACTGTCAACTAGTACAGTGACTGAATGGGTGGCTTAATTTATAAGTGTCTCAATCTGAGCTTTGATTGTGAGATCTCATTCTGTGATCTTGCTTCACCAGATGTATCTTTGTGGGCCCTGTAATTCATTGAGCCATTTCAGCGCTTGACACTGCTCTTTGTCTCTCATTCTTTCAATCATCTTGTTGATCACCTCTTCAGCTCAGGTCTTGTGTACTCAATTCTTGAGTATAGTCTTTGCTGCTTCCTCTGTTAGTGCTTCTCTGATGGCTCTCCATGTCTATTTGGTGTCAAATGGTTTGAGCTATCTGGTGGAGATCTCTCTCTCTGTTTGGCCTGAAGGTGTTTGAGTTTGGTTTAGTGATTCTTGAACAGTACAAGTAGTTATAGAATAGGGTATATTTGAATGCTTGGATACTTTAGATATAGGAGTATCTACAGAAGTACTATTAGTCTGTTCAGTGGCTACTGTAACACTGTCCTGCTTGGCTAATCCAGTAGAATCACTCACTGATCAGCTCTATCTTTTTCCTTTTCTATTTTTGTTTTGGCACTGAGCTTTTCTTCTTCTTTCTGTAGTTCAGTGATCTGTGCTCAGATATCCTCATGGGTTCACTTTTTCTTTGGACAGTCTTTGGCTATGTGACCTTTCTGCTCACAGTTGAAACACTTACCCTCCTTCTTCATTTGGTCAATATCCATCAGTTTTCTGCCCCTGTGTATATTGTTCTGATACCTGTTTTTTGAGCACTATATGATGAGCTAGCTGTCAAGAGTCTTGTTTTGCTGATGGAGGCATTGTTGGCCTTGGAAGCAGATGCCACAGGCTGATTTGACTTCTTGTAGTCCTGTAGCATTGTTTGTTCCACCTTCTGCCTCTGCTGCTCCTTGTACATCTTGACAATTTGCTCTTTCCATTTATCATATCTGACCAGGATGAACTTTTCAATCACTGAAATCATTGTGATATATGAGGAAGGGACTCCTCTCTTGAGATTCTCAACCATTCTTCTGTTGTTGGCTATATCTTCCCATATTCTGATGAGCTTCATGAGTTGCTTTAGCTTGTCAAAGTAGTCTGTTGCTGCTTTGTCACCTATCTTATACTCTTTGATCTTCTGCTTGTATACTTTTTATACTGCTGGATCGATGAATTTGTTATGGAGCATTTGTTTGAACACCAACAATAAGAGATACCAGTAATGTTCTCTTGTAGTTGACCAGAAGTTTGGTGAAATCAGTATCCACCAGGTTTTGGCTTTGTCCTCCAGGTACAAGGCTGTGAATGCAACCTTGTTTATGTTGGTTTCAAGGTATATAATGTAGGTCTCAAAGTATTGCTTGCAGTTGATCAGAAAGCAATCAATATCATTGGAGGTCTCTTTAAAGGGTCAGAGCTTTCTGATCAGATCTGGTTGGCATTGCAAGATGGTGGCATTTTCAGACAATGGTCTCATCAGATTAGGCCATTGGTCAAAAGGAGGATGGTGCCACTTGATGAGTGGTCCTGAGAATAAATGGAGAGGGTTGTTGTCAGTGACTGGGCTCCTCTGTGGTGCTGCTTCTTTGTGAATAATCACTCTGTTCTATATTATGAAGCCTATTTTAACAGCTTCTGAGTCATCTCAGACTGGTTTTTTGCCTAAGCCACTTTCTTCTGCTTCATTTGGTGGAGGTTGAGCCTCTAGCATATGACTTTCTCTGTCAGTCTAAGAGTTTTGATAACCATTAAGCCAGATATTCAGCTGCAGCTTGGATCATGATAGTGTTAAGCCTAAATTCCATATAACCAATAACATGTGATAAACTGACACAACCTCACACTTTGGGTTAGAATATCAGAGTCCACTTGATGTGTTGATGGTACTGTGTTGTCAAGGCATTGCAAGTTACTCAAGATAAGATGATAAAAGAATAAACTTTACCTTGAAGCTGAGGTTACTACAGTGAGAGCTATACTACTTATATACTAATCATTATTCATTCTAAAGATATCTCTATCTAATTGTTCTTCCTGATGCTGTAAAGCATTTTATCCAGTGTTGCCAAGCTACCTACAAAAGAGTATTGTCTGCTATTGAGCTGTTACTGCTGTTATTGCTGTGCAAAGACAAAAGAGATATTTTGTCATTGAACAGCTTCATAGCAGCACAGTAGAATCTGAGCTGTGCTGCTGACTAAGTCCTTCTATGGTCCTAAGCACTAGCTAAGCACTCTGACTAAGCAGAAATAGAGGTCAATTCTGGATAAGTTAAGTAAAAAAGAAAAAAAAGTAGAAAAAATCATAACATTACCCTCTCCTTAAGACCATTGTCCCAATAGCTAATTTAGGGATAAGTAGGCCAGTTTCAAGGCAATCTGCTCTTTTTCTCTATAGATGTAGTTGCCAATATTAGCCCATCATATCTGTGTATGATTGGGATGTTCATGAAGACATTGACCAGTCATTGCCAACATGTCCTCTGCTATTGTAAGGCAGCTACAATATCTTGTTCCAGTCATGCTAGCCTATCTGTATTTTCATAAGATTCATAAAGATATTGACCACTTGTAGGTCAATTTTGTCACTGTTCATAGTCATGGATGGCTTCTTCTGTGTCCATATACTTCTTGTTGACCTATTGATTCTAGGCCATATCCTTTCTAACTGACCAGGTAGTTGACTGTTATTGTCATTTCTTCACCATGAGCCTTTACTTTGTATAGTTTGTGATACAGTATTTGATTGATTTTGTAATGTTCTTCATTGTCAATCAGTTCTAGTAGAGGTGGTGGTGGATGTTTTTGGTTTGGAAAAGCAGATGCAATATATAGTGTTAATAATGCTTTGTTAAAGGCATTATAAACCTTTCAAGTTGTCAGTAATTGCAGTTTGTATGTGGAATTGCTGACCTTTGTGAGGACCATGAATGGGCCTGTTCATTTGTCTGCCAGCTTTTGTTTTGGATGAGGAAGATGAAGGTTTGTGGTATCCAACCAAACTTTGTCATTGATTGAATATTTGTGAGCTGGTTTTCAGTGTTTGTTGTACTGTTTTTTCATCATAGAGGCAGCTTTTTTAAGAGCTGCCTTTATTTCATTGTGAATTTTTGCCATAGTAGTGGCAAAATACATTGATGCCAGTGTTGTTATGTGTACTCATTCACTTTGGGCAACTAATAGATATTGCTCATAGTTAATGAAAAAGAGAGTTTTGACAGTTGCTGAGTGAATCCTGTTATTGTGTTGGAAAGCAGCTAGTGCTAGCCACTCTGTTCAATTATCTTGGCAATAATTGATAAAAAGTCAGAGGTACTTTTCAACTTCTTGGTTCACTCATTCTGTCTATCCATCTGTTTGCAGATGGTACACTGTCAATGCATTCTGTTTGATGTTGAGAAGTTAGTATAAGTTATCTAGGAATTTAAAGACAAATTGTGGTCCTTTATCTGAGATTATGACTTGTAGCATGTTGTACTTAGCATAAACTTTGTCATGCAGGATCTTTGCCCATCCTTCTGATGTTAATTCTGTTGAACAGATGATCAGAATGATCATTTTAGAGAAGTGATCAACTATGACAATGATGGCATCATAGCTGTCACTTTCTGAAAGCCCTGTCATCATGTCCACTGAAATGTGGATCTATAGTGATGAAGAGACTTCATTTGGATGGAGAGGTGCAGCCTAGGGTTGTGTTGAGGATTTGTCTTATTGGTAAACTTTGCAAGCCTTGATGTATTAAGTGATATCATGAATCATTTTAGGCCACCAATATTTCTGTAGTATGAGTTTCTTGGTTTTAGTGATGCCTGGGTGTCCAGCAGTCACATGATCATGACACATGGTGATGATCTTACCACAGAGTGCTTGGTCCTTGGAAATATAGATTTGTCCATCATAATAGATCAATCCTCTCTCCTTCTTCAGCTCTTATTTATGATTAAGAGATGAAGCAATTCATTGGTCTCATTTATGGGGGTCTTGGATTGCACTTTTGATGTGCTTGTATACCTTTTCTTCTGTAGACATGATCATCACCTAGAAGTGTTCAGGTCAGAGTAATATGACCCTTTCATTATTGTCTCCTCCTTGGTCATGGTTGACTCTATGACTAAGAAGGTCTGCCTTCTTGTTTGCTGCACCAGCTTTGTAGTGCAGTATATATTTGTACTTGGATAATTCTATGACTCATCAGGCTTGTTGATGATTTAGCTTTTGTGAGAGATAGAAATATTGCAGGTTTTGATGATCAGTCCAGATCTCAAAGATCTGGACTGCTCTAATGAGATAATGCTGCTATTCAGCTAGAGTGAGCATTATAGTGAGGAGCTCCTTATCATAGATTTTATAGTTACACTTTGTTATCATAAGTGCTTTTAATAAGAATATAATAGGTCACTATTTGCCATCCTGTTTCTGAGAGAGAACAGCTCCAATAATGCCTTTGCTTGAATTGGCCTCTACTTGGAATCTTCTGTCCTGTGTTGGTATGGCAAGGATGATGTCTTCAGCTAATTAGCACTTGAGGTCATCAAATGCTGATTGTTGTAAGAGTCTCCAGGCCCATAGTGCATTTCTGGTTAATTATGTCATGGGTCAGACTATCTTGCTATAGTCCCAAATGAACTGCCAGTAGAAGTTGGTGAAGCTGAGAAAGGATTATAGTTCCTTCTTCTTGGTCAGCTTCAGCTATTCAGTTACTCCTGCTACTTTGACAGGGTCTATCCTGATGCTCCCTTTGCTGATAATGACTCTAAGATATTCAGTTTCCAATACTTTGAATTCACATTTTTCAGCCTTGAGGAAGAGACAATATTTTCTCATCAAGGCTAGTATTTGTTGTACTAGCCTTCAGTGTTTCTCCTTAGTTTTGGACATGATTAAAATGTCATCTAAGTAAATCATGACCTTTTCCATAGTGATGAGATCTTTGAAGATGTCATTTATCATCCAATGGAAGGTGACTGGCAAATTAGTGAGCCTGAAGGACATAATCATCAGTTTGAAGAGTCTGCAGTTAGTCCAAAAAGTGGCCTTCCACTCATTGCCTTCTTTGATGTGCACATTGTTGTATCTCCATCAGACATCTAATTTGGTGTAGTATTTGGCATCATAGAGTTTGTCTATCAATTCAGAGATCAATGGAAGCAGATAGTAATTCTTGATCATCATCTCATTAAGCTTCTGGTAGTCTTATACTGGTTGGAGTTTTCCATCTTTCTTCTTGATGAAGAAAAAAGAAGAGGCCATCAGGGACTTTGATGGCCAAATCCTTCTGCTAGACAAGTTCTCATCAAGAAACTTGTCCAGTTTTTGCTGTTTGTTATTGCCAAATAGATAAGTCTTGCAATTCAGATTGGTGTTGGCATTGGGGATTAGTTCAATGGCATTGTCCCAAGACTTTGAGTCAAGTAATTCATTGAAACTCTCTTTTTTGAATAAGTCTTAGTAGTCCTGCACCCACTTGGATATCATCTTTTTAAACATCTTTTTCTCCTTTTTGACATTGGTCTTTATTGCTAGATTATTTGTGTGGTGCACTGCATGGATATGGATTACCTTCTGCAAGTTGACAGTGAGAATAGTCTCACTGTCTTCTATTTCTTCATCCCACTGGTCCTTGGAATCCTTGTCAGGCAATTCAAATAGAATCTTCTGGCACTGGCATCTAGCAAAAGTGATGTGTCTGATCTTCCAGTTGATAAGTGGATTGTGACATATAAGCCAATCATGGTCAAGGAAGATCTTCTTGGTCTCTAGATCAGTTATGGCCAAGTCAATTTGTTCAGAATGATTCCTGATCATGAGCCTAAGCTCTATAAACTCAGTGATAGAACTGGCTTGGTTTTTTGTTCCATCCACATTATAGACTAGAATAAAAGCTGCTGTGGCCTGAGTGAGGAGATTGTGCTTGATGATGAAAGCATGGTTAATGGAGCTGCCAGTACAACCACTGTCTATTAGAGCAGTGACTGCATAGGCACTTTGAGATGTTAAGGTCTTGATCTAGGCTTTGGCTAATAGATCCTGCCCTTTGATCCTGAATCATTGGATGAACTTCCTTGATCCTTGGAGTTCATCAAGCCACTTGAGAGCTCAACATTGTTCAGCCTTCTGAAGCTCTTCAATGGCTTCATTGACCACTTCTTTGACTCAGATCTTATAGACCCAATTCCTGAGTATGGCTTTTGCCACTGCTTTGTCCTTTACATCTTTGATAACTCATCAAGTCTATTCAGTATCAAATGGCTTTAGCCAACCAATAGGGCTCTCTGCCTCTGTTTGGCCTGTAGGTAGTTGAGTTTATTCCTTAGGCAATTCTAGTGTCTGAGTGATAGTGTCAGGTATATTTGAATGCATGCATAATTTAGACATAGGTAGTACTACAATGATAATATCAGTCCACTCAGCATCTGCTTATGACACACCACTTGATTCTTTAGCTGAGTCAGTAGAATTGCTCACTGCTTGGCTCTATCTTTTATCTCCTCAACCTTGGTGTCTAGTCTGAGGCCCTCTTCTGCCTTTATCAACTTGGCAATCTGTGCCCATATATCTTCACAAGTGCACTTGTTCTTCTTCTGAGGGCAGTCCTGGACCATGTGGCTCTTCTGGCCACAGTTGAAACACTTTCCCTCCTTCTTGAGATGATCCACATCCATTGGCTTATCTGTTATGGTATATGTTATGCCTGTACTGGTTTTCTTCTCACTGTATGAGAAAGTTGGAGCTGAGCCACTGGGCTTCATGCCCTGTCTCTGATTATTTTGTCCTCTCCATGATAGAGTGAATGCCTCCATCTTTTGTCACTGCCTCTCTCTGTACATAGTGATGATTTGCACCTTTCATTCATCATATCCTCTCAGGACCTTGTGTTCAATGTTGGAGATGATCTTGAGGTAGGAAGGTGGGGCTCTCATCTTCATGTATTTGACCATCCTTCTGGTATCAGCTATGTCATCCCAGACTTCTGCCAATTTGCTGAGTCATTCTAGTTCATCAAAGTACTCAGTCACCAGTTTATCACCCATCTTGAAGTCCTTCATCTTTTGCTTGTGGACTTTTTAGATGACAGGGTCTATGAATTTGTTGATGATCATCTGTTTAGAGACCAGCCACAAGGGATATTGGTGATACTATCATATAGTGGACTAAAACATGGAAGATAGAAGGATCCACCATGTTTTTGCCTTGTCCTCCATGTGGATTGAGGCAAATATCACCTTGTACATGTCAAGTTAGAAATATGAGGTGAATACTTGGAAATATTGATTGCAATTAGTTAAAAAGCAATCAATATTGTCAGATGCTCTTCTAAAGGAGCAGAGTTTATATACAAGATTTGGTTTCATATTAAGAATTTGAGCATCAACTGCAAAGGTGGTCATGGAGTTTGAGATCTCACTAAAAGATGGGACTGCTCATTCTGTCAGAGGTTCTGAGAATAAATAAAAGAAGCCATCATCAGTGACAGGACTTTCTGGTGGGAGTACTTCTTTTTGCACAATCTGTCCATCCTTAATGGTCCATCTCTGAGCAGTTGCCTCAGGATCATCTGGCTCAAGAGCTGCTGGAGCCACTCTACTATTTTTGGCTTCATCTGATAGAGGTTGTCCAGTGAATGGTTGCTGGATTGGCAACCTCCACAGGTTGGGATAATGGCTGCTTACCTGGAGTCAGCTTCAGGAATGCTGAGATACCATGCTGTGAATAGCTGAGGTGGTGAATGAGTATCATGATGATGCTGTTCAGATTGAGGGTGCCCAGATTGTTGGCTTACTCAGCACTGGATTTAGTGCCTATGATCTTGGTGTTATGCTGTACTTAGGCTGATAAGCCAGTAACAGTGCCATCTGGTGTCCTAAATATCTTTTATTATAAATAAAAATAGTCTGCTTAGTGGTCATATATTGTAAAATCTCTATGCATTTGACACTGTTAGCAGTGGTATATCTTTGTCCCATGGGTGACACCAATCAGATGTTGTCCATTCATAGCATCACTGCACTATCCTGATACAGCTGTAAAAAATCCTCCTGGCATGCCTCCCATGCCTTTTGCCTCAGCTCCTCTTCATAGGTATGTATATTGAACATACTTCCCCACTCAAGTAGAGGATCCCCAACTTTCTCATCAGGATCCTCTACTTCCTTGTCATTGTCATTGTTGATAGTTTTGCTCACATCCCTCTTGAGGAGAGAACTGTCACATGGGTTATAAACCTCTGAGATAATCATGCTGAGGCTGATTGCTGAGTCTGGCATTACTAAGTCTGGGTCAAGGAGTAGGCTCCTACTCAGACTGCCTCTGCTGCTCCTCAGCCTGCTTGACTTCTGCTGCTGCTGCTGCTATCATTCTGCAATACTGACAGAAGTTTTAGTAAAACTGAGGTCAGAGGAAGAGGGTGACAAAGTCCCCATCAAGAAACTGTCAAATGTTGCTGATAGGGTCAATGTTCTCTTTATCTCTCCTGATTGTTTCTTGGTCTGCTGGTATGCCATCTTCTCTGATGGGGATATTATCAGTCTTGGTGATAGTATCAGTTCTGTAGGATAACAGGTGGTCATTGTTGAGGTTGAGTAATGTTCTTTGGTAGACATTATCTGCATGAATAACTCTCTCAGCTAGCTCTGCCCAGAGATCAGGCTCAGTGGTGGGAGTGCTAGGTTCCCAGAATGGAGTGTTGGGTATGCTGTTGGTGATGATTCTAACAAGTGTACTGGTTCTGGAGCTTTCTGAGCCCCTTCTCCAGTCTGTGCATCTTATGCTCAGAGATACTGCCTAAAGAGAGCATTCTTTCTTGCAGCCTCATACTTAATATGTGCCTGCTCCTGGATGTACTCAGCAATAGTGTCAGCATGTTGAACTTCATCCTCTTAGAAGAGGACCAGATCAGCAATGTCAGCTAGTTATGCTGCACAAAGTGGTGTTTGTATACAGTCTGCTCAGCTTGTAGTGTGGCTAGCTATATGCTGCTCCAGTCTGTCTGCTTCTTGGACAGTGGCATACCAATACTGGTGCTTGTTGCTATTGTCATTGAAATAGAGATCACTGTTGACTCTTATCCTGTTGTTAGTGCTCCTGCTTTATACTGATGGAGTATGTTAGAATCCTTGGGTGCTGATATTTTCAGCCCTTGGAGCCATCTGAATGGCATCAAGAGAATCTCTAGCATAGTGTCTAATGCTGGATCTAGAGATAGAGGTTGCTGTCCTTGTTGGGATGCTGTTATTATTGTGCTTGGAGGATGGGATGGAGGTGTCAGGTCTGGGTCATCAAAACTCTGTAGCTCAAGGGTTTCCAGGATCTCAGACAACTGCCATCAGAGGTCATGAAGGATACTGATGCTGCTGCTCTTCTTCTTCCTTAGAATGCCCTTCAGTCAGGCTTTCAGGATCAGTTTCAGGTATGGATCCTTCTGTGAGCTGAAAGGACTGTCAGGCAGTGACAGGAATGTCATAGAGGAGGAGGCTGATATGACATTGCAGAGAATAGTTCTGATACATTAGAACTCTTGATAGTGACAAATAGTCTAGGTGGTTATTAATTGGCATCTATGGCATAGCTGTATAATCACTAATAAGCCTATCAATGTTCTGATGATAGAAGCAAGGAGTTTAAAAAACTTGTGGGTGAAGTTTGGATCTGAAGGGTTAAGGGTAGAGAGCATTCAGTTTCTCAGCACAATTGGGCTTGAGAAAGGGAAGCTAGAAGCTTTGAGCTAATTGTTAAGCCTAAATTCCATATGATCAATAGCATGTGATAAACTGACACAACCTTGCACTTTGGGTTAGAATGTCAGAGTCCACTTGATGTGTTGATAGTGCTGTATTGTCAAGGCATTGCAAGTCACTCAAGATAAGATGGTGAAAGAATAAACTTTACCTTGAAGCTGAGGTTACTATAGCAAGAGCTATACTACTTATATACTAATTGTCATTCATTCTAAAGATATATCTACCTAATTGTTTTTTCTGATGCTGTAAAGCATTTTGTCCAGTGTTGTCAAGCTACCTACAAAAGAGTATTGTCTGCTGTTAAGCTGTTACTGCTGTTATTGCTGCACAAAGACAAAAGAGGTATTCTGTTGTTGAACAGCTTCACAGCAGTGCAGTAGAATCTGGGCTGTGCTGCTGACTAAGCCCTCTCACAGTTCTAAGCACTGGCTAAGTGCTCTGACTAAGCAGAAATAGGAATCAATTCTAAATAAGTTAAGTAAAAAAGAAAAGAAAGTATAAAAAATCATAACAGATAGTCAAGTGACCATTGATTGAACTGGCAGAGCAGAGTATAAATGTTGACTTTGGACTAATAATGTGCTTGGTAATGGCTAAGTGACTAAGAGAGATGAATGAGGAATGAACTCTCAAACACCAACATCTAACCACTCAATACACAATCACCAAATACAGTTGAGGTCAGTTGTTTTGAGTACAATAGAAGCACTCTTGCAGTCTTAAGTAAAATCAAAAAAACAGTCAATAAAGACAGTTATTCAACTCTATCTTGCTTTCAAAGATGTAATACTCATGAGAGTAGTTTATAGCAATGTTTAAGTATAATTAGGACTTAGAATCAATGCTAAATTGCACTCTAAATCAACTTAGAATATTCTGAAATCCAATGAACTCCAAAACCCAAATACTAAATCTATTAAGCACTTAGGCTTGACTAGCTGCACTCTTGTCTGGCTAGCAGTCCTCAAAACTAAAGAACTTGTATTCTGATGCCAAAACCCTTATAGTTTGGAACTCAAATTAATCCAAAACCCAAAATACAGTTATTATTCTAATCCAATCCTCTCTAAGTGACAAAGCAACTTAAATAAATCACTAAGTCAAAGCAGAACTCTAAATCCATTGTTTCAGGGACTAGCTACAGTGGGCTAGAAGGCCTGAATGTGGGGGTAGATTGCTTGCTTGCTATTTCTCCCTCATTCTCTTCTTTTATAGATCAACAACAGATACAGAATCTATAAATAAAGCATTTAAAATAATATTTCTCCTGTTTAAAGTGGAATCATGCTATTATTCCAGAATGACAGCACTTCTGGACTCCTCTAGGCTTGCCCAGACCCATCTGGCCATTGCACAGCTTTATTTTTAAGCCTACAGTGTCTGTGGATACCTAACTTCTTTCTGTCTACTCAGAGTTTTAATCCTCTGAGTTATTCTTAGTAGCTTAATCAATCAGGCCTGGTCAACCAGTCCTATCCACTCTATTCCTCTCAATTCTAAATCCCTTAGGTCACTGGATACCTAAGAAATTCAGACTTAGGCATTTGAGTCAAAACTCACAGTGCTAGCCATAGATCATTGGGTCTCTCTTCTTACTGCTCCTAGATAATGCTATCTTTACTCAATACTCCACAACTGGCTATGGTATTATGCTTCTAGCTGTCTTAGAATATACTTGTCTTAGTAGCATATAGAATTGGCCCCATTTGAGGTACCATTTCTAAGTCCAACTTAGACTTAGTATTTTCCAAGATGTGGTGCAGAACTTTTTTAAGTTCAAACCTGACTTAGGATTTTTATCCTTAGGCTATGTTATTTTTACAAAGTCTCTTTTAGACTTAGTATTGGTGACTAGCATGACTATCAGCTTGGAGCCTCAGCCATAGTCCTCTACTGGCTAATGATCCTCAGTTACTAGTATATTCTAGTATGTTATGTAGAATTTGCAAATTATAGAGCTAGACATGTAGCCTGCATATCAGTAGGCATTGAGAGAAACTCATAGTCTGTACTGTTTGAGGATGGACTCATCATCTCTAAAGATATCTGAACTGAGTGTTCAGTCAGAAGGAGGATATTCAAGGGATAGAGAGTAGACAGTGGAATGAGAGATATCATCTCAAACTAAAGGAGAGATTCTCCCATCTTCTCAGTTTCTTGCTTTATCAGCTGTAAGAACCTCACAGGACCCTGTCCCCCATGAGTCAGTGTCTATAGTACTAGGCTCCCTAAAGATAGGAGTTGAAAGTTTGGACTGGAGTTCATACCAACCTGAAGATGCACTTTCAAGGCATGCAGTCTTGAGCTTATGTGGGTGGGCTCATCTCTGTCAGTCATATTCTTTGGTTTCTGCCTCCCACTCTGCCTTAGCTCAAGCATGCTCTGTGAGGCTGTCCTGCTTATGGTCTCATGGTCTCTTCTCTTGTTAGACTGCTTCACTGTAGTTGAATGAGATGTTAAGATCTCAGACTGAGAAGAGCCTGTGGATGATCTCATTCTGGGTTGCCAGGTTTCTTTGGTGCTGTGCAGCTTGCTTAGAGGTGAGCCTCCTTATCCTCTGGCTGGTGTTAAGAGAGCATGGGATTGAGGTAGAGCTTGGATTGAGAGTTTTGTACTGGTCATCTGGTGGGAAATGGTAGAGTCTCTGAGCCACTCCAGTGGCATTAAGAGAATCTTGGGCATGGTCAGCAATCCCATGAGTTGTAGAGGTGGTGGAGGGTCAGAGAAAAGAGACTAGTAGAAAAAGTCCCTCAGTAGGTTCTTGTCCTCATGGTTTGGGACAGGGAGCAGGACCCATAGGTTTCAGTGATATGCAGGCTACATGTCTAGCTCTATAATTTGCAAATTCTACATAACATACTAGAATATACTAGTAACTGAGGATCATTAGCCAGTAGAGGACTATGGCTGAGGCTCCAAGCTGATAGTCATGCTAGTCACCAATACTAAGTCTAAAAGAGACTTTGTAAAAATAACATAGCCTAAGGATAAAAATCCTAAGTCAGGTTTGAACTTAAAAAAGTTCTGCACCACATCTTGGAAAATACTAAGTCTAAGTTGGACTTAGAAATGGTACCTCAAATGGGGCCAATTCTATATGCTACTAAGACAAGTATATTCTAAGACAGCTAGAAGCATAATACCATAGCCAGTTGTGGAGTATTGAGTAAAGATAGCATTATCTAGGAGCAGTAAGAAGAGAGACCCAATGATCTATGGCTAGCACTGTGAGTTTTGACTCAAATGCCTAAGTCTGAATTTCTTAGGTATCCAGTGACCTAAGGGATTTAGAATTGAGAGGAATAGAGTGGATAGGACTGGTTGACCAGGCCTGATTGATTAAGCTACTAAGAATAACTCAGAGGATTAAAACTCTGAGTAGACAGAAAGAAGTTAGGTATCCACAGACACTGTAGGCTTAAAAATAAAGCTGTGCAATGGCCAGATGGGTCTGGGCAAGCCTAGAGGAGTCCAGAAGTGCTGTCATTCTGGAATAATAGCATGATTCCACTTTAAACAGGAGAAATATTATTTTAAATGCTTTATTTATAGATTCTGTATCTGTTGTTGATCTATAAAAGAAGAGAATGAGGGAGAAATAGCAAGCAAGCAATCTACCCCCACATTCAGGCCTTCTAGCCCACTGTAGCTAGTCCCTGAAACAATGGATTTAGAGTTCTGCTTTGACTTAGTGATTTATTTAAGTTGCTTTGTCACTTAGAGAGGATTGGATTAGAATAATAACTGTATTTTGGGTTTTGGATTAATTTGAGTTCCAAACTATAAGGGTTTTGGCATCAGAATACAAGTTCTTTAGTTTTGAGGACTGCTAGCCAGACAAGAGTGCAGCTAGTCAAGCCTAAGTGCTTAATAGATTTAGTATTTGGGTTTTGGAGTTCATTGGATTTCAGAATATTCTAAGTTGATTTAGAGTGCAATTTAGCATTGATTCTAAGTCCTAATTATACTTAAACATTGCTATAAACTACTCTCATGAGTATTACATCTTTGAAAGCAAGATAGAGTTGAATAACTGTCTTTATTGACTGTTTTTTTGATTTTACTTAAGACTGCAAGAGTGCTTCTATTGTACTCAAAACAACTGATCAAGAAGATAATATTTCTGAAGATATACACCTATTTTCTTTAGTTAAACCAGCAAATTATATGCTATTCATTGATTGAAATATAAGCACTAAGCCTGATCATCAGAAGAAAGTTTAGGACCAAGAACCTGCCTACTGTATAAAGGCATCAATTGAGGATGCCTTAGTAGCCCAAAATGTATATGAGAGAGCAATGAACTCCACAGTTACATTGTTACAATGTGAATTATTTTCTCTATCACCTGAAATTCATGATATGACAAAAGACAATATTATAAAGCAGAAAGTCTCATCCACTGTTGAGCATTTCAAGAATGATGTTTTGTACACTGGATCTGGCACAATTGAGATCAATGTGCTCTCAAACAATCCTAACATTAAAACTATGCTTCTCTATAGTCTCTATTCCAGCAGTTCAAACTTTTAAATAAGAATGCATAGAAAAAGTTCATGAAGCACCCTCTGAAGGATTCTTTGTAGTATAAGATTTCTATGAGGCCCACTTAAAGAAAAGAAAAAAGATAGGACCACTTTAAGTTTGCAGCTGAGTCTATCACCTTACAGTCAATAATACCAGTAGTGGATCATTAATTAAAAGTTGAATATATTATTGACCTGGGCTTACAAGTCATTTCAATGTCTGAAGCAGTCTGTCACAATCTGAGGTTATCATATGACCCTACTGTGATAATAGACATGCAGTCAGCTAATAAGACATTGAATAGTTCACTAAAGCTTGCAAAAAATGTCACATTCTTATTTAGCAACATTATCTTGTATTTGCAAGTACATGTCATATAGCAATCAGTATATGACATTCTATTCAGATGGCCCTTTGATATGCTTACTCAAAGTATCATTTGAAATTATAAAAACTAGAATCAGACTATTATAATATATAATTCCAATATGAGAAAAACAGCCACTATTTCTACTAGACCCAGGAAATGCAGTAAACTGCAATCTAATGATCCTTATGAGAAAGATAATCCATAACTAGAAGATCAGTTACAGGATCAAGACAAAGTGGGATTAGTCATTGAGTCAGACAAAAAACACCACTCTATCATTTCTGCATATTCTATTTGTCCTAAATTTGAAAAATCACAACTATTAGTTCAGTATTTGCTGGCTTGCAACTCCCTTAAAGTCAATATCTCTGTCTCACTCAGTAAAGAAATAGACAACAGCCTCTTAAACTATCCCTATTTTAAAAATTCAGAAAGAAATATGTCTATATATGAAATGACCAGCTATAAAAATCCAACCCCACTCTATTACTCAACCCCCCAAGTACATGTATAATCTATACAGCTCAAATATAGATGGTGATACAAACTATGAACCCTCTGATTTGACAAAACAGTGGCTATATATGCTAGCAAGAAGTATAAACTAGTAGCCTTAAAAACAAAGCCAATACTGGCCACACTACTTGGCAAATTTAGAATAGTTTGCAATATCAAAGGAGATCCATTAAAAGATCTCCCTGAACTTTCTACTAAGCCATCTGAATTTATACCCATATCAAAATATACTATGAAAAGAAAAGAATATATTGACTCAATTTATAATAATAATTTCTTATGGCCTGAAGAAAAAAAACTCATGCATTATTTTATGATAGTACAACAACAGGCATTTGCTTAGAAAGACTCAGAAAGAGAGAGCTTTAGACAAGACTTTTCCTCTTTTATTGATATACCAGTTGTAGAATATATGCTGTAGATATTATAAAATATTCTTATGCCATTAGAGATATATAGCAAAATCTGTTGGATTATAAAAACTAAGCTAGATGCTGGAGTATATAAACTATCAAACTCCTCCTACCAGTCTTGATGGTTCACTGTATTTAAGAAAGATGGAAAAAGCTTGAGAATAGTTCACAGTCTTGAACCTCTCAATGAGGTTACTATTGTTCATTCAGAGTTATCACCTATTACAGACCAGTTATTGAAAAATTTTACAGGGTGAGCCTGTGGGATAACACTAGATTTATTCATTGGATATGATGAAAGGATTCTAACAGAAAGTTTGTGAGATCTGATAACCTTTCAAACACTCTATGGAGCATTATGCTTAGTAATATTGCTAATAGGTTGAACAAACTCAGTACCAATATTTCATGATGATATTATCTTCATACTGCAATCTGAGATACTAGAATACACTATCTCATATATCAATGACATATCAGTACAAGATCCAGCTACATGATATAAAATTGGGAATACTTATAAAATCATTCCAGAAAATTTAAGTATCAGAAGATTTGTTTAAAAACACTTCACAAACTTAAACAAAATAGTACAATGCATGAAATATTGCAGGAGTACTTTCTCTAGAAAGAAAGCATACTTATGCTGCTCAGAAATCATATTAATAGGGTACTAGTGCACATATACTAGTCATCTACTATTACTAAGCATAGTCAACCCAATACTTCATTAGAAACCTTATAAAAATATCTCCAATGCAAGAATCTTCATAGAAATAGCAGGAGTATTGCAAAATTTCATTAAAATTTTCACAGAACAGTCACTCTCATTAACAAGATTATTCTGAAAAGATGCAGAATTTAAGTTTAGAGAAGAAGAAATACAGGCACAGGAAGATTTAAAAGAGACTGTGCAAACTAGTCCAGCCTTGCAGCCTATAAACTATAATTCACCAGACACAGTAATCCTTGCAGTAGATACAGGATCAGCAGCAGTTGGTTATTATCTAGTCTAATGTGATCCAAAGAATTCTGCAGTCTGAAAATTTGCAAGATTCAGATCTATCATCTTAAACACTAGAGAATATGGTTATTCTCAAGTAAAACAGGAAATATATAGATTATATAAAGCTCTAGAAGACTGCAAACTATATCCAATAGATCTCTCAATCTTTGTGGTTGAAGTAAATGCCAGTGTGATTAAAGGAATACTTAAAAATCCAGATATTACACCTTCAGCTGCAGTAAATCACTGGATTATTGGAATACTATCCTTCCATTTTATACTAGTATATGTCTCTGAAACTAGACACAGACCTGATAGTTTATCAAGAAGATCACTATAAGAAGGAGATTCAACACTACCATCAGATGGAATAGAGGATTTCCTATATAAACACTATGAGTTATACAATAGCTGAGACAACTCTATCTATTTCATACTTGCTATTGAAGTAGAAGATACAGATAACTCTCATAAATTAAATAATTTACTAACTTATACTGATGTGCCAGAAATGGTCCAACAAGCTTAATAGGATAAACAATTAATACAGGTTTTATAATAGCATACAAAGCTAGAATGACTAATAGGATATACAAATAAAGACTGTGTGAAATTTATATGCTATATAATAAATTTTTTTTGAAAAAGACAAGAAATTATAGCATAAAAATATACAAAGCAAACACCAGCTGGTGTTGCCCCAGTCAAAGCATATACTAGTCATGATAAGATAACTTATAAGAGATTTTACATGATCCACAAGTTAATAAAAATTCACTACTGGTGGCCTGATATGAAGGCAGATATTGCTTAGTATGTCTGAACTTGTTATTTATATCAAGTCCAGCAGACAAGATAAATTTATCTGCCTGCAACTGTGACTATACCTGCATTCTTATTTTTGAAAATATACATGGACACCATGCTCATGCTGGTGTCTAGACAATACAAGTATATTGTGCAAGAGTGGTGTTTTATAAGCTATTTTCTGAAATCCAGATGTTTGCAAAGAGAAACTGTATGAACTATAGGGAAATGGATTTTTGAAGATATTCTCTATAGATAGAGATCATTAGTTAAAATTATTACTAACAACAGAAAAGCCTTTGTTGCAGCTATAAGATATCTCAGCATAAGATATCATATTAACATATCAGAATTTCAGAGTATAATTCATGAGCCAATAGAATAGCTGAATGGCCTCACTTTGATGTTCAGTAAGATCTATTCAAAGCATCTGATGGCAATCAGAAAGTATGGAGTCAGAATGTGTATTCCATATTCTGGGCAGACAGGATCACTACTAGGAAAAGAATGAGTTGTTTTTTGTACTTTGCAGCTATAGGAATTGAATAATTAATGCCAATAGATATAGTGAAATCTACATGGCTTATACTCCTATCTGAAAATATTATAAACACTACTATGCTCATTGTCAGACAAGCTATCAGTCTACAGAAGCATGCAGAAGATTTATACCATATATGATCTAAAGTATATGAAGCTCAAAGAAAAATGGCCTTAAAATTCAAAGAGGATTATCAGTATTCCATTAAAGACTTTAATTTTGCAAAAGGAAATCTAGTCTTAATGCAAAATACATAAATGGAAAAGGTATTGAATAGAAAGATGCACTCATAGTACTTGAGACTTTTAGTGGTGTTGTATAGAAACCAAGAAGAAGCTTATATTCTATGTGAACTGGATGGCTCAACATTTGCTAGACTAATAGCAGCATATAGATTAGTCTCTCACTTCATATGCTAAAAGATTAATCTTTCTGATATTCAAATAGTTATTGATATTCCAGAACAGTGAATAAAACAATTACTTGACTCTAATTTAGAAGATACTTTGGATGAATTACTCAACACTGAAGATAATCATAATTAAGCCAAATTAGCTTAACTCAGACTAATTGTTGGAGGTTGAACCCCTTTAAAAATATATATATATTTTTTTTAGTAGAGGGCTTAGATCTGACCTCTTCTTCTCTAATTTAGCACATACAATCTGATATTTAGAAGTTAAATTCATCTGAACTTTCAGCATAATCAAAAGTTTATAAATATTGACTTTAAGATAAGAAGATAGTGAATTGCAAAACACTACCAAGAAAGGCAGGGTTTTGAGATCATTAAAGGTCAACTGTCATCAGTTAAGAGTAATATAGATGTGAGCCAAATCTTTAATATTGCATGAATATAAACTGGCAGAAGTTGAGACACCAGCTATAGTGTTAAACAGATTTTAAAAAGTTAGCCTATACATAAGAATATAAAAATTTGCAAACATACTGTCAATAAGACTATAGAGAGCAGCTGCTAAAGACATGGCATCTATCTTGCCTAAAATTCTCTCTATAAAGTCTTTTAAATCCTCTATGAAAGAGAAAGACAAGATATTGCAATCAGTTATTTCTCTCACACAAGTCCTACCCCAATGATGAGCACAATTAGCACAGTCCACTTTCAATTCCATAAAGATGCATTCCTGGTTTCTAGCCATGTAAAGAAGACAGAGATGATAAGTCTATTAGCAAAGAATCAGTGCATGAGGTATCTTTAATCAAAATTTGCAATGTATCTTGACAGAACAGAGAGGACATTCATGAGGTGAATGTTTGAGACTCCCATCACAAAAGGCACAGAAACTAGCCCCAAATTGTTGATTTTTAAAGGCCACACAAGAAATGACATATTCTTGTGGGCTGCTATCTTTATCTGAAAATTGAGTAGCATCTCTCTTGCTTAAAGAGTTGGTATCAATTCAAGAGAATTTGAACTATGCAGCTTTATTACTATCTACAATTAGAGATCTTATAAAGATGTTACTATTTATAGAGAAACTAGGATGGGACAAGTCCTTGAGGCATTCAATAACACTCTGTACTGTCTTAGAAACAGTAGAAGTGTCAGTGTTGCCAGAGGTGACTCCAGAATAATATCAGTTGGACAACTGGATTCAAGTAGCATGGTAGTCATAAAGACAAATAAATTATTGGACATAGTTAGAAAAATATTTAAACTGAAAATTCTGATGAAAATTCAAGTAATGGACTGAAATTAAAGGCTATCAGAAATGTCTCTCAAGCAGAATAAAAAATTCATTATCTCAATATCCTTAGCTTTGCTAAATTAGGATTGCAGAGCCTCAGAATTTGAATTCTGAGGTAGAGCTAAGAGGTTTAAATGCTCAAATTGAGCAACAAGCTCAGACAAGGTAGGAGGTTTAGAAGGGAACATGATAATAGTTATAAACTGATAAAGAACATTTAGTTAATACACTGTCTTTTATAGACAGAAAAAGTTTGCAAACAGTCAAAACAGATGACTCAAGCATTCATTACAGACTTGTAAATTCTAGCTATGAATATAGCCAAAACTCCAAGAAACCAAAAAATCAGCCACTTACACTTAAAATTTGCAATTCAGCATTAAAATTATTTCTAACATTAATTCTTATGACTAAAAAATTTTGATAGCAGTTAAAACCATTGAAAAATTAAAGTCAGAGAGAGGAGATATAGTATCTATATTATGATGTATTTATAAAACACATAATACTGCATAGACATTTGCAAACTAAAAAGTTCACAAAGTCATAAAAGAAACTTGCTTTAAAAATGCAAAATTTTCAGTTTGAAAAATATACAAATATCTCTTAATCTAGATCAAACTAAAATAGTTGGTGAAAGAAAAGTCATGTCTAACAACATCAGTAATAAAATCATAGACACATTATGCCTTGGAAACATAATGAAGACATCAGCCAACAAGAACAGCAGTCTTTTCTCTGATATATCAAGAATGTTATTATTAAAACTTAGTTTTAGCAAATAAATGCTAAGAAAAGCACAGCCACTCTGACAATTTATATCATAAATCACATGAAATTAAAAGTTTATATACCTTATAAAGAAATCAAAGCTCAAGTCATGCAATCATAAGTAAAAACTCAAGCATCTTAAGATATTAAATTGTTATAAAGTATTAAAACTATACAAAAATATGCAAAAAATTATTTCTTGTCATCTGATTCTGACTTCTCACCATTTGAAACCTCTTCAGCTTCTAAATCCATCAACTATTTGCCTTCAGAAACACTCTTTTTAAAAAGCTGAGAAACTAAGACAACAGTATCAAAATAGACAATACAGAAAAGGTTAGAAATATAGCCTGTGGTATTGTTTATTTGATGAGCATCTCAACAAAGCTTGTGAAGGAGGTCTCAGATTTCAGTGATAAGAACTATGAAAACAAAATAAGAAAAATTTGCTAAGATAAAAGAAAAAAACTTATAAAGTTCAGAAACAAAAATGGACTTCAAAATATTGATGAAGAGCCTGTTGTAAACTACACAATCATACTTGTGGGCAGATGTCTTGACTATCCTTTCAATTAGAAAAAAGAAATTTGATCAGTTGCAAAATATAAAAAACAAAAACATCTGGAAGATACTTGTTGCTAGAACCAGTAACAGATGGAGGTATTAGCAGATGAGCCTTGATAACCATATGATTATCATATACAGAAGAATTTACTCTCATACCAAAGATGAGATTATCTATGACAGAAAGTTAAAAACAAAGACTTCATGAAATAAAAATTTCATGTATCATTTTCAATCCTCAGCAAGGAAAGTAACACATTCAAACTTTTCCTAGGAATATTAGGGGGACTCATTCTCTCAGTTGAAGAAACTGGAATTCAAAAGGCAGAAGGACAGGCCTCAGTAGATGACTAAAGTGTCTGTGCTGAAAGCTTTGACCTAAGGCCAAAATCAGGATCATCTAAAAGAAAAATTAGAAAAAAAAATTACATAAAATTAAAAAGTTTGTATACTGTTAATTATCTGTTTTGATGCCCTAGAGATCAAAATAGAAGAAGCTCTGACTTTTGAAGGAGAAGGAGGGTCCACCACAGCAGAGACCTTAGCTTCAGAAGAAGCTGCCTTCAGTTAAAGAAAATCAATGACTACTCCACATTTAAACTAGAAAAAGAAAGAATTAGCAAAATAAAAAGTTTGAAAACAAGAGAAAACATACTGCTTCTGCAACAAGCAAATTATACTTCTTGTCTGAATGTTTCATCAACTTAACATTGACAGCAGCCAACATATGTTAAAGCTGTTGCTCTCAATCATTCTATTCCTTATTGGAAAGGAAGCTCTCTTTATCCTTGCACCAGGCAAGATGCAGCTGTTGCTAAGCAATCAAGACAGAATGTATCCAAGCATCTGTATGAGAAGTCTCCTCACAAAAATCTGGCATGTGAGCCAGACAATGATAAAAGGCAGTAAGGGCATTAGCAAGAGACATAGGAAGTAAAGACATGTGAAAGATGGGAGAGTATAACTGAAGAATAAAGCTAAGATATGTCAGAAAGGCAGAACATAGAAAAGTTTATGAATTTTATACCTCAAGAGACTATGCACAGACTAGAATCAATGCTAACAACTAAAAATTTCATGAACTTTACAAACATTCTTGCTCCAAATAAAAAAGCCTCTTCTAATAGATGAAGAACACTCAGCTAAACTTTGTGAACTTCTTGGTGTGATCAGGAATATGATTAGACACATATGAGGCTAAATCAGATATCTGAAGTAGCCATCTAACAATTGACTATATATTACTATTGGAAAATATCAGAAAGAAGTTTGCAGAAGGAAAATTCAATAGTTAACCAATGAAAAATTAAAGTCAGAAGGAGATGATGAGTTTTTAGACTCTGTGTGCTCTGAAATTGTGGGCTCTAATAATTATTTTTGACTTCTGCCCTTAAGTAGGCTTTCAGTAAACTAATCATTTTAGGTTTAACAACAGTAATTTTATCAAGAACTATCTATTATTCACTAATATCTCCTTATGTGCAAAGATTATATATTATATGCAAACTTTTTTCAATTTTGTGAACTTTTTCTATTAATCTTTATGATGCATGAACTTTTAATTCTAATAAGTAGACACTACAATCCTCAATTATATAAGATATACATCATTGTTAGTATATATGTAGCATCTTAATATAGCCCATAAGATCTATTGCAATGCATGTACAAGACTGGCTGCAGATGTCTAAGCTTTTCACAGCTAGCATGTGAAAGAGTAATAAGCCACAGAGGATTAACTATATGTTTGGTTAGATGTTCATGAGAAATATTAGAAGAGCTAGTGTATTATTGGCTATATAAACTTTTAAACATGCTAAATTTACTAAAAGTCTCACAGCCTTAAAGGCTTTGTGTAATAAAAAGTTTGCTATGCTCACTAAGCTAGAACTGTGGTTACAAAGGATGTTTAAATGTCACATACTTAGTATTAGTAAAAAAGTAGTATAAGTAGTATACAAAAGCAATACAAAGAAAGAGGAAGAACCATATTAAACAGTACACCAGTATGGCACTCCTCCAATAAAATCAATTATATAGACCACCTACAGGTCAATACCCTTCAACTAAGAGCATCATAGTATCTCAATAACTTTATGAGGCTTGCATATGACAATAGTAAACTTATTAAATTTGCAAAATATTAGCTTGTCTTGCTTCATTCCCAAAAACATAGAAGAGATTTGTTGCCCTTATATGTTATTTTCACTCTGCTTAGATCTAACAGAAGACTTTGAAGGATAGCTGAGCAACACTAATAATTTCTCTAGACTCTACTGAGACTGCATATAGAATTCTAACAATAAAAGAAAATTCATGTACATACTGTGAGTCACTATAAACAATTCAGATCCTTATACTCCTGTAGCTACCACTGACTATACCCCTTTGAAGATTAGTCACCATACAGAGGTACACAACTAGACTTGCTTAAATCACTCTTCAGATTCTGTACTTTGGTTTCACTTACTGTAAGAGATTTTGTGTTTTCTGCCTATAGAGAGTCAGATCAAACAATTTCTGGTTTATCACCAAATTTATTTAGTATTTCATAAAAAGCTCTTAAAATAGTACAAAATGTATTTAAGTGAAATGTCTTTCTCTTAAGAGGCAAATCTAATCCTCTGTATTGTACTGTACTCTATACTTACAACAGATTATAGACTCTAGCTATAATTAAACTTATATTGCTACTCACTTCACACTCTTTCATACTTTACATACACATGTAAAACTGCATAGATAGTCAGTCTGTATATAGAATTGACTCCTTTAAGAGTCTGGAAAATTATCTGATATAGAAAATCAAGATGATTAATATTCTAACTAATTTAGAACTAATTGATTATGCAGACAGAAGCACTCTGGCTCTGGCAGATGTAGCACTAGTGGCAGATTGGAAGAAGAGTGATAGGAAAGCTCTTTCAACAATAAAATTATAGGTTTCAAATGATCTGCTGATATATATTGCTGGTTCAAAGACTTTAGCAGAAGCCTAAAAAGTTCTGAAAGATATGTATGAGTCTAGAAGACTCATAGGAATTGCTTTTGTGAGAAGGAAATTCTTCAGAGCTCAGTGTAAAGAAGGAGGAAATATAGAGAAGCATGTTAGGACTATAAGATTCTATCAGAAGAAGCTGATATCCCTTAAGCAGAAAGTTGAGAAGGAGGACTTCTTTATTACACTGCTTATATTACTCACAGAATCATGAAATTCATTTATCTCATCAGCAGATACTGCTGACTTAAAAGATTCTTATAAGTTGATTTTTCAAATTCTCCAGAAAAACTTCTGATTAAAGAAAAAGACTTCTGATCAGACTACAACACTTGCAGCATATGACAAAAAGTCCAATCCAAAAGTCGTATATTACAAATATAGAAAAACTGATTACATCAGGACAAATTGCCCAAATAGAAAGAAAAATTCTAGAAAGTCATGAAAAGAAAAGAAAAGAGACTAGACTTAGACACATGTTGCCAAATCAGACTTAGAAGAAGATGACTATGTATTTTATGCAATAGATATTGCATTTATCTCACTCTCAAGAGTATTATGGCTAGAGGACTCTAGCACTCCAGGAATTTGGAGTAAAGTGCTGAATGTTGCAGCAAGACAACAAAAGATCAAAACTAAACCCAAAGTCAAGAGAATTTATTTTTACAGGTCTTACAGATGAATCCAGAGCTTAGAGATATTACAACCCTCAAACTAGACAGATTCAGACCTCAAGAAATGTTATATTCCCTAAAAGCAATACTACAGAGCTTATAGATATTGACTATGTAGTCTCTCACTTTTTATCACTTGAAAAAAAGTCAGAGAGTGTTAGACTCAAGCTGCATGTGATCTGAAACACATGATAAACTGATATTACTTTACACTTTGAGTGGAATGTCAGGGTTCACTATTGTGAATATAGATTATGATGTGACAAGACTTTAGAGATTAGCTCAAGAGTAGAATAATATAGATAAACTTTAGCTTGAAGTTGAGGTATATCAGCAAGAGCTGTTCTACTTATATACATGTCTATTGTACTACTATAAATACTCCTACTTATTATATTCATGCTGGTTATTATGCTTATTGTCTTTGAGTGTCATTACTATCTACAATAGTGTTCTTGTGCATTGTCAGACAACACTGTTGCATTGAAAGACAATGACTGACTGGGCTTATTGTGATGATTAAGCCAGTTCCATAGTTCTAAACACTGGTCTAGGCACCCTGACTAAGTGTAAATAGGGATCAAGTTTGAGAAAAGGAATTAAAGTCAGAAGAAATTATAACATTACCCTCTTTTTAAGACTATCATCCTGATGGCTTAATTTAGGGATAATTTGTAATCCCATATAGTGTCGGCTGCATCCATATGTTTTTCATTTACCCATTGGTTAGATTCTAGACTGTAACCTTTCTAGCTGATTAGATAATCAACTATTGTTGTTATTTCTCCATTTTTTGCCTTGATCTTTTATAGTTTGTAGTTTAAGATTTGGTTTATTTTATAATATTCCTCATCATTGATCAGGTTGAGAGATAGAGGTGGTAGACATTCTTGATTAGAGAATGCTAGTGTGATATATAGTGTGAGTAGTGATTCATTGAAGATGTTGTGAATCTTCCAATGTGCTGGTAAACAGAGACAGTATGCAGAGGCACTAACTTAGTCCAATATTAGAAATAGCTCAGTTCACTTGTCAGATAGTTTCTGTTTGAGATGGGAGAGATAAAGATTGGTTGTGTCTAACCAAACTTTATCATGCACTGCATATGCATGTATAGGTCATTGGTGTATGTTATATTGTTTTTTCATTATCTCTGCTACTTTTTCAAGTGCTGTGTGTGTTTTGCTATGTATTTTTATCATTGTGATAGCAAAGTCTGCAGAGGCAGGAGTCATGGTGTGGGAGCAGGTCATCTGTGTAATATTGGGGTGGCATCTATAATTCACAAAGAATGGTAATTTTCTTATTGCTGAGTGAATATGGTTATTATATTGAAATGCTGCTAGAGCAAGCCATTCCACCCAATTGTCTTGTTAGTAATTTATAAAAAGGTGGAGATATTTCTTGATCTTCTGATTAGCTCTTTCTATTTGGCCATCAGTTTATAGGTGATATACCATGGAGGCATTTCATCAAATATTAAAGAGTTGGTAGAGGTCATTCAGGAATTTAGATATAAATTGGGATTCTCAATTTGAGATGATAGATTTCAGCATACTATATTTGGCATAGATTTTATCTTGAAGAATCTTCACCCATCCCTCAGATATTAATTCTGTAGAATAAGCAATCAGAATGATCACTTTAGAGAAATAGTCAATGATAATGATAATTGTATCATATCCATTACACTCCAGAAGCCTGGTGATCATATCTACTGAGATATGGATCCATAAAGAATAGGGTATCTCATTTGGGTGAAGTGGTGCTGCCCATGCCCAGATCAAGAATTTTTCTTGTTGACAGATTTTATATGCTTTGACATATTGTCTGATATCTTATTCTATCTTCAGCCACCAGTATTTGCAAAGGATCAGTTTCTTAGTTTTCATGATCCCCAGATGGTCTCTGGTGATGTGATCATGACATGTAGTGATAATTTCACTTTGAAGTCCTTGATCTCAGAGAATGTAGATTCATCCATCATAATGGATCAGTCTTTCCTCCTTTATCATTCTCCTTTTGTGATTAAGAGATAGGATCACATGTTAGTCCCATTTACTTATATCTCTGGTAGCACTCTTGATCTATTTGTGGATCTCCTCCTCTGTTGGCATTACCATAGCTCTAAAGTGCTCAGATCTCAGTAATATAATCTTATCATTGTCATTTCCACTCTGATCATGGTCAGCTCATCTGTTGAGTAGATCAGCCTTCTTGTTTGCTGTTCCAGTCTTATAATATAGCATATAAGTGTATTAACTGAGTTCTGTGACCCATTAGACCTATTGCTGATTAAGTTTCTGAGGTTGTTGGAAATATCTGAGATTTTGATGATCTGTCCAGATCTTGAAAATCTCAATGGCACTAATAAGATAGTGTCACTATTCTTTGAAGGTGAGCATAATAGCAAGAAGATTTTTATTATAGATTTTGTAGTTTCTCTTAGTTACTGTTATGATTTTCTACCTTTTTCCTTTCTTTTGACCTTTATTTATGCTTAGTCAGAGTGCCAGAACAGACACTTAAGATTGTGAGACAAAGGCTTAGTCATCACAACTGGCCAAGTCTGTCATTATCTTTCAATGCAACAGCATTGCCTAACAATGCAACCAGCCTTTTATGTATAGTAATGATGCTCCAGAACAATAAGCACAAAAGACAGAGAGATACATAATAAGTATATAATATTATTAGCAGACCTTGTATAGTATTTAAGGAGCTTGCTCTCACTGGTAAATCCTCAGCTTTGAGCTAAAGTTTATACATCCTCATTTTACTCTTGAGCAAATCACACAAAGCCTTGAAGCACAGGAAATCAACAAACAGTACACCAAGTGGACTTTAATAGAAGACTCAAATGCAAAGTCATGCTAGTTTATCACATGCTAGTTGATCATGTGTGGCTTGAGCCTAACAATTAGCTCAAAGCTATCACCTTCTCTTTCTCAAGCCCAATTGTGCTGAGAAACTGAATGCCTCCAGCAACTACTGCCAATCTCAATTATGACTTCTTTGAGTTGATAGCTTCCATTATTGGAACACTGCTAGGGCTTCTAGCCATTATCACTCTTTGCTGTGGATGACAATCAGTGATCACTTGGATAGTCAGACACTATCAAGCGTTTCAGCAGATACATACTATTTTTTATAATGTAACTTCAGATCTGCCTTTCTATGATATCTCCACCTTCATCAGAACATCCTTCCAGCTATAAGGATGACTCTTATTCAAAGCTGAGCCTAGCAACCCATCTCCAGAGAGCCTTCAAAAAGAGGAAGGACCCCAATACCCTCCTCAATGATCCAGCAGAAACTGTGATGTTACTCTTGCAGAATTCTAGAATCTATGAATGACAAACATTGCTCAGGAGTCCAAGGAGGTCTCTAGTAATATCTCTTTTGATATCTCTGCCTCTAGCCATTCCATCTCTCTAAACGTCTCAGAGATTGGAAACCATACTTGAAACTCCCTTGATGCTGCTCAGATGGCTCCAAGATCTCAGACAACCCCTGACTCCCCCCATAATTCCCTCTATACTACACTTGAGTCAAGTCTATCCATCAGTAGGCTGGAGATTGATGATCTCTATGAACAAACTATCCACCAGGATGCTACAAATGTGGAGCTTACTATCGCTATAGCAGAGGACTCCCACAACTACCTTCATGTCAGAAGCCAGCCAGAAGAAGAAACAGCCAGTGCAAAGAGGAGGATCATCTGAGACAGAATTATACAATGAGTTTTCTCTGACTGGAACCTCACAGTCCCCTTTAACTACAATGATGCAGTATAGCAGCAGCAGCAGAATCAGGCCCACTAAGCAGAAATACAGCAAGCCCAAAAAGAGCTTGCCAACTATGTCCAAGCAGAGACTCAATGAGAATATGAAGAAGCAGAGTATGACAGGCAGGGATAACAATAGCAACAATAGAAAGAGGCCAAAAGATTGGGATTCACCTCTTCTGGCTGGTATAGGCTCTAAACTGACTCATTGGGATCCTCTTTCAGGGAGCTTGACTCAGAATCTGACCCATAGACAGGACCAGAAAGTGCTGTTACTAAGAGCGAAGCCATCAGAAGAGGTCACATTACAGAAGGAAATCACCTCTCTTCTCTCCAGTATCCTGCCAGAACAGATATTATTTTCTTTAACACTGACTCAATCCTTGGAGCTTATAGGCTCTGGGTATCTGACAATGCCTATATCTCTGACCAAGCCCTCCACCAATTCCTGGGGAGTAGAGTCACTCATCAGTTTCTTGATCCTGGATTCCAGTGAAACTTCAGCCTCTATAGTCAGAAACTGGAGAGAGAAAGAGCATGTGGTGGAATATGATATAGCAGACTCAGAGATATCCCTATTTGACCAGCCATCTCTGGGCCCAACTCAAGCACTGCCAGGTCCAGCACCAGGACCAACAACAAGCTCTCTGGCAACACTCAGACCAGCCATCTCATCCATCTACAATCTGCTCATCAGTTTCCTCCTCAAGGAAGAGGACAGTGGGGATGAGAGCAATGAGGAGGATAGCAAAGACTCTTTTGAACCAGAATGATTCATAGAATATGCCAGTGAGAAAACTGATGAGGAAGCACTGAAAGAAGAAATGGAGAGAGAAAGAGGAAAAGAATATCAAGAACTATATAAGCAAGAAACACTCTTTTTATGGAGGGATGCCTGCTGGAGGGCTATGCCCCTAGGACTAAAGTATAAATATGCAAATGATACTGAAAAGACAGATATTTTACAGTATACTGTGACAAGGTATGCTTGGAAAGAATATGGCTGATGGCATCTAGAGAATCCCCTCAAGCCAATGCCTCTGTATCAAACCAAAAACCAGCTGGAACCAATGCCAAGCTCTCCACTCATCCTACTGAAATGGGCCATCTATATGGCACCATCAATCCATAGTCATGCTGAAGCATCAAACCCATCAATCTAAAGCATGGCAACTTGATTCACTAGAACCCAACAGCAGCCAAATCTTTCGGTGCTATGGCATGAAGGGTTCTAAAACTCTTGGATCAGCAAAGGAAGCTGACTCCTTAGAGGACAGCCACCCCCTGATCAGGCAGAGACTAGTAGAGCCAGAAAAGAGCTAGTACAAGAAGATCCTGAGGCCATCTGCCTCAGATTCACTGTACAAGATAGAGTAATCATCTGAAAAGACACTGCCCCAAAGGAAAGCCCAGTCACTGATGACCACTCCCTCCATTCATTCCCTGGACCCCCACATGAATGGAGACAACCTCCATTCTCCAAGTGGCCCAATCCAATGAGTGCTCTACCCAAAAATGCTGCCATCCTGCAATGTTGACTTGACCTATTATGAAAGCCTCATCTCTTCAAAGGTGCCTCAGACAACATTGATCGATTCTTGGTTGATTGTGAACAATACTTCAAGGTTTATATCAAGTATCTCAGTTCCAATATGAACAAGATAGTATTTGCCACTTTCTATTTAGAAGAAAAGATGAAGACCTGATGGATCCTGATTTCTCTGAACTTCCGATCATCAACTCAGGAGTATTATTGATATTTCTCATGGCTGGTGTTTAAACAAATGCTAAATGACAAATTCATTGATCTGGCAATACAAGAGGTGTATAAACAGAAGATCAAGGAGTATAAGATGGGCAATAAGGCTGCAATAGACTACTTTGATGAGCTAGAGCATCTCACAAAACTCATTGAGATTTGGGATGACACAGCAAATGATAGATGCATGGTCAAGGCTCTCAAGAGAGAGATTCTCTTTTCATATATCACAATGATTTCAGCAATCAGTGTCAAAGCACTGATGCCAGTTGGATATGATGAATGGAAGGAGAGAATCATCAAGATGTACAGAGAGCAACAAAGGCAGAAAGCAGAATCATCAACTCTTCAAGACTACATCAAGAAATCAACACTGCCAACTCTGAACAAGTTGGAGCAAACTGCCAAAAAATCATCAGGACCCTTGACAGCTCCTGCCTATGGAATGCAGAAAACCAGGACCGGTATGACATATACCAGATCTGAGAAACCAATAGATATAGACCAGATAAAGAAGGAAGGCAAGTGTTTTAATTGTGGCCAGAAAGGCTATATGGCAAAGGATTGCCTGAAGAAAAAAGGGACACACAAAGACATCAGGGCACAGATCACTGAGTTGCAGAAAGAAGATGAGAAACTCAGCAAAGAGACAAAGATGGAGGAGATAAAAGAAGAGACCAACCAGTGAGCGATTCTACTATGCTAGCCAAGAACTTTCATGGTGTGTGATCACCAGCTGCTAGTCAGACTGATAAAATCTCTGTAGTTACTTCTATGCCTACTATATCAATGCATTCGAATATACCCCAGACTTTGAACTTGCCCATCGAAGAATCACCTAAAAAGACTCAAGTGCCTTCAGGCTGAACAGAGACAGAGAGTCCTAAAACTTGGCTCAAGCCATTTGACACTAAATGAACATGGAGAGCCATCAAAGACACCAAGAATGAAGCAGCAGCAAAAGCTGTGCTTAAAAACTGAGTCTATAAAATCTGAACCAAAGAAGTGATTGATGAGATGATAGAAGGAATGAAGAAGGCAGAATGGTGCCGAGCCCTAGAATAGCTTGATGAACTTCAGGGATCACAAAAATTTATTTGATAGTCCAAAATGTCTGGAAGAGATCTAATCACTAAAGCACAAATCGAAACCCTTACATCTTGATCCACTTATGCAGTAACCACCCTAATCGATAGCAGCTGTACTGGGAGTTCAATTAACCATGCTTTTGTCAATAAGCACCAACTCCCAACCAGAGCTACAGCAGCCCTGATCCCAGTATATAATGCTGACAGAACCAAAAACCAAGCTGGATCAATAACCGAATTTATGAAACTCTGACTTACAATCGGTGATCACTCCAAGCAAATCAACTTAGCAGTCACAGATCTTGGGACTAAGAAAATCTTTCTTAGCCATGATTGGCTGATACATCACAACCTGTTAATCAACTGGAAAACCAGATGGATCATGTTTGCAAGATGCTTATGCTGGAAGATTCCATTTGAGCTGCCTGATGAGAACCCAGAAGATAAATGGGATGAAGAGATAGAGAATGGGGAAACCATCCTTGCCATCGACCTTTAATGAGAACTACATATCTATGCCATGCACCATGCTAATAATCTGGCTGTCAAAGCCAATAAACACAAGGAGGAGAAAACCTTCGAAGAAATAATGCTTGAATGGGCATGAGACTTCAAGGATCTATTTGAGAAGGAGAGCTTTGATGAACTGCCAGAGCCAAAACCATGGGACTATACAATCAAATTGATCCCAAACACAAACACCAATCTAGACTGCAAAATATACTCACTCAGTAACAACAAACAGCAAGAGCTCAATAAGTTCTTGGACAAAAACTTGTCAAGCAGATGAATCAGACCTTTGAAATCACCCATGGCATCATTATTCTTCTTTGTCAAAAAGAAGGATGGCAAGCTCTGACCAGTCCAGGACTACTGAAAACTTAATGAGATAACCATTAAAAACTGATACCCCCTTCTATTAATCTCTGAATTAATGGATAAACTTTGGAGGCACTAAATATTATATAAAGCTTGACATCTGATGAGGATACAATAATGTCTGCATCAAGGAGGGGGATGAATGGAAGGCTGCATTCAGAATGAATCAGGGACTGTTCAAGCTAACAGTTATGTTTTTTGGGCTCACCAATTCTCCAGCAACCTTCCAGTGGATAATGAACAACATATTCAAGGATCTCATCACCACTGAAAAAGTCACCATTTATCTTGATGACATCCTAATCATGTCAAAAACTAGAGAGGAGTATAGAAGGCTAGTATGGCAAGTACTAGTCCTGATGAGGAAACACAAACTTTTCCTCAAGATAGAGAAATGTGAGTTTGAGGTACTTGAAACTGAGTATCTCAGAGTCATTATCAGCGAGAGAAGTATCTGCATGAATCTGATCAAGGTGATAGAGGTAATGGAATGGCTGAAGCCAACCAAAAAGAAGGAATTACAATCTTTCCTTGGATTTACAAACTTCTATCAATGGTTTATTCAGGATTATAGCAAAATCATCTGGCCAATGACCCAATTAACTGGGGCAATACCCCTTGGGCATGAGGATTATTTCAATAAAATGCTTTTGATGATCTGAAACAGTGACTTACAGAGGATGTTATGCTTGCTATTCTCACCCAAAAAGGAAAGTTCTAAGTTGAAGCCAACTCCAGTGAAGGAGCTATTGGGGTAGTACTCTCATAAGAATAAGACAGGAAATAGTGCCCTGTAGTATTTCTGTCTAAAGCACTCACCATCACCAAATGAAATTATGAGATCTATGACAAAGAACTCCTGGCTATTATGCTCGCTTTTGAAGAATAGTGACATTATTTGATCAGAGCTATGGAGACCTTTGAAATCTGGATGGACCATCAGAACCTCTGATATTTCAGACAGCCCCAAAAGCTAAACCACTGCTAAGTCAGATGGGTCACAGAACTCAGTCAATATCAATATACACTTCATCACAAGGCCAGAACAGCAAATAAAAAGGCAGATCTCCTAAGCTAGAGAGCAGACTATGACCAGAGGGGAGGCAATAATAAGAGAGTAACATTGTTGAGACCTGAACATTTCTGAGCCATGATAATGCCAATAGAAAAAGAGATCCATAAATGCATTAAGAGTGTGACTCAAGACAGCCACAAATAGGATCAGCAGATAGCTCTCTCACTCAATCATGAGTGAGGAATGATGAAGAAAGTGTTAGACGTAGAAATAGTACGATACGCACATGTTCGCTTACCTATTTGATATTCCTTCCTTTTTCGGCATGTCACACCGTTCTGCACATCTCAGCTTTCAACCATAACGCTGAGATGTGAGTACCTACTATACATATCTATCCTTGACCATATTTACTCATTACCTATGTAGTAACATTACGACGTTTTATCCTAGGTAAATAACAAAGCTTTCAACCATAACGCTGAGATTAACATTACGATGTTTTATCCTAGCGTTCGTTCTCTTCCGAAAACTTTTTTCTCATTCACCACATCCACGCTCCTACCTCGTTAACTCCAACAGGTTATGGGCCCCGCTACCAGCATGTCCACGACAACTGAAATAAAGCTAGTCAGCACAACAAAGCTTGCGGACGATGGATCGAACTGGGTAGCGTTTTCAGAGAAGCTCACTACCAAGTTCCTGGACAAGGGCCTTGGCCGGCACCTCCGAGGAACAGCTCGCATACCCCTGCACCCTGTTGAGCACAAGGGAAACTTCTACCGGTCCTCCGATACTGCATTTTCACATCCACTCTCAGATGATGACCTAGACAAGCTGGAGGACAAGCTGAAGGAATATGAGCAGAAAGAGGCAAAGATGCATAATATCATTTACGAAGCCGTTTCTGACTCTACCTTCAATGAGATTAAAGGCGAGGCAACAGCTGCCCTTGTCTGGAGGAAGCTCATTGCTGTCATGACTGGCAAGGGCGATCTTGTGCAAGAGCACCTTCTTACTCGGCTTGAAAACATGGCATGCCCTGATGAAGGCAATATGCATGAACACCTTGCCGAAATGAAAGTCCTCCATAAACGAATCGAAGGGATGGATCTAAAGATTGAAGACAATCAGTACACTTCGATGATCTAAAAATCACTTCCACCTTCTTATGATCATATCCGTCAAACTCTCTCTGCTGTCAGCAAGTTTACTGGAAAGACTCTGACATCAGACATCCTAGTCGCAGCTCTGCATGAAGAATGGAATGAGGAGATTGCATCGAAGGCCACTGCTGAAAACGTAGCAATGTCTGCTCAACGACAGAGCAAAGGGAAGGGCCAGAACTCTGGAGGGAAGTCGAAGAAAAGACCTGATCGATCTCATCTCAAATGCACAAACCCAGCATGTGGTAGAACTGGCCACCTCATTGCAGATTGTTGGTGCGAAGGCGGTGGAAAGGCAGGACAAGGCCCAGCTTCAAAAAAGAATAAGGCTAAGGAGAAGGAAAAGGCAAAAGAGTCAGCATCTGCAGCTATTGATGAAAGTGATGATGAACATGTTATCGCCGTTGTAGCTGATGACAATGATCACAAGAATGTGGCATTGATATGCACATCTGACTATAGAGCTGAGAGTAATGCCTATGTGGCAAAAGGAGAGAACGTTATGGCATTGGCAGATTGTGGAGCATCGAAAACATACTCACCTGAACGTCAGAGGTTCAAAAACTATATCAAAATTGAACTGAAGCCTATCAAAGCTGCAAATGGCCAAGTTTTCTATGCGATAGGAAAAGGGGATCTTCGACTACCACTTCCCATAGGAAAGGGACAGAAACCCACCATCGCGAGTTTTTGAAATGCATATCATGCACCGAAAATGGCCTACACCCTTATATCACTCTCACAAGTCAGTCGCGCTGGATTTCCCATCCATATTGAACCCTCCGACCACACCATGTACATCCGCACACCACGGCCAGATGCTAAGATCATTGCAAAAATCCCCGAAGCTGGTGGCTTATACATAATCTCAACCCCAAATGCACAGCAAACTACAGCAGCCAAACCAGATGTCGCTATAGCGGCAGGTAAGCTCAAAGTGAACATCACCAAGCTACATAACATTTGTGCTCACCGAAGTCACACCACTCTTCGCCACATGTACGTCGATGGCCATATCGAAGGAATCGAGCTTGACCTTAACTCCAAACCGGAATTTTGCGAGACCTGTGTAAAGGCCAAAGCAAAGCGCAAGCTGTTTCCAAAACAAGGCAAATATGAATATGTCGACAATAGCAGTGACAAGATTGTTGGAGACCTGATGGGCCTGATGTCTGTCGCATCACTAGGGGGAGCCCACTATGCCTGCACATTCCGTGACCTACACACCCATGAATCAAAATCCGAATACTTATCAAAGAAATCGGATACCTTTGGATCATATAAACATTACGAGATATGGATCAAGGTCCAGCGAGGCATAGAGGTCATCAAGATCCTTGGTACGGATCGAGGGGGAGAATTCACTAGCGAAGAGTTTGGTCAGCATCTCAAATCAAAGGGGACTGTTCGACACCTTAATGTACATGATTCCCCACAGTCGAATGGGATTGCCGAACGTTCAAACGGCTATCTGATGGATACGACTAGAGCTTTCTTAATCAGTTCAGGGTTACCAAAATACCTCTGGGCTGAAGCTCACCGGCATGCCGAATGGATCTACAACCGCACCTCAACAAAAGCAATACCATCAGGGAAAACCCCATTCGAGATGGCAACTGGCAGGAAGCCTAACATCTCAGGTCTTCACCCTTGGGGATGCCAATGCTGGATCTGAGTAAAGGCACCAGAGAAGCTTGGGGAGCATGCTATCGAAACTCGCTTCATGGGTATTGATACTGAAGCCAAAGGCTGGAGAGTTTACTGGTCCAAAAAGCGAAAAGTCAGCATTGAACGTGACGTATACTTCAATAAGAATGACCTGACTCCGGAACCATTCATAGTCGAGGGGGAGGATGAAGATACCGACCCTATTGTTCCAAAGTCATCAACCACTTCTAAACCCTTCGATAATCTGCCAGATGAACCACTCACAGAAACTCATTCAGAGCGTCCCGAATCTCCACTCACAGATATAGAATCTGATCCCATCCCTCAACCCAGCCACCCTAAGCAATCTGCAGCCCCGAAACCTGGTCAACTTGCACCCCCAGACTTGCGCAAATGTCCCACCACAGCTGGAATTGCAGCAACGGCACTTGAAGACAAGTCAGAATCAGATGATGATGATGAACCAGACAGCTATTCACTGGTTGACTATGCCATGATGGTGGATGTCGAACCAGTAACCATGAAGGAGGCACTAAGTGGTCCTGATGAAGGGGAATGGTGCGAATCAATGCTTGCAGAGATAAAGCAGTGCGAGAAGAAGAAAGCATGGGAGGTGATGAAAAGAGAAGATGTTCCCACAGACGCAAACATCGTGGGTACAAGGTTTGTCTACCGGGTCAAACGAAATGAAACTGGCAAGCCCGAAAAGGCTAAGTCCCGTTTTGTAGCTCAAGGATTCTCCCAGATCCAAGGCGTTGACTACTTCGACACCTATGCCCCAGTTGTCCATCTTCCTACTCTCCGCATCCTACTCTCCATGGCTGCCTCTCGAAATGCAATTATAGACCAAGCCGATATCAAAAATGCATACCTGCATGCTGACATCACCGAGGAAATCTATATCAAGTTCCCAAACAGATATGAAGAATTCTTCACAATCCCGGAACACCTCAAAGGTCAGAACATTTATGCCAAGCTGCGCAAATGTCTGTACGGCACAAAACAAGCAGGATGTGGCTGGTATCAGACCCTGAAGGCAACAATGATCTCTCTAGGATTCACTGTCAGCAATGCAGATGAGGCCGTTTTCTACCGGATCAAATCAGAGACCAAATATACCATTGTCGCTGTTGCCACAGATGACTTCACTATCATCGCAGACTCCCAAAATGAATCAGATCGATTCAAACAAGAAATAGGCTCACATTTCGAGCTAGTTGATCTCGGACCCATACATTGGCTCTTGGGGATGCATATCACTCGGGACTGGGAAAGGCGCACCATCAGCATTGGACAGCCAGTGTACATTGACCAGATCGCAAAACGATTCAGAGTTCAGGACATGGCACCATTTGCGACGCCAATGGAAGCGAATCTTGATCTAAACCCAGATTCACCCTCCATATCCACGGAATCTGTTATGCCACGCGAAAAAGCACTCTATCGCGAGCTACTAGGGTCCCTCATGTATGTCGCAGTTGGATCCCGCCCTGAAATCAGCTATCCGGTATCAGCATTATCACAATTCATGGAAGACCCACGTTCAACTCACCTAAAAGCGGGATTCTGAGTCCTCCGTTATCTCAAGGGTACGCGTGATCAATGGCTCGTAATCGGTGGTCCTGGCATCAGTCCTAAGGGCTATCATGATGCAGCATATGCCAACCAGCCTGGATGAAAGTCTATGTCTGGATTTATCCTATTCATGGATCAAGGTGCTGTTATGTGGACATCGAGAAAGCAACCAATTGTTACTGTCTCCACCAGTGAATCAGAATATGTTGGACTCACACCAGCATCGAAGAACATGATATGGCTTCACAAACTCCTCTCAGAGCTCTCCATATTCGTTGCAAACCCTTCCATTTACCCAACAAACCCTACTATCCTCTTCTCTGATAGTCAAAATGCACTTTCTATTGCCAAGGATTCAGTATTCCATGAACGAACGAAGCATATTGGAGTTCGGTACCATTTCATTCACCAAACCATCGAACAGGGCCACATCAAACTGATGTACTGCCCAACTGATAATATGGTTGCCGACATCCTCACGAAGCCGCTGGCTCGTCCAAAATTCAAGAAGTTTACAGAGGCACTGGGCATCATGTAAGCAAACCATTTACGTTTCGAGGGGAAGTGTTAGATGTAGAAATAGTATGATATGCACACGTTCACTTACCTATTTGATATTCCTTCCTTTTTCGGCATATCACACTGTTCCACACATCTCAGCTTTCAACCATAACGCTGAGATGTGAGTACCTACTATACATATCTATCCTTGACCGTATTTACTCATTACCTATGTAGTAACATTACAATGTTTTATCCTAGGTAAATAACAAAGCTTTCAACCATAACGCTGAGATTAACGTTATGACGTTTTATCCTAGCGTCCGTTCTCTTCCGAAAACTTTTTCCTCGTTCACCACGTCCATGCTCCTACCTTGTTAACTCCAACAGAAAGAAGGAATGATCTGATATGATGAAAGGATCTATATCTCTTGAGATCAAAAACTGCATGGTAAAATCATTGCCACCTGCTATGACCATGCTACTGCTGGTCATCCTGGCATTGCCAAGACTAAGAAACTGGTACTGCAAGAGTATCAGTGGCCCAAAATAGGAAATGACATCACTGCATATATCAAAGCATGTGAAATCTGCCAATGAGGCAAATCATCAACACAGGCCTAAGCTGCTCTGCTTCATCCAAATATGGTCCCATTGTCTCTCTGGATTCACATTTCTGTCAATATGATTACTAGATTATCAGACTATAATGACTATGATGCCATCATTGTCATAGTTGATCAATTCTCAAAAGCGATCATCTCAATTGCCTGCTCAACCAAACTTACTTTGGAAGGATGGGTGAAGATTCTATGAAATGAGGTCTATGGGAAATACAGCATGCCCCAAGTGGTCATATCAGACAGAGACCCTCAATTTGTGTCCAAATTCCTGAACAATCTTTACTGACTCCTAAACATCAAATGCAATGCTTTAACCATCTATCACCTCCAGAAAGACAGAGCTAATCAAGAAATCAAAAAATACCTTTAGCTATTCATTAACTATCAACAAGATAACTGGGTGGAGTGGCTGGCTCTCACTGCCTTTCAACACAACAACCAAATACACTCAGCAATGGGAAAAACTCTATTCTTTATAAACTATGGGTGACATCTCAACATTGCACAAACAGAATGACATCAAACCACCACCTCTGCCTCTGTGGATTTTGTGACCATAATGATGAAAATCCATGCAGAAACTAAGACAGCCTTTGAAAAAGCTGCCACAAGTATGAAAATCCAGTATGATAAACATTGCTATACAGCTCATGAATACTCTCCCAACAACAAAGTCTGGCTGGACATAACCAATCTCCATCTGCCACAACCCAAATGCAAACTGGCTGACAAGTGCACCAGCCCCTTTGCAGTAATAGCAAAAGTAGGTGCCAGTGCCTACAAACTGAAACTATCCAACACCTGGAAGATCCATGATGTCTTCAACAAAACACTACTAACACTGTATATTGGCCCCACATTCTCTAACCAAGAATGACCACTGTCTCCACCATCTGACCTTGTCAATGATGAAGAACACTACAAAGTCAACTAAGTGCTGAATCATAAACTATAAAAAATCAAGGCAAAAGGTGGTGGCATGACAACTACAATTGATTATCTCATCAGCTAGAAGGGTTATAGGCTAGAATCTAATCAATGGGTAAATAAAAAGCTTATAAATGCTAATGATACTATACATGACTATGAAATATTCTTAAATTAAGCTATCAGGACAATAATCTTAAGGAGGAGGTAATATTATGATTTTCTATCTTTTTCCTTTCTTTTGATCCCTATTTATGCTTAGTCAGGGCATCAGAACAGGCACTTAAGATTGTGAGACAAAAGCTTAGTCATCACAACTGGCCAAATCTGTTATTGTCTTTCAATGCAACAGCATTGCCTAACAATGCAACCAGCCTTTTATATACAGTAACAATGCTCTAGAACAATGAGCACAAAAGACAGAGAGATACATAATAAGTATGTAGTATTATTAGCAGACCTTGTATAGTATTTAAGGAGCTCACTCTCACTGGTAAATCCCCAGCTTTGAGCTAAAGTTTATACATCCTCATTTTACTCTTGAGCAAATCACACAAAGTCTTGAAGCACAGGAAATCAACAAACAGTACACTAAGTGGACTCTAATGGAAGGCTTAAATATAAAGCCACACTAGTTTATCATATGCTAGTTGATCACATATGACTTGAGCCTAACAGTTATGGTCAGAGCCTTGAAGAGGAAGATGACTGGTTGCTACTTCTCTTCTTGTTCTTGGAACAATACAGTGTCTATCACTTTCTCACTTGAGTCAGCTTTGACTCAGAACCTGCCATCTTGACTTGGGATAGCTAGTATTACATTCTTGGTGAGTTGGCATTTCAGGTTGTCAAAGGTGATCTATTGTGATAGTTCTCATGTCCAGAGGGCATTACCAGTTAGCTGCATTATTAGTCAGATGATCTTGCTGTAGTCTCATATAAATCACCAATTTTTATTGGTGAATCTCAAAAAGGATTGTAATTCCTTCTTTCTTGTTGATTCTGGCCATTCAACCACTCTGGCCACCTTGATTGGATCTATGCAAATACTTCCTTGGCTAATAATGACTCCCAAGTACTCCATCTCCAATACTTCAAATTTGCATTTCTCTGTTTTGAAGAATAATTTGTGTTTTCTCATTAGAGCCAGGACTTGTCATACCAGTTTTCTATGCTCCTCCTTTGTTTTTGACATAATGAGAATATCATTGAAATAGATTGTTACCTTTCCAGTGGTGATGAGGTCTTTGAAAATGTTATTCATCATCTATTGAAAGGTAGCTGGTGAGTTTATGAGCCCAAAGAACATGACAGTGGGCTTAAACAGCCTGTGATTTATCCTGAAGGTGGCCTTCCATTCATCTCTCTCTTTGATGCAGATATTATTATATTTCCATTGTATGTCTAATTTAGTGTAATATTTGGCATCCTGCAACTTGTCCATTAGTTCTGAGATTAGAAAAAGAGGATAATGGTTTTTGATCATTATCTCATTCAACTTCTGATAATCTTAGACAGGTTGAAGCTTTCCATCCTTCTTTTTGATAAAGAAGAATGGCAAAGCCATAGACAATTTTGATGGTCAGATTCATCTGCTGAATAGGTTCTCATCCAGGAACTTATTGAGCTCTTATTGCTTGTTGTTCTTGAGAGGATATGTTTTGCAGTCTAGATTAGCATTGGCATTGGGGATTAATTCGATAGTGTGGTCTCACAGCTTGGGCTTTGGGAGTTCATCAAAGCTTTTCTTTTTGAAGAGATCTTTATAGTCTTGGACCTACTCAGATACCATCTCTTTGAACATTTTCTCCTCTTTTTCTGCTGCTGCCTTTGCTGCTAAGTCATTAGCATGATGCATGGCCCAAATGTGCAGGGCCTGTTAGATATCAATGATAAGAATGATTTCTCCATTCTCTATTTCCTCATCCCATCAGTCCTCTAGATCCTCATCTGATAATTTGAATGAGATTTTATAGCATTTACAGCATGCAAAGGTGATCTTTCCAGTTTTTCAATTGATCAGCAGGTTGTGACAGATCAACCAGTCATGACCAAGAAACACTTCTTTCATTCTGAGGTCAGTGACTGTGAGATCTATTCATTTGACATGATCACTGATTATGAGTCACAGCTCAATGAACTCAGTGATAGACTCAGCTTGGTTTTTGGTTCCACCTGCATTATAGACTGAGATTGGAGCAGCAGTAGCTCATATTGATAGTTGGTGCTTATTGATGAAAGCATGATTGATGGAACTGCTAGTGCAGCTGCTGTCAACCAGTATAGTTATCACATGAGTGGAGCAGTTGGTGAGTGTCTCGATTTGGGCTTTGATCATTAAGTCACATCTCTGGATCTTAGTTTGTCAGATGTATTGCTGCAGTTTCTTTAGCTTGTTAAGCCATTTCAGAGTCTGACACCTTTCTGCATTCTTCATCCCTTCAATGATTTCATCAATGACTTCCTTGACTTAGGTCTTGTATACTCAGTTTATCAGTTCCAGTATAGATTGTGCCAGTTCTGGTCTTCTGTGCAGTGTAGAAGGATGTGAGGGTGGCACTGGCACTGGACTTCAATGAGGAATTGGTTTTCCCATTAGAGATAGAGGATTTCTTGTCAGGTGTGAGTCCAGCATTCACTACCTTCTGTCTGAGTCATTCCTTATTTATCACTATAATGTGATCTTTCTATGTGTCATACCTCTTCAGAATATTCATTCTGATATTGGAGATCATTAAGATATAGGATGTGGGAACATTGAATTTCAGATATTCCACTATATGCTTATTATCATTGATGCTTTCTTATACTCCTACAAGAGTAGTGAGTCATTCTAGCTTATCAAAGTACTTACTAGCAATCTTATCCCTTAATATTTATAGATCCTTCATTTTATTTTTGTGTATCTCTTAGACCACCAAATTGACAAACTTGTCATATACTATCTGTTTGAATATTGATCATAAGGAGAATTAGTGATGTTGTCAGATGGTGGAATATAGAATTGGAGAAATCAAGACTCACTATCATTTGGTCTTGCTCTCAAAGTATGAGGCCATAAAAGCTATCTTATTTATGTCAGTTCCAAGATATATGATATATATCTCAAAATATTATTCACAATCAATCAGAAACTGATTGATATCATCTAACACTCCTTTAAAGGGGTGAAGAGTGTGAACAAGATCTGGCTTGCACTGTATCATAGCTGCATTGTGGGCTAGTGCACCTATAGAGTTCAGATACTCATCAAAAGATGGTTGGTGAAGGTTGGCAGGTGGATCAGGGAAGGAGTAAAGAGAATTATTATCAGCAATGGGACTTTCTTATGAGGCAGCTTTCTTTTATACAATTACCCTATCTCTGATGGTAAACCCTAAGCATATGGCTTCAGAGTCATCTTTGATTGGTTTCTTTTCTGTCCTACTTTCAGTAGCTTTGTCAGGTAGTAGTTGGATCTCTAATAGTTGATTACCTTGGCCAGTCCAGGGGTTTTGAAATCTGATGAGCCAGGTTGTTGGCTAGGATCAGGTTTGGGACAGCCAAATTGCTGAGGATTAAACTGATAGCATGGAGTGGGAATATCAGCTTAGCCTACTGTGAACTGATAGTACTGTGTATACAGTGTATTTCAGAGTGATAGGTGGTGACTACAGCATTGGCTGGACATCAAACCTTGATTGGTATAGTGCTATCTCTTTGAGCTATTCTTCTAGATGTCAGATGTTGTAAGTGTTAATAGCATATTCAGTGGTGGAATATTATAAAATATCCCCCTATTCTTCTGTATCTGCATTAATATATAAAATTCCCATTTGCAACATCAGCCATTTGATATCACACCATAAAAATATTACCTCTGTCTCATACAGATCCTGATACTCTCCTACCCTCACTCTCTGTATTTCTTCTTCCAATGCTTTTTCATCTATATCCTCTAGTACATAGTCAATGAATTTATGAGACTCCTCACTGTCCTTCATTCTCTCATTGTCCCCTTCCTCACCATCTTTGTTGTTCTCCTCAAGGAGAGAAGCAATAGCCTGGTTAAAGAGACTTTTCATGGAAGGTTTGATAGTCACTGGAGAGCTGCTAGAGCTGGATGCTGGATCCAGCCTCAGCATTGGAGGAAGCAGAAGTGATGGTGAAGACTGTTCAGAGACTGGTTCTAACCTAAGCATCATATCTGTTGCTGCCAGCCACTTGTGCTGCCTTCAAGCTTTTGCTATAGACTTGGAAGTTTTGGTAAAACCTCTTATTAAGAAACTGTCAAGTGACTCAGCTTCTGAGATACTCTTAGAGAGCATAGTCAGAGATATGAGCATTGAGAGATACTCATAGCATATAGAAGTTGAGAATAGACTCATCACTCTCATTGGCAGTGTCAATACTGAGGGTGTGTCAGAAAGGGGAATATTTGAGGGTTTTAGAGCTAATGGTTTATCAAGGAGGATAGAGGACACTATCTCTATTCTCTCTTTGGTCAATCTTGCTCAGAGTGACAGGGCTGTAAGGTTCTGTCTATGAGTCACTTTTGGTGGTATTAGGCTCTCAAAAGACTGGGGTTGAGAGCTCAGATCAGAGGCTATATCAGTTTAAAAAGCCACTTTTCAAGTGGATGGCCTCAGCTTCTTGCTGCTGCTGGCATCTCTGCTGATTATACTCTGCTTCTTCAGACTCTTACTGAGCCTCTATCTGGGTGTGCTCTGCAAGATCCTCTTGAGCTTGCTTGGGGTCAGTCCAGGCTCATTCATCTCATAATCTGTAATAATGTTGTGATATATCATCAAAGTTAAAGAGAATGTTAAGGTCTCAGTCTGGGAAGAGATAGTGGATAGTCTTGGCTCTGGTGTCCTCTGCTGCAATAAGTGTTGACTTGGCTGCTGGCTGGTCTGTCTTATAACTACTATGATGGAAGTGGTCAGAACTTCCTGACAGTATCATGTAGAGAGATCTGTGGCTGTGGTTTCCTGTGTTTGGCAAAATACTTCTGGGTCTTGAAGCCACTTTAGTAGCATCAAGAGAGTCTTAAGTGCAGTTAGCAATCCTAGGAGTTCTGCTGGCAGTGAAAGAGTTGGAGAATGATGAGTTATCAAAGAAGTCTGCAGAGAGGTTCTCATCCTTATGGTTAGGAACAGAGAGTAGGACCTATGAGTTCTGAAATTCTGTGAAGTGAGTGTTCTGGTTTCTGCTGTCTGATTATCTGAGAGAATATTAGTATCCTTTTTCTTCTTGAACATCTCTCATATGCATACCACTAGGCCTAACTTCTGGTAAGAGACACTCTGTGGGCTGGTGGGATGTTCTTCTGGATTTGAGGATGTCATGTAGTGGGAGGTCAGAGGTTATGTTTTGTAGTACATGGCAGATATTTTGAAACTCCTGATAGTGTCTAATTGCTCAAGCTGTGATTGATTGGTATTCACAGCATAGCTGTATAATCACCAATAATCCCAACAATATTCTGATGATAGAGATAAGGAGTTCAAAGAACTCATAATCAAAGTTAGGGTCTGATATATTAATAGATAGCATTCAGTTTCCTTCATACTATAGTGCATGAGAAAAGGAAAAAAGAAGCTTTGAGCTAATTGTTAGACCTAAGCTGCACATAATCTGAAACATGTGATAAACTGATGTCACTTCACACTTCAAGTGGAATTTCAGAGTTCACTATTGTGAATATAGATCATGATGTGACAAGACCTTAGAGATTGGCTCAAGAGTAGAATAGTATAGATAAAATTTAGCTTGAAGCTGGAGTATATCAGCAAGAGCTGTCCTACTTATATACATGTCTGTTGTACTACTATAAATACTTCTACTTATTATATTCACACTGGTTATTATGCTCATTGTCCTTGAGCATTATTACTATCTACAATAGTGTTCTTGTGCATCATTGGACAATGCTGTTGCATCAAAAGACAATGATCAACTGGGCTTATTGTGATGACTAAGCCAGTCCCACAATCCTAAGCACTGGTTTAGGCACTCTGACTAAGCATAAATAGAGGTTAAGTTTGAGAAAAAGAATTAAAGTCAGGAGAAATTATAATAAAAAGCAAAGTTGAGCAGACTCCAGATAGAAATAATGATATTTTAGATGATTCTGTGGATGCTGGAAATGCTAAATCAAAAGGAGAAACAGTTCTTAATATGCCATCAATCAAATTAAAGTTTCTAATATAGTATAGGAAAACAATCAAGCTATACAACAAATCAGCTCAGATTGCATCAAAAATCCAACTGAATTACTGAACACTTTATAATCCAAGTGCACAAGCTGTGAAAACATTGAAACAACAGTATATCTCAGAAGAATCATCTTTAGAAGCTATAAATATTGCAATAGATTGTATATATATTGAGGAAACTGCAGACAATCTCAGTGATGAGCTATTAAGCCTTGAAGAAGCTAAAACAAGGCATCATTGGAAGAAAGCAATAGATGAAGAATACAATCTATTGACTTCTCTAGACATATGACAGCGGAAAGAATTACCTAAAAACAGATCACTTATGGATTGCAAGTGAACTTAGAGATTGAAAAGAGATGGTGATGGAAAAATCACCAGATACAAGGCTAGACTTGTTGCAAAAGAATTTTCACAGGTACCTGGAATTGATTTCTTTGAAACATATGCATCTATTGTTGGGCTAGACATATTCCATCTACTTATGGCAATTGCTGCTCAAAGAAATCTAATCATTCATGGAATGGATATTGTTGGAGCTTACTTAAATGGTAAACTCAATAAATCCATCTATATGGCATAGCCCTCTGAATATTCAAATGAGAGTGGAAAAGCAGTACACCTCAAATTAACATTGTTATAGACTCAAGCAATCTGGCCAAGTTTAGAATGATAAATTAAATGCCATATTTTTGAGACTAGAATACATCAGATTGATCAGTGATCAATGTGTGTACATCAGACAAATGAGTTCTGGTCCCATAATTATAGCTATACATATTGATGATATGATATTGCTTGCTTTAGATGATGAAACCATATCTAAAATAAAAGAAGAGCTTAAGAAGCTAAATATCACAGACATGAGAGAGATTCAATATATACTGAGCATGAAGATAGACAAGAATTGGAATAAGGGCACTATCACTCTATTCCAGAAGGCATATATTCTCAAAGTACTTGAGAAAATAGGCATAAATGACTGCAAACTGGTCAAAATAGCTATGGACCTGAATGTACAGCTAGAGAAAATTCTGATAAAAGACCCATAAGGCATTGACACAGCTATCAGGCAATATTACCATACTGGTGTCAGATCTCTAATGTATGTGGCCAATGGATCTCAGCCTGACATTGCACTGCTGTCACTGAATTAAGCAAGTATGTGCAGAATCCAGCTGCTGAACATGTCACAGCCTTGAAGTGAGTTTTCTGCTACCTGAAGAAAACTCTAGACTTTGGAATCACATATGGAGGAACTATAAATGAGCTGATATCTTATTTAGACTCAGACTGGAGAGAAGACAGAACAGATAAAAGATCAACATCTGGTTATGTCTGTACTTATGTAAGAGGAGCTGTCACTTGGAGCTCAAAAAAACAGCCCACTATAGCTTTATCCACTATGGAAGCAGAATATATGGCCCTTGCACACACAACCCAGAAAGTAATTTGGCTACAAGCACTCTTAACTGAATTAGGATTGCCACCTTATAAAATGACTACTATTTTCATTGATAATCAATCAGCAATCAAATTCACTGAGAACCCTATATTTTATGTATGATCAAAGCATATAGACATATAACATCACTTTGTTTATAAGCATATGGCTTCAAACAAAGTCAAGGTTCAGCACTGCATATTAGAGGAGAACTTAGTAGATATATTCACTAAAAGTCTATCAAGACTATTATATGAGTATCTATTTGCAGATATTCTAGGAACTTGAAATTGAGAGAGTGTGTTGAGATAGCAATTCTGAGCAAGTACAAGAATGTACTTGAAGATGCTATGTCAATCAGTGGCAGCTGACTTAGACTGTGATCTGGACTTATTTAGTATTTCATAGAAAGCTCTTGAAGTAGTACAAAATGTATTTAAGTAGAATATCTCTCTCTCAAGAGGCAAATCTAATTCTCTGTACTCTACTTTATACTTACAACAGCTGTCAGGTCATTGGTGTGATGCATTGCTCATATATAAATAGCTTCCTCCATATTCATAGTGGGGATCATTTTCCTCTCTTCTATCTTCTCATTTCACTTATTGTCTTTATCTTTATTGGATAAGACAAAAGGAGTTTTGCAACATTGGTATCTAGTGAATGTGATCTGCCCTATCTTTCAGTTGATTAAAGGATTGTGCCAGATTAGCCACTCATAACTAAAGAAGATTTCCTTGGTCCTAAGGTCAGTGACAGCTAAGTTAATGCATTTAGCATGATTCCCTATCACCATTCAAAGTTCAATGAATTTGGTAATCAAACCAGCTTGGTTTTGAGTCCCATTAGTATGGTAGACTGGGACTGAGGCTGCAGTGGCTCTGATGGAAACATTGTGCTTAGTAATAAAAGCATAATTAATCAAGCTCCTAGTGCATCTGCTGTTGATAAGAGCAGAAGTTGTATGCATTGTCTGATTAGTTAGAGTTTTAATCTGAACCTTTATAACTAGATCCTTGCTGATCACCTTTTGTCATTGGATATATCACCAGGGTTTCTGAAGCTTATCCAGTCATTCTAATACTCAGTTTTATTCAGCCTTTTGCATTTCTTCTATCATCTCATTGATCACTTCTTCTGCTCATGCTTTGTGTACCCAGTTTTTGAGTACTGCTTTTACTTCTTTTTTGGTCTTGGCATTTTAAATAGCATGCCAAGTCCATTCCATATCAAACAGTTTTAATCATTCAGTAGGAGTCTCTCTCTCTGTTCAGCCTACAGGCATTTCAGTTTTTGATGTTTGTGTTTTCTTTGATGTTTTTGGTAGAGCAGATTAGAGTATATTTAAATGTGTGGATAATTTACTCATAACTACAGAGGTACTATAAGTTTATTCAGCAGCTATTTGTTATGATTTTTCATCTTTTCTTTTCTTTAACTCCTATCTTCACTTAGTCAAAGCATCTAATCAAGTGCTCAAGCACTATGGGATCTGCTTATGCAATTATAATAGGCAGACTGAGCTTATTGTTCTGTGACAGCATCAAACCCCTTGATGACAGACAATACCCTTTTGTAACAGTAATGATGACTAAAGACAAGGACACCATAGTATAGAAACACATAATTAGTAGATATATATTTATCCAGAATGCAAAACAGTATATAAGTAATATAGCTCTCACTGTACATACCCAGCTTTAAGTTAAAGTTTATTTTATATCATTCTTCCTTAAGCTGACTTGTCTTTGGCCTTATAGCACTTCACCCATAAAGCACAATAGTGGACTCAGGTGTGACTGTATGAATATGATATAGCATCTGTTTATCACATGTTTGAGTCATGTGCAGCTTGGGCTTAACAATTAGCTCAAAGCTTCTAGCTTCTCTTTCTTTATGTACACCAGCATAAAAGAAACTGAATGCCATCAACCAATAAAATCACCACTGACTTCTTGAAAATCTTGGGAGCCATAATTGACACCTTGCTAGGATTATCCACCATTACCATTCTCTGCTACAGAAGCCAGTCAATTACTGCATGGGTAGTCAGATACTATCAAATTCTCAGAACTATCTGTTGATAACTCCAGAATGTCTTGCTCATTCTCCTCTTCCACAATCTTCCATCAGAGCCTTCCTGAACCTCTGATAAGCCTGAGAAAGGAACCATACCAGAAGCCACCAACAAGATTCTGGCTCAGGAAAATATTCTGAAAAGGTAAGAAGATAATCAGTATTCTCTATGACTCTCTCAAATATGATCTCTTAGAAATAATAGTCAGGTTCCAACATATCTCTCTCCAGTCTCAGACCATGAAGACAAGAACATCCTCAATGACTTCTTTAATATTATACTGACTCCTAACCCTTTCTCTGCCTTCTCTGAGCATAAAATTGGAGACTGCTTGAAACTCTCTTGATGCTACCTGAGTGGCTTGAACCTCTAAAACCCACTATTAGATCTCTAAAAGGGAAAGCTCCCATATCCTTAGATCCCCTCAAAATTTTGTTGATCCAGCAGACTGAAAAGCTGCAAGAATACTTTTTCAGTGAAGCAACCTATTTAGTATTTGGATTAAGTGGAAAGGTAGCAGCATTGAGCAGCAGAGAGCTGCAAACAAAGAAGCCTTCTGGCAGCAGTATTATGCTAGACAGATCAAGCTATAAGACTCAGTGTCTTAGAGCTCTAATAACCTATGAAGGTATGGATTAGAACATCACAGAACTCCTTCATGCTCTGCCTCTGTCAGCTCTAGTTGGCTCTCAATCAGATCTAACTCTGCTGATATACCAATTTCTGAAACACCTAACAACTCTGCTACTCATCAATCCAGCTCTATTGCTATCTATGACTTCATTCTCTGATGATTTCTCTGAGATCCAGTTGCTTGACTATTCTTCAATAACAACTTCCTTAAGTAGTTCTGCTAGTATTGCCAAGAACTGGAGAAGCAAAAAGAGGGAAGTGACAGTGATTTCAGTGGGAAATCTGACCCTCAACTACTTTGATGTTGGATCATTCCTCCTCCTAAGGCCAGGCCCATTCAAACTTCTGATAGTGGTGAACCAGGGCCCAGCTGAAACCACAGACAGCTCTCTGGCAATAGTATATGAGGCACCACCTTTTTATGACCTGCCTGAAGACTTTCCTGAAGAAGTCAAGGAGACCATAGATGAGAAATGGCTTATCAAGACCATCCTCTGAGAGAAGGCAAAGGAATTTAATCAGATATATCAACAGCAGCTACAGGAGATCCTCTGAAATGTTGGCTGGAGGCTAATACCATTAGAGAAGAAGTATTTGGCAATAAATGATCAGGAAAGAATTGACATTTTGCAGTATTATGCTATGAAGCAAGCCATCTATATATAATCATATATGATCAGAGAATCCAATAGCAGAGTTACTACTGTATTAGTCTAGGTTTGATATCCAACCTATACTGATTACTCCATCAGTAACTCTAAAACAAGCTGTTTCCATGCCACTCTCTATCTGAACCACTCAGACTCCCACTCTGCAATGACACTCTCAACCAGCTGGGAAGCCAACTCTGGTTTGACACTTCTGGAGAGGTCAAGGAAGTCAGTCCTCAAGGGATAGCCATCTGCAAATGAAGCTAGCACTAGTGGACAGGCCCAGAAAGATGATCCAGAAGCTGTCAAACTAGGATTCACTGTCAAGAATGGATGGATAGTCCAGAAAGAAGCAACAGATCCAACAGACAGTCTAGTTGTCAACAACAACTCTCTTTATTTATTTCTCAGGCCTTCTGCTGAATGGAAATACCCTTCATTCAACAGTATCTGAACCTGATGAGGGTGCTGATCCTGAATTCTGCTCTTATTCAGTGCAAACCCAACCTAGTACAAAAGCTGTGCCTCTTTAAAAGGGTGTCTAATGATATCAACCATTTCCTCATCAACTGTGAATAATATTTTGAGGTAGACTCAGCATATCTCACTGCTAACATCTATTGAGTTTTGTTCACCACATCTTATTTCAAGAACAAGACTAAAACCTGATAGATTCTGATATTCTCCAACTTCTACTCTATGACTAAAGGGTATTATCAGCTGCTATTCTGAGCCATCTTTAAACAGATGGTCCAAGACAAGTTCATTGATCCAGCAATTCAAGAAGTCCACAAGAACCAGATAAAGAAACTCCAGATAGGAGATAAGATGGCCAAAAAGTACTTCAATAAGCTGAAACAACTTGCTAAATTGGCTGGGGTCTACAATGACACTGACAAAGATGAACACATGGTTGAAATGCTCAAGATTAGCATTTCTTCCTTCTATATGAAGATCATCTCCAACATTAGTGTCAATATTCTGAAAGGATATGATGAGTGGAAGAAACAGGTGACTGTCATAAACAAGGAATGCCAATGACAGAAGGCAGCAAACATTTACCAGCAGAACAATCACAAACTCAACTGCCTCAACTAGAGAAAAACTGACAAGTCATCTCCATCCACCTCTAAATCCAAAAACACCACCCTCTCATACAGTATACAGAAGACAGACACTAGAACAACCTACACAGAAACTGAAAAGCCAATGAACATAGACCATATAAAGAAGAAGAGTAAATGTTTTAATTATAGAGAAAGAGGATATCTGTCATGAAACTGTCTGAAAAAAAAGTGTATAAGAGAAGATATATAGATGCAGATCACTAAGTTACAGAAGGAAGCAGATAGACTTGAAGAGAATGGAAAGGATACAAAGATTGAAGAGATAAAAGATAGGGCCAACAAGTGAGTGATTCCACTTGATCAGCCAACAAACTTTACAGTGTGTCTCATGTAGCTGCTGGACAGACTTATGTACCCTCTGCAATTATCCCTACCTATATGCATTTGAATATACCCTGTATCACAACTATCATGAGATCACCTAAAGAATTGCCAAAAACCAAAACTCAATCACTTACAGGCCAAACCAGAGGAGAGGCCCTCACTAGCTAGCTCAAGCTATTTGAAACAGAATAGATATGTGGGCCATCAAAGATGCAAAGATAGAGAAGGAGGCAAACGTGGTACTCAAAAACTGGGTATACTAAATATGAGCTAAAGAAGTCATTGATGATATGATCAAAGAAATAAGAAAGGCAGAACAATGCTGAGCTCTAGAATGGCTTGACAAATTATAGGGGCCACAGAAGTACATCTAATAGCAGAAAACCACTGAAAGGAACTTGATCACTAAAGCACAAATTGAGACCCTCACCTCCAGAGCCACCCATACTATCACAGCCTTGGTTGACAGTGGCTGTACTAGAAACTCTATTAATCATGCTTTTGTTACTAAGCACAATCTTCCAACTCAAGCAACCACTGCTCTGATTCCTGTATACAATGCAGATAGAATAAAGAACTAAGCTGGTTTGATTACTGAGTTTGTCAAACTCTGCCTGACTATTGAGAATCATGCTGAGCAGATTGACTTGGCTGTCACTGACCTCAGCACCAAGAAAATCTTTCTTGAGTATGACTGGCTGATCCAACACAACTCATTGATCAATTGGATGACTGGCTGAATCATCTTTATATGCTGTCAGTATCAAAAAACACTGTTCAAACTATCAGATGAAGATTCAGAAGACTGATGAGATGAGGAGATGAAGGACAGTGAAACAATCCTTGCTATCAATATGGAGCTGGCAATTTATATTAGGGCAATATATCATACTAATGATCTGGCTGTAAAGGCCAACTCTGAGAAGAAGGTCAAAATGTTCAAAGAGATGGTGCTGAAATAGGCATGAGACTATCAGAATCTATTCAATAAGAAAAACTTCAATAAGTTGCCAGAGCTAAAACCCTGAGACCATGCAATTGAACTAACCTCTAACACAAATACCAACTTGGATTGTAAAGTATATTCTCTCAGTCACTCAGAACAACAAGAACTCAACAAGTTCTTAGACAAAAACTTGTCCAGTGGCTGTACCTGACCCTCAAAGTCCCTGATAGCATCTTTCTTCTTCTTTATGAAAAAAAAAGATAGGAAACTTTGACCAGTTCAAGACTATCACAAGTTAGATAAAATGATGATCAAGAATTGCTACTCTCTTCTCTTGATCTTTGAACTCATAGACAAATTGTGAGGAGCTCAATACTACTCTAAACTTGATGTTAGATGAGAATATAACAACATATGGATCAAAGAGAGAGACAAGTGGAAGGCAGCATTCTAAATGAATCATAGACTCTTTGAGCCTACTGTTATGTTCTTCAGACTGACCAACTCATCTACAACCTTTCAATGGATGATGAATGACATCTTCAAGGATCTCATTACCACTGAGAAGGTCACCATCTATCTCAATGACATTTTCATCATATCCAAAGATCAAAATGAGCATTGATGACTGGTCTGACAAGTATTTGACCTTATGAGAAAGCACAAACTGTTTCTCAAAGCTGAGAAATGTGAATTCAAGGTATTGGAAATAGAATATCTCAGAGTTATTATCAGTAAAGAAAGCATTCACATGAATCTGATAAAGGTGGCAAGAGTAGTGGAATGGCCAGTGCCAATAAAGAAGAAAGAATTACAATCATTCTTAGGATTCACCAATTTCTATTGCTGGTTCATTCAGAACTACAGCAAGATCATCCAACCCATGACACAGCTAATAAGAAACACTCCTTGAATGTGGAGATCCTCACAACAAAATGTATTTGACAATCTAAAGAGATAATTAACAAAAGATATTGTGTTGGCCATGCCAACAGAGGAGAGAAGATTCTGAGTAGAGGTGGATTCAAGCAAGAAAGCTATAGGTGCCATGCTATTCTAGAAACAGAAGGGGAAATAACATTCAGTGGCTTTTCTCTCAAAGGCATTAACTATTATAGAATGCAACTACAAGATTTACAACAAGAAACTCTTGACCATCATGCTTGCTTTGGCTAAATAGTGACACTACCTGATTAGAGCAATTCAAACATTTAAGATCTGGACTGACTATCAGAATCTCTGGTATTTCTGACTTTTCCAGAAACTCAATCAACAACAAGCATATTAGATCATGAAACTTTCTAAGTACCAGTATATACTATACTATAAAGCAGGAACTGCAAACAAAAAGGCTGATCTGCTGAGTTGATATATGGACCACAATCAAGGAGGAGAGGACAATAAAGATATGACACTGTTAAAGCCTAAGCATTTCTGAGTCATGATAATGCCAATGAAAGAGGAGACCCAGAAGCAGATCAAGAGTGCATCAAGAAGGATCAAGCTATAGAATCAACACATCACTCCTTCAATCAATCATAAATGAGGCATGACAAAAAACAATGATCTAATCTATTATGATAGACAGATCTATATTTCTTAAGACCATCACCTCTGAGGAGAAATAATCACTATCTACTATAATCACATGACTGCTGGACACTCAGAGATTACAAAGACTAAAGAGCTGATACTGCATGAGTACTGGTGGCTAAAGATGAGGTAGGATATCAAAAATATATGAAAGGATGTAAGATCTGCCAGTGAACAAAGTCTTTGATACAGGCATAAGCCACTCTGCTCTATCCTAATGAAATACCAATAGAGCTCTGGATACATATTTCAGTTGATATGATCACTGAGTTATCTGACTGTCATGAATATAATGCAATCATCATTGTTATTGATCACTTCTCCAAGGCTATCATACTAGTTGCATGCTCCACTGAATTGACTTCAGAGGGGTGAGCCAAGATTCTTCATGATAAAGTATATACAAAACATGGTATACTGTAGGCTGTTATCTCTGACTATGGCCCACAATTTATATTCAAATTTCTTAATGACTTATATTGGCTTCTAAACATCTGAGGCAATGCCTCTATGGCATATTATCCTCAAATAGACAGGCAGACAGAATGTGCCAATCAGGAGATAGAAAAATATCTCTGAATATTTATCAACTATAGACAGGATGACTGAATAGAGTGGCTCGCTCTTACAGCATTCCAACACAACAACTATATCCATTCTGCTACTGAAAAGATACCATTCTTCATCAACCATAGCTGACACTCTCAGATCACTAAGACCAATAAGCACCACATATCTACTCCCACTTCCTCTAACTTTACCTTCTTTATAACTAGAATCCACACTGCACTTGAAAAAGCTACCTCTGTAATAAAGACTCACTATAACAAATATTGCTATCTGACACACTATTATTCCATAAATGACAAGGTTTAGCTTGACACTACCAATCTTCACCTCTCTCAACTGAAGCAGAAGCTCACTGACAAGCATACTGGTCTCTTTTCAATACTTGCTAAAGTCAAGAACTCCACTTATCAACTCTATCTCTCTGCTGCCTAGCATGTCCATGATGTCTTCAATGAATCTCTTTTCATGCTTTATGTTGCTCTGGCTTTTTCTAACCAGGAATGACCACCACTCTCTAAGCCTATTTTGACTGAGGACAAAGAACATTATGAGGTTGATCAAGTCCTACATCACACTCTGCAAGGTCCACACATAGGGTGGAGGTACTTGTATTACTATTAATTATTTAGTCAGTTGGAAAGGATACAGATCTAAATCAAACCAATGGATAAATGAATGTAATATAAATGCTAATAATGCTATATAGGACTATGAACTCTCTCTACAATAATCCATCAGAATGATAGTCTTAAAGAGGAGGTAATGTTATGATTTTTCATCTTTTCTTTCCTTTAACTTCTATCTTTACTTAGTCAGAGCATCTAACCAAGTGCTCAAACACCATAGGACCTGCTTATGCAACTATAATAAGCAGACCAAGCCTATTATTCTATGACAGTGTTAAATCTCTTGACAACAGACAATATCTTTTTGTAACAGTAATGATGACTAAGGACAAGGATACTGTAGCATAGAAACATATAATTAGTAGGTATATATTTATCCAGAATGTAAAACAGTATATAAGTGATATAGCTCTCACTGTATATATTCAGCTTTAAGCTAAAGTTTATTTTATATTATTCTTTCTCAAGCTGACTAAGATTATCTCAGACATCAGTGTTAATATTCTAAAGAGGTATAATGAGTGAAAGAAGAGAATCACTATAATAAACAGGAAGTGACAATGGCAAAAGATGGTGAAAAACTTCCAACAGAATAACAAGAAGAACTCATCATCAGGTAATAAGACTGGCAATCAGTCAATCTTGTTCAAATCAGAAACTACACCCTCCTATAGTGAGAAGAAGAGTGAGTCAGATGTCACCTTCACTGGATCAGAAAAGCCAATAGATATCAATCAATTCAAGAAGAAAGGCAAATGCTTCAATTGTAGTGAAAAGGATCACATGTCAAAGAATTGCCTAAAGAAGTGTACATAAAAAGACATCAGAGTGCAGATTGCTGAACTGCAAAAGGAAGCAGATGCAATTGAAGACAATAAGAAGAATACAAAGATTAAGGAGATAAAAGACAGAGCTGATAAATGAGTGATTCTGCTTAATTAGCCAAAAAACTTCATAGTGTGTTTCAAATAGTGTTAAGCCTGTTTATACAGTCACATCTGAGTCTGCTATTGTGCTTTATAGGCAAAGTGCTACAAGGTATGAAGGAGGTACTCTGATCTTGAAGGCTTCTATGAGATGTCCTTCTTTAGAGAGATTCTTATGGATGCCAGTGAGCTTGATAAGTCACTTGAGTGTTAAGCTCAAGTGATATATAACTAAAACATGTGATAAATAGATGCTGTGTCAAGTTCATACAGTCACATCTAAGTTTATTGTATGTGTTTATATGGTATTGCATCTCAAGATCAATGCAAGTTAGCTCAAAATAGAATAGTGAAGAATAAACTTTAGCTTAAAGCTGGGAATGTACAATGAGAGCTATACTACTTATATACCATTCACTTATGAAATAAATATACACCTACTAATTGTGTGTTTCTAAGCTATGATGCTCATTGTCCTTGAGCATTATGACTATCTACAAAAGAGTATTGTCCATTATCAAGAGATGTCATCATCAGAGAAAGACAATAGCAGACTTGGCCTATTATAGTGACTAAGCCTGTTCCACAGTTCTAAGCACTAGTCTGAGCACTCTGACTAAGCATAAATAGGGGTTAATTAAGAAAAAAAAAGTGAAAAAATCATAACATTACTCTCTCTTTAAGACTATCATCCTGATAGATCAATTAAGAGAGAGTTTATAGTCATGAATTGCACCAGCTACATTCATGTGCTATTTGTTGACCTATTGGTTGGATTCAGAGCTATAACCCTTCTAGCTGACTAGATAATCAACTGTTAATATGCTTGGTAATGGCTAAGTGACTAAGAGAGGTGAATGAGGAATGAACTCTCAAACACCAACACCTAACCACTTAATACACAATCACCAAATATAGTTGAGGTTGGTTGTTTCAAGTACAATAGAAGCACTCTTGCAGTCTTAAGTAAAATCAAAGAAACAGCCAATAAAGACAGTTATTCAACTCTATCTTGCTTTTAAAGATGCAATACTCATGAGAGTAGTTTATAGCAATGTTTAAGTATAATTAGGACTTAGAATCAATGCTAAATTGCACTCTAAATCAACTTAGAATATTCTGAAATCCAATGAACTCCAAAACCCAAATACTAAATCTATCAAGCACTTAGGCTTGACTAGCTGCACTCTTGGCTGGCTACTGGTTCTCAAAACTGAAGAACTTGTATTCTGATGCCAAAACCCTTATAGTTTGAAACCCAAATTAATCCAAAACTCAAAATACAGTTATTATTCTAATCCAATTCTCTCTAAGTGACAAAGCAACTTAAATAAATCACTAAGTCGAAGCAGAACTCAAAATCCATTGTCCCAGGGACTAGCTACAGTGAGCTAGAAGGCCTGAATGTGGGGGTGGGTCGCTTGCTTGCTATTTCCCCCCCATTCCCTTCTTTTATACACCAACAACAGGTATAAAATCTATAAATAAAGCATTCAAAATAATATTTCTCCTGTTTAAAGTGGAATCATGCTATCATTCCAGAATGACAGCACTTCTGGACTCCTCTAGGCTTGCCCAGACCCACCTGGCCATTGCACAGCTTTATTTTTAAGCCTACAGTGTCTGTGGATACCTAACTCCTTTCTGTCTACTCAGAGTTTTAATCCTCTAAGTTATTCTTAGTAGCTCAATCAATCAGGCCTGGTCAACCAGTTCTATCCACTCTATTCCTCTCAATTCTAAGTCCCTTAGGTCACTGGATACCTAAGAAATTCAGACTTAGGCATTTGAGTCAAAACTCACAGTGCTAGCCACAGATCATTGGGTCTCTCTTCTTACTGCTCCTGGATAATGCTATCTCTACTCAATACTCCACAACTGGCTATGGTATTATACCTCTAGCTGTCTTAGAATATACTTGTCTTAGTGGCATGTAGAATTGGCCCTATTTGAGGTACCATTTCTAAGTCTAACTTGAACTTAGTATTTTCCAAGGTGTGATGCAGAACTTTTTTAAGTTCAAACCTGACTTAGGATTTTTATTCTTAGGCCATGTTATTTTTACAAAGTCCAATTTTGACTTAGTATTAGTGACTAGCATGACTATCAGCTTGGAGCCTCAGCTATAGTCCTCTACTGGCTAATGATCCTCAGTTACTAGCATATTCTAGTGTATTATGCAGAATTTGCAAATTATAGGGCTGGAGATGTAGCCTGCATATCACTGTCATTCTAGAGCTTCTGCTATATGTGCAAACTTTGTGGAGGCAATAATAGAGTACTTGATTGACTTTATATTGTTTCTCATTGTTAATCAAAATAGAGTCAGATAAAGGTGGTCATTTTTAATTTGAAAAGATAGAAGTGACATATAATGTAAGGAGTGATTCATTAAACACATCATGGATTTGCCAGCCAACAGAGAGTTGGAGTTTATATGCTGACAGTCCAACTTTGGCAATGATTGAAAATAGACCAGTGCACTTGTTGACTAGCTTCTGTTTCAGATGGGGAAGATGCAAATTGCTTATATTAAGTCAAACCTTATTATTGATGGAATATTAGTGAGCAAGGTGGTGATATTTGTCATACTGTATTTTCATGAATGTGGTTATTTTCTCAAAGGTAGCACAGGTTTTATTGTAAATCTTCATCATGGTCATAATGAAATCTGAGAAGGCAGATATATTGGTGTAGAGTTGTTTAGTGTGTGCTACATTTGGATGATGGTCATAGTTGATAAAAAACAGTGTTTTCCCTATTGCTGAGTGGATATAATTATTGTGCTGAAATGCAGCTAATGTGAGTTATTTCATCTAGTCATCTTATTGGTAGTTGATAAACATGTAGAGATACTTTTTAATCTCCTGGTTTACTCACTCTGTCTGACCATTGGTTTATGAGTGATACATGGTGGAGGCATTGCACTGGATATTCAGAAGTCAGTATAGGTCATCCAAAAACTTAGAGATGAATTGTGGCTCTTGGTCTAAAATGATGACTTGTGGCATGTCATATTTTGCATATACCTTGTTGCAGAGGATCTTCACCCATTCTTCTGATGTCAACTCTGTTGAACATGTAATTAAAATGATAGCCTTCAAGAAACAATTGACTATGATGATGATTGTATTATAGCCATTGCAGTCCAATAAGCCAGTAATCATGTTGACAGAAATATATGTCTGCCACCCATGTTTGAGTCAAGGCCTTCATCCACTAACAGGTTTCACAGCCCTTTACATACTTCTCCACATCTTGTCTCATCTTTGGCCACCAGTATTTGCATAAGACCAATTCTTTGGTCTTAGTGATTTCTGAGTGTTCTGCAGTTGCATGATCATAGCATGTGGCAATGAGTTCTCTGTGAAGTTGATGATTGTGGAGAATATAAATTCACTTATTGTAGCAGATTAGTCTATTCTCCTTCCTCATTTCCCATTCATAATTGAGTAAAGAGGCCACTTGTTGATCTCATAAGCTGATGTTTCATGTCATGCTCTTGATCTGCTCATGGATCTCTTTCTTCATTGGCATTATCATAGTGTGAAAGTGTTCTGGTTTTAATAACACTACACTATCATTGTCCTTGCTAACTTGGTTGTGGTCCACTCATCAACTTAAGAGGTCAGCCTTCTTGTTTGCTGCCTCAGCTTTATAATGTAATATATAATCATACTCAGAGAGTTCTATGATCCAGCATGCCTGTTGTTGGTTAAGTTTCTGAGAGAGTCAGAAATATCAGAGATTTTGATGATCAGTTCAGATCTCAAAGGTCTGGACTGCACTGATCAGATAGTGACACTATTAGGTGAGAGCTAACATGATAGCCAAGAGTTCTTTGTTGTATATTTCATAATTGCACTCAGTGACAGTTAGTGCCTTAGAAAGAAAGGTCACTAGTCACCACTTTCCATCTTGTTCCTGAGATAATATCATGCCAATCACCCCTTCACTTGAGTCTGCCTCTACTCAAAACTTCCCATCCTACATTGGTATTACCAGTATAACATCTTCTGCTAATCATCTTTTGAGATCATTGAATGCAGCTTGTTGAGATGGTCTCTATGTCTATGGGGCATTGCTGGTGAGTTGTGTCATGATTCAGACTATCTTGCTGTAGTCTTGTATAAACTGGCAGTAGAAGTTGGTGAACCCAAGGAATGATTGAAGTTTCTTCTTCTTTGTTGGTTCCAGCCACTCAGTTACTCCAGCCACTTTGATGAGGTCCATTCAGATGCTTTCTTCACTGATGATTACTCCAAGGTATTCTGTTTCTAATACTTTCAATTTGCATTTCTTTGTCTTAAAAAATAATTTATGCTTCTTCATCAAGGTGAGTATCTGTCAGACCAGATTTCAGTGTTTTTTCTGATCCTTAGACATAATAAGGATATCATTGAGGTAAATAGTTATCTTTCCAATAGCAATAAGATCCTTGAAAATGTTGTTTATCATCTATTAGAAAATTGCCAGGGAATTGATGAGTCTGAAGAACATGACTGTTGGCTTAAACAGTCCTCAGTTGATCCAGAAGGCTGCCTTTCATTCATCACCCTCCTTGATTCATATGTTGTTGTATCTCCATCTGACATCTAGCTTGGTGTAATAATGTGCTCTCTATAATTTGTCTATCAATTCTGAGATTAACAGGAGAGAATACTGGTTCTTGATCATCATCTCATTTAACTTCTGGTAATTCTGTATGGGTTGAAGCTTTCCATCCTTCTTTTTGACAAAAAAGAAGGGGAATGCTATAAGAGATTTGGAGAGTTGAATGCATCTGCTAGAGAGGTTTTCTTCTAGGAACTTGTCAAGCTCCTGTTGCTCTGGATAACTGAGAGAGTATGTTTTGCAGTCTAGATTAGCATTCACATTCAGGATTAGCTTGATAGCATGATCCTATGACTTTGGACCTGGTAGCTCATCAAACCTCTCCTTGTTGAATAGATCCTGATGGTCTCAGGCTCATTCAGGCACCATCTCCTCAAATATCTTCTCTTCTCATTCTTTGTTGGCCTTTGCAGCTAGATCATTTGCATGGTGCATGACTTGAATATGTATAGCTTGCTCTATGTTGACAATAAGAATAGTTTCTTCATCCTCTATCTCCTTGTCCCACCAGTCCTCAGAATCTTTATTTAGCAGTTCAAAGAGGATTTTGCAACATCAGCACTATATAAAGGTAATCCTTCTGGTCTTTCAGTTAACCAGGGGATTATGCTATATTAGCTGATCATAACTGAGGAATACTTTCTTGGTTCTGAGGTTGGTGACAGCCAGCTTGATTCATTCAGAGTAATCCTCAATAGTTAATTAGAGTTTAGTAAATTCAGTTATTAATCTAGTCTGATTCTTTGTTCTATCTGCATTGTAAATGAGGATGGAGATGGTGGTGGCTCATATTGGTAAATTATGCTTGTTAATGAAAGAATAATTTATCAAGCTTCCAGTACAGCCACTATCAATCAGAACTGTTACTATATGTATAAAGTAGAAAGTGAGTGTTACAATTTTTCCATTTTCTTTTACTTTTAACCTCTATTTATGCTTAGTCAGGGTGCTAATCCAGTGCTTAGGACTATGAGATAGGCTTAGTCATCATAACAAGTCTAGTCAATCATTGTCTTTCAATGCAACAGTAATGCTCAATGATGCACAATAAACTTTTTGTAGACTGTAATGATGTCCAAGAGCAATGGACACAGCAATGAATGCAGACACAATAGGTAGTCTTAATTATAGTCAGATGCTCTGTAGTATATAAGTAGGACAGCTCTTGCTGGTATACTCCAGCTTTAGGTTAAAGTTTACTTTTATATCATTCCACTCTCAAGCTAATCCTAAGGCCTTGATGCATATCAATCAATAGTCACATATAGTGGACTCTGACATTTCACTCAAAGTGCAAAGTGATATTAGTTTATCATGTGTCTAAAATCATGTGCAGCTTGAATCTAACAATTAGCTTAAAGCTTAGACTTTTCTTTCTTCATGCACAATAGGTGCAGAAGAAACTGAATGTCCTTCATTAATCCATCATCCCCAAACTTCAAATGAGACTTCTTTGATCTACTAGCTTCCATCATTGAAATGCTATTAGTATTATTAGTGATCATCTAACTTTGTCAGAGATGCTAATCTATCACCACTTGAGCAGTCAGACACTACCAAGAATTTCAGCAAATCTGATGCATTCTATGAAATGTAACCTCTGACCTCTCTCTCTATAACATCTCTAATACTCTTCAACCCTCCTTTCAGCCTGAGGCAGAAACCATATCTAAAGCTGAGCCTAGTAGCTCATATCTAGAGGACCTTCAAAAAGAGAAAGAGTATAGATATCTCTCTTGACTCTGATGACCAGACAGCTAAAACTGTAACAATTGCTTCATGGGTTTTTGAAACCTGTAGATCTCACTCTCCATCTCAAATCATGAAGATAAGAATCTCTCTAAAGGGCTTCTTTAACAAGTCATTATCTCCCAACCCTTTCATCATCCTGAGAGAGGCAGAGATTGAAAACCATGCTAGAGACTCTCTTGATGTCCCTAAGATAGCTCCAGAATCCCAAAGTATTTTACCACACTTAGGACATGACTCACTCTACACAACTCTGGCAGAAAGTCTACCATCTCCAACCACTCTTGGCAATAATGGCTATGGGATAGGCAATAGTCTGTCAGAAAGAGCTGACATCCAATGATGAGGAGAGAAAGCTAGGAATAAGATCATCTAGAGGATATTCTCAGACTTGGATCTCTAGGTCCTTTTCAATTATGATGCAGCCATTTGACAGCAGCAGCAATGACAAGAAGAGTGAGCCTGAGCAGACCTGGAGCAAGCTTGAGAAAAACTTGCTAAGCATACTAGAGCAGAAGCCCAGTGAGAGTATGAGAAGGAGCAGGAAGACAGAAGGAGGCAAAGACAGAAGTGTGAGTGAGAGATCATATGCCTGGAATTTGCCTTCCCCAGCAGATATGAGCTCAGTATAACAACTGATCCATGAACAGAACCAGCCAGCCCTGTCACTCAAAGTGAGGCTGAAAGAAGAGAAAATAATCCTCTTATTCTCTGTGTTCTTAGTTCTGACAGTATTCTCTTAGATGCTGAGTCCATACTCAATGCCTACAGGCTTTGAGTATCTCTCAACACTCACATCCTCAACTACAGTCTCTGATGTTTCTTTAGGAGACAGGCTGCCAGACAATTTTTCAACTCAGAGTTTTACAGAAACTTCTGAGTCTATCATGAGAATCTGGAGGTAGCATGAGTGTATGGTGATACTCAGTATAATGCTGAAATTGGAGCTGGTAGCTGAAGATGTCAACCTGTCTCCACTAACAGTAATAATGGAGCAGAGCCTAGCAATCAGCATAACCAGCTCTCTAGCAACACTCTGATCACCCACAGTGAGCATCTTTGACCAGTCTATCAGTTTTCTTCTTGAGGATGATAAGGAGAAAGAGAGCAGCATGGTTCAGGATCATGAGGATGGAGACAGCAGTGAGGGCCTCTATCATCTTAAAGACTTTATAAAGTATGCCACAGAACATGTCAATAAAGAAGCATTGAACAGAGAGACATAGAGGGCAAGAGAAGGAGAATATCAAGATTTGTATAAAAAAGGAGTAACTTTTTTATAGTGTGATATCAAGTGATTGGCATTGCAGATGGGACAATTATATATTAATGCAGAACCACTTGAACAGCAGGAGATTTTACAGTATTCTGCCATCAAACACACCATTTCAGTCTATAACTGAAGGCACTCTGAAGATCAACTTAATGAATTTCCATCTTACAAGTCAAAGTTTGATATTCAGCTAATGCTATAGATACCATCTATAGCAACTAAATGAGCTGTCTACATGGTTCTGTCAGTCCAATCCTATCAAAGCAAGTACTCATACACAACCCCATCAGTTCAAACCTCAGCAACTCAGCTATCTCAAATCTGACAACAGCTGATCAGCCAAAGTGCCAGCTTCAGAAATCCCTGGACTAATAGGAGAAGCTGACTTCTTGGTAGGCAACTCCTGCCAGATAAGGCCAAAGAAAGTGAAACTGAAAAGGACCCTGTACAAGACAATCTAGAAATGGTAAAGCTAAGCTTTACTATCTGAAATGGAGTCATCATCTAAAAGGAAGCTTCTCCTCAAGAAAGCTTTGTTGCTAATGACAATTCACTGCACTCATTCTTTAGACTGCCAACCAATTGGCAATGCCCCCCTTCAATGAGTGGCTCAACCTGATAGGTGCTCTCTCTGAAAATACCACTATACTCTAATGCAAACCTGCTCTGCTTTGAACACCTTTACCTTTCAAGAGCACTTTTGATAACATTGACTGATTTCTCATAGACTGCAAACAGTATTTTAAAGTCTATGTCACATATTTGGAAAACAATATAAACAAGATTGTATTTGCAGCCTCATACCTCAAAGAGAAAATAAAGATATGATAGATCCTAATTTTGCCAAACTTCTATTCTACCATCTGCCAGCATCACCATTTTCCCTTTTGGCCAGTCTTTAAGCAGATGCTTAATGACAAGTTCATCAATCCAGCAGTACAAGAAGTCTATAAATCAAAGATTAAGGAATTCCAGATAGGTGACAAGGCAGCCACCAAGTACTTTGATGAGTTAGAATGGCTTGCCAAGCTCACCAGAATCAGAGATGATATTGCTGATGATGGATAAATGGTTGAGACCCTCAAATGAGAGGCATGCACATCCTACATCAAGATGGTATCAGACATCAAGATGAACATCCTGAAAGAATATGATGCCTGGAAGAAGAGGATCATTGAAATGTACAAAGAGAGGCAACAGCAGAGTGTAGAATAATCAAATCTGCAGGAGTACTGAAAACCAAACTAATCTTCAGCCTCTCAGAAGATCAGCAATCAGCCCAGCACTCTCAAGGTCAGATCATCAATAGCAAGCATATCAAATTATAGCATACAGAAGACAGAAACAGAGACTATATATACCAGAGCTGGAAAGCCCATGAACATTGATCAGATAAAGAAGGAAGGCAAGTATTTCAACTGTAGGCAAAAGGGCCACATGGCAAAGAACTGCTCAAAGAAGAAATAAACCTGTAAAGATATATGAGCACAGATCACAGAACTTCAAAAGGAAGCCGAGAAACTCAGCAAAGATACAAAGATCAAAGAAGTAAAAAAGGGGGCTGACCAGTAAATAGTCCTACTGGATTGGCCAAGAAACAGAACAGTATATAAGCAGTAGCCATAGGTTAGACTAATAGTACCTCTGTAAATACTAATATGCCTAAATTATCAATGCATTTGAATGTACCCAATTCTTCTACTATTTGCACTCTGGAGGAACCATCAGAAAAAACTCAAAAGCCCATAGGCTGAACAGAGAGAGAGACTCCCACTAGTAAGTGGCTCAAACCATTCAATACCAAATAGACATAGAGAGCTATTTAAGAAGCACCAACAGAAGAAGCAGCAAAAGCCATACTCAAGAATTGAGTATATAAAGCCCAGGTCAAAGAAGTGATCAATGAAATGGTGGAAGAGATGAGAAAGGCTCAACAGTGTTGAGCTTTGGAGTGGCTGGATGAACTCCATGGACCCCAGAGATACATTTGATAAATAAAGACTCTGGGATGAGATCTGACAACTAAGGCCCAAATCAAGACCTTAACCAATTAGACCACTCATGTGGTGATCACCCTAATTGACAGTGGCTGTACTAGCAGTTTAATCAATTGTGCTTTTGTCAATAAGCACAATCTTCCAACCTGAGCTACAGCAGCTCCCATTCTAGTTTACAATGCAGACAGAACAAAGAACCAAGCTGGCTTAATCACTGAATTTGTCAAACTCCAACTGACTATTGGCAATCATTTTGAATGAATTGACTTTGCTATAACTGACCTAGAAACTAAAAAGATCTTCCTGAGTCATGACTAGTTGATCTAATATAATCTGCTCATCAACTGGAAAACTGGTCAAATTATCTTTATGTGCTACCAATGCTATAAAATTCTATTTAAATTGTCAGATGAAGACTCAGAAGATTGATGAGATGAAGAGATAGAGGATGGAGAAACAATCTCTGCTGTGAATCTAAAGAAGGCAATCTACATTTGAGCTGTTCATTATGCCAATAATTTGGCAGCCAAGGCCAATACAAAAAAGAAAGAAAAGATGTTTGAAGAGATGGTACCAGAATGGGCCCAGGACTATCAGGACTTATTTGAGAAAGAGAGCTTCAATGAGTTATTGAAGCCAAAACTATGGGATCATCCTATTGAGCTGGTCTCCAACACTAATGCCAATCTAGACTGCAAGATCTATCCACTTGGCAACTATAAGCAACAGGAACTCAATAAATTTTTGAATGAGAACCTTACTAGTGGACACATTCAACCATCAAAATCTCTGATGGCATCACTGTTCTTCTTCATTAAAAAGAAGAATGGCAAACTCTGACCAGTTCAAGACTACTGAAAACTGAATGAAATGATGATCAAGAATCATTATCTGCTCCTCCTGATTTCAGAACTAATAGACAAACTATGAAGAGCTTAGTATTACACCAAGCTAGATGTATGATGGAGATATAACAACATGCACATCAAGAAGGGGGATGAATGAAAGACAGCCTTCTGAACTAACCAGAGACTTTTTGAACTCACAGTTATATTCTTTAGGTTGACCAACTCTCCTGTCACTTTCTAGTGGATAATGAATGACATCTTTAAAGATTTCATTGCCACCAGAAAAGTTACAATCTATTTGGACAATATTTTGATCATATTCAAGGACAAAATAGAATATTGATGACTTGTTCCATGAGTCCTCAAACTAATGAGGAAATATAAACTCTTTCTCAAAGTGGAGAAGTGCAAATTTGAGGTATTTGAAACTGAATATCTTGGTATAACCATCAGCAAAGGAAGTATCCATATAGACCTAATTAAAGTCACTGGGGTAATAAAATGGCTGAAACCTATGAAGAAAAAGGAGCTTCAATCCTTTTTGAGGTTTATTAACTTTTATCAATAGTTCATATATGATTACAGCAAAATCATATAGCCTATAACACAGCTAACCAGCAGTGCACCTTGGTCATAGGAACCTTTACAGCAGATCACCTTTGATGACCTCAAAAAGCAGCTTGTAAAAGATATAACCCTAGCAATCTTAATGCAGGAAGAGACATTCCAAGTGAAGACAGACTCAAGCAAGAGGGCCATTGGAGCTGTGCTTTTCCAAGAGCAAATTGGAAAATGGTGACCAGTCACATTTCTCTCTAAAGCCCTGACTATAACCAAACCAAACTATGAAATATATAACAAGGAACTACTGGCCATCATGCTTGCTTTAGAGCAATGATGATATTATCTGATTGGTGTGGTTCAGATCTTTGAGATCTGGATGGACCACTAGAACCTATGATACTTTTGATAACTGCAGAAACTGAATCAATGACAGGCTTAGTAGATGATGGAACTGAGCCAGTACCTATACACTCTGCACTATAAGGCTGAAATGGCTAACAAGAAGGCTGACCTCTTCAGTTGACATGCAGACTATGATCAGAGGGAAAACAATAATAAGAGAGTAACATTATTAAAGCCCAAGCACTTCTGGATCATGATAATACCAACAGAAGAGAAAATATATGAGCAAATCAAAAGTGCAACAAGAGACAATAAAAAATAAGACCAACAAGTAGCTCCATCTCTTAACTATGAGTGAGAAATAATGAAAGAAGAAGGTCTGATCTATTATAATGGACAGATTTATATCCCACAAGATGAGAGGCTGCACAGTGAGATCATTGTCACATGTCATGATCATGCCATGGCAGGTCACTCTGGCATCAGCAAAACCAAAGAGCTGGTTTTAAGGGAGTACTAGTGGCTGAAGATAGGATATGATATAGAACACTATATTAAGAGATGCAAAATCTGTTAGTGTGGTAAATCATTGACATGATCACAAGCTGCACCACTCTATCCAAACAAGATTCCAACATCACTATAGATCCACATATCTGTAGACATGATGACTGGACTACCAGAGTGTAATAGCTATGATGTAATCATAGTGATCATCCTAATTGTGTGTTTAACAGAATTAATATCTGAGAGATAGGTCAAAATCCTCTGAGATAAAGTATACACCAAGTACAGGATGCCTCAAGTCATCATCTCTGACTGAGGCCCTCAATTCATCTCTAAGTTTTTGGATGATCTATACAAACTCCTCAACATTCAATGAAATGCATCAATAACTTATCACCCACAAACAGATAGGCAAACTGAGCATGTTAATCAAGAGATTGAGAAGTACCTCTGGTTATTTATTAATTACCAACAGGACAACTGAGTCAAATAGCTAGCCCTTACAGCCTTTCAACACAATAATAGGATTCATTTCACCATAGGCAAAACACTATTTTTTATTAACTATGATCATCATCTGAATGTCTCTCAAACTGAACACACACACACCACCACTCCTGTCTTCTCAGATTTCACCTTCACCATATCAAAAATCCATAAAAAAACTCAAACTGCCTTAAAAATAATAGCTGACACTATGAAAAAACACTATAACAAACACTATGCACAAGTCCACACCTATAACATTAATGATAAAGTTTGGCTGGACATGACCAATCTCCATCTGCTCTGATCAAAACAGAAACTGGCTGACAAATGAACTGGACCCTTCCTTATTGTCATTAAGATCAGCACTTTAGTATACAAATTACATCTCCTAATCAATTGAAAGGTCCATGATATCTTCAATGAATCTCTGCTTATTCCTTATATTATGTCAGTATTTCTCAATTAAGAATAACCACCATCTCTGTCTTCTGACTTAATTGATGATAAAGAACATTATAAGATCAATCAAATTTTAAATCACAAATTACAAAAAATTTGAGTGTGAGACAGTAGAATAATAACAATGATGGATTATCTTGTCAGTTGAAAGGGCTATAGCCCTGAATCCAACCAATGAATAAATAAAAAACACATAAATGCTGCAGACACTATCCATGAATATGAATTATCTCTAAATTAAGCCATCAGGATGATAGTCTTAAGGAGAGGGTAATATTATGATTTTTCCATTTTCTTTTATCTTTAAGCCCTATTTATGCTTAATCAGAGATCAAAAAGTATCTCCACATGTTCATTAACTATCACAGGATGATTGGACAGAGTGGCTCACACTGGCCAGCTTCCAGCATAATAATCAGGTTTACTCAGCAATAAAAAAGACTTCTTTTTTTATCAACTATGATCGACATTGTTAAGCCCAAACTCCACATGACTGATAACATGTGATAAACTAACAGAACCTCATACTTCAGGTTATACTGTTAGAGTTCACTGATGCACTATCAGCATTGTGTGATTAAGGCATTTGCAAGTTGCTTAAGATAGGATGGTAGAGAATAAACTTTAGCTCAAAGCTGGAGTATTACAGCGAGAGCTATGCTACTTAAATACTGTTCTGTTATCTGGCTATTAATAAATATTCACAAAAGTTATTGTCTGTCATAGAGCTGTTACCCCTGCTGTTGCCAGGCTCTCTACAAAAGCTGTTGTCCTGCTGTTGCAGTTGCAGTTGCACCGCCCTTTGAGGACAAAAGGAGTGTTGTCTCTCTCTTCACAGCACACAGCAGTGCAATAGAACAATGACCAACTGAGTTGCTGAGCTAAGCATTCCCACAGTCCTAAGTGCTGGCTTAAGCACCCTGACTAAGCGAAGATAGGGGTCACTTTCAAGGAAAAAGAAAAGAAAAAGAGGAAAAATTGTAACATTACCCCCTCCTTAAGATCATTGTCCCAATGGTTAAGTTAGAGTAAGTCTTCCCAATCAGCAGGAGGTGGCCAATCTGCTGGACCCATTGTTGAAGTGTGAGCATCTCCAACCTCAGTTGCAGATTGCTCTTTGCTGTATATCTTGTGGCTGTAGCAATGCAGATGGCAGATACCTTGATCCTGTTGATGCACTATTTGTGGCTCATCCATTGAAGCATCAGCATCTCCATCCTCTATAACCTATATTGTATTGGCAGGTATTGATGAAAGCTTCTCTTTGATATCATCATATCCTCTGCTGTTGGCAGATGAATGTATTTGATCAGGAATAATGTTTAACATGATCCCTTTTACATCCACCTTGTTGATTCTGTGCTCATAGTTTTGAATCATCTCTTTCACATTTATATATTTTTCATTGACCCATTGGTTTGATTCCAGGCCATATCCTTTCTAGCTGACTAGGTAGTCAACAGTTGTTTTCATGCCTCTGCCTTGTGCTTTGACTTTTCATGTTTTGTGGTTTAACACTTCATCGATGAGTTCTGATGGTGGTGGAGGTGGTTGCTCCTGGTTTGGAAAGGCTGGAGCAATGTATGGTGTTAATAATATCTCATTGAAGACATTATAAACTTTTCAAGTTGTTGGTAGCTGCAACTTGTATGTGGAATTGCTGATTTTGACGATGACTTTGAAAGGCCCTGTTTGTTTGTCTGCCAGTTTTTGCTTGAGTCTTGGCAGATGGAGGTTTGTTGTATCCAATCAGACCTTGTCATTGGTTGAATATTTGTGTGTGGGATGACAGTGTTTGTTATATTGTTTCTTCATTGTTGAGGCAGCTTTTTTGAGTGCTGTCTTTGTTTCTTCATGGATCTTTGTCATTGTTTTTGCAAAATCCGATAATGCTGGTGTCATTGTATGTACCCATTTACTTTGCACAACTAGTGGGTTTCATCCATAGTTGACAAAGAAGAGTGTTCTGCCAGTTGCTGAGTGTACTCTGTTATTATGTTGGAAGCCAGCTAATGCTAACCACTTGGTCCAATCATCCTGTCGATAGTTGATGAAAAGTCATAAGTACTTTTCAATTTCTTGATTGGCCCATTTTGTTTGGCCATCTATCTGTGAGTGATATACCATAGAGGCATTTTGTTTGATGTTGAGAAGTCGGTATAGGTCATCCAGAAATTTAGACATGAATTGTGATCCTCTATCTGAAATCACTATCTGAGGCATGCCATACTTTGCATAGACCTTGTCTCATAGGATTTTTGCTCATCCTTCTGATGTTAATTCTGTTGAACAGATGATCAGAATGATTGCCTTCAAGAAGTGATTGACTATGATGATAATCACATCATATCTATTACTTTTGGGAAGTCTGGTTATTATATCCACTGAGATGTGGGTCTATGGTGACAAAGGAACCTCATTTGGGTGGAGTGGAGCTGCTCTGGGCTATGTTAAAGTCTTGCCTCATTGGCAAACCTCGCATGTTTTGATATATCGGGTGATATCTTGGTCCATCTTGGGCCACTAATATTTCCTTAGAACTAATTCCTTTGTCTTGGTGATTCTGAGATGTTCTGCCATTGCATAATCATGACATGTGATGATGATATCACCACAAAGTCTTTGATCCTTTGGGATGTAGATCTGTCCATCATAACAGATCAATCCCCCTTTCTTTTTCAGTCTCCACTCATGATTGAGTGATAAAGTGATCCTTTGATCTCATTTATATAGATCTCGAGTTGCACTCTTGATGCATTTGTGCACCTCTTCTTCCATAGGTATAATCATGGCATGGAAGTGTTCCGGTTGTAAGAGTATGACTTCCTTATTGTTGTCCCCTCTCTGGTCATAGTTGGCTCTCTGGCTAAGAAAATCAGCTTTCTTATTTGTCGCATCCAGCTTGTGGTGTAACATATATTTGTATTGTGATAGTTTTATGACCCATCAGGCTTGTCGATGATTAAGCTTTTGAGAGTGTCAGAAATATCACAGATTCTGGTGATCTGTCCAGATTTTGAAAGTCTGGACTGCTTCTATAAGGTAATGCCACCATTCAGCAAGTGCCAGCATTATGGCAAGGAGTTTCTTGTCATAAATTTCATAGTTGCACTCAGTCACAGTGAGAGCTTTTGACATAAAGATGACTGGTTGCCATTTGCTATCCTGTTCTTGTGAAAGCACTGCTCTAATTGTGCCTTTGCTGGAGTCAGCTTCCACCCTGAACTTCCTGTCCTGGCTTGATATGGCTAGGATGACATCTTTGACTAAGCAGCATTTAAGGTCATTAAACACCACTTGTTGTGAGATTCTCCAGATCCATGGGGAATTTCTGGTTAATTGCATCATGGATCAGACTATTTTGCTGTAGTCCTGAATGAACCACTGGTAGAAGTTGGTGAATCCTAAAAATGATTGCAGTTCCTTCTTCTTCATTGGTTCTGGCCACTTGGTTACCCCAGCAATTTTGATGGAATCCATTCTGATGGCTCCTTTGCTGATAATGACTCTGAGGTACTCTATTTTGAATACCTCAAATTCATATTTTTCTGTCTTGAGAAAGAGATGGTACTTCCTCATCAACTCTAGTACCTGTCATACTAGTCATCAATATTCTTCTTTGGATTTAGACATTATTAGAATGTTATCCAAATAGATTGTGACCTTTTTTATAGTGATGAGATTCTTAAAGATGTCATTCATCATCCACTGAAATGTGGCCAGCAAGTTGTGAGTCCAAAGAACATAACCATCAGTTCAAACAAACCATGGTTAGTTCAAAAAGTGGCCTTTCACTCATTGCCTTCTTTGATGCACATGTTGTTATACTCCCACTGAACATCCAATTTGGTGTAGTATTTAGCACCTTGGAGTTTATTCATCAATTCTAAGATTAAAGAAAGTGGGTAATAATTCTTGATCATCATCTCATTAAGCTTCTGATAGTCCTGTACCAGTCAGAGTTTCCCATTCTTCTTCTTGACAAAGAAGAAGAATGAGGCCATTGGTGATTTTAATGGTTGAATCCTTCCACTGGATAAGTTTTCTTCTAAAAACTTATTCAATTTCTGTTGTTCATTATTGCTAAGTGGATAGCACTTGCAATCTAAATTGGCATTTGAGTTGGGAATTAATTTGATAGCATGGTCCCAGGGCTTTGAATCAGGTAGTTCATCGAAACTTTCTTTTTCAAATAGATCTCAATAATCCCATGCCTATTCTGGTACCAGTTCCTCAAATGTTTTCTCCTCCTTGCTGGCATTGGCTTTTGCCACTAGGTCATTAGCATAGTGTATTGCTTGAATGCTAATAGCTCTTCGTAGGTCAATGGTGAGAATTGTTTCACCATCCTCCATTTCCTCATCTCACTGATCTTTGGATTCTACATCTGGCAATTCAAAGGGAATTTTCCAGCATCAACATCATGTGAACATGATATGCCTGGTTTTCCAATTGATCAGTGGATTGTGTCGTATTAACCAATCATGACCAAGAAAGATTTTCTTGGTTCTCAAATTGGTTACTGTAAGATCAATTCATTCAGAATGATCTTCAATAGTGAGCCAGAGCTCTATGTATTCAGTTATAGATCTCACTTGGTTCTTTGTCCCATTAGCATTATAAACAGGAATTGGGGCTGCAGTTACTCAAGTAGGAAGTTTGTTTTTGTTAATGAAGGCATAATTGATAGAACTCCTGGTGCATTCACTGTCAATCAGAGCCATGACAGTGTGGGTGCTTTGAGAGGTAAGTGTTTCAATTTGGGCTTTGGTTACCAGGTCTTGTTCAGAATCTTTGGTTCGTCAGATGAACTTTCTTAGTCCATGTAGTTCATCGAGCCATTCTAGGGCTCAATGTTATTCTGCAGCTCGCATTCCAGCAATCATGTTGTTGACTATCTCCTCGGCTCAGATCCTGTGTACCCAATTATTAAGTACTGCCTTTGCTGCTTTTTCATCTTTTGCATCTTTGATAGCCCACCAAGTCCATTTGGTCTCAAATGGCTTTAGCCAACTAGTGGGGTTCTCTACCCCTGTTCAGCCTGTTGGCAATTGCGTTTCTTTTAAAGTATGAGCTTGACAAACCTTAGATAAAGACTCACCTGTTTTAGGACTCTCTGTCCTTCTTCAGTCATATGTCGGTGGTTGAGTGTCTCGTTTTGGTTCCTTAGGTGATTCTAAAGTAAAAGTAATACTGTCGGGTATATTTGAATGCATGTATAATTTAGGCATAGATAGTATAACTACAGAAATATTATCAGTTCATTCTACAGCTGAGAGTGACAGTCCACTTGTTATTAGTTGGGCTGGGTCAGTGAAATCACTCACTGCTCAGCCTTACCTTTTACCTTCTCAGGCTTGTCTTTGAGCCCAAGGTCTTGATCCTCCTTCATTAATTCAGCAATCTGTACCCAAATGTCTTCTCAGATGCATTTATTCTTTTTCTGAGGGCAGTTTCATGCCATGTGGCCTTTCTGGCTGTAATTGAAATATTTTCCCCCTTTCTTGAGACAGTCCACATCTATTAGCTGACCTATTCTAGTAAATATTATGCCTGTACCAGTTTGCTTCTCGCTGAAAGAAGTTGGGGTCAAGCTCTTGGGCTTGATGGACATAGTTGTAGTAGAGGTAGAAGGCCTTGAGCCTTGCCTCTAGTTTCTGTGTGCTCCCCACAATAAAGTTGTCACCTCCGCCTTTTGTCATTGTCATTCCTTATACATAGTAATGATTCTGGCCTTCTATTCATCATATCTGACAGAAATCTCTTGTCTGATGTCAGAGATAATGATAAGATAGAAGGATAGTACTCTCATCTTCATGTACTTAACCATTCGTCCTAAATCAGCGATGTCATCCTGGACCCCAGCAAGTCTGCCGAGCTATTCTAGTTCATCGAAGTATTCAGTGGCAGGCTTGCTGGCCATCTTGAACTCCTTCATCTTCTGTTTGTGGACTTCTTGGATGGCTGGGTCCATGAATTTGTTGATGATCATTTGTTTGAATACTGGCCATGAGAGGTATCGATGATGGATCCTTGTGGTGGACCAGAGCATCAGAGAAATCAAGACCCACCAGGTCTTTGCTTTGTTGGCCATGTGAGTTGCCACAAATGTTACTTTATACATATTGGCCAGAAAATATGATGCAAATACTTGAAAGTATTGGTCACAATCGACTAAGAACTGATTGATATCATTGGAGGCTCCACAGAAGAGGTGGGATTCTGATACCAGGATGGATCAGACATTGAGAACTTGAGCTCCTGCATCAAGGATGAGCATTGGGTTCAGCCACCCTCCTATGAGCAGTCCCGACTATTCACTTGGGGGCCCTGGGAAAGAATGAAGAGATCCATCATCAGCAGTGGGACTTTCCAGCAGAAGGACTGTCTTTCATACAATTTGACCATTCTTGACAGTCCAGCCTTGGGCAAGTGCGACAGAGTCATCTTCTGTTGGCATAGATTCTTCAGAATTTTTGCTGCCTTCAACTTCATCTGGTGGAGGCTGTTCAGCAAATGGTCATAGCATTGGGTACCTTCAAGGATTCAGATATTTTGGCCTTTCTTGAGAAAGCTATAATATCATGCTGTCATTTGATAGAGGATCATTCCTTCTGGGTGATGTCATTTCTATCAATAACAGCAAATCCTTGTCCTCTCCTGATAGTACTAAAAGTACCCCTGGTGCTAGTGGTGTTCCTTTCCTGCTGAGAATCAGCTTCAGGGCTTGCCAGTTTCTCCAGTATTGGCCTCCTCTGTCTCGCCAGTCCTCCCACTCCTCATCTACAAGCCTGGACTAATAGTTATTTGTGGAGAGAATGCTTTGTCTCTCCTCGATTTCTCTGTCCTCTCTCAGGCTTATGAAGACCTTGGGGTTCATTGGAATTCCTCCAGTATGGGACTCCCCAAGTGGATGAATCCCATACCCCCTCAGTCTCCCAATTATGTCACCACTCTTGTTCTCTTTCTAATTGCTCAGTATAATTTTGGAATTCTTCATAGAAGTCCATATTGAAGAAGAGGGTGACAAGTTTTTTGTGTAAGAAGCCTCAAAGGGTTCGATTGCTGATCCATGGTGTTGGTGGCTTTTGTGCCTTGATGATCCAGTCAAAGGATTCATCATCAGCCAGGAAGCTGCTACTTCCTGACTCACTGGTGGATGGCAGTCCGTCTAGATTGCTTTCTTCTTCTTCAGTGGTATTATCTCACCAGTCAATTGCATAGAGGTCATTCTTGGGATCTTCATTCCATTCTGTGCCTAGAGGCCACTTCCTTCTCTGGGCTGGCAGAAGTCCTCCTGTCCCTGTGTCTCTGTTGTTAGTGCCTGATTGTCTATCAGCACTTTGATCCTGATTGTTTTCTGGTTCTTTCCAGCAATCTGAGATATAGAGATTGTCTTCAAGATTTTCATCCTATTCTATACCTGGGGGCCATTTTTAGTGCTCTTAGATTCTTGGGGCAGAGCCTCCTTCTGTTGGTCAACCAATTCTGGCCAGCTGTCAGTGCTCTTCATCGAGCTCATCTCCTCACTGCTGTCCATCCTTGACCTCCTCTTCTTCCACCAAATCATTGGTGGGGTCAGAATCAGGGGTTAGAAGGAGTGGAAAACTGAGAAGGGATTCCTCCTCCTTTTGGAGAGGATCTGATTGGCCCATGCTTTCAGACACTTGTCTGGATCTGATTTCTGTGATTCAGGTCTCAGTAATGAGACCATCAAGAAATTGGTCGAAGGTGACATCATGGGTTTGGTATTCTCTGATTATATTGGTTGTGAGAGTTCCTAGTAGAAGAGTCAGCAATTCAATAGAGGAAGGGGATACTTTGGAGTTGATAGAGCTGGTGTTGGAAGACATAATTTCTTGTCCTATGGGTCAAGAAGAGGATGACAAAAAGCATTCAGTTCTTTTTAACCTTTAGGCTCAAAGAAGAGAAGCTAGAAGCTTTAAGCTAATTGTTAAGCCCAAACTCCATGTGACTGATAACATGTGATAAACTAACAGAACCTCATACTTTAGGTTATACTGTTAGAGTTCACTGATGCACTATCAGCATTGTGTGATTAAGGCATTTGCAAGTTGCTCAAGATAGGATGGTAGAGAATAAACTTTAGCTCAAAGCTGGAGTATTACAGTGAGAGCTATGCTACTTAAATACTGTTCTGTTATCTGACTATTAATAAATATTCACAAAAGTTATTGTCTGTCATAGAGCTGTTACCCCTGCTGTTGCCAGGCTCTCCACAAAAGCTGTTGTCCTGCTGTTGCAGTTGCAGTTGCACCACCCTTTGAGGACAAAAGAAGCATTGTCTCTCCCTTCACAGCATACAGTAGCACAATAAAACGATGATCAACTGGGTTGCTGAGCTAAGCATTCCCATGGTCCTAAGCACTGGCTTAAATGCCCTGACTAAGCAAAGATAGGGATCATTTCTGAGGAAAAAGAAAAGAAAAAGAGGAAAAATTGTAACAGACATCTCAAAATTGCTGTCACTACAAAATCACACACTTTCACACACACACTTCCATTAATTTCACTGCTAAAATGATGAAAATCCATCTTGAAACTCAGACTGCTTTAGAAAAGACCATCACTGCTATGAAACTATAATATGATAAACATCACCACCCTCCACACTCTTATGCCATCAATAATAAAGTATGGCTTGACACTATAAATCTACATCTACCACATCTCAAAAAGAAACTGACCAACAAGCAAACAGGCTCATTTCTTATTCTAGCAAAGGTCAGGGCTTCAGCATATAAACTCTGACTATCCATCATATGATGCATCCACAATATTTTCAATAAAAGCCTCCTAATGCCATATGTCACTCCCATCTTCTCCAACCAAGAATAGCTATCTCCACCACCTCCAGAACTCATTGATGACAAGAAGCACTATAAGATTGATCAAGTCTTTGACCACAAAACATGGAAAGTTAAGGCATAGGGCAGTGAAATGATGACAACCATAGATTATTCATCAGCTGGAAAGGATATGAGCTTGAATCAAACCAGTGGGTCAATGAGAAGCAGATGACTGCTGATACTATCATACATGATTATAAAATATCTTTAAATTAAGCTATCAGGATGATTGTATCACATTTGTACAATCACATCTGAGAGATCATATTCAAAAACTGAGTATACTGGATCTGAGCTAAAAAGTCATCAACAAAATAGTAGAAGAAATGAGAGCAGCTAAAAGGTGCCAGGCTCTGGAATGGCTAGATGAGCTATAAGGCTGGAGGAAGTATATCTAATAACAAAAGATGACTAAGAGAGATCTAATCATGAAGGCCCAAATTGAAACCCTCATCATCAGGACCATGCATGCTATCATAGCTCTGATTGATAGCAGCTGCACTGAGAGTTCCATCAACTGTGCTTTTGTCACCAAGCACAATCTCCTGACACAAGCTATGGCTGCTCTGATCCCAGTATACAACACAGATAGAACAAAGAACTAAGCTAGTTCAATTATTGAGTTCATAAAACTTCATCTGACCATTAGAGATCACACAGAACAGATTGATCTAGCCATCACAGACCTTGGAATAAAAGAAGTCTTTCTCAGATATGACTGGCTCATTTGCCATAATCTATTGATCAATTGAAAGACCAGGCATATCATCTTTGTATGCTGTTGATGTCACAAGACACTTTGAATTGTCAGATGAAGACTCAGAAGATAGATGAGATAAAGAAATAGAGAATAGTAAAACCATCCTTGCTGTTAATATGGAATGAGCAATTTATATTTGCATTATACATCATGTGAATAGTTTGGTCACTAAAGCCAATGCAGAAAAAGAGTCCAAGTTGTTTGAAGAAATGGTGCCTGAATGAGCACAGGATTATCAGAACCTATTTGACAAAGAAAACTTCAATGAGTTGTCTGAGCTTAAGCCTTGGAATCATGCAATTGAATTGATCCTGAATGACAGTGCCAATCTAAACTGTAAGGTATACTCTTTCAGTCAGCCAGAACAATATGAACTTGATAAGTTTCTGGATAAGAACCTATCCAGTGAATGAATCTAACCATCAAAATCCCCTATGGCTTTGCCCTTCTTCTTCATCAAAAAGAAGGATGAGAAGCTGTGACCAGTATAAGATTATCAGAAACTTAATGAAATGACAATTAAGAATCAATATCTACTCTTATGAATCTCTGAGTTGATAGACAAACTCTATAGAGTATGATACTACTCTAAACTCAATGTTTGGTGGAAATATAACAATGTTCAGATCAAAGAAGAAGATGAGTGGAAGGTGGCATTTTGGACTAATTGCAGACTCTTTAAGTCCACAGTTATATTCTTTAGATTAACTAACTTTCTTATGATCTTTCAGTGGATGATAAATGATATTTTCAAGGATCTCATTGCTACTAGAAAGATAATAATATATCTAGATGATATTCTCATCATGTCAAAGGACTGAGCCAAACACTGGCAACTTATGTGATAAGTACTCAAACTCATGTGCAAGTATAAGCTCTTCTCTAAAGCTGAGAAATACAAATTCAAAGTATTGGAAACAGAATATCTAAAGATCATCATCAGTGAGGGGAGTATTAAAATAGATCTGATAAAGATGGCTGAAATAATAGAGTGGCTCACACTAACAAAAAAGAAGAAACTCTAATTATTCCTCAGATTCACAAACTTCTACTGATAGTTTATTTATAATTACAGCAAAATTGTGTGCTCTATAATCCAGCTCATAAAGAACACACTCTGGATATGGAGGCCTTCTCAACAAACAGCATTCAAAGATCTAAGATAGAGGCTAGTGAAAGATATAGTATTAGCAGTACTGATGGAAGAAAGGAAATTTTATGTAGAGGCCAACTTAAATAAAAGCACAATTGGAGCAGTGTTATCACAGAAGCAGAACAGAAAATGATGGTCAGTCACTTTCCTCTCTAAAGCACTCACTATCACTGAACACAACTATGAAATTTATAATAAGAAACTACCAACCATCATGCTCATCCTTGTAGAGTGGCAACACTATCTAATTAAGACAATACAGACCTTCAAGACATAGACAGACTATTAGAATCTCTGACACTTTCAACTTTCTCAAAAACTCAACTGATGGCAGGTGCACTGAGTCACTGAACTCTCAGAATACTAATATATACTGCATCACAAATCAGAGACTGCTAATAAAAAGATGAACCTACTAAGCCATCAGGCAGACTATGACCAAGAGAGGACAGACAATAATAGAGTGACACTACTAAAATCTAAACACTTCTACACAATAATCATGCTAATAGAAGAGAAGATCCATAAGCAGATCAAGAGTGGAATCAGAAAGACAGGACTCTGAGATCAATGATCTCATTTACTGTAACAATTGCATCTACATCCCCTGAAATGAACATCTCTAAAGAGAGATCATTGCCATGCATCATGATCATATTATAGCAGGACATCCAGAGATTGTGAAAATAAAAGAATTAGTACTGCAGGAGTATTAGTAACTGAAAATAAGATAGGACATCAAGAAGTATGTCAAGAGATGCAAGACCTGTCAATAAACCAAATTAACAACTTAAGCATGGACTGCACCACTCTATTCCAATGAAGTACTAAATGAACTATAGACTCATATTTCAGTCAATATGATTACTGGATTGCCATATTGTAATAGTTATGATGCTATAATCATTATCATTGACTGTTTTTCTAAGGCAATCATTCTGGTCACTTGTTTAATGGAACTGACATCAGAAGGATAGGCCAAAATTCTCTATGACAAAGTATATGCCAAACACAGCATGCTACAAGTCATCATTTCTGATCAAGGCCTGCAATTTGTTTTGAAATTTCTAGATGATCTCTATCACCTTTTAAACATTCACAGTAATGCATCCACTGTCTATCATCCACAGACTGATAGCTAAATAAAACACATCAACTAGGAGTTGGAGAAATACTTACATATATTTATTAACTATTGACAGGACAACTGAATAAAATGGCTCACTCTAGTGGCATTCCAACACAATAACTGTATCCACTTGGCCACTGGCAAAACCCTCTTCTATATCAATCACAGCTGACACTCTCAAATTGCTATTATAGAATGACATCAAACTTTGATCTCAGCTTCCTCCAATTTTGCATCCCTCATATCTTCTATTCACAAAGAAGCATATGCTGCACTTGAAAAGACAGCCACTGTCATGAATACCCAATATGATAAATACTAATGGCCTGCACATGAATATTCTGTTAATAACAAAGTCTGACTCAATACCACAAACTTACATCTCTCTCACTCTAAATGAAAGCTTGCTGACAAATGCATGGGACTCTTTATAATCCTTGCCAAAGTCAGCACCTTCATCTATCAACTCCATCTACTTAACATCTGGCATATCCATTCAGTCTTTAATAAATCTCACCTTTCTCTATAAGTCACATCTGCCTTTCTCAATCAGAAGTGACCACCCCTTCAGAATCCATCCTAGTTGAGGATGAAGAACACTATAAGGTGGATCAAATCCTCCACCACAAAGTATATAAAGTCCACATGAGAGGAGGGAGATCTCAGACAACCATCAATTATCTGATCAGCTGAAAAGAATATGGACTGAAATCTAATCAGTGAGTTAATGAGCACTATATTAATGCTGATGATGCAATCTGCAATTACCAGCTCTCTCTAAAGTAATCCATCAGGATGATGGTCTTAAAGAGAGAGTAATGTTATGAATTTTTCTATTTTCTTATCTTTTTATCTCTATCTTTTATCTTATCAGAGTGTCTATCTAATCTTCAGCATTTTACTCATATAAGATAATTATGCAACCATAATAGGTAACCCATATCATTGTTCTGCAAACAGCAATAGATGTCTCAACAAGAGACAATACTTCATTGTTCAATCTCCAATGACTAGAGGCAACAAGAACTATAGCACAGAAGTATATAATTAGTAGTACTATATTTATCTATAAACAGAACAGTATATAAGTAGCATAGCTCTTACTGTAGGTACTTAGCTTCAAGCTAAAGTTTATTCTATACCATTCTATCTTGAGCCAACTTGTCTTTGGCCTTGAGACATATCTCCACTATAACACATTCAGTGAACTCAGATATGACTGTATGAACTTAATACAGCATCTGCTTCTCATATGTTTAGATCACATATTGCTTAAGCTTAACACAAAGAAAATAAAGACAATGGATGTCTTCAGTGCAATATTTACTTTGTTTATATACTAACACCTATTGCTATCTTGAGAGAGAGTATCAAAGATATGCTATCTGTATATGGCAATCCAGCAATCAGACTAGAGTTGAAGCCTTATGAGATTCTTTGCAAATCTTCTTCTTGAGTCATTGATGGTCTGTTCACTCAGAAATGAGTCAGACATAGACCCTAGTATTATGCCCAAGTGTCACGTGAGCAGTTACACATGATAAACAGCCATCTCTTTACACTTTGAGGGATCAGCTGAGTTCACTTATGTATGTTCTGCTGTTATGACTCAAGGTCAGATATAGACTCAAGATAGAATGGTGATTGTAAACTTTAGCTCAAAGCTGGAGTTACCAGTGAGAGCAAGCTTTCTTAAATACAGTTTGTGAGTCACTATAAATACTCATACTTATTGTGTATTCCTCTGTTTCCAGTGCCCATTGTTTTTGAACATCTTTACTGTACATAAAAGGGTAATTGTGTGTCCATCATTAGACATCAGTTGCATCAAATAACTATGATAAAGTTGGCTTGTTGTGTGCTGACTAAGCCCTTCTCACAGTTTAAGTGCTTGGTTTTGATGCCTTGACTAATCAAAATAGAGGTTAAAGGAAAGGTAATCATAATATTACCCCCTCCTTAAGACCATCATCCCAATAGCTTAATTAAGAGATAGTTCGTACTCATATATGGTGTCATCAGCATTTATGTATTTTTCATTAATCCACTGATTGGATTCCAGCCTGTATCTCTTCTATTTGATAAGGTAGTCGATGGTAGTGATCTGTCTTCCATCTTTTGCTTTTATTTTCCAGCATTTATAGTGCAGGATTTGTTCGACTTTATAATGTTCTTCATCATCAATAAGATCAGAGAGTGGAGGGGGGGGCTGTTCCTAGAAAGGAAATGCCAATGCAATATAGAGTGTCAACAATACTTTATTGAAAGTGTCATGAATTTTCCATAAGGTTGATAGACGCAGCTTGTAGGAGCCAGCGCTGATCTTTGTGATGACTGTAAAGAGGCCAGTATGTTTATCAGACAATTTACATTTCAGATGAGGTAGATAAAGGTTGGTTGTGTCCAACCATATCTTGTTGTTAGTGTTATAGGTGTGAGTCATTCATCAGTGTTTATCATACTGGATTTTCATGGTAATGGCAGCTTTTTCAAGAGCCACAGCAGTTTCAGTGTGGATTTTGTTCATTGTTGCAGTGAAATCTGTTGATGCTGAGATTGTTGTGTGGAGTTTTTTAGTCTGTGTGATGTGAGGATTTTGGCCATAATTGATAAAGAATAGGGTTTTCCTCATGGCTGAATAGATGCAGTTATTATGTTGGAACACTGCTAGAGCAAGCCATTCAACCCAGTTATCCTGTTGATAATTGATGAAGAGGTGAAGGTATTTTTTGATCTCTTGATTTGCCCATTCCATTTGTCCATCAGTTTGAGAGTGATATGCAGTGGAGGCATTCCTTCTAATGTTTAAGAGTCGATATAGGTCATTGAGGAACTTGGAGATAAATTGAGATCCTCAATCTGAGATGACTACTTGGGGCATGCTATACTTGGCATAAACTTCATCATATAAGATTTTGGCTCACCCTTCTGAAGTTAGTTCTGTTGAGCATACAATCGGGATGATCACTTTGGAGAATCGATCTACTATAATGAGGATAGCGTCATAGCCATTGCTGTCAGATAGTCTGGTGATCATATCAATGGAGATGTGTCCATGGCAAGGATGGGATTTTGTTTGAGTGCAGGAGTGCTGCTTGTGTCTGAGTGGAGCTTTTTCCATATTGACAGGTTTCGCATGCTTTGACATATGTTGCAATGTTGTTTCTCATTTTAGGCCACCAGTATTTTTGTAATACCAATTTTTTGGTTTTAACGATCCCTGGGTGTCTGATCATGGTATGATCATGGCAGATCATGATAATCTCGCTCCAAAGTTTGTTGTCTCTGGGGATGTAAATTTGCCTATCATAATGAATCAATCCCTTGCTTCTCATCATTCCTCACTCATGGTTAAGTGAAAGGGCTACTCGTTGATCCCATTTATGGGGATCTCAAGTCACACTCTTGATCCATTCATAAATCTCCTCCTCTGTTGGCATGATTATAGCTTGGAAGTGTTCAGGGCACAATAACATTACCCTCTGATTGTCTGCTCCCCTCTGATCATGATCAGTTCTTCAGCTAAGGAGGTCAGTCTTCTTGTTGGCTGTTCCCACTTTGTGATGGAGGGTGTATTAGTATTGACTCAGCTCAATAACCCATCAGGCTTATCGCTAATTCAATTTCTGAGATTGTCAGAAATAGTGAAGATTTTGGTGGTCGGTTCATATTTCAAAGACATAGATGGCTCCCAGAAGGTAGTGTCTCCATTCTTCTAGAGATAGCATGATTGTGAGAAGTTTCTTATCATATATTTCATAGTTCCATTCTGTTACAGTGAGTGTCTTTGAGAGGAAGGCAATAGGTCACCATTGACCATTTTGTTCTTGGAACAGTACAGCCTCAATGGCTCTCTTGCTAGAGTCGGCCTCGACTCAGAATTTTCCCTCTTGTGTGGGGATGGCAAGTATGACATCTTCTACCAGTCATCATTTCAGATCATGGAAGGCAGATTGTTGTGATAATCTCCAGGTCTAGGGTGCATTACCAGTTAGTTGTGTCATAGGGCAGACCACCTTACTGTAGTCTTGGATAAAGCATTAATAGAAATTGGTAAAGCTGAAGAACGACTGTAATTCTTTTTTTTTAGTAGGTTCCAGCCACTCTGTCACTCTTGCAACTTTGATGGGGTCCATCTGAATGCTTTCTTCCAATATGATAACTCTCAGGTATTCCATCTCAAGTACTTTGAACTCGCACTTTTCCGCTTTGAGAAACAACTTGTGTTTCCTCATGAGAGCTAACACTTGTTATATCAGCATTCTATGCTCCTTCTTCATCTGAGACATGATTAGGATATCATCGAGATAGATGGTGACTTTCCCAGTGGTAATGAGTTCTTTGAAGATGTCATTCATCATCTATTGGAAGGTTGTGGGAGAGTTGGTAAGGCCAAAGAACATAACAGTGGGCTTGAATAGTTCTCGATTAGTCCTGAAGGCCGCCTTCCATTCATCCCCCTCTTTAATGTGAACATTGTTATACCCCTACCAGACATTGAGTTTGGTATAATATTTAGCCCCTCAAAGTTTGTCTATTAGTTCAGATATCAGAGGGAGAGGATATCGGTTTTTGATGGTCATCTCATTTAACTTTTAATAGTCTTAGACTGGTTGAAGTTTTTCATCCTTCTTTTTGATGAAGAAGAATGGGGATGCTATCAGGGATTTGGAGGGTCAGATTCTTCCGCTAGAGAGGTTCTTATTGAGAAATTTGTCAAGCTCCTGTTGCTCGTTGATGCCCAGAGGATATGTCTTGCAATCTAAATTGGCATTTGCATTAGAGATGAGCTCAATTGCATGATCCCATGGTTTGGGCTGTGGTAGTTCATCAAAGCTTTCTTTTTCAAAGAGGTCCTTGAAGTCTCATGCTCATTCAGGTACCATTTTTTCAAATGTCTTTTTCTCTTTTTGCTGATTCACCCTGGCAGCTAGATCATTCATGTGGTGTACAGCATGAATATGTAACTCCTGTTGAAGGTCTATCACAAGGATAGTTTCTCTGTCCTCTATTTCTTCATCCCAGCAATCCTCAGAGTCCTCATCCAGTAACTCAAATAGAATCTTTTTGCATTGGCATCTGGCGAATGTGATTTGTCTGGTTTTCCAGTTTATCAATAGATTGTGCCATATGAGCCAGTCATAACCAAGAAAGACTTCTTTGGTTCTGAGGTCTGTGATGGCTAGGTCAATCCTTTCAGAATGATCTCTGATAGTGAGCCTTAGCTCTACATATTCGGTAATCAAACTAGCTTAATTTTTTGTTCTATCGGCATTATAAACAGAGATAGGGGCTGCTATGGCTCAGGTCTGGAGTTGGTACTTGATGATGAAAGCACAATTTATAGAGCTTCTAGTACATCTGCTGTTGATGAGGGCTGTGACAGCATATGTGGTTTGTGCTATGAGTGTTTCTATTTGTACTTTTGTTATTAGGTCTTGTCTATCTGTTTTGGTATGCTAGATGAATTTTCATAGTCCTTGTAATTTGTCAAGCCATTCTAGGGCCTGGCATCTTTTGGCCCTTTTTATCCCTTCTATCATTCCATTGACTACCTCTTCTGCCTTGGTTCGGTGTATCCAATTTTGCAGTATGGCCATGGCTGCTGCTTTGTCTTTGGCATCCCTGATTGCTCTCCAGGTCCACTCAGTATCAAATGGTTTGAGCCAGGAATCAGAGCTCTCTGCTCTTATTTGGCCTAGGGGTGCTTGAGTTTTGTTTTACAATTCAGAGGTGTATGTAGTATATCAGGATATATTTGAATGCATATGTAGTAGTAATATAGGGGTAACTATAGAGGCACTATAAGTCCGACTAGTGGCTACAGGCAGCACACCTTTTGATTGCTCAGCCAGTTCAGTGGAATCGCTTACTGACTGGCCCTGTCTTTTAACTCCTCGACCTTGGTTTCCTCCTCTAGGTTTTCTTTCTCTTTTTGTAGTTCAGTGATTTGGGCCTGTATATCTTTATGGATCCACTTCTTCTTTGGGCAGTCCTTGGCCATATAACCCTTTTACTCACAGTTGAAGCACTTTCCTTCTTTCTTCAGTCAATCTATATCCATGGACTTCCCTGCCCCAGTGTATATAACCCTTATCTCCATCTTCTGACTTCCATAGGTTGAAGGCATAGGAGTCCCTGATGATTTTCTGGCAGTTGGCCTCATCTTGTTTGGGGTTGGCAGAGTCAACTTCTTAGTGTTTTTCTGCAAGATCGATGATTCCACTTTCTGCCTTTATCGTTCCTTGTACATCTCAATGATATGCTCCTTCCATTCATCATATCTGACAGGCATTAGGATTTTGACATCCATTGCAGATATCATTGTGAGGTACGAAGAGGGAACTCCTCTTTTGAGGGTCTTGACCATCCATCTGTCATTGGCTATGTCATCTCATATTCCTACCAATTTAATGAGCCTCTCCAGCTCGTCAAAGTAATCTGTCACCACTTTGTTGCCCATCTTGTATTCTTTAATCTTTTGTTTATGCATCTCTTATACTGCCGGATCAATGAATTTGTCATTTAACATGCATTTGAATATCAGCCAGAATGAGTACTGATAATGACTCTGTGTGTTTGATCGGAAATTCAGGGAAATAAGTATCCACCATATCTTGGCCTTTTCTTCTAGGTAAGAGGTGGTGAAGGTGACTTTATTCATGTCAGTTCCTAGGTGCCTGATATAGACCTCAAAGTATTGTTCACAGTCTACCAGGAATCTGTTAATATCATTGGACACTCCTTTGAAGAGGCAGAGTTTTCAGAGGAGATCAGAGCAGCATTGGAGAACATTGGTGTTTTCTGGCAGTGCATCCATCAGATTGAGCCATTCTGTGAATGGTGGCTGTTGCCATTCCATTGGTGGCTCTGGGAATGAGTGTAGCGAGTTGTCATCAGCAACTGGACTTCCTTTCGAGTCTTCAATTCAGACAATGATCCCATCTTGGATCATGAACCTGAGTCAGGTGGCTTCAGAGTCATCCCATATGGGTTCCTTCCCTGTTCCACTGGTTTCTGTCTGGTCAAGAGGCAGTTGTCTCCCTAGTAGTCAGCTCTCTTTGCCAGTTCAAGAGTTTGGATATTCCGCTGTTGGCTGAGTTCAGGTTTTAGCCAGCTGAGTTGCCATAGTTTGGACGGAGTAGTCAGAGCATGTAAGAGTGCTCTGCACTGATAGAGCCCAATACATGGCTCATTTCAGCATGATGGGAGGGGTCTTCGGCATTGGTTGTATGATGGGAGTGATCTGATAAGCCAGTGGTCAGCTCACCAGGTACTCAGGGTGCCTTTGATTGTATTATTGGATGATATAGTCTGTTGCTGCCCACTTCAGAATATCTGTTTGCTTATTAGTATTTGAATGCAAATATAATTGTCCCATCTGTAATGCTACCCAGATGGCATCATGCCATAAAAAGTTTACTCCTCACAGATAATATTCTTGATACTCCCATATCCTTTCCTCTCAGGCTAACCTGTTTACTTCTTCTTCATCTGTCTCTTTTTGTGAATCATATAGTGATCCTCTGGGAGGCTCACTGCTCTCCATTTCTTCTTCCTTGTCCTCATCATCCTCCTCAAGGAGGAAACTGACAGGCTAACTATAAATGTGTTAGGCCCAGATGTCACGTGGGCAGATACACATGATAAACAGGTGTTCCTTCACACTTTGAGGAATCATCTGAGTCCACTGATGTGTATATCTGCTTGTTGTGACCCAAGGTCAGTCGTAGACTTGAGGTAGAATGGTGTGTATAAACTTTAGCTTGAAGCTGGGGTTTACCAGCGAGAGCGTTGGCCTTAAATACTATACAGGCGTTTCTAATTATATCACTACTTATTATGTGTGTCTGTGTCCATAGTGCCCGTTGTCCTTGAGCATCATTACTGTACATAAAAGGATGATTATGTGTTGTCAGGTCTGATTGTCGGGACGACTTGATGGGTGGGTTAGTTGTGCTGACTAAGCTCTCCCATGATCCTGTGCTCTCTGACTAAGCATAAATAGGGGTCAAACGGTCAATGAAAAGGAAAAATCGTAACATTACCCCCTGCTTAAGACCATTGTCCCGATAGCGTTAGTTAAGGGATAATTCATAGTCATGTATGGCATCATCGGCGTTCATGTATTTTTCGTTTATCCACTGGTTTGATTTGGGACCATATCCCTTCCAGCTGACAAGATAATCGATGGTTGTGGTCATGCCACCCCCATGGGCTTTAACTTTGCGCAGTTTATGGTTTAAGACCTGATCGATTTCATAGTGTTCCTCATCGTCAATCAGGTCAGGGGGCAGTGGCTGTGGCTGTACTTGATTGGGGAAGGCTGGGGTGACGTATGGAGTTAAGAGGGACTCATTGAATACGTTATGCACCTTTCACCCAATCAGTAAGTGCAGTTTATAGGCAGTCTCGCCGATTTTCGCTAGTATGGGGAAGGGGCCCATGCACTTGTCAGCCAGTTTTTGTTTTGGTCGTGGCAGGTGGAGATTGGTTGTGTCGAGCCAGACTTTGTCATTGACTTGGTATGTGTGTGTGAGATAATGATGTTTGTCATATTGTTTCTTCATGGCAGCCACGGCTTTTTTGAGTGCGTTTCTGGTTTCAGTATGGATTTTTTCCATGGTAGTTGCAAAGTCTGTGGATGCGGGCATCGTCGACCTATGACAAGCTGTTTGAGCGACATGTGGATGTCTCCCATAGTTGACGAAGAAAGGTGTCTGTCCCATGGCAGAGTGTACCCTGTTGTTGTGTTGAAAGGCAGCAAGTGCCAGCCATTCAATCCAGTCATCCTGTCGGTAGTTGATAAATAGTCGAAGGTATTTTTCAACTTCTTGATTTGCTTGCTCAGTCTGACCATCGGTCTGTGGGTGATAGGTGGTTGATGCATTCCGAGTGATATATAACAGTTTGTATAGATCGTCGAGAAACTTTGAAACAAACTGTGGGCCACGATCAGAGATGACCATCTGGAGCATCCTGTATTTGGCATACACCTCGTCTCGTAGGATCTTGGCCCACCCTTCTGAGGTTAGTTCCATTGAGCACATGATCGGGATGATCGCTTTGGAGAAGCAATCTACTATGACGAGAATGGCATCATAGCCATTGCAGTCCAGGAGTTCGGTGATCATGTCGACAGAAATGTGGGTCCATGGTTGCAATGGTATTTCGTTTGAGTGCAGTGGGGCTGCCCTTGGCTGCATAGATGCTTTTCCCCTCTGACATGTTTTGCAGGCTTTGATATACAACGTGATGTCGTTGCCAAGTTTGGGCCACCAATAGTTTCGCAGGACAAGTTCTTTTGTCTTGGCAATGCCAGGGTGCCCTGCTATAGCGTGATCATGACACATTGCAATGATTTCTCCATGTAGACTTTGGATCCGTGGAATGTAGATCCTTCCATCATATCAGATCATCCTCTCTTCCTTTGTTATTCCTCACTCATGGTTAAGGGAAGCAGCGATCTTCTGATCCCATTGGCGTGCATCTCGGATCATACTTTTGATACGTTCATGGATCTCTTCCTCTGTTGGCATTATCAGTGCCCGGAAATGCTCTGGGCATAATATTGTAACTCCCATATTGTCGTTTCCTCTCTGGTCGTGATCTGCATGGCGAGAAAGGAGGTCGGCCTTTTTGTTGGCAACCCTGGCTTTGTGATGGAGGGTATATTGATATTGGGCGAGTTCAGTAACCCATTAGGCTTAGCGACGGTTCAGTTTCTGGGGCTGATGGAAGTACCTGAGGTTTTGGTGATCCGTCCATATTTCGAAAACCTCGACCACCCCGATCAAGTAGTGCCACCACTCCTCTAGGGCGAGCATTATCGCAAGTAGCTCCTTGTCATAGATTTCGTAGTTCCTCTCTGTCATGGTTAGTGCTTTGGAGAGGAAGGCGACAGGGCGCCACCTTCCGTCCTGTTCCTGGGATAAGACCACACCAATGGCCCCTTCACTCGAGTCGGCCTCTACCCAGAATCTCCCTTCTTGGGATGGTATGGTGAGGATTACGTCCTCCACTATCCACCTTTTTAGGTCTTCGAAGGCAAGTTGTTGAGGGCTTCCCCACCCCCATGGAGCATTACCGGTGAGCTGTGTCATGGGTCACATGACCTTGCTATAGTCTCGGATGAACCTTCTGTAAAAGTTGGTAAAACCAAGGAAGGATTGCAGTTCCTTCTTCTTGGTGGATGTTGGCCAGTCCGTTACCTCTGCCACTTTTATTGGGTCCATTCGAATACTCCCTTCGCTGATGATTACCCCAAGGTACTCAGTCTCTAGTACCTTGAACTCGCACTTCTCCGCTTTGAGGAATAGTTTGTGTTTCCTCATAAGAGCGAGCACCTGTCAGACTAGGTCACGATGTTCTTCCCTGGTCTTGGACATGATAAGAATATCATCCAGGTAAATAGTAACCTTTCCCGTGGCGATAAGATTCTTGAATATGTCGTTCATCATCCATTGGAAGGTAGCCGGGGAGTTGGTCAGGCCGAAGAACATTACTGTTGGTTTGAACAGTCCTCGATTAGTTCTAAATGCTGCCTTCCACTTATCCTCCTCTTTAATCCGGACGTTGTTATATCCCCAGTGGATGTCAAGTTTAGTGTAATATTTGGCCCCCTAGAGTTTGTCCATCAGCTCCAAGATTAGCAGTAGCGGATATTGGTTTTTGATGGTCATTTCGTTTAGTTTGCGATAGTCCTGAATGGGCCAAAGTTTTCCATCCTTCTTTTTTACAAAAAAGAAGAGGGAGGCCATAGGGGATTTTGATGGTCGAATCCACCCAGAAGACAGGTTTTCGTCCAGGAACTTGTTGAGCTCCTGCTGTTCCTGATTGCTAAGGGGGTAAGTTTTACAGTCCAGGTTCGTGTTTGCATTGGGGATTAGCTCAATCATATGATCCCAGGGTTTGGGGCCCAGAAGTTCATCAAAACTCTCTTTCTCGAAGAGATCTCAATAATTGTGTGCCCATTCTGGCACCATTTCCTCAAATGTCTTCTCCTTCCTCCCTTTGTTGGCTCTGGCAGCTAGGTCGTTAGCATGGTGTATTGCCTGGATGTGGATCTCCCTTTGCAGGTCGATTGCGAGGATGGTTTCGCCATCCTCCATCTTCTCATTCCACCTATCTTCTGGGTCTTCGTCAGGTAACTCATACAGAATTTTTTGACATCAGCAGCACGTGAATGTAAGCTGTCCAGTTTTCCAGTTAATGAGCAGGTTATGCCAGATGAGCCAGTCATGTCCTAGGAATAACTCCTTTGTCCTGAGATCCATCATGGCTAGATCGATCCTTTCAGAGTGATCCCTGATAGTTAATCGGAGTTCGACGAACTCCATGATCGATCCAGCTTGATTTTTTGTGCCGTCGACATTATATACCGGTATAGGTGCAGCCATGGATCTGGTGGGGAGGTTGTGCTGATGGACAAAGGTTCAGTTGATGGAGCTACCGGTGCACCCGCTGTCAATTAGGGCGGTTACAGAATAAACCGTCCAGTTGGTTAGAGTCTCGATTTGGGCTTTGGTTGTCAGGTCCCTTCCGGGGGTTTTAGCCTGCCAGATGAACCTTTGTGGACCTCGTAGCTCATCTAGCTATTCCAGGGCCTGGCTTCATTGAGCACTTTGTAATCCGCTTATGGCTTCATTGGTAACTTCTCCTGTCCTGGTCCAATGTATCCATCCACGCAGAACAGCCTTTGCGGCGTTCTCATCTACTGCTTCCATGATAGCTCTCTACGTCTATTCGGTTTCAAATGGTTTGAGCCAGTGTTTGAGGCTCTCTGTCTCTGTTTGGCCCATAGGCTTTTGAGTTTCTTTTTGCGACTCTTTAGGGTGTGCGTTGAGTGTCTGTGGTTTATTTAAATGCGCCTTTATTGTCATAACTACAGAGGTATCATAAGCTTATACAACGGTTGGAGCCTGCACACTGTAAAGTCCTTTGGCTGATCCAGTGGAGTCACTCACTGGTTGGTCCCATCTTTTACTTCTTTGACCTTGGTCTCCTTTCCTAGTTCCTAGTCTTCCTTCTGCAGCTCAGCAATTTGTGCCCGAATGTCCTTGCGTGTTTGTTTCTTCTTCAGGCAATCCTTGGCCATGTGACCCTTCAACCCGCAGTTGAAGCACTTGCCTTCCTTCTTCATCCAATCAATGTCTATGGGTTTTCCAGCACCAGTGTATGTGGTTCCAGTCCCTGTCTTCTGACTACCATAAGCTGATGCCGCAGGAGTCCCTGATGATTTTCTGGCAGTTTGCTCTGACTTGTTCAGGGTTGGCAGCATCAGCTTCTTGCCATAGTCCTGCAAGATCAAGGCTTCCGCTTTCTGCCTTTGACGTTCCTTGTACATCTCGATGATCCTTTCTTTCCATTCATCGTATCTGACCAGCATCAATATTTTGACGCCCATCACAGAGATCATTGTGAGGTATGAGGAAGGGACTCCTCGTTTGAGGGCTTCGACCATCCGCCCATCATTGGCGGTGTCCTTCCGTATTCCTGCCAATTTGGTGAGTCATTCCAACTCATCGAAATAGTCTGTCACCATCTTATCCCCCATCTTATATTCTTTAATCTTCTGCTTGTGTACTTCCTGCACTGCCGAGTCTATGAATTTGTCGTTTAGCATGCACTTGAAGACCAGCCAAGAGGGATAACGATAGTGTTCCCTCGTAGTTGATCAGAAGTTAGGGGAGATTAAGATCCACCATGTTTTCGCCTTCTCTTCAAGATAGGAGGTGGCGAATGCGACCTTGTTCATGTCGGTCTCTAGATACCTGATGTAGACCTTGAAGTACTGTTCACAGTCTACCAGGAATCTGTCTATGTCATCCGAAGCCCCTTTAAAGGGTCACAGCTTTCACAGGAGGTCCAGACAGCACTGGAGGACGTTGGCATTGTTTGGGAGGGCATCCATCGAGTTGGGCCATCCGTCGAAGGGCAGCTGATTCCATTCGATCGGGGGTCCCAGGAATGAGTGAAGGGAGTGGTCGTCGGCGACCAGGCTTCCTTTTGGTTCTTCGGCATATATGATGACCCTGTCCCAAACTGTGAATCCCAGGCGGACCACTTCAGGGTCATCCTGTATCAGTTCCTTTCTCTTCCTGCTCAGCCCTGCTTGGTCCGATGGGGGTTGCGCCCCTAGCAGTCAGCTCTCTTTTTGGGTCCAGAGATTGTAATACTCTGCTCTCGGCTGGGCTTGGAAGCAGGTAAGGTGATCAGCCGTGGTGCGGAATGATTGTTCTGAGCTTGAAAGTATGCTTCAGGCCAGGGGGTAGGATGCAGCTTTCCATGGGGGGGTCTTCAGCATTGGTCGGAGTGTGGAAACGGCCTGGTATGCCATGGGTGGAGTGATGGGGTATTCAGGGTGTCAGCTGGTATACTGCCGAGCAGCATAGTTCGTTGCTGCCCACCTTAGAATTTTTACTCGTTTATCAGTTTCTGCACATAGATATAATTGTCTGATTTGCGATGCCAACCAAGTAGCATCGCGCCATAAGAAATTTACCTCCTGCTGATAATACCTCTGGTACTCTCGTTCCCTTTCCCCTCTGGCTAGTCATCATACTTCTTCTTCATCTGTTTCTTTCTGCGAGTCATATGGAGGTCCTCAGGGCAGGTCACTTTCTTCAGTTTCCTCTTCTTCCTCGATGAGGAGGAAACTGACAGGCAGGTCATAGAAACTCTCCGCAGCCCCTTGGAGTATCGTTGCCTCACTCCCTTGGCTGGGTACTCAGTCCAGCAATCAGGGGTCCTTTGTAGACGGAGGGAGGTTGGGCCCAGATGTTGGGCCAGTATCTATTTCCTCCTGTTGCTGGTTCCTCCTCCACTCGCTCGCAATAAAGGCGGATGTTGTTTCTGTAATCATCGTGAATAAGCTGCCCAACAACTCGACTCCCAAGGAATCCCCTGAGAGCTCGGGTGGGGATGTGAGCATTCCCAGGGACTCATAACCCGTAGTGTTCGAGAATAGACTTGTCACTCCCGAATGCTGAGTCAGCACTGGGAGTACGAGAGGAGGGAGGGTACTCAGGGGTAGGGGCCCTTGGGTATTGCCTGGTTCGGGTGCTGTCTGCCCAATGCTCAGGGAATCCGCTGCTCAGGATACTGGGTTCTCTGAAAGAGGGCATCAGAGTGCGGTTACCTTGTACAGGTGCGAGTACACTGGCGATCTCGGGGCGTAGCCTATACCAGTTTCCTGCATCGATTGTTTCGAACCAGGCCCTCTCAATCGCTCGCTGCTCGTCCTGATGCTGCTCATCATACTGTGCAGCCTCCCTCCTTCACCGCTCTTCTGACTCGTGATGTACTGACTGCGGCTCATCCCGCCTCCTTTGCTCCTCCTGTCGAACGGCGTCGTCGTAGTTGAAAGGGATGGTGAAGTCCTAAGTCAGGAAGTACCGGTGGATGGTTTCTTCCCATACTCATCATCATTGCTCTTCATCACCTGGAGGGGGTCTGCCCATCCTCGAGCCGTTTCAGGTAGTAGAATGGGAGTTGTGAGACTGGCGGCTAGGAGTTTAGGGGCTGAATCGGCGAGCCATCCAAGGGGCATCGAGAGAGTCTCTGGCATGGTCAGCAATCCCAGAGGCTCAGAGGATGGAATCAGAGGAGGGTGACTGGCAGAAGAAGTCCTCTGGGAGGTCTTCGTCTTCATGGTTGGGGGGCGGTCCTGGTACAAGTATTCCGTGCCTGTTTGAGATACTATTGTTTGTGTTTCTGAGTCAGAGGGAATGTTGTCCTCCCGTTTCTTCTTCACCATCCCCCTGATGCGTGCCGCTAGGCCCAGCTTCTGGGGGTTGGTAGGTCATTCGTCAGGATTCTGGGATGTCATGTAAGGGAAGGTCGGGGGTTACATTCTGTAAGATTTCGTGGATACATAAGAATTCATTGTAGTGTCTAAGAGCCCACGCAGTGATAGAATGGCGTCTCTGGCACAGCTGGATGATCACCAAAAGTCCTATCAATGTTCCGATAATGGAGGAAAGGAGTTCAAAGAACTCGTGGTCGAAATTCGGGTCGGTAGAGGTTGTAGGGGGCATTCGGTCTCTCAGCACAATTGGGCCTGAGAGAGGGAAGCTAGAAGCTTCAAGCTAATTGTTAGGCCCAGATGTCACGTGGGCAGATACACATGATAAACAGGTGTTCCTTCGCACTTCGAGAAATCACCTGAGTCCACTGATATGTATATCCGCTTGTTGTGACCCAAGGTCAGTCGTAGACTCGAGGTAGAATAGTGTGTATAAACTTTAGCTTGAAGCTGAGGTTTACCAGTGAGAGTGTTGGCCTTAAATACTATACAGGTGTTCCTAATTATATCACTACTTATTATGCATGTCTGTGTCTATAGTGCCCGTTGTCCTTGAGCATCGTTACTGTACATAAAAGGATGATTGTGTATCATCAGGTCTGATTGTCAGGACGACTTGATGGGTGGGTTAGTTGTGCTGACTAAGCTCTCCCATGGTCCTGTGCTCTCTGACTAAGCATAAATAGAGGTCAAACAGTCAATAAAAAGGAAAAATCGTAACAAAATGCTCTCTGCAACCTCTTAGTGTATTGTTGCTTTGCTTCCTTGACTGGATACTTGGCCCAGTAGCTAGGGGGCTTTCATAGGCAGTGGCTGGTTGACTCCCAATATTGAGGTTGTATCGATTTCCTCCAGTCACTCTTGCCACCTCCACTCTGTTGTGATAGAGGCAGATGTTATGTCAGTAGTTATCGTTAATGAGCTGCCTGACAACCCTACTTCTGAGAAAACCTCAGAGAGCGCAGGCAGGGATGTGAGCATTTCTGAGGACCCATAACCCATAGTGTCCAAGAACAGACTCATCACTCCTGAAGGTGGAGTCTATGCTGGGGATGCTGGGAGGTTGGGGGTCTTGAGTGTCGCCTGGTTCGAGTGCCATCGGCCCAGTGCTCTGGGATTCCACTGCTTGGAGTACTAGGCTCTCAAAAGATCAGAGCAGAGGCAGAAGAGTCAGCTCATACAGGAGTGAGGACACTTGTGACCTCAGAGTGTAGCCCATACCAGTTGCTGACATCAGCTTTCTCCAGTCTAGCTCACTCAACTCTCCACTGCTCATCTCTGTAGCACTCATTGTACTGCATAGCCTCCTGTCTCTGCTGGTTGTGGACTGCAGCTTGCTCCTCAGACTTGCAACATACTGGCTGTAGCTCATTCCACTGTCTTCACTCCTCCTGTCGAATGGCATCATTGTAATTAAATGAGATGATGAAGTCCTAAGTTGGGAAGTACCAGTAAACAGTTTCTTTCCATACTTGCCATTGCTACTTGTCATCTGAGAGAATCCTCCTCATCCTGGAGCTGGTCCTGGTGGAGGGATGGGGGCTGTGAGACTGGCTTTAAGGAGTTCTGGCACCTGGCTGTCAAGCCATCTAAGGGGCATTGAGAGAGTCCCTGGCATAGTCGGTAATCTCATGAGTTCAGAAGGTGAAAGAAAAGGAGGAAGACTGCCAGAAGAAGTCCTCTGGGATGTCTTCGTCTTCATGATTGAGAGGAGATTCTGGTACAAGTATACTGTGTCTCTCTGGGATGCCAGGGTCTGGGTGTCCAGGTCAGAGGGAATGTTGTCCTCCTGCTTCTTCTTGACCATTCCCCTGATGCATGCCACTAGGCCCTGCTTCTGGGAACTGATAGGTCATTCTTCAGGATTTGGGAATGTCATAGAGGGAAAGGTCTGGAGTTACATTTTATAGAATTTTGCAGATATGTAAGAATTCATTGTAATGTCTGAGGGCCCAGGCAGTGATTGAATGGCATCTCCAGCACAGCTGGATGATCACCAATAATCCTATCAATGTTCTAATGATGGAAGAAAGAAGTTTAAAGAACTCATGGTCAAAATTTGGGTCAGTAGAGTTTGTAGAGGGCATTTGGTTTCTCAGCACAATTGGGCTTGAGAAAGAGAAGTTGAAGCTTTGAGCTAATTATTATGTCCAAGCATTATATGAGCAGTTACATATGATAAACAGCCATCCCTTTGCACTTTGAGAGATCAGCTGAGTTCACTTATGTGTATTTCACCATTATGACTCAAGGTCAGATATAGACTTGAGGTAGAATGGTGATTGTAAACTTTAGCTCGAAGCTGGAGTTATCAGTGAGAGCGAGCTTTCTTAAATACAGTTTGTGAATCACTATAAATACTCATACTTATTGTGTGTTCCTCTGTTTCCAGTACCCATTGTCCTTAAATGTCTTTACTATATATAAAAGGGTGATTGTGTATCTGTCATTAGATGTCAGTTGCATTGAATAATCATGACAAAGTTGGCTTGTTGTATGCTGACTAAGCCCTTCTCACAGTTTAAGCACTTGGTTTTGATGCCTTGACTAATCAAAATAGAGGTTAAAGGAAAGGTAACTGTAACACCTAGTAGATAGTCATATATTCTAAAAGTACATACCTTGTTGTATAAATACTAGACCATTCAGCCTATTAAAATTTTAATTCTCAACATCCATATGAATCTCTTCTTTATCTCACACAGTCAAGTCTCATAGTTCACTACTGTGTTTATTCCTCTCATTACCATCTGTGGAAAGTACAGAAGAGAGTACAGTACAGAAGATTAGATTAGCCTCTTGAGAGAGAGACATTGTACTTAAATACATCTTGTACTACTTCAAGAGCTTTCTACAAATTATTATATAAGTCTCAGTCACAGTTTAAGTCAGCTGCTGATTAACATAGTTTCTTCAAGTATATTTTTGTACTCACTTGGAATTGCTATCCCAACACCATCTATTTTACAACATATTGTATTTGTGATTGTTTGGTTATTGTCTGACATACTGTTTGACAATCTAATGCCAACAATAGAACTCCTAACCTCTTTTAACCTCAACTATTCATTTCTGCCAGCTGAAGCAACCATCAAAACAATCCTCCATGGACTCCAGTTGTATCACACCTGTTTCAACCAATCCAAGATCAGGACAATGGTAATGATGATGAAGATGACCACTGATACACCAATACCCCTATTTCCATAGTGCTCATCTTATGTTCTCTCTAAAATCTCATTTATAAGAGGTCAAATCCTCTCTTTCTCTCCATCCCATTCAGATTTTTTCAATAGCTAATTAGGCAGCAGTCCAGGCTTGAGGTTCAGCAAATCTGTCCAAATCTGGGCCAAACCAGACCCCAGCCAGACTATGCAGTCATGGGTTATATACTGCAACTGATTATTTAAAATATGGCTCTACTGGTGCTATCTATGGAGTTCAGAAACTTATCTCTGCTGGAGAGATAAAGAACCTAACAAAAACCTTTACTACCTTATTATTGAGACTTTAACCAACATCTCAGACTCTTAGTATGAGCTGCACATCCTGATTGGTTCGGCAACGACCGCTATTACATAAGACGTTCGATCAAAACTCGTTAAAAAAAATTTTTTTAATCAACATCAACCACCAGTACCAAAGCTACGAGGCTCATTCCACACAGGACGCTATGTTCGTCTAGATTCATGAGCGGGCTAAGGTCTGAGTATTCCATTCCCCCACGATCGGCTCTAGCTGGGTCCAGTCATAATTGGCATGAGGCAGCGTACCAGAAACACGGTCTTCCCTTATCGTTCTGTTCTTTGTTGATCAGACGCCCAAAGATCCTTCAGAGGGGAGGGATATAGGTGTAAGAACCTTGAGATATGCGCCGGGGATTGGGCGTTCGACTATCGCCTTTGGCTCCTCGAACGTCCTTCAGTGCACTTCGTAGCCCGCAATCTGATTTTCAGTTGCGGAACTCGATTCAGACTACTCTGGGACTGGTGTTTGCGTTTTATACGCATATTTTTTGCTTTGCTTTATTCCTTTGTGGAATTGACCCTTATTATGCTATGCATTGTCACCGATGTCAATAACGGCTACCCTCAGTTTGTTGTATTTGTACATGGATGTTCCACCTGTAGTTGTGATAGCAAGTAGGAAATGATTACTGGAAAGCAATATCAATGACACCCAGCTCTCGGGACAATGCACCCATCTCTTCTGCAGTCACATTCGGACAACCCTCGACTCTCAGATACGTGATTGGCACTGGCTTCATGTGCGCCACACCACCAACACGCGAGGAAGGCAGAGGCCGTATTTTCCTCCCTTCAGGTAAAGGACGTATCTTTCGCTCTCCTCCCCAGGTACCGCGTCCTACAAGATTCCTCAACCTCACCAATCTTTCCAACAATCCCTTCTCCAAATCCTGGCAGGACCAAAACGACAGTCTCTCCAACTTAGAGCAGTATTTTACACCTTCGGTCCCCACGGCTTCTCGCATCAAGCTCTCTAACACACCCTTGACTCCCGTACAGGCGTCGAGCGAGAGCGAAACCAGAGCGGGCACGTACCCGAGCATTGCCTCGGCATTTGGAGTAAGCATATAATGCGATAACGTCAGATGAGTAAGCTGCGGCTGGCGTGGGTCACGGAAGAGGGATTCCATTCGGGGAAGAAGAGGGAGTGAATCTGACCGGATTCCTTCGAGCCTGAGGCGCTCGTCAGCATTGGTCAGTTCCAGCTTGCGTAACACGGGCAAGGCGAATTTGCGAAGGACAGAACCCATGGCGTCCTCATCTGTGCACTGGACGAGGAGCTCTTCGAGGAAGGGAAGGATGCAGACGTTGGTGCTTGGTTGGGAGATGTGATATCTAGGGTTGGGACTATCTATCCAGAGGTCGAGGCGTTGGACGGCAGTCACCTCTATGGCGGTAAAAAGTTGTAAAATGAGGACGTCACGGGGGTAACTCCATTCGATGCATCGGAGGGAAGGTAGCTTGATCGCCTGGATAACCGATGAGGGTGGTACGAAGGACGTATTCAGAAGGACGAGCTCCTCTAATCGCGGCATGAATGACAGAAAACTTGTAAAATCTGCGAGCGTTAGGCGAGCCGTTGGAGGATAACATATCGTTAGAGTCACGACATTTGTTAATAGGTGTTGGGAGAGAAAATGCAGAGGCACCTTAGTCAGGTTCAGGTGCGCAAGTGGGATGGAGTGCGTCGTATCTGAAGAAGGCTCAGTAATTAGCCCCAAGGGTACCGAGTTCTTGGTCATGACGCTGAGCGACAATGACCGAAGGTGGATGCAAGGGAGTTGGTTGATTATCGCCGCCAATTTCTGCACTGAACGAAATTCCGGAGCGTGCATCGTGCAACTGCGAATACGTTTGTGGTGATCATCGCAGGTTTCCAAATGAAGGGGAATGGCAGAGGGATCCGTATCGTGCTCATCCAGGACAACGTCGAGCAAGCAGTCGCGCGACCTTTCCAGCGCCAACGCGACGAGGTTACTGTTCCACCGGGTGCTGCGCGTTGATATGCATGTCCAAAGGCACGATGTTGTCAGCGCAACCTCACGCCACTTCTGGCAGACGTGAGTGAGGACGAAGGCGCTATTGTCGTCTTCGACGAAGAAGAGAAATACGTCGACGAGCAATTCCACTGGTAACCAGTTCACTGGGTGTCGCGACGCCTCCAATTCGAACTCCTTGACCTCAAGCGCACGCCGTCGAGCTGAAATGATCTCTTTATATGCCTGAAGTCCGTCGATGTGTTGCTGGAGCTCGGCTTCTTGGGTACGGAGTAGCTCCAACTGGGCAGTGACGACTGCGAGCTCTGTAGAGAGCGTCACGGCCTCTGGTCGAGACATTGCACCACAATACGTTCTGAAGGGCCGCCACTGTCGCTGAACTTGGTAGAAAGGAAGAAGTGATTGGAGATGGTCAGTGATCACGCCGCCACTAGCGTCAAATTTGCCGCGGCACCAGAGCAATCGAATTTTGTGCAATTGCAAGGAAGTATGTACATTACATGTCAACATTGTGTAGCAGAGAGAAAAGGCTTGCTATATGAGAGATTATGGACGCTTGCTTCCATGAAATAACTTCATCGAACTGGGCGTTATACATGCCGAGCAAAGGAGGCTGCACGTACCCAAGCTTCCAGTGCAGCTTTTTGCGCATCTGAAGCGCATTTGTTCAGTACCATTAATGCTGGAGTAAGCGCACCCTCTCATTGACTCGAAACAATGGGAAGACAGACAGTGACTCTCCAATCTCGGGAGAGGGAAGAAAGGCATTGGGTGATTCAAGTTCGCGACCGTCCTTGCACTGGCCGGCTAAGCAAAACATTGATAATTCAGAACTACCTAATCTGCCGTCGGACAGATAGCCTTGCACCACAATGAACTCGAAGATTCTGGAACTCTCTCAGACATCAGAGATGGAATCGGGATAATTTCTCGTGTGCATGTCGTCCGTCGTTTTCCAATCTCCTTAGATCTTGCCGTAGGGCCCTGGTCCAGAGCGTTGGTAGATTTCTCCGTATCATGTTCACTGTATGCAAAGTCATTTTCGTATGTTAGATTCAACTCATAGTGGAGGAGTAAGGACAAACACCGTGAAGCGATCCACTGAGCCGTTTATTCCGCAGCGTTCCAGCCTGTCTTTCGGGGCTCGTTCAAAATGCCGGCTAGAAGGGAAGCTGGGGCTGAGGCTGGGACCGGATGTTCGATTAAACCGTCAGATTGGGCTCCCAATGTAAGACGCCACAAATCCGGAAGACCTCGGCCAGAAGAGAGGTGTATCAACAAGGATGCGGCAAACCCGGATCGATACATCGAGGACAAGGCTAGACAAAGTTCAATTCTCTGGCAAAAGGTTTACGGACGACGGCGCCAATAAACCTTCCGCGAGGTCTGACATCGAAGTGAATGACAAAGAGGTATCCGATGGTAGTGAGAAAGCGCCTTTTAAAATTTGGAGCGTGATGGTGTTCTGTGTACACATTTGCATGTAACACTTAGCTGAAATGAACTTCGAAGAAGTTATTAAATCAGCTCCCGAATTATAGTAGGTCACCTCACCTCGAAAGTATGATGATTTGATTCTCTGGGACACGATATCCAGATACCGTTAGTCGTTAAAGATCTATGTCAGTACCTCAGGCTAGAATCAGTGCGAACCAGGAATCTGAGTTTGAGATTGTAGTTCCGCAGACCGCGTGTTCTCTTTGCTGAGTCGGGCCTTCAGTCCGACATCAGCATATACGTGACATTGCTGTTGGGTATGTTCCATGAGATGGGCTTCCTGGTTTGTTAAAAAATTCTTAAAATAAAATAACGGCATATCAGACTCGAATATACGGGGAAAGGAATACAACGAACGCACCGCAGGTTATGTTACACGACCGACGTCCCTCCGCGAGAACAATAGAAGGGTAGAGAGCTAAACTTGATGCCCATCTAGGCAATAACCGGTTGGGAGAATTTCGCGTGGACATGGTGCGTTTTCGCGGTTTCTTGGGTTTGGTGTGTTCGGGAAGAATGCGTGCGCGTATGGCTCCGTGAGATCTGGTGCATTTTAGACCAGAATGTTACAACACTTACTCTTCTGTAAAGGCCTAGCTGTACAGCCAGTATCATTTCTCTGTAACTCACATTAGAGGTAGCAGAATTGTCTGTAGCATGCGATAGGACCTTAGAAAAGGCTCCAGATGTCGTTCCGTAAGAGGAAAACAACAGCCAGGTCCAAATGCATCTCACTATCAATGAAATTTTGATGACGCTCCTCGCAGCACTTCACATTAAAAGATCAAATGCATGCGTCAAATAATAAACGCATGCGTTGAATGCGGTTACCAGGACCCACATCACAGGTGGTGCTTTCACTGTGTGACTGGTGGCGTAAAAGAGGCACGATTGAACAAGAGTTTATTTCGACGAAGTATGTATGTAAGACCTCGTGAGCATGCGTATGAAAAATAACGATAGTGAGAACATACAAATTGCAGATAGTAGCACAGTCCGACATTCCATCAATCCTGAAGTATTTCTTCTGTTATTCTTGAATAGAGCCAAGCATTGAAGACGACATTAACTGGTATCGGACAAAGCCGCGATATAGTGGCTGTGCAGTAGCATTCTTCTGTCCTCCTTATCTACATTGAAATACTGGCCTATCATATAGCTGGTTATCGTCTATATTTTGCTGTCGCCATAGGACTTCGCTTATATCAGTACCACCCTCAGTACCGTTCGGGCCCATCGTTTTCCAATGACCCAGGTTTACTAATGAACTGCTTGTTTTCACCTCCAGCATTCATGCATATGGACAGACCTCGTCTTTGATGTGATTAGGTCCTACAATGTCAATCTGAATACGCATTGACACCTTTCAATTATGACCCGTCTCAAGCGTTGTGCCGCACCGAAAGCATGGCATAGATCAGCATACCTGCAATTAAGTTATACGGACGCTTTCGAGAATGCCAGTTGCTTGGTAACGAGCAGACCGTTCCATTGGTAAGTTTCCCTATTCCCCGAAGTCTCCATGACTTTACTCACGGTCTGTACTTCCAGCCTTCCCACTGTTGACATTACATGGCTCACTGGTACGAGACAAACCGACCTAGACATTCTTATCAATCGTGCTAGGGCTAAACGTACCAAGGCACACGCGATGGAGCCTTTCCCTCTACATTGCACTCCCTTCGTGCTTGTTGGAGTATGTACTACTAACACCGAAGGTACCTACTCTCATGCTCGTAGTCATCTGCTCGCCGAATAGAGACCAAATGGCTCACTCTTTTCTGTGAACGTGTGCCAGGGTTTATATATCAGGATCGCTTCCAAAACCTGTCATCCACGTCCTAGTTCTTTCTCTGACGCCGCAGATATCTAGGTGAGATGTACACTTCACCGGTACGAGCCTAAATGTGCTGATAAAGAATCCCCAAGAATATTATACTTATTCTGTTTCAGTTCCTAAGCATGCCTCCTTCGAAGGCTTCCAATGGTACGCTATAATTATATTTTTTCTCCGCCGTTGCCATAGATTTCTTTTTGCTAACAGGACCACATATTTTGGACATGCTCTTTGCTGTCCTTCCTGTATGGGTCCACGATTACATTCGTGGTGACCAGCAATGCGGTTATATGAATCCAAGGTATCCAGTCTTCATTCACCGCCGAACGACCCCCTTTGATCCAAGCGGTGACATGAACGAAGGCCGTGATAAGGACGGCTCCGACGCCGATGATGACGCAAAGGGTTCGAACAATTCTAACGGTTCGAATGGATCAAAAGGGTCCACGTCGAATAACAGCACAACTAATAGCCAAACGGCCAACCCGTTCACCACCGGGAGCGACATTTTCTGCCAATTCTGCGTCGCTGACAATGACGCGAGGGTGCTTTACAATGGTCCCTGGTCTCTCGATGGTGCAGGACCGTCAAATACGACTCACAGCACTTCCACTGCGGGCTCAACGGTTTCCTTAAGCTTCAACGGTACGTCATCCGGTTTTCCGGCTTACAACTCAGGGCCTTAATGTCCACAGGAAGCGGAATAATCGTTTTTGGAGCCGTGCCATCCAGTAGTACATCTTCGAATCCTCCCACAACATCCTTCACTGTCGACGCCGCGGCCCCTTTCGTTACCACAGAGCCGCAACTCGACCAAACTTACCTCAATCAGCCCTTATTTGTGGCATCTGAGTTGTCAGAGAAAGAGCACAAAATCGTCATCAACGTGACAGACGCGGGGTCTGCTTCTCCTTTCATTCTTGACTATTTCTTCATATCTCCCCATCCAAACAGTACCTCAAATACTGAGGCAACCATCTCTTTCGCTCCCACACCATCTGCGAGTGTTTCCACTTTTCCTTCTGCCATTAAATCAACCACTTCCTCTGCCAATAATGTATCTTCTGTGACCACCGCTTCCCCCGCTATTATCAAAATCCTTGCGGCCTTGCTGGGTGTCATGTTTCTTATTATCACCCTCCTCATTGCCTTGCTCGTCGTCTACATCAGAAAATCCAAGGTTCGGCACGCGCGCTCTGCCTCAGCTCGGAGTTTCAAGAGTCACACGAGTCAGCAAGGTATGTACAGAACTCCGTCCATACGTACAAGCCAAAACTAATCTATTTTGCAGGAACACTACTAACGACGACAGAATCTATCATAAGGAATTTCACTCCCAGCCTGATCTGGTCCTATTCTCGAAGTGAGGCTGGATCCGGGACTGTTCCTTCTCCCGTGCTTCCAAAGTCGCAACAGTCGGAGGCTCGATCGGTGTGGTCTGCAGCTTGAAGACATCTTGGGTGGAGGATTGCACAAGGCTCTATATCACCTGTTGTATTCAATCCAAATTATATATAATTACCCCATACGCTAGGTCTACAAGTGGAAGATGAATGCCAAAAAAAGAAAACCAGTGGAGAGCATAGCATCAAAGCAAATACGAATAAAAATTTTAAGGGGTCCACATCTTGCTTTGTACCCGCTTGTAAACGTCATCGTCATTCGGTTCCCGAAGCTCCGGCGAGCGATCGACGCCCTGAAAATAAATATCAGCTTGATGTGCATCAGCAAAAAAATTGAAGCACTGACCGCTTTCTGAGCAGCACGAATAACATCCTTAGCAATGTTTGCACTAATTTCACGAACTTTGACGACCATCAATACTGATCAACAAGCAGACATGATAGGCAGCAAACTTACTCCTCTCAATCCTGGGGTACAACAATCCGGCATCATGTTCCTCGGGCGTCAATGACTCTGCTAATCCGAGAGATGCGGCCTCAACCATCGTGTCTGTCACACTCTTTGCCCTCGAGAGGATTGACCCCAAACCCAAACCTGCAAGAGATATTAGGATCACTGAAATGAAACGAATCATGACGACACTGACCAGGGAAGATGTACATGTTGTTGCCTTGTCCTGGGTATAAAGTCTTGCCGTTGTACTCGATAGGATCGAAAGGGGAGCCCGATGCAAACAGTACGTTGCCGTTGGAGTTCTCCACAGCATCACTGAACGTGCATTCGGATAGACGGACTGGGTTAGACAGAGGGAAGATGATGGGACGAGCGTTGAGCGCGCTCATTGCTCGGATAACTTCCGCGTTGAAAGCATTCTGTTCTGACGTTAGTGACCCTAATATCTAGAATATAGGAGTAGATTCTCACAGATATCGTTGAAAGACCCAGTAAAGCGGTGGGTTTCACATAGTCAATAATATCAAGGAGGTTCTTCATAGGCGGGCCTTCATAGTCCTTACGCGAGAAGTCTACCAGAAGGGGTCAGCGTCATCCATGCAGCCCGGAAACAGGCATACATTTCTTGTGCTCCGCCAGTTTGCCACGAGCATCATATACAAGGCCCTGTGAGTCAACCAACCAAACACGTTCCCGTGCCTCGTCGACCGACAGGCCTTGTATCGTGAAGAAACTCATGAGCTGCGAAGCAACACCGACACCGGCCGACCCCGCGCCGAAGAACAGAATCCGATGGCTGCTCAACGGGCGCCCGGACACCGCAGATGAGATCTTGGCGGCGTTGAGGAATCCACTGAGCACGACAGCTCCTGTTCCTTGAATGTCATCGTTGAAAACGGGATATTTGTTCCGATACCGCTCAAGGTACGCGAATGCATGGTCCGTGGAAAAGTCCTAATTAGAATAAGAATCATGAGTCATCCGGATAACGGAAATGCGGAGCGCAGCTCACCTCGAATTGAACCATCAATTTCGGGAAGGCGACGGACATCTCGTCCATGAATTCGTCCATGAATTCTGTCATCTCATTGTCGGGCACGCGCCTTTCGCGGAGGCCCAGGTATAGCGGATCATCCAGATAAGCTTGATTGTTTGTTCCAAGATCAAGACATATGGGAATGGTTGATGTGGGACGAATTCTAAATCACATCCGCATGAGCGTCTGGAAAAACTAAACTTGGCTGGAAAAATGCTCACCCGGCGCCAGCAATGTAGAGAGAGAGCTTTCCGATGGAAATAGGCATACCATTGATACCAAGGTCACCCAGGCCGAGAATACGAGAGCCTATCACGTAATGCCGGTGAATAGAGCTCAGCGACTGGAGACAACGAGGCTCTTACCATCAGTGACGACGCTGATTCTGGCCTCATCGACTCGAGGCCAATTGGAAATGACAGATTTGATATTGCCCTTGTCCTTGATGGACACATACTGGACAACAGCGCGTCTTATTCAGCACGCGCGATAGATGGAAATGAGTCAATTGCAACGTACTAAGCCTTCGGGACGCCTGTAGATGTGCGAGTACTGCAGACAAGCGTCGCCGACGGTTGGGGTATAGATGATGGGCGTGAATTCTGACATGTTGGCGAGACAGAGCTTGTAGAACATGGCGGGATCCTGCTCCTTGAGCATGGAGAGGTAGATGTACTTTTCGATGCCCTTATCCTTGGAGCGCAGCTGGGCAAGACAGCGAAGCGCGTGGACGGCGTCGTCGAGGGCGGGGGGTGTCAGACCATGCTTGGGTCCTGCGGGAGCTAGGGAACGCCTTGTAATTAGTACAGGGCGACGAGTAGCGGTAAGAATGGCCCGCATACACTGGGAGGCTGCCTTGAGCTTCTGAGCGCCCCCGGACACGTAGGGAGTGAGAACGATGGTCATGGCGGCAGGATGGAAGGAGAAAGAATGGAAGAATGGGATAGCAATAACACGAAAAGGCTGGCATTTATATATATAGGGTAGCGGTAGAATCCGGGATGTCTGGGAATGGGAGAGCGGAATAGGATCGGGCTCGCCTTGCAATTTGGGGCAGTCTGTTTAGCGAATCATATGTCACGCCCCCGTCCCTTACTACTTGTTTCAAAAATAGCCCTGGGCCTGGTGCGCCTATTTTTTCTACGAGTCTACGAGGTCGCCAGGGTAATGTGCTCGACCGTAGTAGAACAGCCGATATATACATGTGTATGATAGAACGCCACCTCGTCCGCAGCTCGAGTGTGCTGTCGAGCATCGAGGCCGCTGAGCCAATCACCGAACGATTTTTTCGCCCGGGTACACCGAACCAGATCTTTGGCTTTATTTGTTTTCCTTCTAGATGTAACAGGTGTCAACATGCACCGACATTTTCATCCTACTATTATGCGTATTATAATTTTGACGCACACGACCTGTGTTTCTCGGGGCCATTCACTCGCGGACTCCGAGAGGCGCCAGATGAGTGTGCCTTGTGTGGGGTAATGATGCCTCTACCCCAATGAATGCAGTCTGGGGCAATTTCATATTATTCACTCTTTTTACTTGTATTGATTCTCTCTCTCCTTTTTTTTCTCAATTCTCGGACCACATCGATCAATTTTTCAGTGATCTCTGTGGGGCAAAGGTGTGTCCTGTGGGCTTTTTTCCCGCCTAGTATGTTTCATCATTATTCTTCAAGGTTCAGGTGATGGACGGCTACTTTCTCTTCCGTCTCTCACCAGACGTCGCTGTCAATGTAAATCTTCTATTCGTCTGATTGAAAGGAATCATACTCCAACCAGTGGAGCGCATACATTATCGGGGGAAATCGGAGTTCCGTCCTCCAAGCCCATCATACTTAGACATCGTCTTTTCTCTGGGAATTACACACGGATATACCAAAGCATCCACTCGCTCTTCCGCTACGCCCGTTTTGGTGATCTTGTAATCTCTAGAGGAACTCCGTTTTGTGCTCTTCTGTCCGAGCGCCATCGCCATTGCGGGTACTTACGCCCCACCTGTATTCCGGCTATTTTAGTCTGCACTGAGGATACGTGGATGTTTGGCGTGAAAAGTGACTGCTCCGGTTAGCTCCCCATGCAGGTCTCTCCGCGTTCCCAAACCCACTTAGCAGAAAAACGCTCCGGTAGCGAATCACAATGTGACGAGAATCGGAACATATCGTGTTTTCCCTTATCTTCTCCCATTGAACCGTGTATAAGGCGGCGTTGCTATTCCACATTGCGATTAGCTCCCATATTGATTCCTTTTCAGCTCTTTTCTTGCAGATCAGAGTATAGTTCCTGCGGTCCAGACCACCAATTTCAACAGTGTCGATCAATCAACGTTGAAAATAAATCAGCCTTTCCATTTATGTAAAGAGTAATAAAAACCATGTATCGGTCAGGGTAGGAATAATTCGTGTCGCCGCTAAATAAACGATAATCATAGAGAAGTCCCAGGATTTGTGTTCAGCAGAAAGTAACAGTTAGTCCGACCTGAAAACCGATCAAGATAGGGAACATGTCAGTTAACAGGTATCGCTCACATTATCAGCTTCGCACTGTACTTGGGCCCCGTAGTCGGTAGTGACGTGGAAAGCGCTCGTACTTGCACAGTTGGCGCTGGAGCCTGTAAACATATTAAGACCCCCTTGAACGACAAAGTTGGAGCTATGGTCAGACGCACAAGACTTTCCCTGGCCGTCACATCCGTTGAAGTACGAAAATGCGGCTGCCACGCTGAAGGTATGACTATGTGGAATACATCAGCCATCGTGATCGAAAATGACCAGTAGTTCCTCACGGAGAAATAAGTGAAATGTCTGCACTGGATCCAGCTCCGGCTGAGGTAGGATTTTTCAAAGTCAACTCTACAAGGGTACATCCTGAACCCTGAAAGCCGCAAGCATCTGTGTTGAGCCAGCTAAATGTGATGACTCAAATGAGATCTGTATCTCAAGCAATACACGAAAGAGAAACTCACGCGATAGCAGCTTCAAATGCCCCACTTGCGGTGTAGTCACCGCCGGTAGACAAGGTCTTGAAGTTTTGACTGAGGGTAGGCTATGCAACAAGGATCAAATATAATTTGTCGTAGCGAATGAAGACGATAACATACAGTTCCGTAGCCGCACCTGGAAGAGAGAAGGTCGATCAGCGTTCCGAGTCGACCGTCACCTAGGAACATACTGACTTGTTAACAAATTTAACGGTATGCGACTCTGCGTGGGCCAGGGTAGTATAGACAAAGACGACAGCAGCAAGAGAGATGATCTGGGAGAACATGTCCGTAAGAGAAAATAAGGCAGGGCACGATGAAGCTTTTGCTAAAGAGACGCATCCTTTTATACTGTAGAGAGAGACCGTCCCACTAGCGGATAACTACCACAAGGTCCCATTATCACACTGATAATTTTGAAACGTTGTGAATGCGACAGCAAACCAATTGAGAAACCAGGGCCCTGCCCAAATGGGATGGCAGCTCTATGGGAATCGAACAAACTTTGTCGTGAAACGACAGCGGCGCATGTTAATACCCCGGTGCAAGCGCGAGAGCATGGCGCGATCCCACTCGTGATCTCATAGTTTTGATGGCGGCTCGAGGCAGTTTTTGGAATACGCTGATTGACTCCTCGAACCACAATAAGTTTGAAGCGACATATAACATCGCAGATTCATCTAGAGAGAAGCCTGGTCATGGACATCTCAGTCGGCGAGCATGATGATTACTACTTACCGACGGCTCAACGGGAATCAAACAGGATGCAGGCCTGATACACGCATGATACAGTCCCGTATCTTGATGGCGGCCCGAGGCGCATCATGCTCCCCTTGCAACGACAGTAACAGGGCAGATCCATCTAGAGAGGTCTGGTCAATAACATTTCATTGAGTGAGCATATGCACCTACCTCACGTAGCCTGCTGAGGTCGTCACAAACCAGCCACGGCCATTTTTATGCAGAGGGGCCGACAGAAGAAACCACGACATTCGTTATATTCTCCGATTTATCGATTTTCTCTCTAAAAGTTGCTGGTTAGCCAGCAAGTGTATGCTTACGGTAAATGCCGGTCGTCACTTGCCATCACTGTATCACTCTCATTGCCTTCCGGGTGGACCATCACGATTACTTGAGTGTCAAGATGCTACGCAAGTGTTGGGCATCATGCCAGCGTTTCGCTTGCCAGTGGACATTCGGATCAATGGAGGTGCGTGTACTTGTTGTCTCAAGCGCGTTTGCACTGCTCACTGTTTCAGGAGTAAGGAACGAGAGCGTGAGCCAGTATTTTTCCGTTAAGGTCTTTTCAATACAAGCTTTCGCTGCGCCAACTGAAGAGACACGAGATAATCATGAAGAATGCGGGTAATTATCTGGGATCGCCACCTGTCGCTATTAATTACTGGAGCGTGGTGTTAGTAGAACCTTTCAGTCATCGTCTTTGTCATGGACCTTTGCGGGGCACGTCTTACTCTGTCGCAACTCACCGGCCACCAGGAAACGAAGACACAACTGCCCATGTTCGTGCGGCACAAGCTTTTCTATGACATGTGGCTCGCTGTCGACTTCCTTCACTTTGATTGTAGTCTCATCAACGGAGGGGTGTCGCGTCGCATGTTTTCCGGGAAGTTGCTTTCAATCTCTTGTAGATATCAAAGGAGACGACGTATTGGCGGACAATGAAATGAGCGACGGCTAAACAAAGGGGACAAGGAACCCATCAAGTACGGCGAATCAACAATGTTTCGTGACAACTTGTACATCCCCCATTTCAACGACACCTCCAATGTGCACCACACGGTGCAGCTACCCAAAACAATGCCATTATGCCCCCCCTTAAATCCTTATATGAGCTTCAAACTTTGCAATTTCGGGACCTGTAAGTGTCTTGTCTTCCTCTTCTTTATGCATCTTATCACCCCCGCAGGCCACCCCATTCCCAAAGACTGTTAGACTGTATAATTCGGCCACCTCTGCTAGTTCATCTCGGGTAAACAAGCGTAAACTAATCTACCTCGGTACCTCGTAAGGAAATAGAATGAAAGTAAAGTAAAGAAAATACGGCGAAAGAAAGGAGTGATGAGCAAGTGTATAGAGAGGATACCGCAAGTAAGCACATTGGTCCGGTCATACTCCCTTTCTAGAGTTCGTTCTGAGTTTTCCTTTTTTTGGGACGAGAAGATCGACGTTTGGGCACTGGGCTCTGTAGGGAGCTCCATCAGCTTTATATCCACCTGAGCTCACTCACGCACAGTTCAGACGATTGAGGTCTTGACATATAGACCCGCATTCCTGATAAAGAGACGGTCCTGGGCATTGTACTTTTCTACCTCTTCCTTGCGCCTGCTTGTTTTCGAACATTTGGAATCTGTTGAAATGGCGCGGAGATGGTAAGGTTCCCTTGATGGGTGACTGAAGCGTCGCCCAAGGGTAAGGTGCTGACGGTGCGTTCCTGTACCGCATCTGAAACTGATGTATTACGTGTCCCCGAAGACGCTGAAATCGGGTCTTAGAATCTATGCTCCCGGAGATGCTTATACAATCCAAGAATCCAATGGACGGCAAATACGATAGCGACAGAGATCATAGGCCACCAATTGCTGTCTACCCCTGCCCTCTTCATTGCTGTAGGGTATCATTGAACAGTGCTCTACATTGGATCATGAGGGGAAGCTTGGTGGGAAAGAATTGGTCTGACATACACTTATTCGTCCATGGGTGCGGTGGAGGGCGCGATTCATTGTCTAACTTCGAACCAGGGTGCCTTTCGTCAGTAAGCAAAGGCGTTGTTTTCGGTGCGTGCTGGTGACTTTGAAATTTGAAAGCCCAGGACACATGTCTGTAGGGACCATGTTTCGTAGATTCATGGGCCGGACTCATCAACTTCCAAGGTAGAGAGACACTGCAAAGCCGCTGAGATATTTCCAACGCAAGGCAGAAACCCATCTTTGAGTTGGAAGATACTTCAAAGACTCAGTTTTACACCATTGTTTCTCCCTTTCTAAGTATGGCATAGAAATTTCTGCTCGCCAGACCTAACGATCAGGAAATAGACAAAGACTACAACCTCAATTGCATTAAATAAATCGAGATGGACAATTTAATGATCGTTGATATCCATCGCAACAAAGAATACAAATCGATTGAGTTACAAGTAGACTCTTTACTTAGTCTTCACTAAGGAGTTTCACGAGTCACAACTTGAAGTTCATTCTAGGGCAGCGTACGAAACCTAGGTTTCGATACACCGAGGTGAATTACCGGAAAGTTACGGTATATTACTGGTGACTTTCCCCTTCCTCGCTATGTGTCATGTGACTCTGCATGGGCAGTAATTTGTGCTATTATATACATTTTGTTACGAATCAAAAGCATAGATATGTTTTGGTTTCCGGAAAGACCAACAAAGTGTACAAAAACACAAAGACGAGTGTCGAAAAGAATATCCGTAGTCATGTGACTTCGCACGTGACAAGCAACGGTAAATTGTTGTATATCAAAACCAACCCCCCCTTGAGGCAGGGGTCAGTATAAAACCATACCATACCCCTCTCCCCCTGGAGGTTTCGTGCGCAACCCTAGTTCATTCTCAGGAGTTAAAACTTAAGAATGGGGGAAAAAATACCGATGCATTAATGGGGAATCGAACCCCCGGCGGGTCGAGTTATTCTCTTAAATGGCAACGACCCAGGTTACCACTACCCCATTAATGCTTGGGTTATTGCGATCGCAGTTCTTATGAAAATATATTTTGTATGCTCCGACTGCGTTCCCTTCCTTGATTCCCTTTCCTCGTTTCAACTTGTTTAGCAGGAAAATCTGTCAAGAAACTGTAGATGTGGAATGCCATCGCAAATAATATCGATAGTGCTGACCTTATCTTCGTTGCCGTGCTACAAGTACTATGTCGTAAACACTTCGGAATCGTCGAGTTATGCATATGGTTCGGCATCTGGCCTTCAGCCCTGGCTACTGGCGCTGGCCCGGACAAGCACCTCATCCAACGGTGAACACTTCACGTCACATCGCCGAACAGGAGCCAGTCCCCATCTTACAGCGCCTCGAGTGTCAAAGGGATCTCCAGCAGGTCTCCGGTTTGGCGAGGTTACTGTGACCTGGACAATAAAGCCATCCTTAGATGTCATTCAAGAGCAGATGGGCTAGAACATACCCGTCTCTGAAGCCGACAGCGATTGGGATGATGGTGACGATTGCCGTATTTCTGTATTTCTTGTTGCTCAACTTCACACTAGACTTGGCTAGGCTCGGGTCCCGGGTCTCTCTTCTTCGCCCGGTTGTAACAAAGCGCGAAATTTTCTTGAAGCGTTTCTCATGACTGTCAGCTATATCCTCGGGATTTTGATGTTTGGACGGCGGTCTATATGGCAGCGCTCAATTAGCAATATTGCACTGATAGTGCTTGGCGTAGGGCCTTTAAATGACGGAATACCTTTTGGTGCGAAGCTCCAGTGGCGTGCCTCAAGGACATGCGGCTTCAATCCTTTGCTCGTAATCATATATTGGACAAAAAGAACCTCCTACTGGATCGAAGCGTCGTTAATTGTTTCATGAATTCATTATCTCACAGTAATTTTTTTATTAGACGCTCTAGCCTGTCCCCGGAAATGTCCTTGGGATAACGACAATTCGTCCTCGCAACTTCGGAAGTGTATCCGGACAACCCATTCGCTTCCACATGTTTAATAATATGTTCATACAGCTCGACATATTCGTGTCCTTTCTGTGATATCCCTGCATATGTGCATAGGGAGTCAAGCGGCTGAACCACGGATTTTCTCCAGGTCTGTAGCTGAACATTCTATTTCTCGGTTTCGCTGACCGTCGCACAACACAGGTGGCAGATGTCATGTTGCCTAAACTCTGGCCGTATGCAAGCCGTATGACAGTGATCTGACGCCGGATATATTCCTACGACCCGAAATTGGATTTTCTCCTTTAAATTTCTAAGTGGTATACATTCGATAAATAAATCCATCCGAATCGTCGACGAAGGCTACAGCACAAAAATGAACGACTCTATATCCGACCCCGCATCGATCGGTCGATCATTCATCTCTCTCCGCACAAGACTTTACACGGTCCATGCTCTCAGCATCTAATTAATTGCCACCAACAATAACCTTGATGACCAACTTGCCCTTCTCGTCCCTCCCCTTGGCCATGGCCTCAAATGCTCCTTTTACGGCGTCGGCGTTGAACGGTACACGATGAGTGATGAGGTCTGTTATCGGCGGTAGCGTGTCTACAATTTTCAAGCTTCAGTTACGTCAACTCATCCCAGAATAAATTTCAAAACACACCGCCAGCAAGTAGTTCGAGGGCCTCCTTATACGTGTCTGCGTATCGGAAACTTCCAATTATATCTACTTCTCGGGTGGCTGCGTTGCTGATGGGGATGAAGGCACTTGGCGCTCCCATTCCGATGAGAAGGACCTTTCCTCCGGTTTTCGTGCTCTACTCGACGTAAGCATGTAATAAAACATGCACGGGAAGGGACTCACGAAAACAGCCATTTGTATGCATGGTTCAGCACCCGTGCATTCAAATACGATGTCGTATCCGCCCCCGAATACCAGTGCCTGCGATCTACTCCGCTCAAGTCCGTCTAATCCCTTCATAGGCGTCGGCGGAGGTAGGCAGAATACCTTTCCCACAAGACCGTGATCTTTCGCAAACGCCAGTCGTTCACGATTGATGTCAACCATGGCAATGGATTCGCTCGGAATCCCTCTAGAACGCGCCAAACCAGCGGCGAGCATACCGATTGCTCCTGCACCGAACACCAATACTCTTTGGGTATGGTGGGTAAGCCTTGCTCGTCTTGAAGCATGTAAAAGGACAGATAATGGCTCTGCTAGTGCACCCTGCTCACAAGAAACGCCTGGAGGTAGCGCGTGCACTCGCTTCGCAGGATGGTTGATCTTCGTCTGCATTGTGCCGTCCAGATGCGGGAATGTCTTCGCGCTGCTGCGAAAGCGCATTCTTTCGCACAAGTTATACCTATTGGTCCTACACCACTCGCAAGATTCGCAAGGAATACCCGCCTCAATGGCGACGTACTGCCCTGGGTGGAAGTCTGTGACGAAGGGACCAACGGCAGTTATTACGCCTGCAGATTCATGTCCTAGAACAAGAGGCGCCTGAAGAGCGAAGGCTCCGTTACGAGCATGGAGGTAATAATGGAGGTCGGAGCCGCACAGACCAGTTGACAGGACAGCGATCTGTACGTGGTGAGGGGGAGGAGGAGGAAGCAGTCGACGACTGAGTCGAAGGTCGCGGGGAGCGTGTAGCACAAGGGAAGAAATCATTCCGTCCATTTTAGAGGGAGTGTAGAATGGTTCGGAAGGGTCTGGATAGGACGCACTCGTGCTGGGTCTTATGTACTACTGCTGTCCGGATCTTCGGGCCGTTCCTAAGCTTTAAAAGAGTGCTTTGGTCCCTATTTATTGCATTTCCACCCCCAAATCTGATACGTACAGAATGTTCTCTCTCCAAGGCAAGACTGCCCTTATCACAGGAGGGTCTCGCGGCATTGGGTCCGCATGCGCCATTGCGCTAGCCAAAGCTGGTGCACACGTTTGCTTCGTCCTTCGTCCCACAACGATGACATCTCCCACCATCAATGCTTTGAAGGAGCTCCATCTCCCTTATACAACCGTTTCGTGCGATCTCGACGACCTTCCTGGCGTGCGAACCCTTTTCAGCCGGGCTCTAGATACTGTTCCCTCGCACGAGATACACATCCTCGTCAATTGCGCTGGAATCCAACGACGGTCCCCCGCAGTTTCGTTCTCAGAAGAAGATTGGGATGCGGTCATTACCGTCAATCTCAAGTCGGTCTGGCTTCTCTGTCAGGCGGCCGGCCAGCACATGGTTCCCCTGAAGAGAGGCAAGATCATCAATTTCGCGAGCCTACTCACCTTCCAAGGAGGACTGACAGTCCCGGCGTATGCAGCAGCCAAGGGAGCGGTTGGGCAGCTCACAAAGGCCTTGAGCAATGAATGGAGTAGTGCGAATGTACAGGTTAATGCAATTGCTCCTGGATACATTGAGACTGATATGTGTGTCAATTTTCCGTCTTGAATGGGACCACTGATCGCCTGGTTTTCGAACAGGAATGAGGCGCTACTTTCCTCGCCGACGCGATTACCGCAGATATCTGAACGAATTCCCGCTGGTAGATGGGGAAAGCCCGAAGATCTGACAGGACCCTGTGTATTCTTGGCAAGTGACGCCAGCAGCTATATTTGCGGCGAGATTTTGACCGTAGATGGAGGGTGGATGGCGCGGTAATAGAAGGGAAGCCGAAGCAATGATTAGAACGTGGCCATACATTGTTAGCTGAGAAACCGAGACCGTAATGAACAGTGAACGGAGACTAGTGTCATCTGGATGAAAGTATGAACTCCGTGATACTCGCTGTCCTGCTCAAGTACGATACGCTCTTTATCCGCGTATTACACGTCGATTTCACTTTTAACGCGTGTACTTCACTTCTTCATTTCACTCCTAAGTTATTTTTTACTCGTCAATTGTCAATTCCGCCAGCGCTGCGGCAACTCGAAACCCCTAGTAGCAAAAGCTGAAATGAGGCTTTACGGATCTCAAATCATCGGACCGCACCCCGAGTTAACCGCATCATAACCTTACTATCAGCTGATGTGTCAGTAGTGGTGATAACTGTGTTTGACCTGCTTAAAGAGCGGAAGAGGGAATGGAGGAGAACTGTGGAGAACTATTTCTGATCGGAGAACATATGGCTGCGGGCCGTAATCCCGAGAACGTAAGTCACGCCGGCCCGCTACACTCCGCTCCAAGATCGGTCCGAAAATCCGAATTGGACGCGAATTGTAGTGTGACCGGGAGCATTATCATTTAGGCCCCTTATCATTATGTACTGTCAAATTTGAAGCGAGAGGCGCATGAGGATAAACAGGAACATCAGGGTCTTTCGGGACCGCAAGGTTCGTTGGTCCGATGGAAATGGAAGGAAGAAAATAGGAAGGAAAACGTTGAAATTGAAACAGGATCTAGTCGCGGTCACGGAAGACTCCCACAATTAAAGAAGACCATAGATGTCAAGAAGCTGAAATCCGATGTCCGGGTTTACGGCTGGCTAAACACACGAAATTTGTGTTGAGAACTAGGAGGAATCAATAACGCAAAACGGAAACAATAACAAGTGGCGGAATTCTCAGACATTCTCGCTGGGTTTGTCGGTCCGGGTGCGTGTGAAGATGTCGAAAAGCAATTCCGTCAGTGTAGTTGGGTTGACCGTACAGGTGGGACAAACTCTGAGGATTATTGTGCAATCTTCAAACAATGTTAGCCTTGGCACGACCCATGCAAAGTCATGTCTAACGTCTGTATCGAGAAACTGTTAGATCAAAAAATCGTCGTGCCAAAGGACTTAATATTTACGTCCAGTTCTAGACATACGTATCGTTATAGGAATCGTATGTTGGCCTCATGTATCCAGAAAGGCTAGGCAGGATGGGAAGAAGCAATCAAAACAGCCCAGCTAGGACGTTCAAGTTGAGTAAATCATGCTATAGTAATGTTTCAACTTCAGAAAGAAGTATTTCGGAGGCTTGACTATCACAATGTGCGAGAACCCAAGATTTGGGGTACCGTCGTGGATGTTTTGAGAGTCCGTGTGGGTAATTGTACGGCCGTGGAGCCGACAAATAGGGAGAGTGAGAAGAAGAGGTCTTAGAGCTTGAGAATTCCGCATGTCTGCCACAGCCGGTCTTGAGAATGATGGATGTTCGCAATAACAGTTGGACTCGCGATGATGAACCTAATCTTGTCCATATAAATCCGAGGAACGCATTCAGCTAGAAAAGATACGCACAGACTGGTCGGATCCGGGCTTGGAAGTGGGATCCAGAGCCCTGAAGGGCAGGTACTGGATATCGGACCGAGGAAGAGAAGCAATAAAAGAGAAGATTGAGTATGTACACGCACCAAGGATAAGGAACATCAATAGGTAGCACACGAGTCAAGGAACAGTGTCGATCCGAGGGATGTCATGCGAAAACGCCTAACGCCACAGATGCATGTGAACGTGAGGCGTTCCACAGGTAGCAGTACCATCGGCCTACTCTGGAGATGAAACATGGCTTGATCGAAGCCACTCAGTTCTTTAAAGGGCACAGCCAGAATGTATCAGCTTCAAGAAATGTCATAATGACTCTGTTCGTAGTTGATCATGTCGGCCGCTGAGTTCAAAATAGGCGGGATAAATCTAGAGTGTGGTGGATCATATCGTGTTCGACGCGCCTAAACAGGCTTTTAGAAATATCTTTCACTTCCCTGGTTCTGACGGCCCAATGGACTGCTGTGTGAAATTTGGGACTCGGGGTCAATGAGAATACTCAACTGGAACTTTCCGGTACATACAGCGATAATAACAGAAGTTAAATTGACGACTTGATTGCCAGTGTGAGTGAGGCGGGCGGAGTTTCGGCGCCTGCATTCATATGTTTTGATTACTAAATTCGGTAGATATGCTTCCCTAGTAGACATGTTTCTCCGTTAGTTACTGGACATATCGAAGAGAACATTTTCGGGGCCTATGCCTCCCGAACTGCCCAGAAGATGAAACAAACACATAAATGCAGGTTATCGGAATCTAGGCTGGTCAACGCATTTGTGGTACGATGATAAAACATCGGGGAAGTCGAAAGGCAAACCGTGACTATCGGTCCGAAACACATATTCTAGACAGTGAAGGGATCAGAATTCGCGCGACCCAAGACGAATGTCGCCCTTAAAGAATGGGTACGCCTGAAGCAGGAAATATAGCCTACTTGGATAGATAACCACGGTCAGGGAAGCTTCTTTCTCAGGACAGTCCCGCGTAAGATGTCGGTATCGGTTTCACCGAGCCTGTATTATTGGATGCGACTATCGTATGATAAAAAATCACAACAATTTCATTTCAGGGAGAAATTCAGATGGTTTATGATGTATCCAAATGAGCCAACGGCGTAACCGAAATTGAGCGATGAAATCATTGAATGCCCACATTATCTGAAGCGTGTCGCTAAAAATAGGAAATCCAACGTCATGAGATACCATCTAAAGCGAGCGTCTTAGATTTCCAGCTTGAAGTCCAGAGAGAAAATGCTCGCCGAGAATGTGTGGCGCTCTTCTGGTTGCAACTTGTTACAGGGACTCTGAGGCCGAAGGCCCCATTCGCTATATGGCATCGCCGGGTATCGGAGCAAACACAGGATGCGCTCTAAGTTTAAGTGACATCAAACGAGGGCGAACGTCCAGGGGACACTGGAGGTGCCGGTAAGGGATCGAGAGCAAAACCTTGAACTCCGACATTGAAACTGCAAGATATTAATTGACCACTGTTTGTGAAATGAAGTAGCGACGCAGGTAGAAAGCCATACGTCCCCGGTACCCCGCATTTGGAGAATCCGTCCGTAGAATATGGTTGGTAAAAAATTTCTCCGATCAGGCGGAACTCAAATGAAATAGGCTAGGCTTTGAACTAGACTTACCCAACATTAAAACTGGGACGGAAGTACGAGAAAATCAGTCTTGAAGTTAGATTCAAGAAGTTGAAGTGACCCTTTAAAACCATCCTAAGTCAACCATCGAAGCGGCAACAAATATCTTGCTTCTATTTTACACGTCTTGCAGATATCGTCCTAATAGCGCCATGAGAGCAGGAAAGAAGAGCGACGTCATGATCATGATGTTCGCGGCAGAGGCATGTGGTCTTATGTAAAACTTCCTTTTCCGGAAAACACAACTGTCGATCCGTCCTGCCAATCGGCGCAAGTTCGCAAGGAAAAAAAAAACCCTTGTACGGCCTATCTCAGTGGCACGGCCCTGGCCCTCAAAAGTAAAAGACATGTAAGATGATTTATGGCTAGAATTTGATATCAATTGAAGCACCGGTTGACAGAGACCCAATCGGCATTGATTCTTGATTCTTCGCTTCGTCACCATCGTTAGCACCGAGACCCTATAGGTGTCTCCTCGATCCTGTGGCCCATTGAAATTATCATACCGCAGTCTGACACGCAATAATTTTTCCGACTAGCTTCATTGATTCCTCAGGCTGGCGATTTATTTTTGCTTCGAACTCGGAATTCAGGCTCATTTTCAAGAGAAATCTGATAGTGGCTAGTGTGATTTTAGTGGTTCTTTACTATAGAGTACTATATGGATCCTGCAGAATGCGCCTCACGATGACACAGACATGGTACACCGGAGGATCAGGCCTTTTTCTCTCCAACAATACACTAGGGGACGTCACACCAACTCTCGAGTAGTCACGAACAGCAACTGACTGGTAAGATTTCGGCCACTTCCGTTTCCAAGGACGGTGACCGCTCGCCCCATAGCGAAACATCGTCTGTCGAACCAAGACTAGGCCATGCCGCCATTCATCTCCTTCAATTAAAGACAAACTTAGCTTCACGCATCGCAACAAGCAAGTCTTCTCGACTAAGGCTTAGAGCTCTAGACCCCCAAGTAAGAGACATCTTCAACGGATCAAGACTCCAGTACTGTTTCAAGCATTTTCTGTGGCCTTGTGTTCAGTCGTTGCTAGGTTGATTGTTCGTGCTATCAGATTCGAACATCGCCTCGACCAGTTTGTCAGCTTCATCGCCTTCCATCGTCACAGTTGGGCTCGGAACAGTCCTGCGTCATTCCACAGAACAAATACTGCTATCTCGAGACATAACAATGAGAACAATGCAAGTTGCCAGATACCATTGCAGCATTGCTGAAGGAACTGACAGACGTAGAATCCCAACAGCCGTCACGATCAGGATAAAGCGGACATCTTTTCTACTGGCAAAAAAAAATGTACTGGCAATCTGAAAAGCTGCGGTTGGCATTATTAAACAGGAAATTTGGTCACAAGGCAACGGTTCTACGAAAACATACCGTTAAATGATATTTCAAAACTGGAATACACGACTCCGAGCAAATTCTGGCCGTTGTTATCTCAGCACCGGCTAATGACCCCTCAAATACCTCTCTCCGAGTCCCTCGGTACCCTACTTGATGTTGCCCGAATGCTGTCTGTCAGTCATGGAAAAAGGGCGTACGTATGATACCCTCATATACCCCACGGTCGCAATACGGAGATTTCGTTCCGGAAAACCGGCAAATCCTAGATGATATCAGAAGGTCGCCATATCCGTCATCACCGCTCCTTTTTACTTATTTGTGCAATTCTTTTGAAGGCCATTTTAATCTTCAAACCCATAGGGCGCACCAGATCTTCAGGATTGGGCCTGGAACCAAAGTAGTAATGGATGACCAATCAGATGCGAGTGCCACTCGAAGCCATGCAGTTTCTTTTCCTTCTTACCAAACTATTCTAAATCCCAGAACTATCAGTCACATCTATTGACCGTGTGTAATTGTAGTATTTTGTCGCATATATTCAGCCAAACTACCAACGACTTCATTGCACGAAAGCAGTGCCTGGAGAAAAATCGCTTGTCAAGACAGTTAACTCTTTATCTATATGATTCCGAAGCGATGCTCCTTGGCGGAACGTACGCAACCTTCGCTCCGTGAATCGATGCTATTATGACTTCTCATTGGTTTTCTGTTGGCTTCAAACCTGACAAACTGAATGACGGGAAACCACATTTGATTAGCTTCATCCCTCGCCGGGGCAGTATTAATTTCCCGGTCCATGGCATTTGTCGTATATGTTCCTGTGGACACAATAACTCGTAAGGGAATGACCTTGTCAGATGGGGCGTTGTTCAAATTTGAGCGCTCTGTACCTTTGCTACGTGTCCATCGTATGGTAGAAGAGATCGTGTCATTTTGGAACTCTAGTGATAGACACCAGACATCACGTCGACGCGAGATCTCAAATTTGTTGAGGCAAGGGCTTTGTTAAAACGAGTAACCCGAATGGTAGAATGCAACTTGAGGAGATCTAGAGCAGTTTGCACTATTTGTCGTCCAACCGACGCGGTCGGCCCGATACTCAATGGGAAGTGACAAATGAACGCCACTCGAGGCATCAGATATGACTATGTGTTAAACAGATGCTGTTGGATTATGAAGCCCTTCGCCGTCCTTAAGGAGAAAAAAGTTACTAAAACACGAGACTGGCAACTTTGTCCCAGATCTTGGTTGGATTATTGGCCCTACGTAGAGAATCAATTACTCCGAATGGTACAAAAATTGCAACTCACAGATCTAGCGTCAATGGAAGATTATAGTCTGCTGGACGATCTTGCCACTCTGCAGAGGCCGATTGGATCAGTGCGATATGACAGAACGAATGCGCCAATAAGCCTACCCTCCGGCTCGCTCGGGTTCCATATACCATAACCTAGCCGCCAAGTAATTCCTTGCACTCCATTTACGAGTAAGTCGGGTGGTGCACGGCTATTGCTCTTCAAACCTGTTGTCTGCAAGGTGTCATCGGTATTAAGGAGACCATGGAGGAAAGCCAACGTACCTTGATCTCACTGTCGATCGTAGAAAAGTCCGTGCTCTGTCCGCCTACCACGCCGCAGAACTTTTGGTCTACATCGTTCTTCCCGCCGACGACAACGGTCTTGGAACCTTCGAGTTTGGCCATGGTTACCTGTTCGGTATGTCAGTTAAGGGTTCAAAACGATGGGGCAGCTAAAACACACGCTGAAGAGAGAGCATGAACTAGCACATCTATCACCGGAATGTATCAGCTGGCGAACGAGGCTTGTAGATATTTACGTCGACTGGCCTTCCATTGGACACAATGACCACTTGTGACCCATCAAACAGCCCTTCGTCAGGAGGTGGAGTCGTGTACTCGGCCGGTGGACATTCGGACCCCAGTCTACTCAACTGATGAATTTCTGCGTCGATTAACGAATGGAAAAGCTGACTATGTACTTACGTCTGACTGAATGCATCTGATCGTCTATTGATGACCTTCGCCACTGGGGGAACTAACCAGTTATCGGTGATATTGAACTGTTCATTATGGATGTCGTGCCACCCGAGAGGATTATACAGGAGAATCGTATTCGGATCAACGGTACCAGAAGAATCAACGATGGTTTGCACAACCTGCCGGGCGAGTTCTGGGTCTCGCGCAGTTGTGTTCAATCCAGCTTGAGGTTCTGTTGTGCTCGTAGGCCCGATAATGATTCGGTGTAGGAACTACAGCGGGTCATTTTAGTGTATGGTTCAACAACAGCAAGAAGACAGTTCATACATGAGCACCACATATATAACCTCCTCCGTTATTCGTCTATAAGACATCAAGATTACCGAGATGACCAGGAACGACGCCAAACCCACCAGATCAACAACCAATCTCTGTGCCCCCCTCGACCTCAGTTCGACCAGCCCATCTAAAAGACCTTGCATCATAACGTCATAACTATTTCCTGAGAAACTTCCCAACGCGAGAACCCCTGTCACGCCATCATCTAAAAGATAGAATTGACCTTCACCGAAACCGACCACTGGATTCACAGGTTGTAGCTGAGTGGGAAGGGCGATATCGGAGGCCGGAGCACTGTCGAGCATGATGTTTAACGCTCTCGAGCGCTCAACAGCTTGTCCAGGAACCTGCTGAGCCTTTACCAGTGGGTCAGCTAGAGTGGATGATAAGGTACTCTCATAATAGTTGACTCCGTTTGTCCCAACAACAGCGAGACAATTGCCGGAGCGATACGTATCAGCTGAAGTAAAGTTCACAGTGCTGGAACTGATGCGGGACAGGTATGGTAACTGTTGGAAGCAGCTTGATCAGAACAGATGCAGTAAGCAGGCATGCACATACAACAACATTTGCTGTCGTTCCATTAACCAGCTGAACGGAGAGTTCGACAGAGTCACTCAGCGGCAGTGACTGCTGAGCAAAGTTACCTAGCACGTAGCTCCAACTGGCTGTGGATCGTTGGTAACTCGAGAAAAAACTGAGGTGGATTAGAAGGAGTATTTATGCATTTTTCACCAAATATGGTTGATACGGACCCATTTTGACGCGTCCCATAGGCTTGGAAGCCACCAGCAATGTCGGCATTCGCATTCACAGCTGAAAAGGGATCTTGATCATCGATCTTGAGAACTTTGGCACCATTCAGCTGTACATGAAGCAGAACATGAGATGATTTATGGCATTGATATCCGAAATATTACCTTTTGAAGACCGCTATCGAGGGTTCCGATAAGTGCGCGTTCCCACACAGGTATTACCTCGGCGAATTCGACGGATGATACGTTGTATGCCTCAAGAGCGATGTGAACATCGGTTCCATTCAGAAGAACAAGGGGAATAGGGAGATAGTTAACGAAGGCCGCTAGATAGAAGTTGAGCTCGGGAAAAATCGGGCAGCAGAACAACGAACAGTCGTAACAATAGTTGACCCAAACGCAATGCCCATCATGAAGCCTCTTGACAGTAAGGGAGAGATCGACATGAAGATCATAATCTGACGCGTATGTCTGCGAGCTGATGCGTGCAAGGTCGGCTAGAATATCTTCGTGTGTATCCGAGTAAGGCCAAGGAGCTTGAACCTCATAGCTCACAGATGTATGAAACGAGAGTGTTTTATTGATGACTTCAATGATCTACGCTGGCATTATTATCTCTATACAGTAACGAGAACCGTCAAAAAACGCACATTGGCCTTCTCTGTCTCATTCACAGCAAATGACCTATAGCACTCGCGAACTTGGGCAGGAGTAACCCATGTTTGGCCACTAATTACCGCACAATGGTCGTTCTGTGCTGAGACAACTGCGACAAGGACGACAGCAGGAACGAGGAACCGCATGACAGGACGTGATATTCAATAGAGAGGGGGAGGGGGGGGGTTCAAGCTATAAGTACCTATCTCCAAACGCCGCCCTTGAGTGCATTAGGCACGGTAGTGGCACTATGGGAGAGTACAGCAACAGCGTGTGCACAAGCGCTTCTATTATCAATCAAATATGCTATCTCGGCAAGAAAACATCTGAATTAATCAGAAAGAAGGCATGGGCAAGCCTACCCATCCGGTCTGAGAGCAACGCGTGTAAGAATTCATGAGCAGCGACGAACATGAAGGGCTGTAAAAACTGCCTGACGAAAACATCACACAATACCGTGGGATTTACTTCGGACAAGGAATGGAGTAGGCAGGGGAGGAAACGTAAAACTGCGAGAAAAATGCTCATACACATCGCTGTATAGGAAATCGAGTTGCTACAATGTGCGAATGCAGTCAGACAATCAGACTCGGCCAGATCGTCCGACTCGTCAAACTGCAATTGAAGTCACGTGTACGACGATTGATGGACCGGAATGGGTGATCTATTGATTTTACCGACCATCCTGGAATGTGTCGAATTATAATCACATACTAAACCTTGCAACCGCCGTCTCTACGATGATTGACGTCCAAGAAGGTATCCGGTATACCAGGGCGGCGTTTGCAACTCGTCCGGGCTATGTGATTGTAATGAGATATATCAAGGCCGATTTCGTTCAATGCTCCGTTCATGGCGCCTATGGATAACTGGGTATGTTGCTTTTACGGTCGATTATTCAGATCAGATCCTCAATGCCTCTAGGTTTATGCCGTCAGCCCAGGCAGGCTTACCATGACTTTCAGCGGAACCACAATGTATGCCTGACCTGGTTCGATTCACTGCAACGCGACGGCGATCTTTAGCGTATCCGGGCATCTTGCTTCTGCTGGTGTCAACCCTTCAAACAGTATCTACTGACGACGAGGCTTTGGTCCTGATAGCCGATACAATGATATGTCGATAGCCACAGTGACAAAAGTGGCCAACTCGCTCTCTGCGCCACGCGTACGAAGAGCTCTTTGACGCGCACGTCGCAGATCACTCTTCATTGTTTGGTCGAGATCATATCTTTGGGTATCTGCTAGTTCTACCGGGGACTCGTGATAGTACTAACACTTTGGCAAGGAACGCCATCCTCCACCACTTATTTGTACCGATCAAAGAAGATTTCTTTCCAATGGTCCTGACGGCGATCAAGACTCCTTTGCCTTGTATGCTCAGTACGGACGCTATGTCGCAATTGCATCCTCAAGGAGACCAGAACCTTCAAACCTTGAAGGAATTTGGAATTCAGAGTTGTCTCCCAATTGGGGAAAGCACGCCACGCCTGTTGTTATAATAAGCGAAATACTGGAGGAATTGGCGAACGCCGCTAGTAAATATCCTCTAAATATCAATCAACAGGTATTAGATTTCTTTTGCGGTTGGGTGTTATCCTGAAATAGAGACCTCAGATGAGCAGCTGGCTCGCAGAACCAGTCAAGTCCCTGAGTCCTTGATCCGCTCTGGAACCTTAGCAAGACGCGGAGAAATCGCTGCCCGCGAGATATACATTTCTAATGGGTGGGTCGCACACCGTAACACCGACATTTGGCGAGACTCCACACCAGGTGATCTTCCACGGATTCTAACCGATGGCTCCCGCGTTTACAGCATATGCACGAGTGCTACACATTCGGCCTTGATGTCCAATGCGTTGAGAGGAAAGCATAACTCTGATAAAAAAAGTGTGAGTCAGTTTTACTTGGACTTTCTTGTCATCAACAACTTGGAGGAAGCTAATTACCTGGTCCCTAATCCTAACATGAGCCCAGACAATTGAATAGGGACTTATGATGATACCGATGTTTCTTTGGCATATGAAGAGTATTCTTAATGCATGTGTGCGACTGGGATATGGTACTGAATTGCCAGTTTTAGCGTCTACCATCGATAATTCGTAAGGCACTTTGCTTGGCGACTCAATGCAGGATGTACATGCCGGGATACCCCAGACTTCGTTATCTGTTCAATCACACGGCAGAATTCGCAAAGATACTGGTTCTCGACGCCGACTTTTCTGACACCCTCATGGCTGTCTATGACCGCCTGATTCCATTCCGCATTGACTCCTTGGGGCTGGTGCAGGAATCTGCTGTTTGCTACGACCCAAACGGGTTCGTTCTCTCACCCCTGCGTCTGATGACCTTGCTAACATCTTCTGAAGGGTGTTTACTCACATCATCATATGTAACCGCTCTTTCAAAGTCCCGACGTTCAATGAAACACTCGCCAGGGCTGCGAACACGTCTTTAGTTATCCGAGATGATTCGGGGAATGGGTGGCCTACCGCTTGGCGCATCAACTGCTACGCGCTACTGTTGGATGGAGAAAAAGCCTACTAATACTTGACGCGACTGCTCAAGTCATTTTCATATGCCAACCTATTATATTTCAGATCAATGGTAACTGATCAGTTGTCGTGTCTACGTTCGGAAGGTCACCTGATTAAAAACGTCCTAGGTGGTGCGAATGAAGTAGCAGAAACGCTCCTGAAAAGTAGTAACGGAAAGGTCCATTTATATCCCGCCATTCCTGTCTTGGACACAAGACAGCGTCACCGGATTCAGAGCAAGAAGCGCATTCACCGTTGACATATCTTGGTCAGGATTCTGGACGATCGCTACCATCCACTCAACCTTCGCGGATGCCGGCGAAACAAAAATATTAAACTTTGTCTGTTTCCGAAACTAAAGTACAATCCGTAGGAGACGATCAGAGGGTGCTATAAATACAATCTATTTGACAGCGCTCAGACGTGCGAAGGAAGGTAACGGATTGGGACGTACGCAACTATTATACAACTAATGTAACAGTACGACAGCATCAAGATGCCATCCATTCCTCCCACGGTAGACGTGCGACACCGATCTGATATTCAATAAATGTGGGATTGTCCGGAGACGGTGGGCCAGGCATGGAGATGAGAACGGATATCTGAAGAGTTGAGGGTACGGATTCCTCTGGCGACGGAACTTCTTTCTCGATTTCACTATCTGCAGGAGCCCATGTCGGTAGAGAGAGACCATGTATGGCAGTGGGGTTCCGCGAAGGTAATCGTATCGGAGCTGGGCGGGGTATCGATTTTGGGCAAGGTCTGTTCGACCGCGAAGCCGACAAGGGCTAAAAATGTTAAAAAATATTTTCTACAAATATATTGGATGAGTTACTGACCTGTATCGTGGACCACGAGTAATCGTCGTGCTTCTCCACCCACGGCTCCCACATTATTGGTTTCTCGCCAAGGAGCTGCTGTCGAGAGCCAAATAAACCTGGCATTGCTTGCAGATCGTCCAGGTTGAAGACTGTACCCCTCCGTCGCTGATATCGCCTTCGCATAGCTATCCCACAGCCAATGAAAATGAAGAGAATGGCCACAAACGTTATCAAAAAGCCAAAAAAGTAATTGGCCCCATTCGACATGGGTCCAGAGTTGGTTGAGGCAGACGACGACGCTGCGCTCTCTGTCGCAGACATGATGTTCGTCGTCGATGATATTGAAGATTCCAACACCATCACGGCCAGAGACAAGGTCCCTCCGGAAGGTCAGTTGATTGGTTTGAGACTACTACAGGACGGTGATCGGGGTCCACATGTCCTCGGACCGGCCTTCCGCTATATGTTTTCTATAGGGGTTTGTTGGGAAAACAGCAGCAAAAATCGCTCAAGAAATGGGAAAGAAAAACTGAATATCATAAAATTATAATATACAAAGACAGAAAATAACGGCCGATAAAAATAAATAAGCAGCTACTGTAAGCGCGCCGACCGATATAAGATTCATTTCGGACCGGGTGCGCGTTGAGATGCCAGGCCGGTTACGCGTTTTCTTTCCCCATCATGTCGAGCCAGGAAGAATCGGAATTTATCAAACTTGGTGCAGACATCTATCTTCGGAAAGCCAATGAAGAGGATGCTCATGACAAACAGAGCCCCAAGTAGGTCTTATCATCCATCTGTCGTACGCATTCATTTGCTCAAGCGCGGTATCAAGCATCATTCTTGTCTGTGGCTGGAGTTCGTAACCAAGATACCTAAAGTACCGGGTTGATTCTGAATTTGATTTAGTGGGGGCACAACTACGGCACATCCACAAGTATACCAAAGTCTATGAGCAAGTATATCCCGGTGCGACCCAGATACTAATTCAGAACCGGCCGTCCTTTTTCTGGAGTACGGAAAATACTAGAGTATGGTCTATTTGGATGGATTTATACTGCGAGGCTGAAGTGCTATTTCAGAGAAAAGTGATAGCTCCTGCTGTAGAAGTACTAGAAGCTCTCGGAACGATACCCCCACAAAGTCCGTCTTTGATTATGAACTCTTCCTCAGCTAAGGTGCCGCGCATATTGGTTCACTCTTTCTCCAATGGTTCGACGTCTCTTCCCATTTATTTCACGCTTGCTGAGTCTTGACCGTAATTCGTATAGGTGGCGCCTATTCGTTGATCACTCTGGGGAAGATCATGGCATCCCGTGCTGGCTCATCGTCCCCACTCAAGTCATCTCGGTTCCCCTGCGCCATCGTCCTGGATTCTAGTCCGGGTGGTAGCGGCCTAAGCAACGCCATTCATGCCTTCACAACACTCATCAAGAATCCTATCACGAGAGTCGTCGCCAAAGTCCTAGTCTGTTTGCTCTACGTGTACGGCTTCTTCGTGGGCCCATTCATTGGGAGGCGAACAGCTCTTCAGAAGGTCCGGGATGGACTGTATAACCCCCGCGTGCTTCCTTGGGTAGATGAGCGCACGCCGCGCCTTTATATGTATTCGAGGGCTGATGATATGGTTCCTTGGGAGCAGATCCGGGAACATGCGGAGAGAACAAAGAGTCTAGGATGGAATGTTAGGACGGAGATCTTTGAAGACAGCCCTCATGTTGCCCATGCTAGGACTCACCCAGAGCAATACTGGGGCGCGGTGAAGAGGCTGTGGGACGACGCGCTGGACGTTGCCCATACGAAGGAAGAATCAAATTAGGCGTATATTTACAACATTTACATAGTTAACGCTCTAAGTCTTAAGTAAGACAGGGTAGCATAGATATGAGATACATTGGTACAGCAGATTTACAAAGAGGTATACCGCCATTATCAACTCATCACATATCAAAAGGCTCGATTTTCCGAATACATCTGGGCTGCGGTTTTTCCCAATCATCTACGTCCTCTAAGAAACGCGTAGGCGGTTGACCGGGTCCGCCTGGAGAGTTTGGACCTCTCCCAGGTGGGCCTCCCCCACCGCGCCCGAAGAAAGGCCATGTAGGTAAGTAGCAGTATTCCTGCAGGAAAATCATCAACAGGGGATAAACTACCAGTGATTCAAGTTCATACCTCGAATCCACAATCAGGCCTGCACTTGACCCACACACTCCAGTCTAACCAGGCCATCAAGTCGTTGATTTGAGTCTTCCATTGGGGAAGAAGATCAGACGATGGCGAGTCTTCGAGCTTCATAGGCGTGGGCGCATCGTCTAATCCGGCTACAACGCCTTGAGCCCACATTCGGGTCACAACACGACAGATTTCTCTATTTGTCTCGTCTATGGATTCCAAGATCAGGTGTTCCGATCGCGTCAACTTGTTCTTGGCGATGTACGAAGTATGTGTTGTCGCGCATAATTTGAAGATCGGAGAGGCCCAGGAATGGTCGTCGGAAGGAAGCGAGGGTGGAACGACTGAATGAAGTTGATACGGCTGCACCATGACTTTCAGCTGGGTCTGAACCCGTTTTGCTGCGCGGAGGCCATCTGAATCAGGGCTCCCGGTTGAGTTCAACAAATATTGTACCATCTCTAATCGATCGCCGTAGCGGTCCACAATAACATGGACCAAAGTGGTCCAATCAACACCGGATTCGCCCCCATGCGCAGTCTGCATGGCTTGTTCTAGACGGTCCATAACTGCGGAGATATCGTCATCGCTGACCCCTTCAAGACGGTGGAACCAGCGTTCTTGGTTGAATCTGTAGGGAACCAGACTCGGAACTAAGGAGGTATCGTAAAATGAGATCATCCGCGCAAGATCGAGCTGAATGCGTGTTTCCCCCGGGTACCTATTGTGCCATGATCCAGAATGTATGACTTCACTGAAAGCATCAGTGCTTGCAGATGGGTCCGCTGGGGAAGGCCCTTCCATGGAATCTTTACCGGGTGGTCCGCCAGGCGGTGGTCCACCCGGACCTCCAGGGCTCCCACCGCCCCCTCCGCGTGGACCTCGACCATTTGATACCAGGTTGAGGAACGAAACGACGTCTACGCCCACCGTAAAATCGCATAGCATGATTTCGCTTCCTCAAAGATCAGTATGGGAAACAGGTGAGGTTGAACGTGCTCACAAGTCCATTTCCATTCTAACATTTCTGTCAGTAACAGATAAATGGAACAAGGATGTGCACTGTACCTCACAAATCCATCCACACCAAACTTCTGTCCCCATACACAAAGGTCGGCTAGTCTTCTGCCCTCGTTGAACATCCACTCTGGGATGAGCTTCCTCCATGCAACGATATCCTGTGTATCCATGGGTCCTCCTTTCATCTTGGCAGCGCTACTGCCATCGAAATACAGCACATTGAGAGGCCGAGTGCTAACCAGAGTGACCTGCCAACATCCCGTCTCCTGGGAGCCACGACAAAAGGCATTTGCGTGCTCAGGGTCCGTGGCCGTCCATTCAGGAACAGTAGGCAGATTTGAATCCCCGCGTCCATGATAGAGAAGTGTTCCGACTGGTACGATTCCGGGTACCAGATTGTGCCCTTTGCGATATGAGTGATATGCTTCGTGGCTTGATAAGTGCGCTCTTACCATTGCGATAACGAGTATTCGGCCAATGCTGCAAGAACGCGCTTACGGTGTCGAAGATCAGATGACTGGTCGAGTTGACGCTGGGCTTGACGTTGAGGTCCCAATTCGTCGAGGTTACATCGACAGGCAGGGAAAGTTCTGCCTCCTTTGAGGCAGTAGACTTGAGGTGAAATGGAATCTGAGCAGCGTGGACTGACCCCGCAAGGGGGAGGACCAGCAGTACCTCAGCTAGCCAGCGCATGGGGAGGAAAATGATAGGCTGCATGAACAGCGAAGCTCTTATAACATTTGCTACATGCGGACTCCGCAGCTGCTGTGCATTTGAATAAATAGATCATCCAGGGTCCTCATCAGTTTTACGTAGGATTGTTTGCTGAGTATGTGTAGTATCAACTACCTAAAGCTACTTCTACGATGTAGGAACTGTAGTAAGACGGTCGAGGGCTAGGAAGCAGTGTCTCAAGCAGCGTAGCAACAGCTGCCTCAGTGGTTCCGTATAAAGTGGGTCCCGGAACTAGTATTCCGTCTTGTGAGATTGTAGTTTGCGGGAAACATGACGGTGGAACTTACCGATATAGCTATTCAGCTGTGTGTATACGTTAATAAGGATACCTATGAGCCAATCATGAGCCAAGGTTTCCGCAATGTAACTTTTCGAAGCGCAGACCTGGGTCTTCAGTGCTGCATGCACCAGGCAAATTAACGGCGTCGGGAGTAACTGTTCCTGAGCCGCCGACTGGAAGCGAAAACAACATAATCGGTATCCAGCGGGAACAGAGCAAGATGCTTACATTAATTTGATAACGAGAATTGTAGAATCTATTGGACTAGACATCCTGAGCCCCGCCCTCTGCCGCCGCAACATGTAAAGCTACAAGTAGGTATGCATTACCAATGGCTCGAAAGAGGTAGTTGCCCCGGGCGATGTCAGCCGGGATGTTAAATGTGTAATGTCCGCAGTTGTCCTGCATCAGATCCACAGAAACTACGGAGACTGCAAGCTAAAGGCTCACGTTCAAAACCTTTTCAGTCCTTTCAGCCCAGCATATGAGAGACAGCAGGATGGTACGTCACCAAAAAAGTCAAGGTTGTTCGACACCAATCCCGACTCGGATACTTTGAACCAAGCTGCCTCAGAGCCAACTGCGGTGGTAGCATCATCAACAGCAGCCATGTAAACCTAGTAAGGAAGAGTTAAATGATAATGAGGGTTAGATGCGGATATCGACGTATACAAGTCCGTAGTGGTTTCCACCGATAGCCTCATTGACGCAGGACCTATCATTAGGTTGTTGGTGCATTTCTACGGTCACTGCATCGCCGGCTTCATAGACAACATTCGAATCAATGAATATCGCATCTCAGACAGTGACAGACTAGTTACAGAGCAACCCGGTGCTGGCTATCACTGCGACATTGCAAGCAATTCCTGTTGTGAAAAACTGTCAATGCGACGGCCTTTAGTGGGATTTCTTTACGACATACGTCGCTCGTAACGTCGGTCATGGGGAAGTTGCTGACGGGCAGCCGTACGCACGATGAACCAGCATCAACGTCCCCAATCCAGAATTCCTGCCACATTGCATGAACAACAACAGAAGTGACGAGAGAAACGGCGGTAGCTAAAGTAAATAGCATGGCTGAGTTTTTTCGACTATTCAGTGGTTGCAAGGCAGGGAATTTATATCCGGTCGGCGGCCACATTGAGGTAGCTAGGGCACACAAATGACCAGCATCCCGGTCCTTCGACAGAAAAATGGTGCAAGTGCCATGGTAGCAATATGCGTCAAGACTCCGATAATTTGAAGCCCATTTTCTTTCGGTAGCCAGTAATAATCCGGAAACTCAGCTGAAAAGTCAACACCATCAGAACTTTAATCACTGATGCTCCAAAAGGTCAATTGCCAACGAACAAATATGACTGTCATAAAAGCAAATATATTAGCAAAGTGAAACAGTGCAAGATAAGAACCAAATGGATTAGATACATGTCAAAGTTCGGCCGTCTTTCCGAGCACTACATTAGGAACAAAGGATCTGGAGCGGAAGGAGCGCTGGGGAGCAGTCAAACGCTAATAAGTTGACGATCACTTGCCCTGAGCCCCTTAGCTACCGCTTCCTTTTCGTGTTCTGACGACCTTGTTACGCAAAGCCTTTTCTTTCAGTTCATTTTCTCGTTTTTCCAAATCTGCTTTCGACATGCTTTCCTGAAACACCATAAAAATAAGCGGAGGTTTCTACGTTGGCAATCAAGCAACACGTACATCTCCATCGTCCCATTTACTCTTCTTGCGCTCTAATTCTGCTTGTCCTTTGATCTTCAATTCTGTCTTGTTGTTATGCACTTCCATTCGACTGCGCATAGAAGACCTGCTGCCACTGGAGCCAGTGCTATATTGACGAGCTTTGCCACGCTCCCTGCTGGGGCTTCGACGACGTGGGGGCGTTCTTGACCTCGACAAACTACGCTTGCGTCTCCGAGGAGGTGTGACACTCCTACGAGGGCTGCGCCGTCTGTATCCTCGCGGAGGAGAGCGCGACCGGCTCGGAGAATGAGAAGGTGAATGGGACAAACGACGGCGACGAACAGGAGGACTACGACTTGTTCTGCCTTTGTAACGGCGAGTCGGAGGGGGAGAGGGAGTAGAGGGTGAACGACGTCGACGTCGAGCAGGAGCAGGGGAACTGGAACGGGAAGGCGAGCGTGAAGGCGAACGGCGCCTAGGGAGTGACCGTCGCCTTAGCGGGGAATTGTCGTACGAAGGTGAACGCCGACGCGGTGGAGAGCGATATCGACGAGCTGCACGAGGAGAACTTCCGACTGAGGACGGTGACCGTGACTTACGACGAGGTGGTGGTGAGCGCGAGAAACGGCGGCGGGGAGGCTAGATAGCACAGAATTAGTCGTATAAAATAATTGACAAGAATAATACCCACTCCGCCTGGCCCACCACCACGGCCACCCCAGCCTTGATCACGCGACCGACCGCCGTCATCGTATCCACCACGTCCTCTTCCACGTCCCCTACCCCTTCCACGACCACGACTGCCACGATCACCATCCCGGATGTCATCCAACCTAGCTCGGCGGTCTCGTTCGTCGATAACTCGGGTGTCGTTTTCTCGAGCCTTCCTCATCTCTGCTTTCTTCTCTTCAACAAACGTTCGTGGTACACCAGTAACATCTGACTGAGCTTCGAGCAAAAGGTTCCACAGCGCAGTCATGAAAGACGGCGTATCTTTGGTCAGAAATCCGGTCAGGTTTATCTGCATCTTCTTAGGATCTGGTGTCTGGGATAATTAAGTTTAAAAATCGCAATAAAATAGGTAGATAAGCATACCGGTTCTTGTTGATCTTCAAGAAGGCCCATAGCGTACTCCACCACCACTTCATCTTCAAAACCTACAAGTTCGGTAACCTTTTTAGCAATCCAAGGTCTGATAACGGTCAAGTTGACTTTGCGCATATCAACCTAAAGAGAATTGAGGACGATGCTGCTGACTGTAATGTAATCCATACCTTCTTGTCGAACTCGGGTGGGAATTTCATAGACTTGAGCAGTTTTATCTCTTTGTCGGAGAACCGTCTGTCTTGGTCGGCAGACGTACCCTTGAAGAATCCTGGTACAGAAAGGATAAAAATGCATGATTATCGGAGTGCAGGAGAACCGTGCAGTGATCCTCACCAGCGTCCGCCATCACGACCTATCGGCGACGTACGCGGTCAAGTTGAAAAGAGTGTAACGTTGTGTGACCGTCACGGTTTGGCATTGAGCCCCTATTTCAAGTATTTGATCACCAACACCACACCTTACTTAGTAGACTACTTTCTACATATTTTGGGGGCAATCAATCATATACCCATGAACTACATACATTCCAAAAAGAAAAAGCCAACATCCCTTATCCTTTATATGTTTTCTTTGCGTGATTTCGCTGGCTTCTTCGAAGGCCCGGCGGTGTCTGGGGCTCTGAGGAAGGAGGCTTTAACATAGTCGAGCCAAATTTCGTTTCTGCGGCATCATAAAGTCCATCGACATCACCTCCAGTCCAAGGGCTGGAATTACCATATGCAATGTGTGAACTGGAACCAGAATCAGAAGAGTCCCACGGTAAGCTTGCAGTAGGAGAGGACATAGGCGACGAGGAATAGTAGTTTCCAAAAGTTGGAACGCCAAAGTTGTGGTTGGTGTAGATCGGAGGAGGCGATTCGTAAGGTGTTCTATCGCGGTGTCAAGATTCAGCTTCATTTCCGATATAATGCAGACGATCGTGTACCCTGTGGTATTATCCCTTGACATCACCCGATATGGATTCAAGGCATCGTTCAGCGAATTTCGGTAAGGACTGCGAGATCTTCGAAGCCGAATTGAAAACTTGCATAAGTGGAAACCTGAGAACAGCTTACCGACTCATAGAAGGAGCGTCAGTAACGATTCTTAGAGGTGCTGGTATTTGCGCGGTTGGAAGAGAAGAATCAAGTGATCCAGTAGAAGAAGAGGGAATGGAATTCGCAGGCGAAGGTATCGGACTTTTCTTTGGTCCGACGGGATCTAAATAAGTAGGGTTTGAGTGATAAGAAGGGATACTTATCGAATATGAGCACGCACTTTCGAGCCTTTCCTCTCGCTTGTATAGAGTCCCCAGCCCTTTAGAGCATACCGTCAAGAACCGATCAATCCTCTCATTCGGTGGGACCATGGACCAATTTTCCTGAGTCCCAACAAGATGCCCAACTTCTTCGGCCAGTTTCCACGTATCGTACGGGTCATCAGAGTACACCAACCCTCGGTCCACTAGAGACGAGGAAATGTCGGACAAAGCCTTCCACTCCGATTTGCTGAATTGGCTTTCCACGATTGTCCAGTGAGGGAAAAGCATAGCCACAAGACGGTAGCTTGTTATGCTAAGATGAAGACTTTGTGAGTTCTTTTTCACAGCCATGTTCTCAAGCCAATAAACTCACCTGGGATCTGGATAGACAGACCTGGGCAAGAGTAAGAGGATAAGTGGTTTGAAAAAAACATATTAGATCAACTCACGCATCCATTACACTGCAGATGTTTTATCGCTCAAGCTATGTTGAGAATTCGAACAAGTATCCCGCGGAGCTATTTATGTGAAAGAACCAAAGATCGAAGGTGGGCTATTGTGGCTAGAGCTTTCTAAAGGTACCTAGAAAGACAACATTCTCACGGATTACAATCAGATTACAACGGGCGTTGCTGTAAACCAAGCAACGTACTCACAAGGCCTGTAGCATAAGCACTCGGATCATCTACAATATCGCTCTGGACTCGAGCGCTGAGGCCTGAGGGTTGATGCTTGTAAAGCGGACTCGGAGTTCAAAGCACTTGACAATATCAGAAAGATATATTACGTCGGACTTGGCTTGGTGATGGAAAGAGAACAAAACGTGGAAATCTGAAGGGTCCTCAGGCTCGGCACGAGGCGATCGATCTGTATCGTGACAACTGTACCTGGGAATTCATTCGGCGTGGACGTACTTGTCGGCTAAGTGCTAGGAAATTACATTCCCAAAACAGTAACAGAGTACGTCTACCATTCTCTTAAACCTCCATCCGAACCTCTCCAGACTGGATTGCGCCAAGCTGAGCGGCTAGACATATACTTTTCTGAAGCAATTCGAACAAGTCCTTCAGCAATTTCTATGCCAATACCCGGCCCTAAGAATTTTGAACATACATGCTCACTAGCGGCAAGATGATACCATACCTTGAAGCGCACCAATGTACCCTTCCTTGATGTCAAATACTTGTGGGTTTGCCATGTATGTGTGTAAATCCGCGGCCTCAGGATCATCCGTGTTGTAGTGCATCTGAAAAACCCACTACTAAGTACCACTGGAATTTTATCTGTTTCTGACTAAACCTTCCAACTCATTTCTTGGATAACAACTGAGGGTGGCGTTAGTAACCGAAAAAGTATGTAGCGAAGAGAACTGACAATTTGGTGCAGACAGGGCAACCTGCACGCAAGCCGCCAATGCGATTGGACCTAACGGGCAGTGTGGTGCTAATGCAACATCATATGTCTCTGCGAGTGATGCGATGTTTCTTAGTTCCGTAATTCCTCCGCAGTGGGAAACCTGGAGGAGTAGTGAGTTATCTGTTTCTTCCGCGAAAATAAGACTAACATCAGGCTGAGCGATATCAATGGCATGTTTCTCGAAGTAAGGTCTGAACTCATAACGCGTGTAAAGACGTTCACCCAGGGCTATGGGGGTCGAAACAATTCTCGAAATATCCGCAATCTCATCCGGTTGTGTGGGTAATAGAGGTTCTGCGTGGATTATCGTAAGTAAGCCATCAATGTTTTCCGTTGAACACAAAAAAAGGCGAATGGTACCTTCGATAAAAAGAGGTTGATACGGTTCCAGTAGTTTAGCCAGCTGCTTGGCCATTCCCTTGTGTACTCGACCGTGAAAATCCACACCGACATCCATCTTGGCTTCTTCTCTAAAACGATCTGAATAAACACGAGTTCTCAGGTACATGTGTTGACATTGACGAACCTGACTTGGCGAATACGCTCCACGGTTCCCTTGAGAACATCCGGAGAATCAATCCATGATATCGCATCTGCCGCATGAATGGAGATTTGAATCCAACAAGCAGAACAACGAAAAACAGACCTGTTCCATTCATCTTAACGGCTGTAAATCCTTGTTGTTTTCGTTCGAGGGCAGCACTCAAGACGTCTTTGGGATGATCACCACCAATCCATCCGTACACTTTGACGCGATCCCGAACCTTACCGCCCAGCAAGTGCCATACTGGGACTCCAAGCCTCTTGCCTTTGATGTCCCAGAGTGCAATGTCTAATCCCGATAGTGCACTCTATTATTGATATCCATCACATCCTTGAATAATTGGAGTAGCACGTTAAAAATTGGCACTTGCCATTAAGACAGGGCCCCCACGGTAAAATCGCATCATGTATGCAGTCTGCCAGATGTCCTGGATGTTGTCTGCATCCGCACCAGTAAATCGTTCTTGAAGATCTTTCATAGCGCCTTCGACTGCCTCGGTATGGCCTTCTAAAGTACTTTCACCCCAACCGACAGTGTCGTCTGCTGTTTCTACACGAACGAATAGCCATCGTGGTGGGACCCTGAAGTACTGGAGACAGAGTTAGCAATGTTCTTGACAAAAGAATTAAATATCACCTCAATCTTGGTTATCTTGGATGAAGACATGTGAGAAACGAAAGAAGGGTGTACGACATAATGGTTAACTTGGGGCTTACGGACCGCGGGCCGACGGGCCAAAGAGGTGAGACCGTAGCATTCCCACGAACCAAATCTCTCTTAACGGACCAGGTAAAAATGTCAGCCACAATGCTCTACAATCTCTACTAATAATACTCCTTAGCTTGGATTTTATTATTAACGAATAGTCATGGCGGCCTTGGACTTTTCGTATATCGCAGCGCCGATGGTCAATCAATCGGACTTACCCTTTCGAACGCTCACCCACAAATACGGGGCCACACTCACATATACTCAAATGCTCCAGCCTGAGAAATTGGTCAATGACAAGGAATATCTCGCATTCCATCTGTGTGATCTTGCCCAGCGGCCCAAAGATCATCACGTAGTAGTGCAATTGTGCGGAAACGACCCAGATGTTGTCGTCGAGGGAGCTCGTAAAATTCAGGACCATTGCGACGGAGTTGGTGGGTGCTATTTATCAGTTAATTGTCCAGGCCTCCAAATGACTAGACTTAAACCTTGGCTGTCCTCAGGAAGCTGCCCGAGATGGTCACTTTGGTGCCTATCTTCTCGGTCAAAGGGATTGGCCTATTGTTGAACATATAGGCATGTCGCCTCCTGGTATTCTTTTGCGATGGTCGCTGACTATTGTTCAGTCTCTTCTCTTTCTCATTCTCTTATTGTCCCGGTATCGGTAAAGCTCAGGCTATGCCAGCCTGTCGAAAAGACCTCGGTGTTGGCTCAAAGGCTTGAAGCAGACGGAGTGTCCTGGATCACTCTACATGCTCGAACGGTATCAGCGCGTCGTAGAAGAAATGGTCCAGCAGATCTTTCACAGGTGAAGGCTCTTAAAGAGACCCTTCGGGTGCCAGTAATCAGCAATGGCAACGTTCGCGAGTGGAGCGATATCCAAAGTAACTTCGATTATACGGGAGCGGATGGTGTGATGGTTGGGGAGACGCTACTTGGAAACCCGTGGTTAGTTCGTGCACTCTATTGAGCCCAAGGAACTCGTCTTACTTTGAGTTGTACAGTATCTTCTCCGGCACGGTACCAGACCCCGTGGACATCTCGCTGGAGTACTTGCAGCATTGTCGTGATTATCCCGGTACAGCGACCTTTCCTACCATCCAAACCCATATTAGACATTTCATAGATTTTCAATGGTAAACTTCACATCCTAGCTCTATCTTGTGTCGTCTCATTTTTATGACAGTGGCCGGAAACCATGGTACCAGAAGTTTCGTGCAGCTCTTGGTTCATGTTGTGATGTCGACGATGTTGAGCAGATGCTCAGAACGAAAGTTGAGCGTTGGAGGGGAAGGCCCTTCAGATCCGACAATGGTCTCGAAGCACACGAAGATGTGCAGGCTGGCGGTACAGATAACGTGGACCTGACATTATTGGGTTGATATTTGTCGTTGAAGGAATTGTTGGTGGTCGCTACATTTGCCATGCTTACAGATGTGCCTGCTTTTCCTACGTACAGTATAATATGTAATAAGAGTCACCCTATCACTGCTGATTTTGGCAAGTACATACAAATATCGGTCATCTGCATCGCACGGTCACCTTTCTTTTCTTTATTCTTGTAGGCGGAAAGCCACAATGCTCGCTTCGCACAGGACGCCGTCGTCTCTACTTGCGAGCGGGTAAGGTCTGAGCATATCGTCTCTCTAGCTGGGTTCTAGCTGGGTTCCGACTGTAATCGGTTGAGCGACGTACCAGACATCCACCCGGGCGCCTCGATACCTGAAGATATGAGGGTGAGGTGACCCGTGTTTGAAAGCCGTCGCAGAGACTGGGCAGTGTTGCGCAGCATTCCATTGACTATCGGCGCGCGACACGTCTCTTTCGACGTACACCGTATCATTCCACCGCCGAAAGGAGTGGCCGTACGGAGTGTTTGCAGATATCAGTATTCCCTGGAGTCTATTGATCTGTATTTCATCATGGATATAAGATATTTGGAACGAATCCAACTGGTGGTTCGTCGATTTCCTCTCTCATCTCGGCTTTTGTTGCTGATCGTCGACAGTTGTGGACAAGCAATTCTTGAAAGAAATCCAGTTCGTGCCTCTGGCGCTTATTGTTTCTAGGAGTGATCGAGCTCGGAACGTGCATATGATAATCCTAGAGTAGGGTCTCAAAACAAGGAGGGGCGAGACGAGTAGAACTTCTCGGACGTCGATTACTGCAAGAAGCAGGCCCTCCGGACGACTGGCAGGAACTGCCTAAGCACAAGAGGATCACCTCTACTGCGAAGGCCCAGCAAGTGTATATGTCTATGGAAGTCGGGATCGCTAAGGTAGATGGAGAAGCCATATTGCATGGTGCTCTCTCCGCTTGACGTTCCATGTGGCGATGGGTCTCAAGGCTCATCTTGCCGTCGAGCGTCAATATCTCACCACGGGGATGCTGTAGTCTTCCACCAAAGTCCACTCGCGATGCAGCTTGCTGTGGACCGATTAGTGGATGGTTCACATCCGTCGAAGGATTTTTGGAAGAGCAGGGTGACGGCATCCATACTCCCCGTTTACCTGGGGCTGGGTGATCTGATTCAGCGTACGAGGTCATTGATTCCGTCTGGATTGGTAGGAATGCTTGCGTGATATCTGTCCTTGAGCGCACTTTGTGGCGCACCCTTTCGGTTGGCTTCGTTGACCTGGCCTCGTTGCTAGGATGACAACCGATGGACGTGGGTGTAACTCGATTCAGACTACTCTTCGTCTGCATTGAGAAGCAATTTTTTAATTCCTCCAGCTCTTTTCGGAGAGTTTCACCTCCCTTTCTATTGCTGTATCCTCGAGGTAAGTGTAATCCTTGATGATGTCTGCCAATAGCTGATTTTCCCTCTTAAGGTGAGTGCTTCCGTAGGAGAGTAATATATAGCAAAATGTAAAATTTAATCATATTTGATCGATATCGCGGAATATCATTTCGAACTTGAAATTATTTTTCTTGAGTCACCGTCATGTCAAAAATCCGGGTCGCAGTCATTGGCGTTGGCTTGGTCGGCTCTGAGTTCATCAAGCAGCTTCTGTCTGTGCGGGGATCGCAGTTCCAACTGATCGCGTTGACGTCCTCGACCCGGACTCTGTTCTCGCCAGACACGCCCATAACGTCGTCTTGGAAGACTCAGCTCTCCAATTCCACAGAAAATGCCGACGTCAAGTCCCTCACAGAGCGCCTCAAGGCCCTAGTGACACTTACGGACAAGGTCGTCGTCGTTGATAATACCTCATCGGACGACATCGCGGCGCTTTACCCGCTCTGGCTCTCTTCGGGACTCCATGTTATCACCCCCAACAAAAAGCCTTTTTCAGGCTCGTACACCTTGTATGAGGCCATCTTGAACGCCAGCAAGTCCACCGGCGCCCGATATCTGAACGAGTCGACGGTTGGCGCGGGTCTGCCTATTATCTCGACGCTGAAAGATCTTGTCATGACCGGAGACAAGGTCCTCAAGATTGAAGGCGTGTTTTCGGGCACGATGAGCTACATCTTCAATCAGTACTCCACTGGAAGCCCCGACGGGCCGTCGTTTTCTTCTGTGGTGAGCGAGGCGAGGCAGAAGGGGTACACGGTAAGCATCGATTCGTTTCCAAGAAGTCACTTTTTGAATGTGCGGCGGCAGGAGCCCCACCCGGCGGACGACCTCAACGGCTTCGACGTTGCACGAAAGCTGACGATCCTATCGCGTACCATCGCACCCTCTCCTTCCATTTACTCCTTCGCTTCGGTGGAGACGGCCTCTCTCATCCCTCCGGCCCTCGAAGGCATCCCCACAGGCGACGAGTTCTTCGCGCGCCTTCCAGAGTTCGATGCTCAGTTTGACGCCATGAGGAAGGAGGCTGCCAAGGAGGGCAAGGTTCTTCGGTTCGTCGGTGTTGTGGACCCCACCAAGGGCGAGGTCAAGGCGGGTCTGGAGAAGTATCCAACGACGCATCCGTTTGCGACGAGTTTGGGAGGGTCGGATAACATTATCATGTTCCACACGGAGAGATATAGTCCCCGGCCGTTGATAGTGCAGGGCGCAGGTGCAGGTGCTGCCGTCACGGCTATGGGAGTGCTATCCGATTTGTTCAAGTGAGCTATTTCCTTTCTTATCTTTCAGTTTCTCTAATTTTTGAGTAGATTGTTATAAGAAATACGTTGGCATCAGAAATGTAATACTTGCAACGTCACCCGTGGATACAATCGGCTCTGTTGATTTGTTCTCGACTACAAGAAGCTCTCGGAGTAGTCTATCTTCTCGAATCGCCTCTAGATCTCCTGGCAGCCCTACAGACAATGTATGTGGCTCATAGCGTAACTCCTCCTGTGTCGCAATGCCCGACTTGGTTGAACAAAAGCTTCACTTCGGCGTTGTTTTACTATATTAGGATGTGGATCTTTGTTCTGTCGCTGGCACAAACGGCTATAGCTAATCCAGCTAATGCCACCATTCATAGTAGTCGATTCTCCGACACTTTTTGGCATTATGTGAATTTTTGGCGTACCGTGACTCTTAAGCCACCACTTCATTGTCTTGTCTCGGGCGCTCATTTTGAAATGACCTATGGGGCTTTAAATTGGACGACAGGAATTTACAAAAGTTATCTCTTTTTCTCTCATATCTCCACCATGGCTCCCACTGAAATTTCGGGTGTAAACGTTCCGTTGTTGTGAGTCGGTGGCTCTTGCTGTGGTCTCATTCTCTGACAGACATTGCTGCAGTACAGGCCCTTTGGTTTTGGGGTATATGTGGGGTTATTGCCTCTACGGCGTCCTCCTCATCCAAATATGTGAACAATGAGATCTTCTAATTATCTCAGGCCTTGCATTGATTGCAGAAATAGATATCTATCTAACTCACTCTCGTTTCCCTACTGACAAGCTGGGCCTCAAGATCCTGGGTGCGTCTCTCTTCCTCGTGTTCTTTGTTCATCTACCAACGATTCTGGTCTTTCAGTTTGGACGCTGTTTACTCTCGAAACTGCATTCGTTTTTATCTCCACTATCACTGCATGGAACACCTTTGGTTGGGGATGGGGTGACACTCATACACTTTTTTTTCTTGGTACGAGCTTTGGAGCTCTGCCTGTTCTAAGCGGCATCAGTGAGTACCCTTCTCTCCCGGCCATGTCTTCCCCAATGCAGACATGTTTCCAGTTTCTTGGATGACTCAAAACTTCTACCTATGGCGAATCTGGACTCTAACGAAGCGGAACCTTATGATCATCGTTGGCGTTGAGGCTGTAAGCGAGTTTTCACTGAAGGAGCCTTCGTTGATTTACTCAATCGTAAAAATTTAGGTTTCCCTCGCCCAATGCATTTTCGCAGTATACTACGGCATAACGGTGCGTTCTTGAATCCATACTTTATGTTGGCATCTAATGTGTGCTCCAGTTGGCGTTGCATGGAGGCAGTGTAGATGAGATGATAATATTGAGCCCGTTCAGGATTGTGTGTTGAGCTACTTACATATACAGCTCCTGCATGGATTGAGTGACTCGACCCCCTTTAGGCTTGGTTAATAGGCTGCGCCTTGTGCGATATCCTGATTACGATTACCGTGGTGATGACTGTGAGTATCTCCCTCTTGTCACACGTCCAGCGATTCAAATTTTATATAGCTCCGCGCACAGAAGGATACGTCTTTCAAATTTAGCTCCAAGAAAATAAACCGGTCGATACGATATTCTGCGGAAACAGGTGCTATTACTACAGTCATGGCTGTCACCGAATTCGTTGCCTACGTGGCCGCGAAACATCACACGTTCCATCTAATGCTGTGAGTTGCACGTCTTTTGGATGCAACTAATACACTCTAACCTCTCTGCTAGCTTTCTCATGTTGAGCGAGGTGTAGGTCTGGCAAAAGTTGATAGTCTCATTCTCACAAACATTATAGGTATATTTGCTCCCTTGTAGCAACACTGAACGCCCGAGAACCCAACTCTGCCAACAACAAAAAGGAAAACTTCTATATTCCTTCCCCCCCGGACCCTTCTCTTTTTCGGAACGATCGGACTGATTCATCGAGGCACAACGGAGGTAAAGGGCATGAGGCCATTGCCTTGCCGGTAGGCGTCTATCTTCTACGAGTCTTTTCTATGCTAAGAATCATACTCAGAATGTGAAAATTTCAGCCCCGAATCGAAATGGAAGTTATGTCTGAGGTGATGGTATCGCAGCTCGCTAACTGGATTAGCTAGTGCTTACTTTCTCTTGGTATGCACCTGAATCGGCGACAATAAGTAGCGTATTGGATGCTTCTAGTCTGCAATGCCGAATTCGATGCTGAAAGAACTATTGGTGACCACCATAATGGCACTGAGCACATGGAAGTATTCGATAGGCTGTGATATAGTAAATTATGATCGTAAGTTGTCTAAACAATTCTGCAGCACTGTAGAGACTCCAGAACCTTCCCCCCGAACTTTATAAATCAATACACTTGATCTTTCTTCTGTGCAAGAATAGTCTGGGCATCAGCGCTGGTATTCCAAAGAACAGAAGACAGTAGCTGTCACCGAAGACTCGCAGGAAGATGCATCAACCAACCCCATACACCTGTTATACCAATACCCAATTCGCTCGCTCCTCGCTCAGCGTTCAATTAGTAAGAAGGCCAGAAAACAACTATCAACTTCCTGTTTCTGGTGATCCAGTGGCAAGTGCATGCCATACGTGGGCTAGTAGGACGCGTACGTCTTTTATGATGCATCTAACCAAGCTTTTGGTGTCTCTGAGCCGGGAAACCATCATATTGAGATCTGATACACAAATATTGGGGAAATTGACACGTCATAAGACCTGTATGGAGAGCCAAACCGCGTCCCTCGGCTGCCTTCGCAGACTACTTAACCCCATCGCGTTGTGTACGTCTATTTGGTATCTTGTTCTTTTCTTACCTCCATCATTCGGAATTTTCCTGCCACATTGGCGCCTAAATATTTCTTTGATTCTCATTCCTTGGAGTGTAATATCTCATCTAAACAATTTGCAGTAGGTTCCGACTGGACTTCTGCACCGTAGCACTTATCATTTTCTTTCCAGTCCTCAACAAGTTGTTTCTGCGAGAGAATGGACGCATCTGTCTTGTCTGCCACCACGACTCTTTGCCGGGATTGCAGCTGTATCTTACCCTTGCACGGATTCACCTTGAGTACAGTGTTGCACAAACTTCGCATTCGATACGTTCCTCCTGCTCCGAAAGGAATCAAATCAAGGAACATGTTTTGCATGCCCGGAGGCATCTTTCGCTATACAAATCCGAAAGGAAACGGCTTCAAGACGCTTTTTTTACAGCTGGAAAGAGAAGAGGCGATGTTGGAGCAATATATTGCGTATCAAGAATGCCTGCTGCCTTCGGTACGGCGTCTTCCTCCCGAGATCATGGCGCGAATATTTGACGACTGTTGTTGAGACGAATTCGTCTCCGGTTCCACTGTATCATTAACAGCGCTTCGTCTCAGCCTTGTGTGCCATGACTGGCGAGTAACGATACACTCCTTGCCAATGTTGTGGGCGCGCATTTCAGTATGGCTGAACCGCGCTGAGAAGTTGCCATGGACTCGCATTATGCAACCCCTTGCTCTATACCTGCGACAGGCCAGCACCCATCCTCTTTCCATTAATTTTACCTCCGACCGAACAGGACAAGCCCAGGCACACCGACTGCTCCGCGTTCTCGCTGGCCAGGAAACCCGCTCACGAATCGAAAACTTGTCGATGTGCGTCTCAAACTCATTGTTGTTTGAGATCTCTCTAGACAGACTTGGGTGGAACTTTCCATACCTCTGTCATCTTAATCTGGAGATTATGATGTTGAGGCTCCTTATCCTCAAACCCTCCGCTTACGTTCCCTCGTTTTGCAAAGGGGCGGGACCGCGATCGGCTTTAGTGATCAGATCACCTCGGTCACCCACCTTACACTCCTATGATAGAATCCACCCTCCATGAAATACAAGCTGCACTTCCGCACTTTCCTAATCTCAATCATGCCACATTCAAAATCATGCAAAAAACGTCCCGCACCGAAACTTGGTTCAATGAACCAGCCATCTGCCGCCATTTGACCGTGACTTCTCTCAATCTCACCCTATCCAAAGACACCATTCTTTCTGAATTGGCTCAAAATATTGCACTTCCGAACCTGAACAGCCTCGAGTTCTGCTTTGAGCTGGGCAAAAATGTCGGTGCCCAATTGAAAGCGATGGCTGGGATCATCAAGGGTGCCGCAATGGAGACCTTTATTCTTCGAAGCGCTTGGTTATCGACGTCGATTTTGCAAATGCTATCTATTCGATGGGTCATTCCCTTCATAATTTTGTGGTTCACGAGGCATCACCAGTTCACGACACTGTCCCCCAAGCCATCCTCACTTCCTTAAGCCTTTGGCGCTTGATCTGTTGTTATACGGATAACAGGAATGGAAGCTATTGACCGAACCTTCGGCATCTAGAGCTGGTATGGGGTTCCGACATGGATGAGGATGCGATTTTGACTGCGCTTGAGTCGCGACGAGGCTTCTTGAAAGGGCGTGTTGCCCTTGAATCCGCGGTGATTGGTCCTAGGGCAGGCAAAGATGTGACACCGGAAACGATCCAATGTCTGAAGACTTTATGAGACAAGGGTTTGCGGGTTTCATTAATTTGACCTTTCATTCCTTTCACATTCGTGTCAATGTATTTTTGTACGAATCAGTTCCGAAGAATCAATACACCCAATGATTATGAGTAGTTGCGAAAATCTAGATTTGTATATCACCTTCGTATGGTTCATACCCCGGCCATCTTCTTTAGAGCGGCAAACTCCTCCTTGCCTGTTGCTTTACAGAGTGCATGGAACTTTGAGGCTGAATCGCTCAAAAGAACCTTGGGTCTGGGCAAAACGAATGAGAGACCGAATCACATGAAGACATAATGAAGAGTGTCTTACCTGTCGAACTCTACTATACGACCCTGGTCCAAAAGCATGACCTACGAGTTCAATATTAGTGGGAGAAGAGGTCGCGTCGCGGTAGAGAAATGTACCCTATCATAGTCAATAACGGTCCTAAGTCGATGAGCAATAGTCAATATCGTGCTCTCAGAAAATTCTCTGGTAATCATTTGAGTCTTAGAAATGCGAAAAGGTGACGAGTTTCAGCTTACTGTCGAATGGTCTTCCCGATCAGTTCGTCTGTAGCGTAATCCACGCTGGCTGTTGCCTGGGACAGACATGAAAAACAAAATCGACAAACGGTGATTAATGCTTACCTCGTCCATGACCAGGACTTTTGACCGTTTGAGGATGGCTCGGGCCATGCATAACAGCTGCTTTTCTCTATAGTATAACCAATCAGATGTATACGAGGTATATCAAGCGAAGCAAAGAAGACCGACCCGGTAGAGAAGTTGTCGCCTCCCTCGGAAACAGGAGAATCAAGGTTGCGGAACATATTAGCATTCACAACATCGTCTTCAACAGAACTATTGGCAGGAATCAAATGTACTCGTCGCAGAGCCTCAAACTAAAACATATTTCATTAAGTGTATTACATAGACCGTCGAGGGGAGACTTACTATTTCAGCGTCTTGGTATTCGTCGAAGACGTCCAACGTAGATCTCACAGTACCACTGAGAATCGTGGGATCCTCTGTACAGGATTCAGGAGAAAGAACGACATCTTAAACTGAGCGCTCACGAGGAATAATAGTAATCTTGCTTCGTAGATCGGTGAGGCCAATCGAAGCGATGTCGAGATCATCAATCAAGATACGACCCTCTGTCGCCTCCACAAAACGGAAGAAAGAGAGCGCGAGGGTACTCTTTCCTGAGCCGGTCCTTCCAAGAATGCCAATCTACGATCAATGTTAATGAAGAACCTCCACAAGAGAGTTATGAGCTTAGACTTTTTCGCCCGGCTGGATTTCAAAGTTTAGGTGATGAAGAACATTAGGTAGGTCCGGCTTATTTGTCCGTTAGTTCAAGGACAGCCATCTGGATAAGAATATGCTCACAGCATATCGAATAACAAGGTCCTCGCATTTTATGGCTCCATGGGATGGCCATGACTGAGGAGGCCTTGGTTCAATGAACTCAGGAGGCTCGCGAACGAGCTCTGAATATTCTTTCACTCTTTCAAGTGCCACCATTGATTGCTCCAAACCGACAAAACGACGAACCTTCGGGTTAATTTCAGTTGACGAAGCCATCTATACGTAAAACGCATACCATGAACAACAAATCGTTCGTAATAGAACTAGCGAAGGCAAGAGTGAACCCCGCCAGAGATGCATCAATCCGGGGAGTCAACACAGTCACTGCAGCAGTGACACCAGTGATTGCACAAGAAAGTAAATTGAACCGAATGGAAAGCCATCGGTTTACTAACGGGATGTAAGAATCTACAAGGTACCAATTGACAGTAGCTTACCTCCCCACATCCAGTAATAAGGGTTGCAGTTCTATGAATATTTCTAACGTCAGGGATGGCTTATTACATGACCCCGGGGTGCTTACAGTGTCAACACAGCGAAGCATATCTCGCAAGAATTTCGACGAGGCTCCAAAAGCCCGGATTATTGACACCCCGGCTATAGTTTCACCGTAGATTGAATATAACGGTGAGCGAGTTACAGAATCTAGCCCAAGTTAGTCCAGTGTTCAATTCATTTTCAAGAAAGGAATACCAAGACGACGCATATCACGGGAAGTCTGACCGTAAACCTTGGCAACTGTAAGAAGAACGTGTTCCATTAGTTCAGAGGTGAAAGACAATGCGAATATGAAACATACCATTGTAGTATATGACAGCGAGCACGAAGGCGGCAGCGATGAAAGGTAAGCCTCCCACAACACTGACTGTGACTAACGTTGTCAAAGACGACATTGCATACATGGTACTCCGTCCGAAATTGTCTGATAAACTACTATCGATGCCTACCGAAATTTTTTGACTTTCGAACACGTTGAATGCAGAAAGAGCGGGGAAAAGGTACCTTCGAAGTCTTTACCAAACCTATTCAATAGGCGCCCACGAGAAACGGTATCATGGAACCTAATATTAGCAAAAAGGACGGTTTCCAAAAGCCCTGTAGTGAAGAGACATAAGAGACAAGAAGAGTTGAGATTAAGACGGAATATACTTTGGTAGAGGACCACAGATGCATGAATCGACCCCCTATCTAAAATCTTATGAGAGAACCATTGGTTGGCTGAGTGCATCGGACTCACAGAGAACAAGCCATCGAAGGGTTGTGATAATCAGACCAATGGCCGTAATCTAATAGTTCCGCCGTTAGACAAGGTAAATATCCATCACGCCGCAGACTCACGATTGCATACATAGCAATGTAGTACACTGGACCTTTCGAGCCATCCGCTTCTAGGACTGTATGCGACCAATACCTGTACCTCGTCAGAAGAGCGGAAGGAGAGACATAGCATGGCACGTACTTTAGCCACCCATTTTCTGCTACCGGGCTCAAAGCGGCCAATATGAAAACGACCAAGAATACAGACCAGTAGATAGAAGACCCGCATGCGTTTATGTAGGTGAGCCAAATATCCTTTCCGATCCTTCCAATGGCACGCTTTTCTTCCTCAACGAGCTTACGCGGCGGCTTCTTGCCGGCGGCTTTCGTGTCCGTTACTTCAGACGCAGGTGCCACGGTTGAGCTGGATTCGGACTCATCGTTGGAGCCGAATCCTGCTTCGATTACTTCCTCCTCTTTGTCATCTGCGACATCATCTTTGTCGTCGATGAAGGCAGACTGTACTAAGGTACGTATGACCCCGGACTTCTGGAAGTCTTCTCTGGTCCCTTCAAACTGAACGCGTCCATTGTCAAGCGCTATAATATATCCAGCCCCTTCGGCACAAAGCTGAACATGATGAGAGACCAGGATCACAGTCCTCCCTAGACAAATGCTCGTTTCAAATTGATTGGCGATACATCGAGCACAACAAACCTTGCATAAGTTCGCCCTTCAAACATTCATGATACAGGTGATGGGCTGTATGTGCGTCAACTAGAGAAACGGAAAAATCAGAATAAGTCAGGCAACCATTTAGCTCAAAACATATGAATACATACCTGCGGACAAAACATCGTCTAAAAGTAAGATAGAAGCACGAGAGTAGACTGCACGTGCAAGAGACACTAATTATTGTACAGTGTCAGAGTCTGATGCAGAAGCTGAATAGGATTGACTTTACCGCGAGCTTTTTGGCCTCCCGATAGATTCACCTGCAGGTAAGTCGTCAGCAAACTTAGCCATCAGAATGTCGTTACAACATACCCCACGTTCTCCGATCTCCGCTTCATCTCCATCCTCTAAAATCTCGAGGTCTGTCGTAAGAGCACAAACCTTGACCAAAATAATGTTCATGGCGTGATCAATGAGTACATTAAATACCGCACCTCTAACGTTTTTCTGTAACGTTCGGCATCAAATGGTAGATTGAAAAGAATGTTATCTGCGAATGGACGTCTTCAGTATGCAGGACATGGTGAGGTCTAATGAAATATACCTTTAATCGACGCATTACGAAGCCAGGCGGCCTAATTGCTAATGGTGGGATTCTATTGCGCGAAGGCAGACATTATAATTACTTACCTGCGGAACATATGCACAGATTCCTTGGACAACCCATTCTTCTCTTGATAAGATTGTTTTGAAAGATGCTATAGCATCAGGAGGTGAACGCGGACAAAGCATTTGCCCCGCAAGTACATCCGCCTCTCCCAACAATGCTGTGGAAGTAGAATGTGAGTTCACTTCAAAACACGGATAGAAGAAACACATACCGTGAAGCAATAACGTCTTTCCCGACCCTAACTTACCGCATATCAAAGACAGTTCCCCTGGCGGGAAACGGAGAGACAAGTCAACAAGTATGAACTTGTGACGTGGTGTAGATGCAGTGGAGGGTGTTTTGCTGGCAGCTATGCGCTCTTGAGGCCATGTAACAGTGCAAGACTGGAAGGCGATTATTTGAGACTGCTGCTCAACAGGTAGGACAGGAGAGACTTCGTTGGCGTTCAGATACTTTTCAATTCGACGCATTGACACCAAACTTTGCAACATATTGATGAAAGTCTCGGGGAGTGCGTTAAGAGCAAACTTTAACTCATTGAACACTGTTGGGCATCACTGAGGGGTAGCAATAAATTGGGAAGGTTCTTACCAACAATCTAAAGGAGAGTATGATAAATGGTAAGAATTACTTCTTCAGAGAGGAGAATGATACTTACGGACGTGAAAGCGATGGAGGGCGTCAAGTCCTGCTTTCGAATGACAGTGAAATGCCAAAACGAGACCAAGGTAACCAGTATGGGTGAAGCGTTCCTAGACGAGTGTTAGCTATACGGTGCATTGCGGTCGATCCCGTACCAAATGGCATTCCACATCGTCTGATTGAGTTATATGTTAGTTTGTAAGAACAGCACTTTTCTTAGTAAATGATCACCTCAATAGTGTAGTTGAGCTTTTGGTACTTCAGCTCCTTCTCTCGGATTTCGAGGACTCGCGCTTCAAAACTGCGCTCCCATGCCATGAACTGTTAGACCGAGCGTCAATGACCGACTGGTCTTCAACTTGTGTAGACAATACCTTTAGCATGCGAATGGCACCAAGGATCTACAGAGATTGATCAATGCGACTATAATGTAGCCGACAAGGGAGACTAACTTCATTCATAAGGGATATCCTCTCGTCGCGAGCTTTCATGAGGTTATCCTGGGCACCTACAAAATTGGTCAGTTTGATGAACAACCGCGTGCATCTACTCTTACTCACCAACGACGACGCTTCCCGCGAAGTGGTTCATTGGTAGGAACAAGCATGTCACTGCCAGCCCAAAGAAACAGGAAATCCCTTTGATATTGATTAGCCTGTGTTGATGTAGGTCAAAGGCGAGTCGTTACCAAGAAGTTTATATAGAAATATGGAACCGATGACGATTTCGATTGGCGAGTCTGCAAACCCGATGACGTTGAGACCCATGAACGTGTCCATATAAATCAATGAAATCTACCAATCAGAGTAAACATATGCCACGCAAACTCGCTGAGCCTATCAACGTCGGTAGTCATAAGAGTCATAATCTGTGCCTTGCTAGAGAAGTCATCCTCGTCATCCTTTTTGTCATCGGAGACGTCGCTTTTCGAGCTTCCGTTGTCCGTAGGTGTCTTCTTAGATGTCGAGGGTGCGCTGGATGCTACGTCCTTGCGAACAAGTGTTTTGGCAAAGAGAATGGTATTCAATTGGATCTTGAATCGAACTTGCAAAACCGTCGTTGAGAGTGACCAGAGTTGTCCGGTGACTGTGAAAGAAATGATTATAGCCTTCAGTGCAAGACATGTATGAGGCCGCTCACTCAGATAAGAAATAGCGTTGGATCCAAATAAGCCTGCTACATACACCCAACCCCACCTCGTATCTCTGCGCTCAGGGTCGACTTCGAGGTAAGAAACGAGCTGCCGCAAGAAATACGGAGGTACATAGTATACACAAGCACTGACAGACGCGAGCAAGAATTGCACGAAAAGGGCCATTAAATTCAACCTAACAAGTCGATATCCGAGATTCCATCCCGAACCAGGTTTAGGTCTCCATAAGCCAATTTTCCAGTTGATTGTCCGGACGGCATTCTTCATTCTTGTGTAGTTGAATGTCGCGCGGAGGCCCACGGGTACAATGGGGAGGTCGCTTATTTCTAAACTGGTCGCAGTGTTACCAAGCATGACGACTTTGGTTGAATACGAGAAAAAGAGTGTTTCCCAGGGTGACGCTCCTGTATGGCAATATTAAAGAAGGCGGCATAAGGTGTCAAGCATCAACACTTGCCTGTCACTCCGGTTACGTTCACTTCGTCTTTGTTAGTTCGTGCGGATGCCTCTTTCGTGGAATATATATCTTTGGGTTCATAATGTAGAGGTGGTCCTTGTGGCGTGGTAAAAGATAGAAGGCATGTAATCGTGTAGATGATGAAAACAGTAATCCATATCCATGTGAAGGCTTCGCTTGATTCTACAGAGGTCGCCACAGGAGGGGGATCTGTAGGAAGAAGAATCGAAATCCCAAGGAAAATAGTGGCTAGCGTTGTCAATGTCGTTAGGTGGAAGACCGACTCTGAATGAGGGCCGGGGGCGTCCTGATTGACCGACCGGATGGCGACTGCAAGAAGATAAAGAGAGAAAAAGACGTGGATAGCATAGCTGGCTACATTCCAGGGTTCGTCCTCAACGATGGCCCAACCAAAGCAAATAGTTTTCAAGATAAGGATGGCCGCAAGCAAGAATGACAGAATGATTTTCCTCCTCCTCATCTAAAAAAGTCCTTCCAGTACATGAAACAGCTGTACTGAACATTCCTCACCTTTTCCCAAAACTTTTTTGCATTAATAGCTATCCCGTCTATAAAATCAACAGGCTGGGACACGTCGAACGGATCTGGAGGGCGATCATCGTCGGAATGGATAGGCAGCTGAATTTTGCCCTCCCGAGGACGTGTGATGTAAAATACGGTGATACTACAGAGCACGGACGCGCCTAGGATGACGGCCACCACATTTTGAAAACGAGGCATGAAGAGAAAGAAAGGAACGACAAGCTCGTCAGTGAGTCAACTTTTCCAAAAGAACGCGTTACTTAAAGCGGCCCCGCTCATCGGCAATGTCGGATGCCGATTTCATATAGTAACTGACAAATGAAATCTGGAGGATTGGGTGACACTTACGGCAGCACGGAAGCTTAATGTTTAATATTAATGATGGTGAAGACAGTACATTCCAATACTCTAAAATCTAGAAACAGGAATACTCTACAATACAGGAAGGAATTCGAAAGCCCTCCTAGCTAGCTTTTGCTCGTCGAGTTCTCCTTCCCATCTTGTAGCCCCATTGTATCTGGTGCGCAAGATGTATGTCTACATCAAGATCCTGTGCATATCTTAACACGAGACCGGGGTTCTGTTGGAAGGCTCTGCCGCACAATACTACATCGGCTAGTCCATTTTCCAACACGCCTTGCGCCGTGTGACCGTCCGTTATACCTCCTACAGTGGCAACCAGCAATCCAGGATTGGTCTTCTTCACGGCATGCGCCAACGGTGATTGATAAGCAGGGCCAGGAGTAATCTTCTGTTTGCTATTGTTGCCGCCAGAAGACACATCCAAAACATCGACACCGTGAGCTGCAAGAATAGGCGCGATTCTGACGGTATCCTCCGAACGCCATGAGGGGACATCGGGGAGCGTCTGCTCAACATTTTCGCTGCCTGATATTCTGGCAACAAGCATGTTAATAGCTAACTATTGATATCAATCAAATGTTTTCACCTATAGAAAAACGGCATTTCGGGGGGTATCACAGACCTTATCGCATCAATAACTTGCAACACGATGCGAATTCGGTTTTCAAAGATTCCGCCATATTCATCTGTGCGATGATTACTCGTGGGGCTCAAGAACCCAAACAACAAGTAGCCATGCGCGCCGTGAACCTCGAGAGCATCAAATCCAACTTTCACAGCTCTTTCGGCCGCCTTCTTGAAGGCGTCGACCACCTCTTTGATCCCCTGCTTCGATATCTCGTTCGGCAACGGATAGTCATCACTAAATCGAAGCGGCGATGCAGCATAGGTGTGATCAGGCCATCCTCCGAGCTCCGTTGTCGCCAAATTAGTCCCAGGTAACCAAGGCGCGATCGTGGATGCTTTGCGGCCAGCGTGTCCCAGCTGCATTGCGATCTTCTGGTTCTGTGAATGCGCAAACTCGACGATAGGTGCCCAGAGGGCTGCATGTTCATCCGACCAGATACCAGAGTCTTCAGGAGTAATACGGCCCTCTGGAAGGACTGCTGTAGCTTCAGTGAACGTAAGTCCGGGACCACGTGTGAAGATGCCGCCAACTGAGAGAGGATAATGTTATAAGATGTTATCAATTATAGAACAGAACATCCACATGGAACATACGGTGCGCGAAATGCCATGGGGTTATCTTGCCGTCCTTCGCTGAATACTGGCACATGGGCGATACCTGCATCAAAGGAAGGGGCATTAACTTTCAAGAACCTTATCGCTTCGGCCGGGTAGTAAGATGACATACAAAGATCCTGTTCTGCACAGTCAACCCTCGTATCGTGAGCGGTTGAAAAAGAGCCGGTATGGGCTTATCATCAGGTTGAGAAGCAGCAGCAGTCCCAGCAGGAGGGAGTTGCTCAGGGGTGAAGAAAGAGACGCCTTCTGCTGGTACGTTGGCGGTCATAACAGCGATTTGAAGGGCTGGTAATGAATCGAATATTAGTCTTGTCTGCAGCTTTTATAGGTTGCTTACAGTGATACCTCGGTAGCAATCACCAACACGCCACCCGGCTTGAGCGAATGAAAAGATGGTTCCAATGCCGAGTTGATTCATCGACGACTTCTTTCCAGGCCGGAGAGCTGAACTCTAGGATCGGCTATCTCGGCTGCGACGGTGGTCCGGAACTTCTTCACTGGAGTTCACTGAATTGAAATATAAAACCTAGTATCAGAGGTTTTTGTGGTGAACCCGTTCAACCTCCATCGTTCAAGAGTAGGCAGGATCGCGGGGAGCCATCCCCCCCGGGAAAGATGTTACCGTACGTAATTTTTGTTCATCGTACTCGCGTCGCGTCGTGCTCTGGCAGACTGTGCAGTGGTAAGCTGATCGAAAGAAGAATTATAGCGACGACAAGTAGCGTTAACGCATTAATCGTAACTCCGAGCCCTCGACCCAACTTCGATTCCGACTCGGAGTTCACGCCCAGCAGCCGCCTACGTCACGATAGCCAATCAATTAGCCACCTCAATGATAACTGTCTGGATTCTTCCGAGTCGTAATACCTAGAAACTCGGCTAGATAACACAACCAGATCATCCCCAGTGAAGGCCAGTGAAGGATATCCAAGGATTCGGATAGATTGAACTAGGCCGTACTATGGAGATCGGAAATAAGACAGGTACTTCTTGACGATGCTGTCAATTCAAACGAGTTGATTTGGGGAAAAGTTCATTAATACACACTAGGCTAATGAGCAAACTTGAATTCCAAACCTCGTCGCTTTGTCGAAGATTCCATTCCGACTAAAATTTTCTGTATACTGCTGCTGCTTTTTAAGTTGTACTAAACACTCGCAGGAACAATAAAAACCACCTTATGTCCCCTAGCATCCTCCAGCCCGAGGTTCATGTATCGTTAGGATAGAAATTGATGTGCCTCTTGAGAAAAGAAGTTAGTCCTGGTCTCCGCTGGGAAAGCGTAACACGTCAGCACGTGGAGCGCTTAAATCGAGGCTGCGGGGTTGTTCCATGTTGACAGATGTAGAGCATGATACATAAGTAGAGAAGAGTTAGGTAATGGTAATGCATTTTGACCAGGACTCGTCATTATGGTGTCCAAATTAGCATCGTAAGCGTAGTCTTGAAGTTGTTCAAGTTCAACCACGATTTGCAAGTAGCAAAAAGAAGAGGTTCGAAGAAAGAAGTAAACAGGCAACAACGTTGCAATGGTTAAGGGTGTCATCCAGTCAATCCAACGACCTTCTCGTGGAAGCAGCTGGATCAGACCTTGACGCAGTTGCTCATCTGCGCATCCCCGAACAACGAGCCAGAATACCATTCTTCTGAGAATAAGCATAGAAATCCAAGTCACGAGTTCCACAGTGCCTAGACTAACTAAACCAGTAGAGAGAAGTATGCACGCCACGCGTTGTACAAGACAGAGTCGAGAGACAAGGATAATGGAGATGTCTTGTAAATTACCCATGTAATGGAAGGCCACTCGCCCACAGGAGTGCTTAGAAGCCAGCGCCGTCTTAGAGCTTGAAGCATTACTCCAGAAAATTAGTTTAATGTCCGAGTTATATGGCAGAAGAAGCAGATGATTACGTCTCAGGCTATAGTACAAGTGTCTGGTTCCTGCTTGAACGGACGACGTCCAAGTCCCGAGCGGAGACCTGGATATTCTCTTCTCTGCTTAGTGTTGCCATGAGACACTTTGACTCCAATGCTGATGCAAGTGGAGCTACAGATTGGACCCTGGATGCCTTCCAAGCGCCCTTGGTACACTGGTAATGGTGCAATTTCCATAGGCGTAGACGTACAAGCAAGTCGACTTCTGAATGAATGGTATAGGTACACTGTTATTCCGTGTCTAGGCCCATCATTATTGAAGCAGACTCTGCTCACTCAGCAACTTCTTACTCACCTTTTCCGATTTTAGTAAGCCGAGTCCTTCGAGCACGTCATTCGAATATAAAAGCCAACATTGAACATTCACCTTTCCACAATGGCTCCCTCTGCAGTAAATATCCCTGCTTCCGGTGTCTCTTTCTTCACCCCCGCCCAGATCCCTCCTGCTGGCACTGCCGTTCCCCAGCCAGATGGCAAGCCGATCCCGACTCTCTTTCAACCACTTACCATTCGCGAAGTCACTTTTCAGAACAGAATATTTGTGAGTCCACATATCTGTTCAGCCCTTGTGATTCGCTGATATATCGTACAAATCAGCTTTCGCCATTGTGTCAATATTCAGCCCAAGATGGCATCGTGACCCCGTGGCATACCGGTCATCGTTCGTCGTTCCGTTCGGAATACCATCTGATCACTGCTAACAAACTTTATTTCAGTTGGAGGCATTTTCACGCGCGGCCCGGGTCTGAGTATCATCGAGGCAACCGCCATCGTTCCTGAAGGCCGCATCACTCCAAATGATGTCGGGATTTGGTCAGATGACCATATTGCGCCTCTCGCGTCCATCGTTGAGTACGCGCATTCTCAGAACCAGAAGATCGCCATCCAGATCGCACATGCTGGCCGTAAGGCCTCGACAATTGCTCCCTGGATTCCAGGACACAACCTCGCTGGCGAAGACGTGGGCGGGTGGCCCTCGAATGTGTTTGCACCCTCACCTATTCCATTCGCGGATGATTACCCGACCCCCAAGGAACTGACCAAGGACGATTTGAAGGGTCTCTTGGAGTCGTACAAGGCGGCTGCGCAGAGGGCCGTCAAGGCAGGTTTTGATGTCATCGAAATCCACGGCGCACATGGATATCTGTTGTGTGAATTTATGAGCCCTACGAGCAATAAGCGTACAGATGAGTACGGTGGTAGCTTCGAAAACCGGATTCGATTCCCACTTGAGGTTGTCGATGTGGTCAGGAGCGTTATCCCAGAGTCGATGCCACTTTTCTTCAGGCAAGTGGCTTCCATATGTCTTTGTCGAACTTGCAATAACTATAATATTGAACAGAATATCAGGTTCCGAGCGTCTGGAAGAGTCTTTGCCAGATGTCCCTTCCTGGAGGTCCGAAGATACCGTCCGCCTCGCTCCCATTCTCGCTCAGCACGGCATTGATTTGCTCGACGTTTCTTCGGGAGGCAATAATCCTAAGCAGAAATTCACTCATGGACCGGCGTACCAAGCTCCCCTTGCGCATGATGTCAAGAAGAGCAATCCCGGCCTGGTCGTCAGCGCCGTTGGAAGCATTACCGATGGTCATATTGCACAAAACGTCCTTGATCAAGGGCAAGCGGATCTTGTCATGGTCGGAAGACATTTCCAGAGGAACCCTGGGTTGGTGTGGTCATTCGCGGATGATTTAGGTGTTGAGGTTACTCTTGCCAATCAGATACACTGGGGTTTCAGGGGACGGAGAAGAAAGCCCGCCGACAACTAGATACAGGGGTATAGATACTTTATTGATAGATGTATATGCATAGGATCCATTTAGGACGTCCGTATTGATAATTAGATGGCGTCGCTCTATTACCGTTCAATGACTTGTTTTCGACTTGACGACTCAATTGGGTTGTAGGGTCGTTGGTTTGCTTTATATAAACTGTTTCATCTTATCCCGGAAGTCATATGAGGCTCGGAATCACATTCTCAAGAGAAGAACAGAAAATAACATTTCTATCGGTCTTGGACGAAGGAGGTGTTGACCAAATCTAGAATGTTTGCCAGTACCATGCTTGGTATGACCATTGCATTGGTAGAAGATTATAACGCATAGCAGGCTTTTGGATCAACGTCAAGGCAGAATGTCTGTCTCTTCTCCGGATGCTCATGCTCTTGTCAGTCTTACGGCCCAACGATTAGTTACAGCGTCAACTTGTCACACTCCACGCTCTCTGGTGGCTTGATATTGACTGATGTCGGCATATATATATGTCCTTCCCTAAAACTTGGCCGCGAACGCTAAGTTCATTGATTCGACTCGGTTTTGAACCGGTCTGGTGTAGATGACCCCAAGAAATTTCGCTGATGGGCGGGTGTAAATTTGTAGGCACGCACCTCCCTGGGCTCAGAACGGCAGCTCGGTACCTTAGGGCAGCACCATTGAACCTCGGAATTTGTCTCTGGACTCTGATATCCACTTAAGTTTCCTCGAATAACACCACGCCTGCGCTTTCCTGATCGCAGTAAAAGTGTCTGTTCATCGTCACCGCGTCTTTTACAAGAATTGTAAAACTTACAGGGCTGGCAATCTGCTGTTCGGATACATGCAGCCTCGCGCGAAGTTCTCGCGCCATGACGGGAGAAAAATAAAAATAGTGGTAGTACCTGACTACAGATCTCAACAGACCTAAGTTGCCGCCCTATGATACTGGGCGCCGGAAAACCCTACTTAGTGAAACGACCGCGTTAAATAAATACACGATGGACATACTCTCCCCGTACTTTTATCAAGGCCGCGAGTTTCCAGGAAAGAAATGCATATTTTGGACGCCATGAACGGATTCCGTCATGGCACGGCAGCCGAAAGGACGAAAAGGAGAGTCGGCGGCGAAAGCACCTGCTATCCGACGTGTTTCAAGGCCAAAGAAAATGAAGACCAAGGGTTGCACCAAAATGCCATGGCACCTGTTACGTCCGCGTAATCAAGGCGGCAGAGTTGTTTGCCACTGTACAGGAAATAACCATGGACAAATTGCCTGACGTTGACAGAGGATGGAACAGTCCCAAGCATGTTCTCTGGATGGAGGTCTGTCCATCAGTCAAGTTATTGCTGTTTATGTCGTTTCTAAAGCAGATTTGTCTTCGGCTCTCGGGTGTCCATGGCCGACTTGGCGCGTGGGCGTCGATCTTGAGGGAAGACGGCAACTTACTATCAAAGTGTACAATTTGGAATGCGACCCTCTAGGCATGATATAAGGACACATGGCAGCGTGAAAGTGAGAATCATAACGATGGTATTTGATCAGATACACACGAAATAGCAATTCTGGTGGAGTCGCACTGGCAGTATCAGATGCACCGGTATATAGCGAGCGTTCGAGGTGCCTTGTGTTGATCCGCAGGAAATGGGAACGAAGTAACCAGGCCTCATTCATTGAAGTACGGCGCCACGATAAATCTGGACTTTACAGAATATACACCTGAGGGGTTCGATGCAGACGAAAAAATCGAGAGGGCCCCTGTATTTTTGCCTTTGACCGGGATCTAAGGACATTGGAATTCTGGAATTAGCTCGCAGATATCATAGTGCATGCCACCGGCGAAGAGGACTTGACGATAGGGCGTTGATGGACGTCATTGACTGCAGGGTCAGCAGAGCAAAGATCAAGCTAGAGACAATCACGGAGTCAGAAAGCGGGTTGAACTGAATCGAACTGTAGCCCAAAAGAAATTGAGGAGAGCAAACGGAAACCAGATAGATTATCATAGCCAGTGAAACATATTTGAGACTTTTGAGATGGCAGAAGACGGGTAGGACAGGGTGGCAGGTCTGATGGAGTCAAGAAATGGCGCAGTCTGTATTTAATTTTGAGGATAAGGTTTGGTACGACGACAGCACGTGTACGTTGTAGATTCACTCAGCAACAACATATTTTTCTCTCCATCACCTTCCGTACTTACTGACATTGAACGGTGAGCCTTCTTTTTTTTGGTGCACAGTCAGCAGCTGCACAGCCCCAGGCCCCTTGTCCTGTTTTTTCACCGTCCGCCAAATCTCAGCCTGAAAGCGGACTCATCAAGTCTGAGCGCCGCCGGATTCTATCGCCATTTTCAGTCGGAGTATCGACGCGTTCGAGTAAGCCTTGTCTTCGTTCTCTTCTTCCAGCACCGTCGCCGACGCTGACGACGATGAAGCCGTCTCCTGTCCGACATGACGACCGAGCAGCCTAAGCCAGCAGACCCGCCTGTCGCTTATCCTCTGCCGCCTCATTTTCAGCATTATAATGGAGGAACTTTCCCACCGCCGCCGCCGCCGCCTGGTGTCTACCCACCGATGTTTGCCTATCCACCGCCCGTCGAGGGGCATCCAGAGGGTGGACCGCCGCCAGGGCTCATCATGTTCCATGCACCACCAGGTATGGTCTATGCTTATCCACCACCTCCGGGGCAATGTATGTGCTCCTTTCAAGTGGTGTCATTCCTTTCTTATGGTTCTCAGTAGCCTTTGCTGTGCCCCCAGGCGCTCCTTCGCCTTCAATGATGAAGCCGAAGCGAAAACAAGTCAAGATGGCCGTGTGTATACTCATTTCGATGCAGTTATTCATATCTAATCTCTTGCCAGTGCACAAATTGCGCTACTGCCTGCAAACGGTGTGACGAGGCGCGTCCGTGCGAGCGCTGTCTTAAGTACGGCATTCAAGACAGTTGCATCGATGGTCAACGTAAAGAACGCAAGAAGGGTGTCAAACGCGGGCCATACAAACGAAAAAACAAGGGTATGGATCCGACGTTCAGCGACGGAGGTGTGTGTTTTCTTTGCAACTCTCATTCATTTCTCATGTTGATCTAGAATTTCCCCAACCAGCTCCACCTGAAAATGGCGAGTGGCAGGCTGCCAGTTCCAATGGCTCTCCCCCTGCTAATGCATCCACTACTGCCGCGGCTATCCATGCTGTAGCTCAGTTCGCAGCACCTCCCGAGGCAGGCGCGGGCTACTATCCTTTATACTATCCACCAGGTCACTTTGTTGCGCAGATACCGGAAGGCCAAGAGGGCCAACCACAGGTAGTGCAGTACTTTATGGGAGGCTATCCTCCGCCATATGGCTACGCGCCTCCTCCAGGCGCGACATTTGTATCTGCTCCTCCTCCTCTACCTGGCCAACCTGTCGAAGCATCCAATAGTTCCGACAAATCTGCCGAACCTGCGCCGACAACCAACGGCGTTGTCATTGCTGCCTCTGACGGTGCAGATCCACTATCGCGTAAGCGAGGGCGGATAAGCAACGGAACGCCTGGGAAGTCAAAGAAAACAAAGACGTCGGATAAGGACCCCGGAAGCGAGGACGTTGACGCAGATAAAGAGGATAGCGACTCGCTTCCGTCGAATTAATGATTGGGGTTCTGCCATTGGCACCAGCCGCGCCACTACATCTCCTTCCGTGTTATATCTACACCCCATTTCTTGTCTTTCCTTGTCGTCATGTTTTTTGCTGTCTATCCCTGAACGAACAAAATTGACAATTAATAACGCCAACCTTGCTGGTCCTTTGACCTTAGACAAGGCCCTGTGTCGACGCGACAGAGTTTGACCTTGTTGTTGGTCAAAAGGCCTGTATTGATGGGTGCCATCGTATATTGTATTCTTTTTGGGACATCTGGTTTTGTTGGTTATGTACCATTGCTTCTTGATCCATTGTAGTGTCTCTGTATGATATATATATTGATTTTGTGATTAAATACCAATGAGTGTTTTGCATACAGGTCGAGAAATTCTCGGGGGTGTCGATCAAAGAAATTCAGGTTGCGTTTCCTTCCTCAATCTTGCATTCTCCAGGAACGAGGGGTAACATAAATTCGTAAAATGATCATGAAAAGAAAATCCGACCTTGGTTGCAGCGCGCCGAACGGAAATTAAACAAGAAGGCAACGACTTTTCAACGAACATCTATCACGTACGCCACTCTACCAGTATCCAAAAACCTCGTATCTTCTATACTAACGGCTCAAAACCTTTAGCTTTGAAATTTGAGGCGCCAGTCGTGTAAGGTCACTTCGAATCCCTCAGACAACTAACTCTTCGTGTTCCCAGGAAGAAAGTTATTTAACTGCCCAGAGCGACATCGACAAAAACAGAGAAAGCCCAATCACGTGTATTTGGCAACGACTTCCGCAAGACACAGGTCACCGAAAATTTCGTTTGCTGAATTCACCTCACGATGTCTGCTATTCGTTCCCTTCGTCAGCTTTCCCTTTCCTCTTCTCGTGCTGTTTATGCGCGATCTACAACGTGTGTGTCCCGTGCGTGCCTTGCTTTCCCTGCCAGACAGGTGTTGCCGTCGCGAGCTTTTTCCGTCTCTGCGCGGGCTTGGGGACACGGAACCAGTGCGTCGTCTTTTTTGCTTGGCTGTACGGGCCATTGACGCTTGATAATACAGCTAACGTTGCCCTGTCAACAAAACTCGAGGAGGAGCTGAGCTACGAGCTGGAGGATGTTGCATCTAAGGAGGTTCCAGAATTCTTGGCCAAGTTCAAGAAAGCTGGCACTTGGACTGTGCGTGTTCATTGCGTTCTTAATTTTATGCTTGTTGAATCAAAGCAAACTTTTTCGTCAGATTGAGGACCGCAAGTCTAGCGAAGAAGTAGTTCTTGCCCGAAAATTTGGCAATGAAGAGTACGCTATTTTATTTTTCCATCAGTTTTGCTTGTTCTGATCTTTGCCATTTTACACGCAGTATCCGTTTGACGTTTGCCATCTCCGATCTCAGGAATCCCGAAGAATCCTATGAAGACGAGGAACTCGATGAAGAGGTCGAAGAGAATGAAGATTCAGAGACCATTGTCTCCTATCCTATCCATGTGGCCCTGACCATTTCCAAGGCGAATACTATGCAAAATCTACCGTCACTGACAGTTTAACCAATTTCTTTCTAGGGACTTAATCATGGTGCTCTGGCCCTAGACATGGTTTGCCAGGACGGCCAATTCGTTATTGATAACGCCGCTTACTACCAGGATGCTGCAGTCGGCACAAACCTTACCGCCGAAGCCGACTGGAAGCGTCGGGGGCTGTACTTGGGACCTCAGGTTTGTGGTTGATTGCTACCACGCAAGCTCTTTGTTAACGTTCTTCCCTATAGTTCGATAATCTTGATATAGCTCTTCAGGAAGAATTTGAACGGTATTTGCAAGAGCGCGGTATTGATGAGAGTCTTGCTACCTTTATCCCTGAATATGCCGAACACAAGGAGCAGGAGGCAAGTGTTCTTTTCTTTTTTCTGATCTTCGGCTGTCCTTTTAACTTGATAAATAATAGGAATACACGCACTGGTTGAAGGCCGTGAAGAACTTTGTTAATGCATAATCTGGCCCAAGGGTTCACCAAAAGACAGAGACTGTCGCGAGAGCTCTTGATTTGGCTCTAGGCTTGCAGGCTGTATTCCTTCTGTAATGATATTTTTCACATACATCACCACTCATCAATTCCACGGACTGTTTATTCACAATCAATCTCGGCATCGTTATACGGCTTACCGAGTCGGACTGTACGTGTCCGTGTCGTGGAGTGTCGTGTTTTGCGTCATTCTGAACCCAAAGGCATCCTAAAAAGGAAATATTGACACAAATCTAGGAACTTTCTGGAAATATCACGAAAGACGTCGGACCTGATCTGGGCAGCTGCGTGTCTGATGATGCAGCACTGCGGCGTAAGCGCGTAAGGCTGCATTATAAAATGACTTTGTTTTCGCTCTTTTGTTGTTCACACCACCCCCAGTGCATCGACCTCCGGTCTTTGTTCTCTCAGTGTATATAATGTCTGCCGTGATCCCCTTTGACATCCCCTCACCCCGAGCCTCCACCCCTTCATCAGAGTCTTCCTTGTCGTCTTCCATGTCGTCGTCGTCTGGCTTGTATGTCCCCATTCACAAACGCACTGCAAGCAGGAGCTCTTCTACCTCGCGTGCCACTACTCCAGAGTCAGCCAGTGGTCTACGTGAGTGATATAGCCTTCTCTTTTGATACACAAATATCTGACGGGATGGCTTCCAGGCTTAAGCTCTCGTTTGCCGATATACAACATTACCGAGCTCTTGAACATCGGACACCACTCCTATCTCGCAGACATCTCATGTGACGCAAAGACCATGCTCCATGATCGTTTCCCGGAGATTGTCAAGGGGCTAGAATGGAAGCCACCGCGAAACGGTCATGAGAAGAGGGCTGGGGGGAAGCCGAATCCTCGCAGGCAGCCAGGCAGAACCAAGTTGGAACGGTCAAATCGCAGGAAGGGTAGCAAAGTTGCGGAGGAGCTGAGTTGGAGGGGGAGAACTGGGGTGCGTACGACCGGCCCAGCAGTTCCTTTGACGCCGACAGTGCAGGTCGCGTAAGGGGGATGCGAATCGGATAGGCGGATTCGGAGAAGCACTTTGAATGCTGTACAAGATAGAACGGAACAGAAACTCATGATGTGTATTAATAACGATTGTTTTATTGCATTGCATTCATCGAACTAGATATTTACCGTCTGATCCTAGGCGTCGAAATTTGTACTGACCAAGGGTGCATTTGAGAAGAAATTCCACGCCCAATACAACCCAGAAATGTGTTCTCAAGAATTTTGACCGACTCGGAAACTCAGTCAGACCGCCGCAGGCCGCAACAAAAATATCAGCATCATTTACGCGAAGTGTATGGTCTAGACATCCGGATCGTACATCAAACGTTTATTTATTGCCATACAACTCCCACAACGTTCAGACCAAAATCTTCCTCTTAGTTAGCAATCCCGCAAAAATAGTAGCTAAAGCAAACAGAAACCATTTTGTAAAGGACCGGCCTTCCATCGGTGCTGGTGGACCTGTCGGTCGCGCGGGTAACTTAGGGAACAGCCAGCTTATAGACTTCAGCTTCTTGTCCTGTTGAAGTATTAGCTTGAACAGAGCAGTAGTGAAAGACATACGGTATAAGGAGGATAGCGAGACGATAGAATCATGTCCAACCTAGGACAGAGATCAGACAACCGGTAGTCTCCGAAGGAAGTAAAGGTGGTACCATCCAGGAGGGTCAAGCGACGCACGCGTGTGCGTAAACGTGTCAAAGCCAAACTAATATACGGTCTCAGGAGATTGAATCCAGACAGAAGCAAGAATCTTTACTTTGCCATTGTGATGCCCACCTGAAGGTAAGAACAGTTAGAGCGACAAATGTAGTAGTAGCGTGGAGGTACATACTGCCACTAGGACCAACTCCGCCAAAAGGTAGGCCCTCCGCTGGAGACAAACAGACAATCAACCAACAAGAAGAAAATATAAGGACAGTACGAACCTCCAACATGAGTCATGGTTTCATTCATACAAATGGCTCCACTTTGAGTGCTGTTAATGACTAGACAACTAGTCAGTAAGCGATCGATGTAGAAGAAGGGATCCCCAACTCTTCGTCTTCACTTCGTTATCCTGGCTGAACACATAGAGAGCCAAGGGATGGTCACTAGACGTAACAGTGAAAATACGAGCCGTGGACTGCATCTATGACACTCACTGGGCATTGACAAACTTAATAACCTCGTCTATATCGTCGACGGGTACGATCGGCAGAACAGGGCCGAACAATTCCCTGCGCAAAGTATAAATGAAGAGGTGAAAAAGAGGCGATACGAGGCACCTACTCAGACATAAGAGGATCGTCGAACGAAACATCCCTCACAACGGTTGGCTGAATATACTTTGTAGCTTCATCTAGCCGACCTCCGAAGGCAATGGTTCCTTTCGTCGACTTTAACAAGTTGGAGAGCCGCTTGTATGCTTGTGGTGAGACAAGCCTCCCGATAGAGTTTGCTTCAGCCTCAGGGGTAGGATAAAAGGCGTCGTTGCTGAATAGGTAAAATTAGGCAAGGTTCACTTGGCAAGTGAGTGGCACACACGCAGCTTTAAGGGCTTCAATAAATTTATTTTGGAAGTCCTTTGGAACAAGGATATAGTCGGGGGCGACACAGCTCTGACCAGCATTCAGATTCTTGCCCCAGAATATACGCCGTGCTGCCATTGAAAGGTCGCATTTCGGATCGACAAACACGGGCGATTTGCCACCAAGCTGTAGACAATGTGTCGTCAAACACGGCTCAGACATTTGCTTGTTGAACACACCTCAAGAGTAACGGGGGTCAGAGTTTTTCCTGCAGCAGAAGCAATTATACGTCCAACACGCCCACTACCGGTGAACAATACTGGTTCCGTCGTCAGTATGAAGCGAATCTGACAGAAAGAATAAACGTACTGTGTCCCCACGGGTGTTCCAAGAGCTATTGAATTACTCGTCAAGTCGGAAATGGTGAACAGCCACAGATATGTACCTTGGATGTCTCCGCGACCCCACCATTGACGACACAGATGACCGAAGGGTCAACGTATTTCGCGAATAGCTCCGCAAACAAAGAAGACGTGGCCGGGGTCTGTTCGGAAGGTTTGAACACGACGGTGTTGCCGGCAGCGATTGCAGACGCCTGGGTATATCAGGGTGAATGGGTTGTAGTGTAAACCAGCAAGAAGCGTACGATAGGTCCAAAAGACATGTTGATGGGGTAGTTGAAAGGACTTATAATGAGCACAATGCCCTTTCCCTGCTTGTAGATGACCCGTCGCATGGGCGTATAGTTGATAGAGAATCCGGGTTTCTCTGGCTTGGCCCATTTCTCGACGTTCGAGTACGTATCCTTGATTTCAGATATCGAAGGTCCAATTTCAGTCCTATTTGGACGGTCAGTAACATTCGACAGAATCATATATGCGGACGCACAATGTAACCTCCACCTTTGGCTTGCCCAGATCTGCCATCAACACCTCTTCGAACTTGGAGACATTGTCCTTCAAGAGGTAGCCGAGCTGGAGCAGTACATATTTCCGGTACGCTATTGGCTGGACCTTGCCCGACTTGAAGGTATTCGATAACTCTGCATGAATCTAAGGTGGTTCGTATACGTACTGGTCAGCGGTCACTATGACAGCAGCGGGAAAACCTTTTACCTTGTCGATCTCGTCGACGGGAGTATAGTTGAGTTTCGACATTGGCAACGACGGGAAAGAAAGAGAGAGTCGGCAAAGGATATTATATACCAGGTCTCATCGTGATACTGTGATTTATATTGCGTTCTTCTGCCGCCGACACGGTAAACCGGATCTGCGACATCCGGATTTATCGTCGCGTTGCCGCCCAGCCGTCATTCTGCACTGCTTTACCGGAGAGCAGGGGCGGATTATTCGATTTCACAGTGGCAGGTTAGACTTAGTTATTGAGTCAGTTAATGGGCGACCCTTGTCCTGCACTGATGATATTTCAGATTCAATCAATCCACTGTTGCGTCGTATTCATTCAGTCCGTCGTCGCACATCAATTTGAGATCAGCCTCCCCTTGTGTCAAACAAAACCTGAATCTACCACATATATACATTATCGAATATCTACAGTATCGTCCCAAGGACGTTGATGCGTACCATTCAGAAACTTTTCTCCTTCTCCCGAATCTGCCGCGGGTCCAAGAGTGACCTGCAAAGCGGACTTCTCGTCCACAACGTATCCGGGGTCCAAATCATCCTCTTCCTCTAATGGTTCTTCCACGACCATCCCCTCCTCACGAAGTATGAGCCACGTCTTCTCTTTCACCTGTTGGGAGTTTAGGATGGTCTCGCGTCAATGAGGAAATAAATACCGACTTCGAGATTTTGTGCGGCACTGATGGTTTTGATGATTTGACCTTCGTGACGCTGATGAAGGGTTCTCCGGAAGGAGCGAGTCAGGAAAGATGACATTGTGTTGAGAGGCCAGTCTGGTGGAACAAGAGGTATCACCTATACAAATGTGAGTAAACCGGAACTACGAACATATCGGATACTTGCATCAACGGCATCCAAATTGACAGCTTGTGAGTCGAGTAAGCGTGCCGTACGACCTCTACTTGGAGCCCTGAATTGTGAGACAGTTAGCGTCACAACGACCTCAAAGATACGAGCTTTGCCTACTGGGCAGTAACATAGACTTCTAGCAAAATCTTCAGTAAACTTCGTTTGAGCTCTTCTTCGGCAGCTATGGGTATTGATTCGTTATTAGGTTTTGTAAACCAATTTGCTGATATCCACAGCTGAAGGCCAGCTGTATTCTCAGCAGCAGATAGTGCTACTTTGCTGGGAATCACTTCGCCTCCCAGGGCACAATAGACCTCGGCAGAGTTTGAATCGTTTAGATCATGTATCAAAATAGATAGCGCTGCACGATGATTCCCCAGCTAAGCGGTGGACGTCAGACTGAAGAAGTGACCTGAACGAACGTGAACCTCACCTTGCCTTCAATGATCGCCATCTCGAGCTTGAGAAACTTCTGATACGGGGCCAGCTTATCTCTGACACTTTGGAAATCGTACATTGTTGATCCTTGGAGGAACAAGGCCGCTTTTATTCGCACCCGCTTGTGATCGGAATCAGGCGTGGTTGAGACAAAATAGGAGAAGAATGATATTGTAGATTCGTTGCGGCTTGACGTAAAGGAGGATGCTGAGGTCTCGTTAGCTTACAGGTATCAACTCTACTGAGGAAGTCAACCTGCCTTTGGCCCGCCATAGCTTGGACACGACATCTTGGGAAACGTAGGAAAGCAACTGTTCAACCAGAGCAGTTGCAAATTGCTCATGAAGGACGCGTGAAGGATTTCGTTTCTGTAGCACGAGATGCTCGAGATACTGTGAACCGGCTGCAGGATTGGCTTCAGAAATTTGCTTCAACAACGCAGAGTCGTCTTCCAGTTTCTCCCGCCGTTTTGAAGTATTTTGGGAAGTGAGGAGCTACCATCAATATGAGTACATGCTAGATAAAAGACGGCGGGGAATACCTTGAGTCCCCGCTCCGGGTCAATCTTGGTTAACCAAATTCCCCACTGTTGTGTTAGCTGCCGGTCTTTCTTTTCCGTGAGAAGCATTATCATATCAGAAAGCGGGTCTGTTATATCTTCGTCTGTCCATTCTCCCTCGGCCAGTCTGCAAAGAGACCGGTCAGACAAGAGCACGCACAACAGGAAAATACTTACTTTGCCCAGACTTCAAGGAGCTTCTTATGATCGTTTGATTTCCTATAGAGCATGCAAAGAGCGTTGTATTGTCCAGCGTTTCTCAGCACCGGCTCGATCTCATCGAGGACTATGTGATTTGTTTCCTGAAGCAACGAGTACAGCTCCTGCTTTTCCAATTGTGCGTATAGTTTGACCAGAACTGTGTCGACAGCGGCAAACGTGTCCTTCCACTTGTTCGCATATTCCGGCTCGATCTTACGGCGATGACGGCATTTGTTCAGAAAAACTTGCAGCATTTCATGGGCGGCCATTCCAAGAATCTTTCGGAGTTCGACCGCAGTGGTAGCAGTTCGTGTGTTGGGGGATAGATGTGGTGAATAATTCCTGACTAGATTGGCAATAACTAAGAATCAGTTCCAATATAGGAACGGGCAAAGAGTCAACGGAAGATAATATGCCAAAAAGAAAATGGTATATTAAATGAAGGGCTCATCATGATGTGCGTGACAGGTTGAGCTGTATTGATGCTCTCAGGACGTTCACCGTAGGGTGCAGGCTGGCTATCGACACGAATTGTGTAAACGACAAACTTACTGATATCATCAACAGAAGATTCTATTGGCATGTGCTCCGCAACGCCAGCAAAGACATCGATAGAGTCTTGTGAAGTATAAAGAGAACCGTGTAGATCGGGATAGTAGCTGATAAGAAGTCGCGGGTCCAAGTCTCCGTCGAAGAAATTCTTGCCCGCGTCTTCGAAGAGTGTTTCGGTGAAACATTGGAATCCTATTCGTTGGTACACGTAGCGTAGTTCCTCTGCCTACAGAAAATGAGTTGAAGGGTGCTGTTGAGTCGACAGTGACGCACCTCGTCCTCACCCGCAGAGATGTTACTTTGTAATTTCTTCCGCTGCTGATCAGCTAAGTCCACAGCATCCGATATTCGGTGACCGTCTAGAAGAGATTCAGCCTGGGATATGAGTGTGGATGGTACTAGAGAATGGACAGCATGTTCTCCGAGAACAAGAACGCCAGAACGGGGAAATGTGGACGTGGGATGAGGCATGACCGTGACGGTCAAGAGGAAAGAGAGGTCATTACGTAAGATACTCTGTTTTCGATGGTCTTGAGGTTAGGGTTCTTTCAGTCTCCCTCCGGAAGCCGATTCATTCTAACGATTGGTTTTCATAATTTCCTTTGTTATTCTACTTGTCCTTTGATGTACAAGATTACACACCGACACCGTCCCGGTTCTCGCCGACCGTGCGAAAATACTACTTCTTAAAGGCGCCCCCTCTTGCTCCACCACCATGATGTTTCCCCATGCCTGAACCATCCAGCACAGTACAGAAGCTAGAAATTCCCGAAGAAATTGATTGGGATGCCCTGAGAAAGTCCAGTCTGTTTCCTGGAGGGTTTGGAGAAGACCGCATAAAGCTATGGTGCGTACCTTCTTTACTTGGCTTCAGTATTGCATTTACCTTGTGAAGGCCAAAATTACTCAATGTACGGGACGGGGAACACCAGGATCTCTCTCTTTTTGATGAGCTGCCAAGCCATACTGATGAACGTCAAATACGCCTGGATACCGACCGAAGTTTTGTGCTGTATCCAGTAGGTGAACTATTCGTGTTTTTCACCTATGGCAGGCGCTCATCTGTAGTGAAGATATCAGAGACGACAAAGAATTACTTCAGGCCGAGCTCAATCGACTGTTGGTAGCCATATTTCGCAAACGGTCCAAGTTGAATTATTTTCAGGTATGGACGGCACGAGCGTCCGCGCCTTGTGGTTCTGATTCGAATTATAGGGATACCATGATATTATTTCGGTTTTATTCTTAACTTTACCTCCAGAAACTCAGTTTTCCTGTGCTGAAAAGATGAGTTTGCATCGAGTGCGTGATTCCATGGGACATGGTCTGGAACCAATACTTGGGCTTCTTCGGTGAGTCGGATTATATCAGTCGCGTCCACCTGCACTCGTACCGACACCGTCAATGCAGTGTAACCCAGAAGCTTTTGCGACTGGCTGACTCTAATTATGCAGAGCTACTAGAAAGGCGCGTCCATGCATTCATCGATATAGTTTGGTGCTCATCTTATCTATAGGAACTCTCCGCTTCCCTTCTACGCCTTGTCCAACTTAATCACCCTCTTTTCTCACGACATGCCGACATTACGATTAATACAGCACGTTTTCGATTACTTGTTGTGTCGTCCACCAGTTATAACTATCTATCTAGCCACCGCGGTGAGATCAATTTGGCGAGAGCAATAATAAATATGTACTGATCTCCTGGCGCTAGATTCTTCTGTCACGTAAAGACGAGATACGACGTCTAGAGGAAGAGGACGAAGAGGGCATGATACATTCACTGCTTAGTGGCTTGCCGAACATAATGGATGAGTTTCCCTCATTCACGGACAGCGTCGTAAAAGCAGAGGAGGATATGCCGATCTCTACCGAAGCGTTAGATCAGGAACGTCCTGAATGCCCAACATCTGCCGGTAACAAGTCGACAGCAACCGCCGCCAAGGAGGAACCTTGCCAGGATTTGACTGCCTGTGATTCTGTTCCTGAAGAAACAAAGAGAGAGGATGATGGATATAAGGAGTCAACGTGCAGCAGCGTGAAGGATGTCGTTAAAGACGAAATACCCGAGCAAGCAATTTCGACCACCTTTCCGTTAGATTCGAGGGATGAAATATCCTCTACACAGACTCCCTCCCCTCCTTCCAGCTTCTCTCACCAGGAATCATCCAGACATTCCCTTCGAAAGCCATCCGTAAGTTTGACGTCGCTTTTGATACAGGCCGATCATCTTTACGAGATGTACCCTCCTTCACATCCATCACTCGCACTATCGTCCATCATGGGTCCACAAAGTGTCATATTTACGTGGACCCCCTCCTCCGCTGATCTACCCAGCGACGATTCGGCAGAGCGGATGGTTGAGTATCCTCAGCTCGTTGTTTATCCCTATGTGGACCAGGAGGAGGACAGCGACCCGAAGGAAAGTCGGACAGGCGCACGACGTAGGCACCCCATAAAGCGACGATCGGGATTCAGACTCAGAGATCGTAAAACCATGATTGCAGGTGCTGTTTTTGCGCTAGGTGTTGCAATGGCTGTGTATGGAGTGCAGAGTGGTATTGTCTACGGAGAGGGGCGGCGTACGAACTTCCACTTTCACAAGGATTGGAAAAGGTTGGGAGGCTGGGCCGGGAGGTTTCTTATCGGGGCTGGGAACAAGATATTGCACTTAGGCGACGCGCTGTAGAAACAGGTGCAATTTGTTTTGCTGTTTTTGTTGTATGTTAATGGCAGTAAAAATTTGACAACCCTGCAGACAATTTAGGAGACATTTGAACGCAACAAGAAGGTACTATGGGGCGCCAAGCTCAGTTACAGCAACGTATATATAGATCCGGTGCTTCTCACGCCAATTCGGACATCCAACTAAAATGAAGGCAAGGAAGCGCGAGTTTGTGGAGATGTGAGGAATTTTCTCATGTGCATAACCTTGCTTCTAACTGAAATGCAGAATTAGCCATGCACCATAATACGATTTGATCGGGTCCTGTTGTCGAGATTATCAATTGCAATACGGCGAACTCGCTCCATGCATATGTCAGACGTGATCTCAACAGTCAAGCTAACTCCGCCTCGAGCCATGCCCCAGTTCTATGAGCTGCAGCTAATTGTTCTAACTAGCTTTTGTGCCCTTACTCTCCTCATTGACCGACATGTGACGCGACGCAAATCAGTCAAGCTGTCGATGGTCGTGGACCATTGTCTTGAACAAGGCGTACCGGCTGCTAATGGTGAGTCAAAGTCTCTTGAGACTTTGACCAGACAGTACTTGGTAGTTTATGGGATTGTGATGGGTGAGTTTCCACGTCCGACGTGGAAGACGCGCTTCATTTGCGATAGGAGCGGACTGGCTCCAAGGTCCATACGTGTACTCACTATACCGAGAGCAATATGGTTTCTCCGAGCGGATAGTTGCCATTCTCTTTGTGACAGGATTTATGTCGGCTGGCCTAGCAGCGCCTTTTGTCGGTATTTACGCTGACCAACAGTACGCTCTTCATCGTTTCCTCTGGCGCTAAGACTGAACATTTGCACAGTGGACGGAAGAGAACTTGCCTGCTATTTTGCATCACCTACATGTTCTCTTGCGCTTGCATTCTTTTCCCATGGCTGCCGATTCTCCTTTTCGGTCGTATTCTCAGTGGGATATCGACGTCCATCCTGTTTTCTGCGTTTGAGTCCTGGTTGGTGTCCGCCTCCACGTGTTTTATGCTCCCCCAGTCGGATATATCTGTCATCATGGGCCGAGCAACCTTACTGAATGGCTTTGTCGCCACGGGGGCGGGAGTTGTCAGTAACGGAATCGTTTCCATTTCCAGCTCCTTCGCGTCTCCGTTTATAGCAAGTGGGGCCTTGTTGATGCTTGCATGGGGACTCATGCGAGTATCGTGGATAGAGAATTATGGCCATGGAGGCAGCACTACAGACGATGACTGGGATATCTTCCAGACCAGCCGGTTGAGAGCAGCGTGGAATATCGTTCAGCACGGTCAGTACGCCAGGGCTATTGTTGGCTGAACACTCAGGCTTCTACATTTAGATTCGCTTCTTCTTACCCTTGGTCTGACCCAGACATGCTTTGAGGGTTCTATGTATCTGTTCGTCTTTCTCTGGGTACCATCACTACAGGAAGTTTCCATGTCATCCGAACTTCTTCCCCTTGGATACATATTTTCGTCCTTCATGATCTCGATGATGCTTGGATCCCTCTTATACACCGCCATCGTCTCTCATTCCCCCCCTCCTTCCACCGTTGCAGGATCAATAGACTCTCCGTTAACAATACATGCTAAGCTCAGCAGTATGGTTAGTGCTGTCAGTGCCCTGGCATTGGCAGTTAGCATTTCTTTCCAGGACGAGAAAATCTGCTTCTGGGCGTTTTGTGCCTTTGAGGCATGCGTGGGCATGTATTATCCTGTGCAAGGAACGCTTCGGGGTTTTCTCATCACAAACGAACACAGAGCCACGGTAAGACATCTGCACGAGCACTTGAGGGTGGAGCTCATCAAAAGCTTCCAGTTATCTGCGTTATTCCGTATACCCTTAAATATGTTTGTCGTAGTCTCCCTATTAACGGGAGTCTCATCTGTACGGTATGCAGTTCTTACTGCAAGTGCCTTAATGCTGGCATTCTCGTCTATCATGACTGGGGCCATCATAGTGAAGCGCTCGGATGGAGGGAATCAACGACCCGCCTAGATCTCAATGTGTACAGGAAGTAGAACAAAATTTAAAGTAGTTCTTTACAGAAAGTAGACTTGGTGCAAGTTATCCGGCACATTCATCATACTTGTGAGACTTGTGGGCTTAAGGTCCAGCGCAAGGCTAGTTGAAGATAAAACATAAAAGAACAAGCCGTGGAATAATTTTAGTTTGACCGTTCGTCATGTGCAGTAGTGCGCCACGATTTTGGAAGTCCGATTCGAGATCCGATTAAGGGACCGACAGAGGGGGACCGGAAAAAATCCTGGTGCTTGACTCACCCATCTTCCCCTTCTCTAGTCAAGCGTCTGCCACAAAATGGACGTGGACATGAAAAACAAAGACGAGGTCGATGACAAGCCATCGACCAGCAGTGGTAGGGACAGGGACAGAGATCGTGAAAGAGACCGTGACAGGGAGAGAGACCGTGATTTTGACCGTGATAAAGACAGAGACCGGGATCGCGAACGGGACCGCGACAGAGACAGAGAGAGCAGACGGGACCGCGACAAAGATAGGGACCGTGAAAGACGAGATTCTGGTATGTTTCCTGTGTTGAGGAGTATCCGTGGTGCTGAGGCTGTACATCTCGTCAAGGTCGCTCCCGGCGAGGGGGCGGTCACGGCGACCACTGGGAGCCTGAGGAAAGGCGCAATGGTGATGTGAGCACCGTAACTGTCAATGGTATGAGCTATGTACTTACTAGTCGCGCCAGCGCCGCAAGCGTTCGCGATCTACCTCTCGCTCCAGGCGCAGGTCGGCCTCTCCCAGGCGACGTTCTCGCCGTTCCAGGTCAGGTTCACGGTCTCGCAGCCGCTCCAGGAGTCGCTCACGCAGTCGAGACCGCAAAGCTGCAGAACCTTTTGCTCGTTCTTTAGGTGGTCCTATGAATGCGGACCATGAGGAGGCCGTCGAATTTGCCAAAATCAGCAAGAGAGAAAACCGGGTCTACGTCGGCAACCTTAGTTACGACGTCAAGTACAGGGACCTGATGGAATTTATGAGGGGAGGTGGGTGGGGGATATCTCAAGTTTCTTCGATTTTTTTTAAGCAAGAAGAGAGGCAGAGGCAGGGAGCATGCATTTGGCCTGTCATTCATGGCGCTTTGGTGCTTAGAGATATGGTCTGAACCTGCCGTTTGCATTTGGGGAAGGGGTTTTTTTCTTCTTCTGACGAGCCAGCGAGGAGGATGGGCATGTTTTCAGTTTTTTCTTCTTGATGGAATGGTCTGAGTTGAGAGGATATTGATGGGAGTTTTCTTTTGGGGTTGGCAGCTGGTGAGGTCCTATTCGCCGAAGTGCTCGTTACACCGACTGGAGTATCCAAGGGCTGCGGGTAAGTCTTTAACTGAATACAGGTGCTCCGTATTAATAGGTATTTGATTAGCATCGTCGAGTTTGCCTCTCAAGAAGACTCACAACGATCCATTCGGGAACTTTCGGAGATGCCGTTGTTGGGACGACCAGTGTTTATTCGCGAGGTATGTCTTCTGCTCAGTTTATGACTTGTATTCAATAAGTATGTAGGATCGCGAGAACGAGGCACGATTTGGTGCAACTCCGGTCCCCGGAAAAATCGGTATGGCAATGGCTGGACAAGGTTTGAATGCTGCACCGCCTCCACGCCCTCCGTCCCATAATTACTTTGGCACTCATAACAATCCTGGCAATCAACTCTATGTCGGAAATGTAAGTGCGATTGACAGAACTAAGCGTATGTCTTCTAACAGACTTAACAGCTTCCCTACCAAGCTGGCTGGCAGGATCTAAAAGATCTTTTCCGCACGGCCGGTAATATAGTTAGGGCAGATATCAATATTGGGGCAGATGGTCGTCCGAAGGGATCCGGGACTGTGGTCTTTGAGACACAGAAAGATGCACAAAATGCAATCAGTGCGTACTGCAGTGTCGTTTTTACATGATATGGCCACTTAGGGGCCCTTGTAGGCATGTACCATGGTTTTGATTGGTACGGGCGCGCTCTTGAAGTTAGAGAGGTGAGGCTGTATCTCCTCTACGCATGTCGTCCTTTTGATGGTTGGTCTATAGGATCGCTTTGCCGGATTATCAGGACCAGGTGGCTTCCGTGGGGGCTTACGTGGTACTCAGCGCGGCCTTCGTGGCGTGAGAGGATTTCGCGGTGGCCTCCGTGCGGCAGGCTTCTCAGGCGGAGGTCGCGACTTCAACCGAGATATTTACGCTGATTATTCCGGTCCTGATCAGCAGCAGGCTCAAAGCGGGGGTTTGAGGATGGACGGGTACAACAACAGTGGATATAATAATGGTGTGGGCGGCTTCCAGGGCAACTATGGTCCAGAGCCAGAGCCTAGTCAGCAGATCATGGTTCGAAACGTATGTCGTGCTTTTAAATGTCGGAGCGCTATCTAACGCTTTTCCATCCAGCTTCCATGGTCTACCGCCAATGAAGATCTTGTCGAGCTTTTCGAGACCACGGGTCAGGTTGAGTTGGCTGAAATCTTAACTGATGGGACGCGCTCGAAAGGTTCCGGTGTTGTTCAGTTTGCCCAGGTTGCTGAAGCTGAGACTGCCATCGGTATGTGATAGTATTCTCTCTGTATTTTTCTAGGTCTCATGGTTTCGTTTTCGCTAGCAAAATTCCAGCATTACATGTATGGGGGACGGCCATTGGGTAAGTCTCTTCTATCTGTTGATCGATGGATTCGCTAATGACCATGCAAGACGTTCGGTACAACGATCGCTGGCACACATTCACTCCCACTGCCGCGAAGGGTGGTCAGGTGGCTCCTATGCAAGCGGAGTGAATATTCGAATAATACACCTTTCTCAGTTTATTATTTCCTTCACTTTACTGAAATTGACTTGACACATGTAGCCTTTTCGTTCCGTGGCAAAGCCTTTCCGTTGGTTGTACTTATCCTAGCGTTATCTTCAGATCAATTTATGTGTACTTTGCACCGTTTGACAGATAAAGTAGCAAGGAATTCGACTAAGGGAAAGATGGCTGATCTCTGATTGAAGCCATGTGGAGCTGTGAACGTTGTGATCATTGCGTCGAATTCATAATCTGCCTTAGAAAAACCTGGGAAAATGGGTGGAGACCTTTAGATCATAGTAAAATGAGTCGGGATTCTCTTTAATAGTAAAGCCGACGCGTTTTGTCGTGGTCAAAAGCCTGGGTCATTGTTTCCCTTACATTTTGACTGGTGCAAGTTGGTCGCCTGCCAGGAGTGCGAACGTGCACCTGTCTAAATTCACAAGGAACTGCTGGCCATGCACGTCTAGACCGTGAGCCATCTGTCCTTGGGATCCATTCAGCTGAATCGGAGCTATTCTCGTTGATACTGATTCCGTCATTACTTGGTTCCTCCGACGTTACTTATGGCCTGTACCAGGCTGCTGCCGCTTGGTAGTTTCAATGTGATGTCCGCCGTTGTTCACCTGAGTTATCTTTCATGGTATGAAACACTCCAGTCCGTAGAAGCGAATCATCTGCCCTTGGCCTAGTACATCAGCTTCTTCCTGACTTCGACGGGCATTAACCCATGCCATTGATCTGGAACTCCCCGCGTACACTGAAATACAAACTGAAGTGCGTCTAGAATATCACCGAGACTGATGCTGATGCTTGCATGTAGTCCGGTTAAGTACATTGGTATAAAGCCGATAAGAGGAAGAGGAAACACGACGGCTCTCTGTCCTGAGGTGCAGCTGCTGAGTACCCCGACTGAGGCCTCTGGGTAGAAAAGCTGAATAGTACAAAAAACTCAAAAAGCTGAATCGATCGGCTCCTTCTCGGGTCTTTTATAAGGATATTGAAAGGCGAACGTTTTGGGAGATATCTGCAGAACCAATCGTCGCATGCACGGTACAAAGATGAACGTGGTGATGTCACCGTTCGGTAAGGGGAGTCATTTCTTTTTTCGGACCGGTTGTTACGTAACTTCCAAATTTGGACGATGCCATTAATGATTGAGCAGGTCTGCACCTTTTGAATCTTTACCGCATTGATCTTCTTACTTATACCTTGGATTTTCTTTCCCTCTTTTTGTCTTATCGCCCACAATGGTGTTCTCGACAATGGACAGCTTCACCGAGCCCTACACCCGCGCTGGCGACGACATCTCCCTTGACGACGTTCGCAAACACGTCCGTTCCCTTGAGGTCCAGCACCGCGCCAATGGAATCCCATTGTCGGGCCGTATCATCCACGTCTGTCACGATCTGCCCGTTGTTGCCACCTTGACCAACCGTGCGGGTGTGCTGAGCCCCCCCGCTACCCCGCCTACCAAAGCGACAGAGGTCCCTGAAAGCCCTTCCACAGAGGCACCGAATACAACTACCTCGTTGGAGCCTGACTCAAATGGATCTTCTGCATGGACGCTGGCGCCACGGTATGGACATGCTGCCATGATTTCCGGTATTCGTTCTCTAGCAGCGACTCACGAGCAGCTCATTGTCGGTTGGACCGGGGACATTCACTCTCCGGTGCCAAACGAACATATTCCAGAAAACACCGTATCAGAGTCCGATAAGCGGGCGCTTGATGAAGCCTTGAGGACATACCAACCAAAGGAGTCAGACCCTGACGATGACAAGAAGACGGTGTACGTGCCTGTCTGGTTGGACGACAAGGTCGCCCACGGGCACTATGATGGTTATTGCAAACAGAGTGCGCATATATGTCGGTTTTCCATTCCTGTAACTTTCTGATGTCCCTCTTAGTTCTATGGCCATTGTTCCATTATCTTCTCTGGCAAGATGTAGCGACGGAATACGCCTCTGCCGACTCTCACTATCCGGCTTATGAAGCTGCGAACGCCGCATTTGCCCGGCGCATATCTGAAGTTTATAGACCCGGCGACCTCATATGGGTTCACGACTACCATCTTCTACTACTCCCTAGACTCATTAGAGAGCTTATCCCGGACGCCGTACTCGGTCTATTTGTTCACACACCTTTCCCAAGCAGCGAAGTTTTCCGATGTCTGCCGAGTGAGTCATTGGGTATCTTGACGGCGATTTGTTATTTATTTGCTTTCAAGGACGGAAGGAAATCCTCGACGGAATGCTGGGCGCTAACTTGGTCTGTTTCCAGACTTATTCCTACTCCCGGCACTTTATATCCACTTGTATCCGAGTTTGTGGTTACGAGACGACTCATCGCGGCATCGACGTTGAGGGGCATGTTACCTCAGTGATGCATTGCCCTGTGGGTATCGATGCGGAGCGCGTTGCGAGGGACATGTATGTTCTTTCTATTTCTATTGCTGCGCGTCGCGTCTGACTTTGTACAGACAACGACCCGGTATTCCACCGAAATTGGAAGCTTTGCAAACGCTCTATGAAGGTAAGAAAATCATCGTAGGACGCGATAAGCTTGACGTCGTAAAAGGCGTCCTTCAAAAGGTGCTTGCATATGCCAGTCAAACCTTATATCAAGACTTATCCTTTTCTGCCAGCTTCGTGCATTTGAAAAGCTTCTCCAAGATTACCCCGAGTGGATCGGTAACGTGGTGATGATTCAGGTGACTTCGCCTGCGTTGACGGACTCCCCGAAACTGGAGCGGCAGGTCAGCGAGCTGGTGGCACATATCAACGGGGAATACGGCAGTCTTGATTTTATCCCCGTGCACCATTAGTCCGTACCACCATCCGGCCATATTTCTCTACCCTGACTCTTTTTTTAGCCACCAAACGCTCAAAAAGGATGAGTTTTACGCTCTGTTGTCTGTGGCGGACCTCGCAGTTATCACGCCTTTGCGTGACGGAATGAATACGACGTCGATGGAATTTGTCATAGCCCAAGAAAAGACGAAACATAGTCCGAGTGTACTCAGTGAATTCATGGGTATCAGCAAACATATGTCCGAAGCATTGCAGGTCAATCCGTGGAATCTCGGGGTCAGTGATCCGAAATTGGTATCTGATTTTCGCCCGCTAACGTTTGCTATCGTCAGGACGTCGCCGCCGCTATCAATAAAGGACTTTTGATGGGCGACGCGGAGAAGCTTCAAAGACATATTAAACTTCACAAAGTCGTCACCACCCATACTTCGCACACCTGGGCAGCCGTTCTTGTCAAGATGATACTCAGTCAAATGAACTCTACCAACACTGCCAAGATGACACCATACATCCCGAAGGAGATTTTGCAATCAAAATACCGGACGGCGAAGAAGAGGCTGTTCCTCTTTGACTACGATGTAGGTAACTGTCACGACCTATGTCGGCCGTCAACTGATGCGTCCTGATTTCTACAGGGAACGCTCGCGCCGATTGTCAAAATTCCCAGTATGGCTACTCCGTCTGAACAGACGCTTCAGGCGTTGGCGAAGCTCTGCGACGATCCCAACAACGTAGTATATATCATCTCTGGACGTGACGGCGAGTTCCTGGATCAACATTTGGGCCATTTCGGAAAGCTCGGGTTTTCTGCTGAACATGGAGGATTCGTACGCGAACCTGGACATAAGGAATGGGTGAATTTCACACAGTCACTCGATATGAGTTGGATGGCAGAAGTCCACGAGATCTTCAGGTACTACACTGAGGTGAAGCGTTACGTCTTGTTGATCGTCGGTCCCGTTTCTTATCGTTGCACATATTTTTTCAGCGGACCACGGGCAGTCATGTCGAAGTTAAGAAGAGTTCTATCACATGGCATTACCGATCCACCGATCCAGAATGGGGGTAGGTTAGACCGCTACGTTTATCGTAATGATTATCTGACTAGGTCTTTCACATTAGACAATTCCAATGCAGGCAATGTCAAGATCTTTTGGAGAACAACCTCGCCCACAAGCGACCCATAGAAGGTATTGATTCTTGTATGGTTCTGGTTGACTTCAAGTGACATTTCTCTCAGTCCTTGTGGGCAAGAAAAACCTGGAGGTTCGGCCTATAGCCGTCAATAAGGTGAATGTTGATAATCGACGAAAGCACCACACTAACTAACATGCTTATCAGGGCGAAATTGTGAAACGGATCTTGTACTATAATCCTGACGCCGAATTTATTTTTTGCGCTGGTGATGATAAGGTTGGTCCCTTACACTCGTCTTGTATGTTCTTATCGCTGTAAACGGAAATTTCAGACGGACGAGGACATGTTTCGGGCCCTGAATCTATTCCCTTCGAGCAACGGCAGCACACCCATCACGACTACCGTCCTAGAGGCACCTCTTTCGGTCACTTTGGTTGACGCTGAGGCCAAAAATGCACCTCCAGTTCAACTCGCCATCGCTCCTGACGCAATCTTCACCACCGCCGTTGGCCACAGTAGCAAGCGCACTCTTGCTAGTTGGCACGTCACTACGCCTCAGGAAATCGTTGAACACATGCTTGAGATCGTGGAAGACGAGAATACTACCTCCAAGAGTTATCTCTAATTCAACGCTATATTTCCCTTTCCTTCATTTTGTTTTATAGACGTTGCCATTATATTGTTGGATGGGTTAATAAGTTATCGGTTGGGTTTGTTCGTCGAAAAGATATACGCGCCAAGAGAAAGATATATAGACACGGACACTTGGATTTCTTTGTATACTTGTAATATATGTCCAACGTCATAGAGTAGATTTCGAACACGGTTCCACAGCGTAGTTTTGTATGATATTCGACTTTTTTGATCCCGAAGGCTTTGGTGCGACATTGGATGAAGGATGTTGGCACTGGGATATACAATGGATATGTCCGAATGAATATTTGATCTCTGTTGCGGGAAGGCAGTAGTCTTTCTCACATCGGGTGGCTGTGTTGCGGCCTGCCTCCCATTTTCCCTAGTTTTCTGCCTGACCCGAAAGAGTTGCAAAATGTGGGTACTTCCACGGTCTATATTACACTTAGCGGTAAGGAGGCTGACGAGTGACATTGACCGATAGATGCGGGCACGATTATCGGGCTTCACGCGAAGGGTTTTCACTGGCAGATTGACGGTAGTAACAGGATCACCTGGCCTGGTGTACTTGCGCCGCTCGGGCGGTCTGATTCCAAGTATATCGAGCATTCTTCCATGCCAACATAAAAGAGTTGTTGCAGTATGTTCGGCCTTGGCGCAGTTGGCCATCTATCCGCCGCTGGAGTATCCCTCGGATTCTCAGAAGCTTCGATGTTGCGAAAACCACTTGATAATCACCGCGACCATACACAAAAATTTCTGTCTCTAGATATAGAACCAGTTTCAGTAAAGTTAACAGCTTTGGACCTGTCCAGCATCTCGACAATCTTTACCACGACTCGGGCATGTACGTCGGTTTAGTTAATCATCTTTCCAATGTTGATTCTCATAACGTCACCTAACTTATAGGTCCGGCGTTCCCATGTTAAATGTGTATACTTGAAGCACAGGTACAAGAGGACGGTTTCTCTTTCACAATCACCATGACTCAGTCGCTTTCATCTATGTCTTCCTGTCTCTGAAAACTACCGTTCTGTGCCCAGGACGGTCCATGAACTTTGTGGAGGCCAAGCCTTTCGGTTGCTACGCCAACAGCTCGCCACAGGCGAGCGTGTAGGGCCAGATGTTCAACAGCAAACACGCTCGTCGTGCCCAGCATCTCCTGATCAGTTATATTGCCCTGGGTGTGGGAACTAGCTTACCTCGCTTCGTGGGATCTTCTCCGACTAACCCCAATTGTGCAAGGTAACTCCAATAGATGATCACGATTCAACATAAACACCTTTTCACTCTTCTTCCTTCTCCTTTCAGGCCTCTTCCATGCGTTTCGTTCTCCTAGCATCTCTGGCTGGGATCGTACGATCTCAAGTCACAGTCCATTACGTCCTTGGGCAAGAACCCTTTGCGACGACCACAGCGGATTCCTCAGTGTACACTGGCCTCAATGCCTACACGCCTCTTGTGCTAAACCCACCACCGCCACCTGACCCCGCGCCTGCTACCGCGTTTTTTATTCAGCTTGTTAATGGGGGTACACCAGGGGCATCGATTCCACAGCCTGGCCAGTTCTTTGGATTTTCTATCGAAATGTCGGTAGCGAATCAAGTTCGTGAGTAATCAATAACAAATGAAGGCTTTGCTCTTTGTTGAACTTGCTTTCAATCATCAAGTCGGAAAAAATTCGTGAGGGTCCGTTTTATTGTTCAACTTATTACCCCGATTGATCTCGGTTGTTTAGGTCGCTATTACAAGTCCCTTTCTTGAACCTTATGGCAAACATACAGGAAAGATCTGGAGGTGTACGAGTACGCGTTGGTGGAAATACACAGGAAACGGCGAAACTGGTTCCCGAGTTGTCCGATGGCAAGATCCTGGAGAAGAACTTGAGTCAGGCCACGAATCCTGTAAGATGACGTCTCTTTGCCGCTCAAAAGTGCAACTAAGGCGTTGTACGCTTTCAGACTCAAACGCCACCTCTTGTATTCACTCCAGATCTTCTTTACATGATGGCAAATATTACGTCCCTGGTCAATGTTCATTGGTTCATTGGTATGCATTCTATACTTACAGGTTTCACACGGTTCCTAAGCTTATGTCGTAGGAATTCCATTCTTCCAGACTACGCCTTTCGATCTGTCAATAGCTGTCACAGGCCAAGAAATTCTAGGAGACGCGCTTATCGGTATCCAGGCTGGTAATGAACCCGATTTCTACGTCGCTCATGGTCACCGTCCTTCGGTATGTTTACTTCTTCTCGGATGCATTACTTTTGTCTCATACGCGTCTCTTGGTTTTCCCAGACGTACAACCAATATGACTACTTTGGAGAGTTTAATGATTTGATAGCAGCCATGAACGGTTCGGAAAACGATATAAATCGGCACTTGCTTATCGGACCAAATACTGCCGACCAGTGGTCTCAACAGGACATCTGGAATACTGGTTTTGTCGATGCATATCATGACAACCTAGCATACCTCGCATTCGAAAGGTGAGCCAGAAGTGAGTGCGACGACGTCGTGCTCATGTGTCAACAACAGGTATCCGCAAGATAACTGTGCTGCTACATTTGATGAAGGCAGTGCCATTGATCCTCAGCAGATGTTCCCATACTATCTGGATCATAGTGCGAGTGTCAATCTGGTTGCGAACTACCTGAACTCGACCGCCTATGCCCAAAGTGAAGGGAAAGAATTGATCATGTTCGAAACCAACACTGCATCCTGTGGGGGCTTTGCGGGCATCAGCGATTCTTTCGGAGCAGCTCTGTGGGGACTTGACTATGCCTTGCAATTGGCTTACGCCAACTTCTCGGGCGTTTTGATGCACACTGGTGGACAAACAGTTTACTACAATGTACGTTCCCATTCTATGTATTCTATTATCACCAACCAATTTCTTTTCATAGCCTTTTACCGGTACGCTGCTGATGTTTTATTGTCATCAGCGTCTACGAGACTGATACACACGCTAGCTCCGCCAACAAATGAATCAACATATCATCAGTGGACGGTTGGACCCATCTATTACTCCGCTTTGATTATGGCAGAGGCTCTTGGCCCATCTAATACATCGCAAGTGCTGGACATCGGTGCAAACGGGGGTAATATATTCACCCCAGGATATGCAATATACGAACAAGGCACACCTGCTCGCCTTGCCTTATTTAACTTCATCACTGATTCATCTGGTGCCCATGATTACTACGCAACCTTTTCTATCGGAGGCGGAAACACTGGGCAATCCAACGGAACACCGGCTCAGGTCAAAGTGAAGTGAGTGGCTTCTTACGCGAACACAGTCGTCGATCCTAACTTCTCGGCAGATACTTCAGAGCTTCGTCTGTGTCTCAAAAGGGTAATCTCACTTGGGCAGGCCAGGTAAGCTGAGCTGTTCCGATTTAGAGGGCTCTCAGGTGACCGTTTATGACAGACCTTTGGTGACAATTTTGCCACTGACGGGCGGATTCAAGGAGAAGAGGACATCGAAACTATCGGCTGTGACCAGACTGGAAATATATGTTCTATATATGTTCCTGCACCGGGTTTTGCGCTCGTGTTCTTGACAGACGATGCGCTTAGTGAATCTGAAGGAGGAGGAGAAGCGCAGACATTTCCTACGACAACTGTGACAAAAATGGACAACACGGCCACCGTAGATCCAGCAGTTCTGGCGACGTCTAATGGGCACCATGCGGCGGTAGATGGGCTGGGAAGTACCAGTCGAGGGAGGAACAATGCTACGAACAAACTATTGTATACTTCCTTCTCATATTTATACGTTTGTGCTATGATGCTGGTGTATTTCGTCTAGAGATGGTCTCATATTATCATTATTGCGTTGGACACTTGATCGTTTTACGTATCATAGGACTCTTCTATTCTAAGACGACAGTATTTATTTTCTTTTTGCTGGAGTGGTGTCAGATCTTTTTCTTCGCTTCGTTGCTAGGAAATGCAGATATGCCAGACTGTATTTCGGAGTCGGAGCTGGCGTCACATTCATGGGGGGCGAAGCAAACCAAAGGAGCTTGTTAGTGTCTGGGTCGCGGTCGAAATGTTGAGCTAAGATGCTTCATTGGTAACGTTGCATAGTAAGGTCACTCAAGAAATGCGTACTGGTTTCAGGAGGCAGCTTTTCGACTTGCAGGGCGTTTACACCTGCCATGGAAAGAATGGTGCGGTCTGTATTGAATACGGGGACCTCTAGGTGCAAATTAGTGGACTGGAGACGGGTAAGAAGGCTCTTGTATTACCTGACATGGCAGCCATCCGCAAGTCTGACCCAGTGGCTGTGCGACCCCTTCAGGTTCTACCACCCAGCAGGCTGCAATGCTCGTTCCATACAGGTCCTTTGGTCCAAATTTGCGGGCAGGATAAGGTCTGAATATTGGATTCTCTCGACTGGCTCTTGCCCAACCCGAAGACCAGGAGATTTGGTCGCTTCTCCTTCCTACTTCCTTTGGCTGGGTCCATCGGCGCACGGGGTGTGTTACGAGATACAAGAAGAGATGGCCGGTGGTCCATTCTCCAACTTGTCCATGTTCTGTTGCCATCGCAGTCACATCTCGCCGGGTTAAGATTACTTCCAGGCAAGATCTAGAGCCCCCGACCGGGCAAGTATGTAGTCGGCTTATCGGCGTCCGAATCACTGCCAGGGACACCGTATCTGCCTAGCACATCGAGCATTTCGTTACTGGGCTTATCACACAGGATGGCAGAGGCAAGCCACAGAAGGAAGCGGCGGCGTGTGACATCTTTATCTTTGTTTCGGCGTACGAGAGTCCCGAAAGCGTACTTTGCAGCACGCATGGGTCAGGATCGCTGGATTTCAGATCGCTTGGGTCTGCTGGGTTGCATAATTTTTCCTATTGTAGCTCCCTTAGGGGAATGATTGCTTGAATATCGGCGAATTTTGATAATCGGTAAGTGGCTTATGGACTCGTGTTTGCGTCGTGCGTTCTGATATACATGCTATTCGGTAGTTCAAGTATACGCACGTCTACACGCACTCATATATGCATCAAGCCAATCTCCATCAGGGTAGCTTTGCGACATTTTGCCTGCAATAGCATGAAATTGAATTTTTTTCAGACGTCGTTCCGTCTCATTTGTTTGTAGATTTGTCAAGACATGCGGTTAGGCATATATTAATAAAACGAACGAATAAGTAGTAAGTGATTCTCCTAAGATCTAGTGGTTCTAAGATAACGCGGCATATACAGGGCTCGTACGGTATAAAAAAATGTGTAAAATGATACAATGATGAAAATCGAATGCTGAATTTTGAGGCATGGTAACCCACCCTCATTTGCGTTTAGGCAGAAGCTCTACCGTTCGATGAATCCGCACTTCCGGAGCGGCCTCACCGAAGTAGCGCGGGGTAATGAAGGACCACTCGTCGTTGGTAGTGACCCAGATTCCAAGGAACATCACAAACTCGTGTAGGCGCCGGTTCACCGGCTCAGGGAACGTTGGGATATGTTTCATGTCGTCTAAAAACGCCTTGGAGAGCTTCTCATAGCGTTTTCCGACATCGTTCATTGCCTCCTGGATAGTCATGCCCTTTTCTGCCATTGTCACGGACACAATGTTATGATTCTCGTCACCATGGGCCTGTTCCACGTTCCACGAGTATATGTCCTGCGGTACCAATTGTCAGAAATTTATCGGGGCCGGGAACTAGCGCAAGACTCACGTTTGACAGAATACTCATGTCAATGGCGCCCAAGACCAACTTTTCAACCTGTGGGTGTTTGACTGCTTCATCGGGGAGATCTTCTGAAAGCATGAAGAAGTCGAATGAAGGCCTCACACCGACAGTCCCACGTCTCATCGCGAGATATTCTTCTATCGGGCGAATGCGGCCGACATCACGGTCCTCTGCTTGTTGTGCCACACAGTCAGTATACTGTGCGAAGGCCTCAAGGAAACGTTTTGCAGTGGATGCACTGGCATGGCCCTCTTCCAAGGCTCTGATCCAAAAACTAGTAGTTATCACGTCAACGAAACTGTAACTGACAGAAAGAAAGGTGTTTCATACTCTCGTGCCATGACACCTAGGACGTGCTCATTCGGGGGAGGCGGCGCGTAAGGATTTCTAGAACACGGGAATCAGTAACCAAAAAATGAAGGAACAATCAACACGTACCGCACGGCATTCATGATAGCGGCAGCTTGTTTCCGTACAGTTTCACCACTCTCCTCATCACTCAGTTCGTCGTAGACGAAGTAATAGTTGATGAGATCAACAGCGGCGCGGTAGTGTGCGGGCTCAGCCTTCGGGTACGCGAGGGCGGCGAAAGCACCGAAGTTGCAGCGGTCAAAGGTTCTCTGCGCCTTGGCGTTGAAGGCGTCGTAGCTCTGGACCCACGCTGCACTCTCGGCGTTGATCTTGGTCGAGTGAGGATTAGGCATAGTCTTGAACGGCCATCCTGCCATGAGATCGGGTAGCACGAAAGTTACGGGCGGGGCCATCGTGACGGGTGAGAGGTGGGTGGGAAGTGGGTAAAGCAATCATCGCGTTCTTTTAACCATTCCGTCTCTGCCCACATCAAGACAAAAGAATATCGCGTTTTTGCGCTGATCGGGACCGATTATTTTTGACTTGGTGCCATTAGGCGCATCAAAACAATTGCATGTTGTACCGGAATGAAATATGAAATGCCGCTTTTCAGATCTAAGGTTCGAGATAATGAGGGATAATAAGAGATGTCCCAGAGAAGGAATCGCCGATCACCGTCATATCCCCTTGATATCTACCCAACGGTATTTTTTCCCCCTCCCGTTCGAGTTTTTCGGAGATTGTCCCTTGTTCTATGAAACATATGATTAAGGATCATAAAAGCTAGAACAGACATCCCTCACGACGTCTCCGCGGCCTTGAAATTTGATTGCATCATGCATGACTACTTAGTACTTAGTGTTGACGTGAAGAATATAGTTCTTGGCCCAGAAATCATACAATTCATCTGAACAGCGATGTATTTGATTGGGTATCACGTACCAGACTATACAGTTTCGCCTCTGGATACCATTCTGTAGGAAAACAATTAGGAACGATAATTTCGGCTATCTTCGTTCCGACGGCTATTGGACCACCGCATGGAGATTTCAGGCTCTTATTGTCGTTGTTAAAAACGGTGCACATTGCTGATTAAAACCACGCAGAGATTGTGTTAAAGTCGTACATCCCAATATAGTCGAGCGGCTTTTAGTAAAAAATTTTTCTTGCGCAGCGATGCATAAACCGATTGCGAAACATGACGCGTACTACTTGGCAACGGTAGCCTGAAATTGGATATCTTCCGTGAAAAAGCCGGCTTCTTCTAGAATACACCACTGCGTACTGTTGCCCATACCAACAGGAAACGACCAAAAGAGAAACAACTTAGAGGAGAATTTTTTAATCAAAACGGAATGGGTGGCATCTGAGCTCGTACCTGGTCCCATCAATGTGGCTGTACGCCCTGGAAAGATCCGAGAGCCTCACTTGTTCGTCGCAATAGATCTACGTGTAGAGTCGCGACGAATCGTTAATTGTTGATGGAACGGGTGCCTACACCATAAGAACTCTAGGAACAAGTTGTGACGCACCCCAGGTTCGTTCAGTGAACTTGGCATCGGACTATGAAGCCAATCTCCAGTTCTAACCGAGTAGGATAACGAAAACTCCAAGGCCCGGGCCTCCGAATCCGATAACTATATATTATGCACGCTGTAGATGCAGCCCTGCCAGTGCGTGTCAGACTGTGGCGCTCCATTCGGAAGAATGGATGGAATTCTACTTCTTTTGTTGCCCGGAACATACTTTTGTGCCTCGGACTCGTGATTCAGTATGGAAATATAACGTATACAGGAAGAACGACCTACACAAGCAAGCTGAAGGCGCAGGAAGATTTCCCGAAGACCCCATATACCTATACCACTATGGAAGAGGCAGGAAGAATCTGCGTAGTAAACATGATGAGCCAATGGCACGAAATGCTGGGGCGAATATATTATGATACTCAGTGTCAGTACCCGACAGCGAGTAGCGCTTAGGATGCTTACCGCTTAATCACCAAGTCTCAGGTGTGCATACAAACTCTGTTCGATAGCATTGGCAACGAGCATGGCTGGAGTGACACACGTCCTGTAGTCATCCGAATTTTCTACAGGACAAATCAACCTCCAAGGTGTTAAGAAACGCCACATGTCTAAAAAGCAAGTTCTATACCGAAATGCCCTCTCCTCAGGACTTCACGGGCCGCGTCATTCCTCCAATATTCCGATCTTTTCGAATAAATTTCTAATCAAAGAACTTCAAAGATTCTCAGTCCCAAGCGAGTAGCAGAGAGCGCATATGACTGACCCTCCGTACATTTATGCATTTATTACTATTTATGCCGCAAAAAAGTCCGAAAAGCACATGATAGTCTCCATTCAAACATTTGACGCGACAGCTATTTCCAAGACGCGCTATAATTACAGTACAAGCTGGCAACGGGCCGCTCGAGCACCTCAACAAGGAGGTGCCTGCCGCAGTTACCCCGTAAGGCCGACCAAAGTTCGACGCAGTCAAGGTTTTTGCCAAGCGCCCTCTGAGGCTGAGGCAGCGGCGCTTTGAGAGTTCTAGCCGCTTGATTATCGCAATGACGACGAGATGTCCTGTATAGGAGCGGGTATTGGGCGCACAGAATAGAAGAGATGATCGTATGCGTAGGTCAACCCTGAACAAATAGCAGACGTTTTTCGGATTCGTCCACATCCTCTGCGGACCATCGATATAGTTAGACACGAGACAGACGTGATTCGAATCAAGAATGTATATGATTGCTTATGCTGGCATGAATTAAATATTAATACCTTACGTAGATCCTGTCTAGTCAAGCAGGTATCGTCGCGTTAAGCTTTAGCCACAATTGAGATCGTTGATCGTCCGTCACCTGCATGGGGTAACTTTAGCGATGGTGGTGCATACAGGTGTATAATATAACTCACCTCCCCATTTGCAAATTTTCCAACCATTCCGGACAAAATGTTTCCCATGCTGAAGCCTTCACAGCTCTCCGAAGTCCCCATTGATTGGCCCGGGAGGCCTCTCTTGAAGCTCAGCCCAGGTTCGGTTTTGACCTTTAAGATACCCAATGAATTATTTTTCCTGCAGGAGAGAGAATATAACTTACACAGTTATCCTGCGATCGCATAGCCCTCAGCCCACAGATGGTCTCTGTCTTGCAGTCATCATCACAAGCCTCTACATCATAGCCCCGAGTTTTGAAGGAGTAGTAGAGATCAAACGCTGTATCATTCGACTCAAATCCTTCAGTAACCTGGTGCCAGAATGATGGACCAAGGGAATCTGTGTCGGCGAGGTCGGCAACCAAGGGACCGAAGGTCTCACGAGCGCTGTAGTAAAGGTTCCAGGTTGCTGGAAATAGGGTGAACATACAGGAAGGAGATAAGTGGCAGATCACCTACGCTGGATCTCAAACGTTGGGTCGCTAAGATTGGCTGATGTTCCTCACCGTTAGCATCAAGCGACTTGGGCTAGAAGCGACCTACTGATATAGACATGCGCGTCCATGACTTCATACGTGTCTGGGTCTATGTCATAGATCTTGAAAGCAGCGTTTGCCTCTATAAAAAATTTGTTTCAGGAAAATAGGACGTAGTACATGCAGTTATCTGACTGACCTCTCGGGGTCACCGAAGGCACGATCCATGCAACACTGACAGCGTTGTCAGCGACTCGATTGTCATAGTCGGAGTAGGCGATCTCAAATTGGTCCTAACGGAATCGGAATCAAAATCGAAGTGAGTAACTCATCAACAAACAAACAGCGGAAATGCACACATCATGCGTATGTCCGAAGAACTGAGCTGCGATGGTATCCTTGTACCGCTGGACAATCTGATCATAATAGTTGGACTGATCGCGCAGGGTATCAGTCTCTCCAGGAGGCATGTGCGCAATGATCCATGCTCGTTGTCCGGCGTCCTCCGCTGCCTGTAACTCTCGTGTAGTGAACTCTAAGATTCCGTTCGGGTCGGGTCTGTCCAGATCCTCACTTGATAAATATCAAAGATGCATGTGAAAACGTACTGTTGCTCATTGGTATCATATAGCCAGAAGCTGTGCGTATCAGTTGACATAGATAGGTATCGTTTTGACCAAGACATACTTTAATCTATACCAGTAGACAGTATTGATAGATATGATACTGAAAGAATGAAATCAGAGCACTGGAGAAACCGGCCATAACAAGACATACCGTAGATTTTTTCCCGGTACAATTATTGAATAGCTGCCTGAGTAGTGCCTAACTTGATCGGACGCCGTCGAATTTATCCATGACTGCAGCCGTAAATATCAGAAGTTACACGGAATATGAATGGGCACCCACAGTCCATTTCGCGCTGGTAGTATCAAAGACCCATTGGGCGTCCCATTCTTCGATATTTATAGAGGTGTTCCTGGGAAAACTGTTCACGGGAGCGGCTTCACTGAATAGGCATATGGGATTAAACCTTCGCCGTTGAAACTGCGACAAGAAACATACTGATTTCCAATGACAGGGTATACGGGCATACCCAAGCCATTTGAAAGCTCATCGTTGAATATGTCGATGTCGTTGATATTTTCCCTAAAAACGAGAATTTGTTGGTATAGAAGTGCATAGTAGATGATCGGGCCGTACTCCTCAGTTACCAGCCAAACGGCGGCTGATATCTATTAGTCAGAGTAGGATAAGGGCTTGAATAGCTTACCCTCAACGACGTCTCCTGTAAAGATAGTAAATTCACTGCCGGATCCAGCAATCTGTGATATCAGAGAGTGTATCAAGGTCGCGGGAGTGTCACATCCGTATTCGCCAAAGGGACCCGCAGGTCTTTCAATCGAGTCACCCGCAGAGTCTGCGTAGTTTCTACAGCATATGGGCTTCGTGCAATTAGCGTCGGCACCAACCTGACATCCCATGACGTCAAAAAGCATGATTACAGACATCCGAGAAGATCAACTGACCGTGTATGATCTATCGATGTGAACGTCACTGATATGGGCGACCCTGAAGGGGGCGCGTCCTTGTGAAGTTGTCGGCTTGGCGCTAGATGTGTTTGATACGAAGGATACGCTATAAGCGTTAATGTCTGGGGGATCACAGAGCCCCACGAGGCTGCATAGTTTAGTTGAGGTCTGGGACGTTGCAGATATGGCTCTCAAAGCGTGGGCTACGATAGGGCCTTGCTGATTGATGAGTCCTTCACATACATCGTTATCTGCTATCTGAAAGCCCTAAGCCTGACAATTTGGAAGAAATGTACTCTTGGCACTTACAAGCAGCAATGTGCATATGTCTGTGAAGGTATCCACGAAGACGCCGTCTCCGAAGTCAGCCAGTAGCTTGAGTGGTGCCATGAGTGCATGGCACCCCGCACACGTGGAAGCCTGTTCTAGTGCATCAAGAAGGTCGTCGACGAGATTTCCTAGAGCGACTGGAATGAAAAGGAAGAACAGTATTTGAAAACGAGGCAATAACATGGTCCTGTGGGCAAGCGAATCAGCACGTTGAAAAATCTCAGGGCATATATATATGTGAGTTCCGAGGAAGGCTGGTGACACATGGTCCCATCAAGGCTGATTGGTATAAACTGGACGCGTCAATCAAGAGCTCCTTCTTGCTCTTCGCCGAAATGAGGCGACACAGTGCTAAAATTTCACTCACCCGTAGAGTACAGCGGCAGAGGATGGTCAGAAGAAGGCCTTGGATTAATCCAATGCCACACACGCAATTAACGCCTCATCCCAGTGACGTCGATTGCGTTCTTAGCCGTTCGCCTCTGTTCCTCAGTAATCTTAATAAGTTCGGATTGTGGAGCTACCGAGGCGTCCATGCGCAGCTGGCACAATCATTATAGTCTTAATTCAAATCCAACTGTCGAATAAGACATCGCGGTGGACGCACATGGGACTTGCTGACGCTCTTGAGCAACATCATCAAATATGTATTTTTGACTTTGAAGTTCGGGCTGGAGCCTTCCTTTGACTTCGGACATCGATACAATAACAGAATAGGTCTAGAAAGCCAGAAGACAGCACCTATCCGAAATAGTAATTGACAAGGAGATAGCGACTGTTGCCTTTAGAGCAGTTAGTGGGCTCACCATCGCTGATATAGCCCACTCGTCCGATAGGGTTCTGGTCTGGGAACTTCGCTTTTGGACAACCCAATCATGGCTCTGCGCCCTTTCGTAGGTGATCTTCAAGCGGAAAAATCCGGAGGTGTATCCGAAGTTAAAACATGGAACAAGCACCAGGGACAGGAAGGAGTCGAGAGAGATGGTATGAATGTTCCATGTTCCATCCAGACAGGCATCAGAAGGGCAAATTCTCGCCATGTACCTTACCGCGCGCCTCTTGAAACGATATCGATGCACGGTGGGATGTACGAGTCCGAAAGAATTCCCGTGTCATAGGGGCAGCAGCACATGATTTTATAGGGTTCTTGGGCGAAGAATTCTTCCTGTCGTGCATCGACAAGATGAGAAAAAAAGAGTCAAAATAGTAAAGCGGTATCAGATGAATCTCGCGACATGCTGTGAACCACACGTGCTCGTGGGAAATATCGGGACGAAGTTCCGGCACTTGAGACGCCAGCGTGTAAATCATCCTTTGCTTTCTTTACAACTTTCTTACTCTTGGTGCCTGCAACATCAGATCCATGAATTCCGCCGGGAGCCCTGTTTTACGCTACCAGTTGGACCTGGATAATATCCTGGACTTTCCTGATTGTGCTCACATCCCTGTCCTACGCGGACGATACTTGGTACACACTCTGCTAGGTTTCTCTTTTTTTTTCTCTAATGTCTCCAACGAAAACCGATAATTTTAGATTGTTGATGATGTGTCAATGTTTGGAAGACCAGTGCACAGGGTCGAAGACAAGCTGCCGGGACACTACTGGACTGTCACATTCTACACAGACGATCCGGACCAGGACGCTGAGGATCTCAAATGCGAAATTGGCTCGACAATATGCATCAAGAACTCGAGGTTGCACTACTTCTTCGACGGCGAGGTCGGGTATCGAATTGAAGACGTCTCCACCATTACTGTATGTTCCAGTGCTCTCATACTGAAAAAATTTTCCGATTAACTATAGGTTCTTCCGTGCGTTATTGAAGAATTGAGAACACTCAACTCAGAATTGCGCCAAAGATCTGACGCGGGGCAGTTCCTGCCGTGTATCGTCCGCAACGAAGCCGCTCACCGTCGCTGTACCATGTGTAAATCGTGCTACTGTTCTCGGGTACGCCGGAATGGCTTGATGGACTATCAAACCGCTTAGGAACTCTCACATTTAGCAATGCCAATGTCAGGATTGGGAAAAGCACAAGGTGATTTGCAAAGCCTTGAAGACGCTTTTAGAATGGAATGTTGAGTTCTCTTAGAGTGCAAGTTGAGTCGAATTATCCGGGGATAATGGCATGTAAAATCAGTGCTTTCTCTGTGGGATATGTGAAAAATACGAACATTCGTGTGTCACTGATGCGTCCAAAAGCGACCCTAAACGTTCCTATCCTCAAACTCTGTGGTTGCCATCATTCTGAGAATAACGATACAACTTGAATATCTGAGCACTTACGCACAATGGGACACAGATAAAGTCACCATTCAGATCGCGAATTTATATGAATCACCCTGACATGATTTGAACGGTAACAAATGTCTTAGGACGGAAAGCCACCAGTAGACAGTTGTAGACTTAGACTCGAGCCCGTTCCCTGTTCGTTTGATGACATTATAGCCGCTATCGTCATCTACTGGCGGTGAGACTAGCTAAGATTCACTGAGATATCGCGGGAAATTCGGTTTTCCTCAAGGCTGTCTGAATCCGGTCAGAGAATCCTTCAAGCTGATGTGGAATTTTGGATGATTCTTGCACTGATTCATTTAATATTTCGCTTCTGGTCTTCCGAGGCCTGCCAAAGATATCTGTACAGCGCGCTAGCACTTAGTTGAATAGTTTTTGCTTTGTTGTACAACTATCACATTTCGTTGTTCAGTCCGAGACTCTCTGAAGTATTTTTTTTCCCACCAAGATCCTTACCGCTAGGTAAACATATCTTTGACAACGAAGCCATGGCCATAAACAAAACTCACATGACAACAGAATGATAGTGAGCCGGCCATCCTTTCTCACTGGCAGCCAAACGGTATCTCCTTGCTCTTTGGTGTTCATTCATCCTGGTACTTATCCCGTCTCCAGGCCCAACTCTCTCTCTCAGGCATCATGATAGAGTGTGATGGGCCCAAGTCGTCCCTGGTATCCTAGCAAGCAACGAGGAGTTTATCGAATTTCCCGAAGGATATCTTTGGTGCCATTCACAAAGGCTTCTGTACAACCAGTACCTATATGGTATGTATCTTTTATATTTTGCTTGCGATAAATATGTAAACAGTGCGATGCAGAATTCCAACATTCAGTGCGGCGACAAAGAAGGACGAGCAGACAAACACAGGGAAATGTTAAATTATAGTAGAAACAGATGTTGCAAAACCATGAGATTCTTAGGTACGTGTGAGGATGCAAGGATGAATGAAGATAAAAAGACGTGCATGACAAACAAGAAAAAAGGCCTCTTACCCATAAAAGAGGCAAAGGAAACCCATTCGTGCGTCGTGGTAGACCATATTACCAAGTCCGATCATCTACAATGTCGGAGCTCTAAGATCCCTGCGTAGGGTAAGATCCAGACGCCCGCTGTGTCGGTGGCCGCTTCTCGTCAGAAGCCGACAGTGACTGTGTCCTCAATGGACCGGGCCCATTGCCAGGAGCAGTAAAAAAAACATCATCAATCTCTGCTAAGCCTGCTGAGTTCTTTGTTGCTTCCATCTTCACCTTCGGTACCTTCCCGGTCTCTGCGCTTGATTCTTTCAACTCCGCCTTTTCCTTCAATATTTCACCTTCAACTCCGAGACCAAAACCGAAATATCCGTTACCGCCTCCCGAATCGTTGTTTCCCGTGAGCCCGCCCATTGCCATGACACTGTCGAAGTACCCTTTCGGTTCCTGGAGATGTCCAGTATAGAAGAATCCCCCAGGACTCGGCTGAGGATGCAACTGGAAGCCGCCAGGACTTGGTATGGGGTAACCAGGACTTGACTGTGGTTGTATGTACGGATTATTATGGTAAGGGTGCACTGGCGCTCCTGGAGCTGGGTTCATATACGGGTTCCGTCCCCAAAACGCTCCGGGACTCATTGCCAGTCCCGGTGAGAATGGTGTCAAGTGGGGCGCTTGCAGCGGGTGAGGTCGACGTGATGGCGACGGTCGTCTTTTCGAAGTAGGGGAAGCCGGAGGGTCGGAATCTGAATTAGGATACGGGTATAATGAAGAAAGTGACGTAGTCGAGGGCATTGCCGACGAATCCAAAGACGGTGATGGCGGAGGCGGAGTCGTGGGAAGCCTTTGCGACAAAGACGATGACGCAAACGAATGTGGGTGAAATCCATTCATGGACATGTCGCTGTCGCTTGTTTTCAGAGGCTGCGCAAAGGAAGGCGGTGGTAAGAATGTAAACGGAGGCATAGAGGGTGTAATGGGAGGAAGGCCATGCGGGGTCATTGGAATTGGTACATGATGAAGGGGTGACATAGGATGATACAGCGGCGATATGAGCACAGGCGACATTTGGTGAAGGCCTGGATGCATTGTGAAAGAGGTTACTGGTGGCGGAGGTGGTATTGATATGGGCCCAGGATGATGAGGGTGCTGCGCGTGATGAGACGAAGAAGTATGTCCCTGGTTTTGAGGTAGGGGAGATGCCGAGTTCCCTTCCGACGAAGGGGTGTTATTCGAAGATCGTACAGATGTGGAATTAGATAGATTTGCACTCAATGACGGTCTTGTAGAATCAGCAGAAGACGGCGTAGAAGATGATATAGGATGTGAAGAAGTGAGCGAGAGGGGAGGCCTGACTTCCTTCTGTGCCGTTGGCTGATGTATGTGAGAATGGGTGTGGTGGGGATGAGGCATGGTCATCTGAAGTTGCGGCGGATAGATATCATAAGGGGAGCTAGGCGCAGAGAGATCCAGGTATCCTGTTGGCAGGGAAATATGTGAGGGTGGATACGTCGAAGTCGCTTGGCTTGATGGAGCGCTTGGGGCTTGACCAAATGAAGACGTTGACGGTGAGACGGGTGTAGCACCTGATGAAGGTGAAAATTTGTCGTAATGCACTTTCAATGGACGTCCATTGTACTCGTAACTGAGATACATGAATGATTGGGATCACATGACAGCCAGACAACATTTAGCTTACCCGTTGAATATTTTAACTGCGCGTTCTGCATCATAATCTGTAGCAAAGACGACAGTGCCGAAGCCTCTGGACCGACCATCTTGCCCCAATGCGACATCAGCGCGTAAAATGGTACCTGCCTGACGGAAAAGATCTTTCAAGTCCTGCCATTGGCAGTGGAATGGCAGCTGATAAATACTATCAGATAATGTGATGACGAAATAATCAATAAGACACACATTCCCCACAAATAAGTTCCTGCCGCCGCCTGCGGTTGAAGCAGGCCGCTCTAACCCGTACAGTGAAAGCGAATCGATATCAGGAAGAGGATAGGAAATAGCGGGAGTCGCAGCAGAACTGTCGAAGTCAGGGGGAAGACGATCAGGACGTACTTCGAGTATACGAGTCTGCCACGAATATCCATTGAACTTATCGACGGCGCGGCCAGCGTCTTCAGCGGTTGCTAGTAGGACTGTCCCATAGCCTCGTGATCGATTGTCTGGACCGAGAGAAACGTCCGCTCGCAGTACCGTTCCAGCTTGCCGAAAAAGATCTTTCAAGTCTTGCCACCGTACGCGGTAGGGTAGCTGGAGGCGGGGTAAATACTTGTCCGCCAATGAACAACACGCAAACCCACGTTCCCCACAAACAATTGAGTCCTGGTATCCCTTGGAGGCCCAGTTCGACCGTCAGGCGAAGCGCGGGTTGAAGTGGCCATCTGAATTACGGCTTCAATATCATCGTTGGTGGGAGCCGGCACTGGGGAAGTAAATGAAGATCGTGAAGGTCCATCCTGGAAATAATGCGATGTTAGTTGGACGGATTTGCGAAGGGAAATGAATGACGACAGGGATCGGACGCACGGGACGGAGGGAATCCATAAGAGTTGGGCGGGGAAAGAGCGTGGTCGTCGTCGAGAACAGCGAGCTCGACGGTGTTGGTTCGTGGTAGAGCCAGAGAGTGGACCCTGTCCGAAAGTGGAGACTAAATGAACTCGTCTGACAGGCACGGGTCAAAAACGCTCCACCAACGAAAACAAACAATTTTCCAACAATCTCTTCCCTAATTGGGACACCCCGACGTCATTCCCCTGTTGGCCACCAAAACTGACGCCATGCATGACATTATTTAATAGTTGAGTTTGTAATTTTTTATAATAATAACATCCACAAAAAAAGTTGTCGTAGTCATCCTTAGGTGATCATCGCAAGCAACGGATGCGCAGTGGCAACAGCCTTTGTATTTGATCCGGCTCTAACTGGACTCGGGCTGTCGGTAACTTAAATGAATAGTACCATGAAAAAGTCCTACGCTTCAGCACTACCATTATTAGAGGTAGATAGCCACCAAGGTTCAAATCCAGCTGACCAGGCGACAGAAGGTATGGGCCACCTCGTGTATTCAATCGGTATACACAAGGTCACGGTCCTCTCCTGTTTGAAGAAATCGCAGATAGAACGTCCACCAGAATATCACCTGCGTAGGGTTCATGAAAGTATGTAGAACGTAGAAGTGTCGGATCATGCTCTTCTTAGAACGAAAGTCTACGATTTCAAGATGGTGGAGTCGCAAAACCGAAATGTCGAATTTACCAAGGAATCTGCCTATATGTTCATGTTACATGTCTCCTTGGATATTTGAGTCTATAGCTGCGGCAACAGCTTTCCATGGCTCCCGCGCCAGTAACTCCACTGCCTGATTGTCGTCTACTTACCTGGCAACGTTGGGCTTGCTATACACGATATCCCTGCCCAGCGTCCTCAAGCTCGACCGTGCACGGAATGTGGAACAGATTCACCAGTGTTAAATTCTGCACAACTATTGAGAGTTTGGCGAGCAGAAAAGTAACTAGACACCTACCCCAGCGATATATTTTTGTCAACTTAATGTCGTATCGTACACGCCCAGCTTCGTTGACTATCCTGACGTTCTTGTCATAAATAGTCTTGCCATCTTTTGTCCCAGAGCTCTGAATCAGCTATGAGAACGCCACATACAATAGGGACATGCATAAATGCCTCACGGATTCACTAGACTCCATCGCCGCGCCTTACATATAGACGTCAAAGTTGTATATCTGCGGTCGGTTCGAACATCACAAATGCTTCAAGGTCAGTCGGAACGAGGTTAGTTCCTTGCTTTTCGCATTTTTTGCCCATGTCTCCGCAAACGACCGGGATTCAATATAGGATTAAACTGCCGTCGTCCTGAGTTCGTATATCTGCTCGAACAGGATGTCTGTAGATCTAAAAACTCACGGTATCTGCTTCCCGGCGCGTACCCAGCCGTCTTGTGGTGGCTTAGAACGGCACTTTTTTTATCCATAGTGACGCGCTTTGCATTGCGTACCATTACTGATTGGATAATGGGGAACCTTGGCGATGTCCAGGTTTGTCAACATTTGGTGTCCGCCTCCGGGTTACCGATACCGTGAGAAATTCAAGTTCAGCCCAGACATTCTTCTCAAACAACTCCCATTGCCTTTCACTTTTCTCCATGGGTACTCGTGGTTATTATGTCTATCGCTGGAGAGGCTGGTATTTCATACAATACAGCCACCTCGACTCGTATCCCGATGGTCTTGGCTTAATAGTCTGCGGCAATGTACCATCTGCAGACTGTGATCCCCAAGTCTTCGATAATTGGTTCAAAAGGGCCACAAGGCGATTGGATGGCGACCTGGAGAAATACCGGGTAGAAAAACGATGTCGTCAAACCCTTCAAGTCAATGATAATTACTCCATCTCTCGCAAACAACCACAGAACGATATCTTTATCGAATGGATATACGAAATCGACTTAGACAATCTCGTATTTCATGTCAACTCCATTCCTATATTCCGCCTCGATTGCATGCCTTCGTCGGGCGATTTTTGCGGATTCATCTCTACGAATCACTATGGCGGACTAGGCTACGCTGAGGATATGCCAGAATGTCACCGATATGAAGCCAACTGGGTCACGTCGCCACCAGAGATCAGTAGTCAACAACTAGAGGCCTACAAACGACTCGAGGCAACGGTCGAGGAGGATATCGCTCCTCTTGCAATGTCTGTCGTTTCGAGCACCCGTCTTCGTCTCTTGGAAGCAATGGTGGGGGTGTTAATGACGATGGACAGGAATACTCGTAACATTATCAATCTTCATAACGTCTCCAGTCGTGATTCCTTTACCAGAGCCAGCTTACGTACCCTTTGGATCTTCGCCTGGACAGCTCTATCGCCCCCCAAGTACGGGGAGCAGTGGGAAGCGGTTCTTGCAGCCTCTCATTATCCTGCTACAGTGTCTGAGGATGACTGCCTGGCAGTATGGTTGCGCGAGAATCTTTGTGTGTACACCTGGACACATTTGGATGATGAACCCAACCTGAAAGCAGCCGTCGTTACCGTTATTGAATGCATGCGTTCACGGCATCGTGTTTTAGACTCCTTTGGTGCTGTCTTTTCTCTCTACCATTGTGTTCTTGTTCGGCTAGAAGGAGGGACAGGAAAAGTTACTCATACAGACGTGCTGGACTTCCTTCCATCCTGGTACGCTTATTCCCCGAGCACGCCGGGTATAACTGCCGTTGCCCGTCTCTGTGAATACCTTGATGATCTCTCCCAGGGACATCCCGATATCATCGTCTGCAATACCGAGCCTCTACGCACACAGTTACCACATGAACTGTTGGCCCGAATTTCGGAGCACATCTACGACAGCTCCACGCTTCTAGCATATGCCCGAGCCTCTGTGCAAACGCGAGCTGCATGCAAAGCTATGCTAATGAAACCGTGGGTGAATGACCTGCAGTTCCTGGCTGTGCATCCTGATTCTGTTCTCTGTCATGACGAGGATGGCCCTGATTCGGCACACGCGAATGAGCACGTGGAAGTAGAGGACGAGGATGGGGATGAAGAATGGTATGTTAGGAGCAACCGCTTTACATTCCTAAGCAACGCGAAATTTCATACCCGAATCTTCGATGAAAACCACCCCGATGCCGTGTTTTCTATCCCGAATCTATTGTATCGAAGAGACATTCTTCAGGTAAGTTCTCACGAATGCTGACAGTGAAGACATCATTGATTTTGAAGTTTTAGGCCTTAAATGTAGTTGAGGGCATTGTAGCAGTCAACGCAAAGCGAGGGGTAAACAAATGAGCTGTTTTCATTTTCCATTTCCATTGCATATTTCCCGGCGAGAGTTGCTCCAAAACCATGCTCATCTATACGTTACAGCATGTAATAATCAGTAAATACATCATAGCCTATCTACGGCTTAACATGCGGATGGCAATCCTGCACAAGAAACCCGCTCAGTCTGCTCTCCTCAGTGCGCGATCTGCAGTAAATGCTACCATGCGCTCCCTCATCGGCAAATCGTTGTCGCTCTCCGGTATCGACATGTCATCGAAGTCCTGCTGTGATAACGGGCTATCCGTCCGGTCCATCTCAAACGGCATAGGTGATGCCGTGCGAGGCGTGAAATTGGCGCTCCCGCCACCGTTATCGGCATTATCCGAAGGCTCGGGCTGGGGTCGTGTCCATATCCGTACAGCGCCATCATGACTTCCGGTGGCGAACATGTAGGGGTCTTCTGCAGCAGGATTCCATGCCATGCATGTGAGATCACCGCCTAATGCTTGAGCACGCACATAATGTAGCAGAGCTCCGGATTCTTGGTCCCAGATGTGAATATCCCCAGCTGTAAATGCAGTGAGTTGAGGAAGGGTCAACAATCATAATAGACCATGTACCTTTTCCTGCACATAAGACCAATTCGTCGTTTTTCCCACCAAAGTAACTCGGTCCAGCAAATTCAACAGAGCCCTTGGGCATGTAGGTATGTCTACAAAGGGAATGAAAGGACAGTTAGACCACTAAGGAGCCATCATACCTTAGAGTGAAACGAGCGACCATCTGCGAACTATTGTCTCGATGATCTTTGACAATGTCAATTTTCCATAATTGGGGTGGTGCCTTGGCGTGAGTGAGCTTCTGAAAGATATGAAGCACAGCCTCTCTCACCTTGTACTCGTAACTGACCAAAGCAATTAAGCCGTTCTTCGTGTTCCTTGCCAATGTGATGTCACGGACATCATTGAGAACCGGCGTTTGACTAACAAAGTGTGTCTCACAAAAGTTAATCTCTAGTGACGGAGGTATACTTACTGTTCAATCTGATTCGTCTGCGTGTTGTACACTGAGTAGCGGAACACGTCAAAGTCAGTCCATGTCTACTATTAAACAGACTGCGAAACTAACCTGCAAGTCGTTTCTCTACTGCTCTAGGTTTACTTGGCTTCAAACCAGTGGGGGACGCCGTTAGCGGACCGATACCCAAAAGACGTAGGCCATCAGGGGTGACAGCAACATCATGGAGCTTCATATTTTCGAAGTCGTATTGACCGACCACCTAGAATGGCGAGGGTGTCAATACCAATGGCAAACGAGAACACTCATTGTAATTCACCTTGCCCAAAAGATCCTAACAACGCGGAAGAGAGATTGAATGTCGACAGCATAGGAGCAGAAACATACAACTTGCCAGTTTTGTTACGTTGCTACCTTCCACAGACAAAAATCCTACTCACTAATCAATGTTATGCTCAATTGTCCAAGGAAAGCAGGCAACGCACCGGTCCCATCGGGCAACCACGTTATTGATTCAATTGTTGTGTCAGATCTGTCGATTGTCCTCAAACATACACCATCCTGCGCACGCGTTGAACGAAAAAGCGTAAAAATCAGATCTCTGATTTCTGCGAGCACCGTCAGCGCCGGATGAGGCTAACCCACCTCCGTCCAGATCTTGATACTCTTGCTCAGTTTCGTCAGTAGGAGATGTCCGGAGGGCGACCTAAACGAGAAAGTGAGTACTACTCGAGAGTAGGAAAGATGCCTCACCAAGCAACCTGGTTCACAAAGCCTTTTGCATGTGCAAGAATACGGTGCGATTCGAACGTATCCTGATTTAACAGATCAGCCTGATACGCACAGGACGACAGAAACATGGATACTTACGCCGACTCGGAAAATCAACGAAGTTCTATCCCAACTACGTGGCGTCAGCTTTGCCTGACAATTTCCCTCCCCTATACACACCTTGACGTAGCCAAAAACTTCCCGTTGGGCGAGAATTGAATATGCTTGACAAGCGCTTGATGAGCAGTGAGATCCCTTGTTGGTTGTAAAGACCTCAACTGAGGAGTCAGCGTTGCAACGCGGGATCGTAGCACAGGACCATTTCCAGTCGACCTCTTTCTACCGTTCAACGTAGATGACGTCGTTCGCCGACGATGGGGATTCCTCGCGCTAGCCATGGCTGCGATATTTGAGGATACCGCCGATCGCATCTTCACCGTTCGTATTGCATTCTTCCAGAGTTGTCTACCGACCGAAGGCTCTTCCGATGAAATTGAAGGTGCAGGTCCTTCGATTGTTGGTGTTGTTGGAGCAGGACTAATAGTGCCGCTAGTCTCCGGAGATGGATCCGAAGCCCCTCGAAGTTTCAAGGTGGGGGAATTGGGAGGGCTGGTCAATGGTAGAATGGCACCATTTCCAGTCTCTATATCATCATGCTTTTCATCGTCACTCCCACTTCCGTGAGATATCAAACTAACGGTCTTGGTGCCGACTTTCGATATCGAACTGCTCATTCGCTCAACGGACTGCTCAAATTTACGGACGCAAAGCCGTATCATGTCCATACCGGGGAGATTAAGAAATTTGTCTGTGACTTCGAGGAGGACATCACTAAGCCATTTTCTGCCACTGTGGCGAAGGAACGTCCAACGTTCGGATGCAAACCACGCGGACACGGCACAAAGACCGAAGGAGGTGAACGCAGTAAAGACTGTCGTTATCGTTGAGGTAACGTGGTGCTGTACATTTTATAAGTGGTTTAAATGAGTGGGATATAAACGAAGGACGAACTTGGCCGGATGCATATGCGAAACAACAAAGACCTATAGAGAAGCACGCCACAGACATCACGAGGAATACGAGGGGGGATCGTTTAATCCATATGAGAACCCACCACGGGACTCGATGGCCCGGAGAACGACTATATAATAGGTAAGACGCCGGTAATGAAGGATATACGCGTGTCCCACTTACTACATAGCTTGTTTCCACGTGAGACCCAGTAAACTATTCACAGCGGCTGCAATTGAAAATACCAGAGAGGCAAACCAGAAAGAGTTTACCACTGCAGCAGTACTGCCCTGAAGCTCGTATGAAAACTGCATCGTTGTCGCTGTCACGGCAGAAAAGAAGGTAGCGACGGTAGAGAGATTAAGTAAGTTGGTAGCCCCGTGTTTTTGCGCGAAGCGGATAGTGGGCACACCGACTTCGATGAACATAGATAGGGTTGACGTGATGCTGTCGATGTGTTCGCCCATCTCAGATGTGAGGTCGTGTATGTACCGTTGTACCGCAGGGTACCGAAATTGCCCTTGATACACGCGTAGACACGAGGCCCAATACTTAATTAACCATTAATGGTAAACTCAATCAGAGGAACCGTAGTAAACTCACTTTTAAGTCACCTTCAAAGGCAGATATCGAGGCATTAACTGCTTCGTCCGTAAACTCTGGGAATTCATTCAAACAATTCATGAAAGTTGTAATGTCCTTCGCCAGGGCTTCGAACTGATCTGGAAAGTCCTCAAGATCCAAATTCTCGTCGATGACGGGCCTCGAGAAATGCTGCGGGGGCCGCGAGGGTTTAGCACGTCGATGTAGTCTCCTCATATGCGTTTCAGCTTCGACATTGTTAATATGCGTGACATGAGTAATTTTCCGGGGAAAAAGATCGGCAGCATTTTCTCGGTAAAGGTGAAGCAGGTGGGCGAGGCGTTCGCGTAGGTGGAAAGCGGAGGAGAGAATCGCTGCGGAACTCCCCAGTTGGCGCGCAGCATTGGCGAAGTTGCGCAGCTAGCAAGGGTCGAGTAAGCAATACTGGCAGCGTTATGGAATATACACACCTCTGTGTCCAGATTGTTGATCCTCCTAGATTGTATTGAGATTGAGACGGAGGCAAATCGATTGAACCGAATGTATGCGTACTTGTGAAACCTGTAGAATGTGTCTGCACCCGCGGCTTGAAGGTGTTCATCCACCGTCGCTGCACCGAATATCCTTAGCTCTTTACGACGAGTACCAAGAACTGGACTCACGAACATCCCTGTCGTCTTCTAGAACAGGTGCTTCCTCCTGAGCTACATACAAAATAGACTCAGAGATAAGACGAATTTCTGCGCAGTCAGAACTCACAAATGTTACCGTCTTCTCTTAGCAACATTTCCACCAAACTCAAAATGGTCTCCTTCCTCGTTGATTTACGGTGTTTTCGTGCTGTACCATCGTCTTCCACAAGACCAACAATGGCGTTTATATTGGGCATCTTGGTTCCTTCGTGATGAGGATATCAGCGATCGACTGGAAAGACATTATGAATCTCACTCACCTCCAGTATGTCAACTTGAATTCTATTTGCTCCAGCCTTCAAAGGAAGACGTGCCCAAGTCGTTGTAAGGTCGTATATTCTATGTCAGATTATCGTTAAATGTAAGCTCGTAACAATAATCATGTAGGACGTCAATACGAGCAATTGCACCCACAAGGCAATTTCGAACATGAGGCAGGATTCTCAACGAGCTCAGGGCTTCTCCGTATTTGGTTCCCACGTGTCAATGTGACCCTGTGGGCGCATGTTTTTCCTGATCAATAAGTTAACTCTCTAACTTTTTAAGTGTTTTAAAAAGAATGATTCGTCAGTAAAAGTGCAGTGAGCAAAGGTGTTTTTACACTGATTACAGGCGCTCCGCATATTGCCCATCTCAGCCTGAACGCCCACATATTTACTCATATAAAAATTCAACCTTCTACTACTTACATAAAAGGCTTACGAATCATTCGGATCAAAAAGATGCGATGATCCAATGCAATACGATCCTGATATGTCATTCAGTGTAGCTTTACAGCCACTTCTGTCAGCAATACATAACATTATATGATCAATTTTCATTGAACCTCATAAGCCGGGTATCCTAGAGATGCAAAAGCCTAACAAGTGGGCGTGGGCCATATTGACAGTTACTCACATTGACAGGTCACAAGGTAGTGACACGGGTATTTCGGAGACCGACAAAGGCTTGGCACAGCGCGAGGTTCGGCTACACTAGGCTACGGTGTAGGTCTCTGTGTACACAAGTAGGTGGCTAACAGCTACGCAGGTTCAAAGGATGTCCTTGCACAGATTGAGCGGTCTGATGACGTCGAGGCTTGCCTGAGGAATCGGAAACAATGAGGGAGAACATCAGTGTGATTTGGGCTGCAACAATGACCCGGCTAACAGGGAGCTGAAGTAACAATGAAGACGACGTCTGTGCACACGGTGGGCATGCTAATGACAGGGAATGACCACGGGAAATGAAAGCAAAGGAAATCGGGCAGCTTGTGTCAAGCGAAGTTCGGAGAGAACGGTAAGTACGTGCTTGGAATGAATGGGCCGAGAGCCATTGCTGCGGACCTAGAACACCATGGTGATGGCACGTACTGATACATAGCAAGTCGTGGAAAGAGTCAAGAAGAAGAGATTGGTAGTCTAACGAGAGCGCGTATCTGTCTATATTGTACGTGTCCAGTTGGGACTAAGTGATATCACATGAGAAAACAATGCAAGGTGCCTACTTGTCTGCAAGGTAATGGCTGACACGCAAGTGAGTGAGTCGCTTACAGTCTACCGGTAGTAGATGAGGCGGCCGAAAAGAAACGCAATTCAGGGACCTGGAGCGTTGCAGTGCGAGGGTAAAAGGCGGGACCCGAAACACAAATCGGAATTCGGACCGGAGGTCAGCCATATAGAGTAGCAACGTCGATGAACATCCGGATGCATAGAATGAACGCAGATGGTCGAGTTTCGGAATATCTCAAACCACGGCCGCTGGTCAAAGGGTCAAAGGCTGAAAGAGAGATTTTCCGAGCCGGGCAGCGCCAAGGCAAGTCCAGCGGCTTATACCTCTTCAAGTCGCGAAGCAGTAGAGGAGATAAAGGTACCGGTACCTGTTAGGACGATGAACGGGCAGAATGCATGCTCTAGTAGGTCCGAGACGCACTATCGCAGCAAGTGGCGAAGAATCGTAGCGTAACTGCCAGCCGGAACAGAACTCCTCTGGACTCTCCGGGATGCACGGAAGGCTCTTGCTACATTGTCGAAGGACACATCAACGTCATCGAGTTCGCGAGCCTTGTCACACCAACACTGGACCGCAGAAGAAAGGAGCCAGCCGGTGCAGGAGAGAAAGCTAGTTTAGATATCTTCTGGACGTTGTAGGTTTATAGGTACTCGTTGACGCGCGCCACAGCCGATGTTAGAGGCATGAGTGTTTACATGACAGATTGTGCCAGTTGGGCGAGCTAGCACGTCTGGAGGAGGCCCAGAGAAAAACAGATCTGGAATAATTTTGACTGATATATGACGAGAAGGTCAGTTGAAGAAATAACCTTCAGGCAACAACGGTCGCCGTCCCGGAAACCTTTGTGAAGGACAGCAATGCGCATCCAGGGAAGTGAAGCGGCACAGCCCGAGGTGGATCTGATGGATTTACATTGTGGCGTACTGATGCAATCTTCGAGGCAGTGAGTTCCAGACAGACGCCAGGTTAAACAGCAACTGGACTAAGTATGGATGTACTAACTATTCGAGAGCCCTGCTCCTGGGGACTCCTGATGTTACTTAATGAGGAGCCTCCACCCTAGCGGCGGCATCGGCCGGACTCGGCGATTCATAAAGATATATTCGGCTGAGATGGCCTAAGGGAAACGCAGAAAAATAGAGGTTTGATATTATCACATATATAAGATTGACTAGTAACTGGTTAATACTTGGTACTAAAGCTACTTAATACCAGGTCACCACAAATTTGGATTAATTATGATGCCAATCAAAATAGAAAGTACTCGACTTCACCAGATCTACCTCATTTGTACCAACGCTTCTACCAGCCGCATAGCTGACAGCGAGCGGCACATAAAACAACGATGACAATTGACAAGAGCTTGATGAAGGACACCGGGGACAAAAACCTAAATATGGTGCAGGCATGGCCGAGACGAAAGCGTTGGGGCTATGGACAAAGACCGCGACCGAACCAAGGTGACGCCAACCTTATCGGCGCCGAGTTACCATAGAGTCACACCTATTGCAAGGATACTGTTACTTCTTGAACATGGTAGTATTTGCCTGCCGCTGCTCGGCTTTGATTGTTCAAGTGATGACTTATCGGAAGCAGGGTAACGCATCCTCGAGACCAGATAGATGGGAAACCATCATACCTTGTTGGACAACCGGTGGTTCTAGATCAGTAAAGACATGAGGCGGGGGGGCATAGAGGGGGGAATGCATTCAGATAGAAGGGTTGATGTGGGTTCAATTGTGAGGTGTATGGTTACGGGTGATTGTTTGAAGGACCTTGAAGGGAGATGATTCGACAGACACATCACAAGGTCGTGTGCAAGCCTTCACAATGATGGAGAAGCACAGATACAGCAAGACGGAAGAGGACCCTCTGGAGTAAGTAATTAAGAGTCGGATATGCGCGGGGCAAAGCCAGAACCGAGGTCCGCGATGATTGGCCAGAAGTAATGGGGGAGAATCTGGTGGAATCTGGAGATAGAATAACCCAAAGTTGGATTTGCCGTTTACGTAGTCACAGGACATAGGCCGTGGAGAAGGATAAGACATGGCAGTTCATGCTTTGCAATTGCCGATCACGGAATACAATGAACAAAGCACCACCCCACAGTACACACAGTACAATAAAAGTATTATCTGCAAGCTAATTCATTATTATTGCGCTTAGCAGAGAGGCAGTAAGATGGATTCGTCCCAATTATGCGCTTTGACTACGATACGTGAAACGTCTGGAGCTTGCGGGAGGAAGCGCAAAAAGAGTCCGGAATGAGCTAAGCGGGAAGCATTGACATCGGCGGCACATAGCGGCATGGAGTAGAGGTATACACGTGCCCCTAGATTAACACCATTTTGAGTTCCAGCCACCGAAAGCAAATAAAGACAAGCTTAAAGCCACATCGGAAAAGGTACGTGTTTCCCCCTACTTTACAATACCACCGCCTGCTCGAATTCGACCTCCATTCCCCACCGATTTCCTCACCCTCCACCACCTCCTTCTCTCCAACATGATGCTCGTCCAGAAACAACCGAACTTCAACATATCGTCGCCACACTTCGTACTCAACCACAGAAAGCATCCATCAGCTCCTCCAGCCGTCATCGTGCAAGCAACACGCACACCAGGCCTTTTATCTATTCAACGAGCTCAGCAGCGGGTGAATCCATCTCCCAAACCAAGACATGCGCTTGCTCGTGTATTCCAGCCGGCGCGGCCGGACACACAACAGCAGCTGTTGAAGCCTTCCCCAGAGATCGTTGAGAAGAAGCCATCTCCGCAGCTCTCACCAGAGAAACGGGGCCGGCAACTAGCAAAAGTCAAGGCCAAGACGGCAAGGTGAAGCGCTTTTTCGTACTTGCAAAAAAATTGAGTCGTGCGCTAACAACGAACAGGAGCTCTTCCCGTTCACCTGTTCGAGGTCGTCGTAACCATACCCGTCAACCTTCTCCGAAGAATTTGATTCAGAATCCCTCGCAGGATGAGGTTCCCTCAACACCGACACGCAAATCTACGGCTGCTAATATTTTCGATTCCTTTTCGGCCGATTTCGATTCCTTGGACGATTTCGTTTCCCCACCTGTCCGCGTGGCTCCTACTCTCGCTTCGCATCCTTCTGGCAAGCTCGCCCGTCGCAGACAACCCCAGGCATCGGGCGAGCTCAGTACTCCGGGCAGGGCTATCCCTGTTCCCCAGCACCTGAAACCTATTCCGCTGACGCTCTCTCGGTCTTTGCCCGCTCGACCATTCAAAGGAAAGACCGCTCCTGACACTTCCAATTGGAAGCCGTTCCCCATTTGCGATGATTCTATCGAGGCTGGCACGATTTTTGATAACTACAGCCCTCCGACAACCCCTACCCGCCAGCGCCCGTCACGGTCTAAGCGCTTTGACGACGGCCCTCGCACTGCACCTCTCACGAGGTCAGTGACAGCCTTCTCGTTCAATTTGTCGCCGAGCCCTTCGGCACCCAAGAAGGCTAGCCGACATGTTCGTGTTTCCAGCGATGGGGTCTTTCACATGTCAGATGAGGACTTGTCCTCCCAGTCCATTAGCGAGGATGCTTCGAGCTCGGATGAGATGTCTTCAGGACCCAGGCAGAAGGCACTGTGTGCCCCTAGACCCGGCATGACCCAGCAAGAGATCGAAGGGTACTTTGCGAGTTCTACGTTCCAAAACTCACCCAGCCCGGAGGAGTTGCCTCCACCTGCTTTTCTGTAATTTTAATCTATCTATTTGCTATGAGTGTGCTGGAGTGTGGAGGCAAGTATTCTTCTCTGGTATTTCTTTCCTCCGCTTAGACGTCCTTCAGCTCCTTCGATTTAAAACCTCCTAGGGTCGTTAGATTCGTCCATATCGCTTTCATTGATACCCCCCTCTCCTCAACCACGACCTCGTTAATCGGCCACCGTGTTTTTTTAGCATCATCCTGAAAATCACTATCATTATTCTATTCCTTTTCGCCTTTTTCGGGTTTCGTCGTGGTTCTCCGTCTCTCCAGGAGTTCAGTCCACTTGTATCATTATCCAGCACACGACTCCTTAGACTAAGGACAACTCCACCTTTCATGCCACTGCCACAATGTACCTATGCGGTTACCGGTCACTCGTCCAGGACACAAGCGCTTTGTAGGCCTTCCTTGCATCAAGTAAAGGGTTGAGCTTTTGTTTCGGATGCTCCCCGTGCGAGGTCGATGCCTATGCCTAATCATATTTCTCGTATCAGTTCCCCCAACCATGTGTCAATACTGTTTTCGGCATCGCATCTTTATCGCAAATCAAACAATTATCCGGTTTTCTGGAGGCCATGTCGGCTTACCAGGTGTACAAATACATCTAAAAGGAGTCGGGTCCTTCTTTATGTCTACGATGTTGAGACGAAGGGAGGAATGTCCGACCGACGCCTGCGAATGCATAGTACGTTCGCACTTCCTAGGTCAACGCAATGTTGCCCTCTTCTCCTACCTCCGCTTGCATCGGATTGACGGACGTTCATGGTGACCAAGGATCGAAGGTCCGAGCTGGCTTCCGCCTTCCGCCTTCCGCCTAATATGCACGGCTGGAGGACGATGCCTACTCGACGTAGTGCCACGCCCCACCTCGCTCTTTTTGATCTTGAGATTGGATGTCAGGCATTATCATTTACAGTACTCTCCCCTTCTATTATCTATCTCTGCCATCCTATCATCGCATCCTTTTAGTATCTAACCTTCTTCATATGGCCCGGCACCCACTTCATTGCCTCCCTTCTTCCCGCCTTAAAGATGCTCGGGATCTCCTTTGCTCTCTTCACGTCGACAACATTTTTATTGTTTCATTTTACTGTGTCCTTTCTCATCTCCGCATTGTATCGAATACGGCCACGCTTGCATAACTCCCCACTCTTGCCCTTTCCTGCCATCTCACGAACTCTTCTTTAGAAGGGAAGGTGTGGGGTATGGACTTTGCATGTACCACCATTTCTTGTTATTTGCATTTTCAGCGTCATCCGCATCCCCTACCTCTCTACCCTCATTCTATTTTTCTTTTTGCGAGATCTTCCCACCTTCTCCACCATGTATAGGTTTCTTTCTGATGATCCTCGATGCTATTTTCTGGTGTAATTGTTGGTCTTGTGTGTACCTTTGTCGTGACTTAACGTTTTTCGCTAATTCTTTCTTTCAGACAACTTGTCGAATGCATACCCAACTATTGCTTGCACAACTACTAGACTGCTGGCGTTGTGTGTTCAACCGCAATCGTCATCAGACAAAAAGACATGACATGGCTTACGTCGGCTTGCATTAGATTTGTACATATACGCCTCCTCACGCCTACCCACTTGCATTCACTCTCTTGTCCTCTATTTTCCGTATTCATCATTCCTGTCATCCACCTACCCACCACGCACATTCGTTTATCGTTATTGCATTTTTTCACCCTCGTTTATTTTGCGATCTCTTACCGACGCCGCTTACCTTTCGTTGGGTTCGCGACGTTGGGCTTTCAATTTATGTATCTGTATGCATATCGTATCGTCGGGCTTTGGGGTTTTGTCTCATTGCTCTGTTGCTCTCTCTTGGTGTCAAGGTCATTGTGAAGTATACGTAGTAAAGTAGTATAGACGTAAAATCAATTGTTTTTATAGTTCTGGAATGCGAGGTTTTCGCTGGAACATTGAAGATGGAAGAGCGTGTGACATCTTTAGCATTCGAATTCCAGACTGTTCTGCATGTTCTGATGCTCGATGGTGGTCCAGAAGTAGGGCTTTATACGCATATATGCTACTACAACCCTTCGGTGGATTCGGGGTCGAGGCTTGTCTGCAACCGTTCTCCGAAACTTTTGCACAACGTCGACGACTTGTGAATACAGTAGGAACACACAGTTACGGTAGCGTTCATCGGAGACCTGGCGTATTTCATCGAGATTCCATGCTTGAACTTCCTGGGAATCTTCCTTTTATTTATCGTGTCCTAGAGCGATATCAGCATCTGATGTGATGCAGCCTACAATAATGCCTTACTGTAATGTCAACTGTCATTTTAACGAGCTGTCCAATGAAAGGGCGCCGTATGTTACGTTCCACGGACGAATGGGTAATTTGAGAGGGCAGACCAGAATTCAAAGCTGGAGAACCATGAGATGTCTCCATTACATACAGATAACAAAAACTTGCGAGAGAAAGCACAGGGAAATCTTCCACTTCCTCAACGATCTCGAGCATCACGAAACCCTTGCCGACCACAACGTCGAACAGTCCATCCTTTCCGATTTCAGCTGGAATATCCCAGACCTCAGCTTCATCTAGATCACACATGATCTTTAATGCCCAAGAGGGACTGGACCATCGTAGAGGACCTTGGATTCGCCAACCGTCGTCCTCAGATGGACGATCTCGTATGAACTCGTCCACGTCATCTGCAGGAAGATTCGTAGTGGCAAACTCTACGATACCGCAGAAGGTATGATCCTCAGCCAGATCCCTATACCGGACGCGTTGTTCCCACTTTCGATCCAGAGTAGGAGCGATGTCGTACGTCTGAATGCCATCCCCGTTGGTCCAACTTGTTTCCGTCGCGACCACGGCCCAATGAAAGTCAGATTCCTTGTTTCTTGAATCGCTGTGGATCCAGAACAAGGCGATACCCAGATGTATAGTGGCCATGGCAAGGTCGTCCGGGATAAGCCGGCCCTTTTAGAAACCTAATATAATTATACTATTACGCCAACGATAATTAGATCTAAACAACATTGCTGGCCAAAATCCAAGAGTCAGCACACCTTAAATAACGAATGAATACAAATGAGTGATATGTAATGCATCATGCCCTGTGCAACCATCCAACGTCTAACCCCGTCATTGTCCGCATGCTTTCAGGATAAGATAGATTGCTCTCCCGGAGCAGCCCAGCCAACCGCCGGCAGATATTCATGGGATAGAATAGGTACTCCGCTTGTGGAAAACCTGGGTATTTATCCAAGATGCTAAAAGCAGCGTCACTGTCAGAAAGGGTGCTTGTAAGAGGTAACACAGGGAATCTTCACCTTTTGAGATTAGACGACTCTTCCGAAGGTCCCAAAAGCTTGAAGAGCACTTTCGCAGCCTGTATCGAAGCAGTTTTCGGGAGCGCATATTGACTGCGAATGGCATATGCCAGTTGTATACTAGGTTTGAACAGCCACATCTAAGGACGAACAAAATGTGCGAGTCTGCAAGCAAGGGGATTAATCACTCACAAGAATACGAGGACGTTCATCTTCTTCATCCAAAACGAGGAATCGATACGATGCATGAGCCTGCACAAACTCTTTCATATCCTCCACAATAAAAGCAGATAATGGCAGTTTGATGGGCCTGACGCAAATGAGACGTGACAACAGCGAGCGATAACAGTGTACTTACTCAGTGGTCGGACTAACGGGCCGTATAGCATACTTTAACATGCGATAAACCAGAGAAGACTTAGAGTTAGTTCGGTGCTCTTGACACCGTCCGACAACAGCACCACAAAGACACCGAACTGGCTGCCAGTCATCGCGTCTCTGAAGCAGACGTACATCAGCAATCTAATCATAGATGGAACGAAGAAATGTCCTCTCAGAAGTAGCTCCCGAGACGTGGACCTGAGGGACAAGAGAGTTGTTTAAAAGAGAGGAGATTTATATAGGACGCTTTGTATCAACCGATGAAGTCGTGCCCAGCAATCAAACACAACCTCTTTGTGTACAAACGAAACCTCCAAGGGCTTCATTCGTGCGCCAGAAGAGGCGGTTCAATTGTGAAGCGCACGACCGTTGGTAGACATATCCAACGTCGGCCTTCTTGATCGTCCAATTGTAAAAAAGGTATTATAAATGTATACACACCTTTGCCGTGTCAGCGGCATATAAGTTCGTCTTCGACATGGCCGACTCTTCAAAAAGAATGTAGCTGCCTCCGACCAGTGCTTGGCCGGATTCGGGCCAGAAACCTCTCCCATTCTTTGCTATCTGTTCATGGAGTTTCTGGTCGGAATGACACATCCATGCATCCACAAGCTCCTGCCAATGCTCCGAGGGTAAATCACGATACTGGATTATACGAGAGGATTGGATTAAGGGAAGTGAACAAGACGCGCATATAAAACTGGTCGGACTAGACGTTGATAGTTCGGATGCATCGAGAAGAGGTGTCGATTGTGGGGAGGGGGTGAAGGCGGGCAACGTGGCAAGCTTGATTTCGTAGTGTCCGCTTTGTACTTTGATCTCTTTCTTTCCAGGTAGAACAAGTCCGGGAAGCTTCAGTGGCAAAGAAGTGTGCGGTCCACTTTTCACCACAAGATGGTCGCTGCCGCCAAGGTGTTTGTCGGGTAAAGATAGGACTTCTGCTTCGATGTCTACACCAGGAACAGCACCTGTCACGGAGAGAAAAACAAGGACATGCTGCAAAGTTTCGTGATTCTCTGCGATATAGTTAACTTCGAACCCCACTTGTTGGAAAGATCAGCCTATGCAGCAACTATGAGCGTGATTACTTACGTCGGGGAGTTGATGACCTTGAGGCTTCCTTTGATCTAGCTTCGGCGCTTGCAGAACGCGATGATGAGCTTCGCAGCCACGACAGCGAAGGCGCAGACATGCTTCGATCTCTGTTCTTCTTTGATTTGAATCGGCCAAGAGTTGGCGGAGGTAGTGATATAGAAGCTGTTAATGGTGGAGGGATAATGTGAGGTGGTGGTGCCTCCTTGACGAACTCTGGAAGCGTAAGGAGTGCTGTTGGATCTTGAACACGCATTGATTCTGGGACAGCTTCTCGTATGAATTCCGGGAGTGTCAGCATAGCATTGGGATCTTTCGTCTTCGATTGGAGAACAGCATCTTGGGAATGTAAACGACCAGCGTTGGAATGTTCTGCAAGATGCTCTACAAAAGCCTCACGCTGCCGATATCGTAAGTATTGGACATACATCAAATTGAGGATTCCTACCTTAGCCTGGTCGCGCAGCCGAGCCTTCTCAAAACGGCTCTTCATTCCACCCTCTATGATGACAGACTGATCCTTCATTGATCGTTGTGACGCCTTTCCGAGCATCTCAAAGATGCTCTCCAGCTCCCGGATATCCCCTTGCTTCTGCTTCCCTCGCGATATAGAGGAACCCTCTTTCCTAGCCTTCTCCATCTGGGCCACTTTGCTGGATTTAAGCTCTACACGCTGATTGTGTAGCTGTGGAGCGACCAGGTAAAGCCGGTCGATTGCCATTGTGACTGCTTCAAAATCCAATCTCATCTTTTCATTCATTGGGGTCGTGGGGGTTGTGGGTGAATGTAAAGAGTACGGTCGCTGTTTGGCGTCATCAATAGATGTTCGTGTACCGTATTCGTATTCCGGCGGCAGGTCGTACTGATAATCCGCAGGATCATATTGAGGGGGTAGGTGGTCGCCTGTCGTCCGCTCCTTGCACATAGCCACTACACTTTCCAACTCTTCGTCTATTCTGGACCACAGCGATGCTCTCTCTACAGCAAGAACAGGCGGAGATCCAGCCGGTAGGATGTCCCGCTGCCGTTCAATTTGAAAGTCGCTGAGCTGTCTCTTCAAGGTGTCGAATATATCCATAGGCTCACGGGAATGCCAGGAATTTGAAGGGGTAACGCGGCTCTGTGAAGAGGGAAAATGAAGAGAACCAAGGCGGTTGAGATGGGACAGGAGAGAGACCAGAGTTTTGGCCAATTGCGCGTCGCTCGACTCAAGAGAATCTGATATACCCTCCACCCGAGTCTTGAGCTCATTAATCAAATCAGCGTCTGTATGGGGCACCTCAACCATCATGTCGCCAGCGTCTCTGTTCCGCAGATTCGACACCAGCGTCTGTAAGGCGGACGATGATGATTCAGCGTCACTCTGGGCCGCAGATGTATGCGGCGTGGATGGCATTGAGTGACGGCGATCTGGAACGATTGGATTCCATCTTGTTGGCCCAGAAAGCAAATTATTGAGGGTCATTAGGCATGATCTCTCGACGAATGCGATGGACGGCATCAACTCCTTAGAAAAAATGAGCACTGGGCACCTATATAAAAGCAAAGCCGACGCACGATGGTCCCATCCTGGTGGCCATCCGATGACTCAGATACACGGGAGGCTCTTTCCTCAACCTCTTCGATGATGGACGATGTTCCTTCCTGGACTGCAGGTTCTTCCCTCTGGAGCAGTTCTTTCGGAAATGGTGCAGGTATCTCGATGTCAACTAGAGGTCTTTGCGGCTGCACACGCTCTCGGACCCTAGTAAGCGTGGCCATCGAGGTGGACGACACAGCAAGGTATAGAAGTGATGGGTCTAGGCTACCCACGAGTAACCCTAACCCGACTCCTTTCAATGTCAGATCAATTTCAATTTCAAATTCAACAAAGAATTGCGGCCCCTCTTTAAATGCTGTCACAGTTCGTATGTGATACGCCTTTAAATAATAGCTCACGAGATACCGCATTCCAATGTCATCGCTGAGTGCTGAGCAGCTGGAACATAAGAAGAAATATCAAATATTGCTTGGTATCACCTAATGACGCTAGCCTAGGCGTGCCGTCGCAATGATCGGACTTTTTGACTACGGGTTCTGCCTCACTGAAGCGCCTATGGATCAATAAAATAATTAAGTACCAAGTAACACTGGACGTGGCCATAGGTGCGTACGTCTGTATATGATTGAATCGAATTGGTCCAGGGTCAGCACGAGTGACTTTACGAAATTGGCACTCAGCAACTTCGAACCTCGGACGAGATTCCGCAGGCCTTCCGCGTGTAAACTGGCTGCGGTCCTAAGAAAAAACACCTTACATCTTAATGTGTGCTGTGAGAAGAAAAGAAAAGTCATATTCTCAAGCCCCTGTCTAAGTTAGGCAATGAACGCCTTCGGTTTTGTTCGATCGGCAACTGTTCCTTTCATTTAGAAAGATCATGGCCCAGTCACTTGACAAGAACATGTCCAGCGGTATTGTCCGTCATAGTAGGTCACTTGATTAAGGATTAGTGCTACCTGGGTGACCCATAGTGATCGATCTCTTCTTGTTCTTTCATGTGGCGTCTGTATATTGAACCGTCAATTATTGATACATACGAGTTGTGTTGTAGTTGGATACAATGCCTAGATGTCTAAATAAAATATGTCCTGTTGGAGGATCATGCAAATCAGTAATATGTAACCAAAATCATTATCATCGGGTAGACGTTAAAGTCTCCTCCGCCGCTTTCAAGGCCTTGCCAATGGACTCTAGCAGGTGATGCTTATCCTCCATTCCCACACTAATCCTGACCAGGCCAGGATCCACATCATACTTTGCCACCCAATCCAACTCGGCATAATGAGCTAAAACCACGTAGGGGCTGGCTAGCGTAAAGTTCGTCCCCAGACTTGGGCCTTTGTAGAATGGCAGAGTGTCAAAGAATGCCTGAGATGCTTCTGATGTCGTGAATGTCAAAGAGAAAAGTCCTCCGTAACCGCCAGGTTGGTCGCCTTTGATACGACACTTCTCATACAGCTCGGGAGTGACGTATTTAGGATAATAAACCTCCTTCACAACAGAAGTACCTTCTGGGGCTCCCCCTGCAATGGAGCGTTCACGAAGAAAATTGCACACGGCCTCTGTGTTTTCATCGATGACTCTGATTCTTCTCAGGGAGTCGCGCGAGTTCCGTTCCAAAAATACAGCGTCTTGTTCGAAGTAGACGTCCTCGTATGTGGCATCCAGATGGGCTTTGAGTGCAGCGTAATGACGTCCGCGTGGATTTAAAGTGAGACTAGAAGAGACATCAAACTCCGGACAAATCTGATCTGAAGGCTTACCTTCCACCCATCACATTCGCAGCACCGCTGAAGATTTTGGTCAGACTGCTGACGACGATGTCTGCGTAGGTGAGAACTTCCACGTTCATGAAGTTACCGATCGTCTCGTCAACGACGACCAAGAAGTCGTACTTTTTGGCTAACGTGTGGATACGCGGAAGGTCGGCTGAGCGAAGTAGTGGGTTGGATGGAAATTCCGTGAAGAGTGACAAAACTGGAGGTTTGGAGAGGTTACGCTTTGCTTCTTCCTCTAGAATGGCCTCGAGGGCATCTAAATCTGAGTTGAGTCCATGGCCAAAAAAGTAGCATCCCGGGCCCCATTTTTCTAGGACTTTGAGGGTATCAGCATACGGGAAGCTACAAAATTGAGTGTTACCAAAAATCAAGTCGACTGAATAGGTACTTGCCCGAAGCAAATGCTCTTGGCGTTTGGTCTGACCGCTAGAGCCAGCATGTGTGCACTCCAAATGGCCGACATGCCTGTAGGATACAGAAACACGTCTCCCTCCGTGACCTCTGATACCCCCCGTGAACTAGGCCCAAAAATGAGGTTTTCGTGGCCAGCAGCCGGTTCATCGTGATTATCAGAAGGCGCATCCCGTAGGACACCGGATATCCTCCTCCGAAGGGCCCTCTTCGCTGATGCGGCATATGCAAAAGGAAGATTGCGCCCATATCGTTCTTCCAAATATACACTGTGATCCTGGCTCAGGCTCTCTGCTTGAGGGGCCTTGGGTTTGGAAAAACCTTTGGCAGAATAGTGCCTGTTCACGGCCTTCCCGGGACGTGTCAAGATGGGCGAGGACACACACTCTGGCGATGTCACCGGGAGAAGAGACAGACAATAATCGGCCAGTCGACTGGAGATACCCAAGCCGGTGTGCTGCCAAAACTGCTTGGCCAAGGGTCCAGCAGAGGACGGGTAGAGCACAATGTGAAGATCAGCACATTTTCCCGTGGGTTCTGCATCCGTGTTGTCTTCCGGACATATCATGAACTGAATCAGCCGAGCAGATACAGGCGTTCCCTCGATAGCTGAACGGGCCTGGATGAATCCACGGCAATGCTCTGCCGTTTTATGTGTGGGGAATAGCATGCATGATTCTCCGGGGGCGCCGAATTTGTGTTCGCATATGCCGGCAAGCTGCATATGATGAGTGGCAGAAAAGGGCGGAGTAAGCCTAGCTACACACCTTTCTGATGCTCAGGTGAACGAAAAATCTAGGGTATCCAGATACCATCAGGTCAACAACTCGTTTTTCACCCTCTTCATATCCGACATTGTCTCGCCATGTAGGTAAAGAAACGGAGATAGCATGTGGCGTGAAAGGAGGCACAGAAAGGCCCAGAGCGACTTCAGCAGTATTTTCCACGACGGTTGTCGTCGCTGACATGGTGGTTCAGCAGTAAAAAAAAAGAACACGCTGTCGGCCGACATGGGCGATGATCGACCGCATTGATTTAATATTTAATTATCCATCCAAGGAATGTACATGTATGATATACAGCTTGAACTTCACTAGAGAACCTGGTTTCCAAGCCAAACCTCCTACGCGCTTCTTTCCATTGCATGAGTTGCTGACTCCGCACTAGAGAAAGAAGCCCGTGAATTCCTGTTCATTGCTCTCGGGTTACGAAGACTCAGGGTTCGCCGGACGCTTGTCCGACTGCTAGGCCTTGAACGGGACAATTCGTCCGACAAGGAAGAGTGGGAAGAGGCCGAAGACGATGCACGTCTGTGACGTTGCATCAGCTTCGGATCGACGTCTTCAATATTTGCCATACGGCCAAAGATCGACAAAACTGAGAAAGCAAGCATCCTTGCGTGAGAAAGAAGTCCTCGTAGAGGAAAAACGTACTATCAACGATTGAAACAATGCCAGAAAGATTTCCAGAGGTGATATAGGATACGACAGGAGAGGACACGCCCGACGAACTGTCCTGCGTCACGAATAACCTGTGTGCATTGGCTACATGGATGACTTAGCCAGTAGGAAGCCAAAAAGGTTCATCACCCACTAGCTAGCAGCTTCTGTATCGTATACAGCATGCTATTGGTGGGGAGGACGGAATATACTGCGTGTTACGTCAATCTTGGGATGTATGGACTAAAAGTATTCGTAGCCTAACCTGGATACTTGTCTGCACCATCTTTAGACCCGTCGGAAGCCTGGTGATCAATGTCATCACTAGCGATAGATCTAAAAGGAGTATTCGCACCTTGATCTGAGCAATGAATTTATGTAAAGGAATCGACAAGATATGTTTACTTTCCGAGGGAACAACAATCTTATAAACATGTTCAAGCGGAGAACTGAAAGACACAAAAGCCAATATACCTTTCCGACGTCCGTTACGCTCACGGCGCTGAGGAGTACCGCAGTCTGATCATCTACAACGGCAACGCTGCTGACGCCTTCTTCGCTCATCAATCTCATAGCATCCAGAACACTAGCCGTCGAGGTAGCTGCAATAACGGAAGAATACAGATCCAGAGAGGGGAGGGAGAATGAATGGAGAGGATTAGAAAGGAAGCCCCCAAGAGAAGGATTCTGTGAGGCATACGAAGAAAACCAGGCCAAGAGTCGTCGATCGGAGACTATGCCCAAGTAGTCATTTGGAGGTTCTGCCTTCTGTACAAGAACTATATTCTCTTAGCAAAGTATCATAGCTACAACGGAACGGTACAAACCTTTATGTGTCCCGCGAGAAAAATGCTTCAACAAAGACACAATCGTGGCGTCATAGGGCAAAACAACGAGGGGATTCTTCTCGGATAGATCTAGAGTAATAGTTATTACAAATGGACAACAAGCTATCTGAAATGATGACTTACTGCTAACCAGCTGAACGGGTACATGACCTGTTCGAGCAGCCGCAACGATTTCATGGACGCGATGGTTCTCCCTTAAATCGTCTGGTGGCAAGGTGTGTCGTGTGGCCGCCAGAGTCAAGAACGCATTGACATCAGAAAACTTTCATGCATGTTCAGAACAGTGAAAGCGGGACCGAAAGGAGACTGACATCGAACAGTCCGACGGTCGCGCCATCGGATTTGACAGTCAAGCATAAGATATCTTCAGTGAGAAGAGTCTGCGGGAACGCTGAAATCAACTATTATCAGTATCAGTATGTCAGGTAGGCCCGCACCTCGCATGCCTCCTCGACGCTGGTTTGGGCGTCAACTGTGACGATCCGCAAGTCGATGAGGTCTGTAAGAAGTGAGCATCGCCAAATTCAACCAGAAACAAAAGATACCTCTAGCAAAGATACTGTGCCAATGATTGACACATTCTTGCGAATTGGCGGGGATATTTGCGATAGGTGTACGCTCCGCCGTCACCCAAGAGGATCCAAGATATGATTCTGACATTCGTCTGCTCTGCGCCATGGCCGTCATAAAATGAGTAGCATTCAGAGCAGTATTGTATACACTCTGAGGTGGCTAGCAACCATACCAAGGCGAGTACAAGCTTGGCTGTTGAGTATAGCCACGACCGTCTTTTATCATTTACCATCATTGCCTAGTGGCCGGTGTTCATATCGCGCTCGGCATTGAGCTGAAATAATCCAGCTACGCGTATCATGACTTCAGCGCCGACAAATCCAGTGGACGTTCCCCCGTATCAGATTCAAAATCTCATCACGGGCGCCTCTGAGTCGGGTATCTTTGTCCTCATTGTACAGCTCCTGTAGCTCAACAGAATTTAGGTCTTGTTACGTCGGAAGTGAGATGCGCCCAAGCTCTAGGCACAGTTTCCTTTCGGTTCTCTGGCTTACGTTCACTAAATATGCAAGTCTAGGTTCTGAGATATACGTCGGTTTCGCAAACGGGGAACTTGTCCGGTTCTCTCTGCAGGCTGACGATCCCAACAAGGTGTGTTCAGAGGCCCGTAGAGGGACATGCTTGATCTGACCACATGTCTAGCTCGAGTCTTATACAGTGCTCTCAAGGCAGACACTTCCAAACGACAAGGCTGTCGACGAAATAGTCCTTCTGCCCTGTATATCGCGAGCCCTAATTCTTTCTGGTGCAGTGAGATTTAGTGCCTCAATAACGGCTGTTTAACGTGGTCTACAGATAATCAAATTCACTTCTTCACCATCCCTTCCCTCGATGGCGTTGTCATTAAACCTATCCGACACGTCGTTACATTCGCTGTGGATCACCAGCATCTCAGACGTCCTGCAGCCTCGCCATCTACGCCGACGCATCTGTTGGAAGCTGTTGAATTTACGGTGATCAAAAGAAATGCCCTCTCAATGTATGCTTTACGTGAAAAACTCTTCTACCTCAAGGTAAAGCCTTTTGCGTCATCATGCGCGCATGCCTACTTGACACAGCACTAGGAAATTCCTCTTCCACAAGGTGCCTCTCTTGCCCGACGTACAGGTCAATCTCTCTGCATTGCCGGAAGAACGGAGTACCAAATCATAGACCTCGAAAAGGCCTCAATGTTCGACATCATACCTATTTCTCAAGCTTTGGAACCCCCCCAGTTTCCCATTAAACCCTCAATCACTGTGATAGATACTAACGAATTCCTCATACTCTCATACACGGGGATGAGTACCCTAGGACTATTCATAACATCCAACGGAGATCCTGTCCGCGGAACACTACAATGGCCACAGCATCCGGAGTCGGTGTGTAGGTGAATTTTCGTCAATACTGCGCGTATTATGGCTAAATTAGCATTCAGGCTACGATTACCCTTACATCACGTCTCTGTTGCCCAATGGCACGATAGAGGTTCATGCCATTGAGACGCAGAACATCGTCCAAGTTATACCTGCGCCGGTCCCGTCCTCGGATATCGAATCCATACAAAGGAAGAAGCTGATCCCATCTCTCCAAGGTTATCTCGTCCCCTCCGCTGAGAAATCGGCAAAAATGCGGACTGTTCCTGTAAATCTGCGCCGAGAGCGATTTGATATATAGATATCATGCCAATTGACTCGTCTACGGAATGGGAAGTGCATCAGAAATTTGCTGCGAGACTGCAAACACCGCAAGACACAGACTTGAGGGCGCGACAAAACGAATGTGGTGCTAGTGTACATGAGCTGTCCTAGGACAGCTAAGCGTAGGCGAATTCCTCGCGATGCGCTAACGCCTCGAGCACCGATAATCCCTAGAATTAGGTTGCATAGACACGCCCCGTCTCTGTGACACTTTCCAAACCAAGTTGACTTTCTCATTCCTCGTATCATCGGGAATGGCGCACGAATTTAAAGGATGGCTTGAGGTATCTCTGGACGCGTCATTAGGCCATTTACAGGCAGAACCGACGTAAGACTTTTAGACTTTGGTCACTCTTGAAAAAGGATCGGAGTGCTGTATGGAACGAGCAATGCAGCTCTGAGTCTGATGATGGAAAGAAGGAAGAATAAAGAAGACGTGGTTTTCAGTCTCGGTCTCGGCCAGGCTCCAGAGGTATCAGTTTGATCGTATCAAGTGGATATTTTCAAAAGTACATCCATGGAAATGACGTTAATAAATCTGTTACAGAGACTGTTGATACTTTAAACTACTCAAATAAACCTCCTCAATAAATCCCCAAACGAAGCCAAACCGTAACAGGGTATGGTGCCATTAAACAGTCTCGACTTGTTCCTGGTCGGCCTTTGAGTCTGCCACATACTCTGATGAGTTATTACCAGACATGCGCATTCTATTCTCGTTTCGGATCTTGGTCATGACGACACCGTGGGCGCGCCGTGGCTTGACACCGGGTGCGAAGAGATCTTCCATGTATTCTAAGGGTATTTGTTTTGTCTCGGGAAGGAGGAACTAGGAAGGATATCATAAATGGCATGTGGGATTGGAGAACAGAGACGTACGTAAACGTAAAAGATGGAAAGGATCATCAGGCTCGCAAAGAAGATGTACACGCCGTATCCCATTGCCGTAAACATCTGAGGCGTGAAGCGGGTGATAAGGAAACTAGGCAAACCATGTCAGACTTCAATGAAGAAGAAAAATAGAGAAAGAGAATACTGACCCAAACAGCCAATTGCTTGCAGCCATGCAAGCCTGGGTGAATGTTCTGACATGCTGAGGGAAGAACTCCGCGCCAACGACCCATGGCGTTCCATTCCATGACGGAGAGTAGAAAACTGTCCATATATAGAAGAAAGCGACTGCCCAATATGAGTAACGTCCAAAGAATAATGCAACTGACACATACTTGCACTCTTGCCCCCAGCAGAGAGGGTCGATGTGGGATGTTCTGCAGGTTTGACGATGGCGATGTATGCACCGATATAGTACATGCTGATGGCACCACCAAGAGAACCAATCAAGAGGACCCGGCGACGACCGAAGTAATCAACAATATATAGCAGCCATAGAAGTGCGCCGACCAATTTGACTGGCACAAGAACGTCAGCTTTAGAAGTCAGGACGAATGAGATCTCCTCACTGATACCATAGACACCGGTGGTGAGGAGGGAAGAATTTTGGCCAGTGACGCCAATGGACTTGAAGATCGTAGGCCTGGTAACAAATCATTGGAAGGTGGAATCGACGTCAGGAAAGACAGCTCACGAATAGTAGTTGATTGCGTTGATACCCGTGGCATTCTGCCAGGCAAACAAGCTGGAGCCAAGGAATAGTCTGTAGAGCAGCTTCTTGCTCTCGAAAACTGTCTTGAGGGGACCGAGGAAACCAGCACCCGCTAAACTCCGCTCATGCTTGATGGTCTCTTCAATCGCCCCGTACTCTTCAACGACATAAGGATGCGAAGGAGAAAGGTTCCTGAGCCACGCAAGCTTTTCGAGGGCTTCATCGTTTCGATCTCGGGAGACAAGCCAGCGAGGGGACTCTGTCAAGAAGGGAGCGCCAAAGAATAGCAGGCCTCCAGGCTAAGGGGGGGGAAACTGATCAGAGGTAGAGTTACAAGATGAACACCAACCCACAACAAGCTGGACGGCGAACGCAATGAGCCACTGTTTGTGGCCTGCAGGTACATGGTGCGTAACTCCATAGTTGATCCAGAATCCCACCGTCCCACCGATTTGCCAGCAAAGCTCATACAAGCCAATGAGTCGACCACGGATGGCAGGAGGCGCGATTTCGGCAACATAAATGGGCTAATGATAGGAGATGAGACCCTTAGTGAAAAATTCTGAGTTGAAACACATACGGCTAAGTTTGACGCTGTACCAATTGCCAGGCCAACAATAACCCGTCCCGCGTAAACGATGCCAAGACCCGTGCTAGACCTGTGGCAAAGCGTAAAAAAGAGTTGAAAAGCTGGAAGGGGGAAAAACATACGAAGCGGCAATCTGCATAGCGGCCCCAACGCAGAAGACAAACCCGGCGAAGAAAAGACCTAATCTACGTCCCCAATAGTAGCCGATAGGATAACCCAAAATCGCGCCAAAGAAACAGCTGTAAGGTTGGGTCAACGAGAGTAGATGAAACTAAGTGGAGAGACGGACCCTGCCTGATACAAGGACACGATGTTCGCCGAGATGAGGTTGAACTCGCTCGTTGTTTTTGTGGTGAGACCAAATTCGCGCTTGAAACTGGCGAGAGAGACGGAAGTGCCAATGAAAGCAGAGTCGTATCCAATCATAATAGCGGCGAAGGTAGCAATGAAGCCATTCATGTAAACCCGCCAGCCATATACCTCTGGAGGGGTAGGTCTGTCTTCAACACGAGTGAGCTTTGCCATGATGGGAGAGAGTAGGCAAAGGACGGGGAATCAATGTAAAAAATCCGGGGCATTATATAGGGACCAGGTACGGTACCCCACTGCAGGGTTCGTCGCGCGGGAAGCAGCTTTTCCGGAGAAACGTGCTAAAATCTTAAGAGGAGGAGAAAAGAAGGCAGGTGATCTGACGAGATTTGCTCGATCGATCTGGAAAAGGAGACTTCCGCTGTCCATGGAGCCAGCAACCAATGAGAAGATGGATACCGTTGGACAATCTGTCTGCTGACCGTACATGAAGTCTGGTCCCTTTCGCCCCTGTGAAAAACTGTTGTCCGGTGTGGGGACAGCTGGGGACAGTCGACAAATCCGCGAAGGAATAATGAAGATATTGTGCCTGGGGTGACGGCCTTTTCGAAGATTTGCCAAGAAGACCTTGAAACTAATACCTTGAACAAGAAGCGATTTCATTGACCTCGCGTGGTCCATCAATACAAATCAACGCATCTGAACGTTGATTCGTGCGGCTCATCGATGCGAAATTTAATGCTCCGCGAAATCAAACTGGCAGGGTATGAAGGCCTCTGAACATCTGAATAGGACAGAATCATTTCCCTGAACCTATTATAAAAATAATTCAAGATACATATATTACGGGGTAATTTTCAAACCTGGAGAGGCAACGATGCTGCGTAGGTGTGGTCACGTCGGCTTGCCGGGAGAACCAACATCCAAGGAGCCATGGCCCGTGGCGTACGGTTTTTCCAGGCATTGGCTTCTAAGACATTTCAGTCTTTCGATGACAACGTTATACAACTTCAAGCTTCAATACCGAGGTCCTTCCATAGGTTGCTTCATAACAAAAGCACCGACTTCGTGCTACTGCCCAATGGCAGAATCACAAGAGTACAAAGAGGAGAGGACAATCTTGTTGTTCCACACACAGCAAAGGGAGATGCGTATCGCTTTAGGCGACGTCTCAGACAATTCGATGTATAAAAACTAAGTCAAGTGCAATAAGATATATCACGATACAAATAACCTAAGAGAACAATACTAATACAAGTATAGGTAGCGCAAAGTGGACTAAAATCTAAACCTCTTGACTTGTGTTGGACTTGTTGGATTTCACAGGTAGCAGCGATGCCTCGATGTGAGGCACGACACCTCCTTGGGATATTATAACATCGCCAAGAAGCTTTCCCAGTCTGAAGATAGCGGTATGAATACCCCGCTGGTGAGACCACTCAATGGAAAACGTACTCTTCGTCATTACGAATGGCAAGCTGTAGGTGCCTAGGCACAATACGAGCCTTCTTGTTATCGCGAGCAGCATTGCCAGCCAACTCAAGAATTTCGGCAGCGAGGTATTCAAGAACGGCAGCGAGGTATACTAGGTAAAGTCAGACGACGACCAAAACACAACAGATATCAACAGGACTAACCAGGTGCCCCAGCACCCACACGCCGAGCATAGTTGCCTTTCCTCAGCAAACGATGAATACGACCGACAGGGAACTGAAGACCAGCCCTGGATGAACGTGTCTGCCCCTTGGCGTCGCCACCAGAAGCCTTGCCAGACTTGGATTTTCCCGATTTTCCAGACATAACGAAAAGTGAAGTATAGGTACTTGGTTAGGGGCGGCTGCGGGAGATTGAGAGTAGGTAGTGTAATGGGGTAAAGGCAACATTATGAATCCTTATTTATACCCTGACAGATGCCAAAGCAATCAACAAAAACGCGTTGATTTGTTGACGCGTTCTCATAGTCACGTGCATTTCCCGGCACAGGTATATAAACAACACGGCACAGTGTTTGCGCGTACTCCGCTTCTTGCTTCTCAACCGTCACCTATCTCGCCTTTTACCTTCGCCCTCCATTCTCAATGGCACCCAAACCTGCCTCTACAGCCGGCAAGGCTCCTGCTTCGACCGCATCCAAAGCCCCCGCAAAGACTGAAGGTTCCAAAGCTGCCAAGAAGACTTCCAAGCCAGCGTCGTCTGGTGATGGCGAGAAGAAGAAACGCAGAAAGTCCAGGAAGGAAACATACTCATCCTACATTTACAAAGGTTCGTTGATATCTTATCCATGCGTGGCTGCTGAAGTCCGGTTTGTATTGCAGTCCTCAAACAAGTTCACCCTGATACGGGTATCTCCAACAAGGCCATGGCCATCCTCAACAGCTTTGTCAACGATATCTTTGAACGTGTAGCTACCGAAGCATCAAGTACGGTCCTTTCTTGGTCCACTGTTCCCCGCCACTTATCATGAGTCACAGAACTCGCTGCCTATTCCAAGAAGTCCACCATCTCTTCACGCGAGATTCAGACTTCTGTGAGATTAATCCTTCCAGGAGAGTTAGCCAAACATGCGATATCCGAAGGTACCAAGTCGGTGACGAAGGTGCGTTCTTGCTCAATATTCTGTCTCACGCTTATGTTTCTCTAGTTTTCATCGGCGGGAGCCAAATAGGTGGCTGTAATCTACTATTTCATTTTTATCTTTTGGTCTCGGATCGCAGGCTTTGTACAACCAGTGTATTTTTTCATTATCTAAATCAGGATAACCCATTGTCCATACCCGTTCGTTGTTTCGTGCTCTTGTTTCTCCGTTTCAATGTTTTCAACGTTGAGGATCTTGAAGGACTTTACTATCTTTGTGGGAGATTCGCTAATATTCTGTCGATACACATTGGGTTTGGGTTCAGGAGAGTTCAAGGCATCAGAACCCTGCGTCCCTCATGAGGCTGGGGTATTGGCTGTCATACTAGTTTTGAGCAGAATCATTCTCTTTCTGCGAGCAATGCTCAAACCCTGGCGTGAGGAGAATGACAACACCACGCTTCGACTCAACCTTACTGCAAGTTTGGCGTGATGCTTCTCTGTTTCGTTCGGCTTCTTTATTTTGAAGGCATGACTGCATCGATTGGTAATTGTCCGGTTCGGATGAATGGTAAGATAATGCCCGTAATTAATGTTGTGAGCTCTGGTTATTTTTCCGGCTAAGTCCATGACCAATAACCTGACAGTATAAATAATAACAAGAAGGATTCTACTCAAGCTAGATTGGCTCATAGGTATCTTACTGCTCGCGGTGCGAGCCGACCACAGGTTTACATGCGGCGGCTCCAGATCTTCACCTGGGTTCTGGTCCGTGCCAAAGAGAGTCCTTTCAATTGCAACTTGGGTCATTTCTCCTTTGTCCAGCGACGGAAAGAGGTCGGTAGCTATTCAGGATTACACGTGCGGGAGAACATCTCCTCGAAGGCCGCCAATAGTCCTGCCAAAATTTGACGACCGTCTTCTTCTTTGTCAAGTTCCTCGGAATTTCACCGATCAATAATCGCGTAGTTGTATAGAAAGGCGTAGTGATGTCTTCGTTCGGATGCGTGCTTGCACGGTCTCGCTCAATCCCCCACTATGGCAACTTCAGGCCCAGTGCCGTCAAATCATCAGCTGCCTTGTCTTGCTCCATTCGTCGCGGCTCTGGTGTGCATTCTTCTCTATCGGTGATGGAAAAGAATATCAATCAACCAACTTTCTGGTCCTCAGCCACAATCCTCAATCTGGACGAATTCTACCAAAGAGAGGCTGCAGAGGTACGGGTTCTTATGTCTAGTGAGTTGTTGTCTTTATTCATTGACGCTTTGCAGGCAGACTTGGCTTGGCAACAGGTATTTGGACACGTACTACGAATCAAAGCGCAATTGGGGTAAATATCACACGCTCATTCTGCCGGTGTGGATGTATACCCGTGGATGTGCCGTACAACGATGGATATGATCGGCCTGGGTGAGTCTCTGCATAGCCACCGTATATACACTGATGTCGTTGTTCAGCCGCCTTAGGGTACGAGTTTCATGTGCTCGAAGAAAAAGATAATGCCTTACGGCAAGCTTGCGAGCACTTTGTGGGTCGTCGTTTCCTTAAACTCTGTCTTCTTCTAACCACGACCCAGTTCTGAATCATTCGGAAGTCCATCTAAGTGGATCGTATTGAAACAGAGTATGCTCCAATATCTCCCTGTTCCGGTAGTATCTTTCATCTTCAATCATTCCACCTCGTTTGATCAGGCACGAGAAACGGGCCATCCGGGTATCTGAAGAACTGCTGCGAACAAAGCCATCTGCGTTACGTACCGGTAGTAGTGGTCGAGATATTCTATCTCTTCTGAGTGCGTCTAGACCGTATGCAGAAAACCTTGAGCATTCATTCGCAGACAGTTAAAGCCAACGCGGATACCGAAGGTGGTCCGAAACTTGACCATGAAGAAATGCTGGCCTCCATGCAGTAAGAGCTTCGTTATCTTACTTTACGAGGTGAAATGTTAACATTGTGCAGGCAAATCTTCGGAATGAAATTTGAAGGATGATGACCGCAAACGGAGGTCGTCAATTTACTCCAGGGGATCTTGAAGATATGCAATACACCCATGCTGTCATGAAGGCAAGATGATCTGCATGATCTACACATTCTAATTCTACGGATTCGGATTTACTCCTAACAGGAATCTCTGCGGTTGCATCCTTCGATTTACTATGTACTTCGACAGGCGTCCAAAGATGATACCATCCCCCCAGTCCGGTCAAGTCGTCAACGAGGTACCCGTGACCAAGGGGACATCTTTTCGATGTCCATAGCCAGTTACAATAGGTAGGCCTTGGTTTAATTTAATGGGCTTCTGTTTGGGCTCATGGGTCCATCTATATTTGGAGATGATAGCCATTCATTCATCCCCGAGCGGTGGCTCGACGACTCGATGCCGAAAACGGGCACCTTTTTGGGTCTGTATGGAAATTTGTGAGATTTTATTGTCATTTTGATGGGATACAGTGAAACTCAAGCTCCAATAGGATGTCTTTTGGATCTGGAGTAAGATCATGCACGGGTGCGCACATATTCGCTAAGCATCTCTACATTGAGGTCGATGGCGACTGTGTCGTTACAGCTTGGATATTTGCGTATGTTGCATTTGTCTGATCTTCAAGAACTTGTGTTATACATGATTCGCCAGGTTGTTGGAATACCAAACCATCCTCATTCAGCTGATTGATAATTTCCGTTCTTCGGTCGGTCCTTCCATTGTCCAAAAAATAAGGAGGGAAGGGGGAACATTGGTGCTGTCTCATCTCTGGATGGCAGTGTTCAGCTAGCTCTGTGCATCTCCGCGGCGGAATCGTGTGGAATCGTGCTTTTTTTTTTCCTTCCAATGATCGATTGATGCTTGATGCGCGGGTATTTCCGAAACCGCTGCTTGCTGCCATCGTAACTTGAGCCTTTGACCAAGAGTGGACCTGAAAAAAGTGGCGCTTATCAAGTAAGTACGTAGTCACTTTCACCAGGGACTCTTCGAATACGTCCAGGACGACCGTAGTCAGGTCTGGCATCTATCTGTCAAACCTCGGTCACTCAAATCAGCAGTGGCATTTCAGGGACTTTGGCCGTGTTTCGGTACTCGCTGATAGACGATGATTATTGTACACGGCATGCTTATGTGTCTGGCCCTCACAGCACTCGCAGCTGGCCGTATAGGCGCCTTGAAGAACCGCCTGATGCCTGCTCTCAGCGAGGGGTTACAACTGTGTAATGTTGGACACCGACCAAGGCCGAGTCTTTTCACTAGGGTAACCATCACAGTGATATTTTTGAGGTAAACATGCAATGCGTGCCAATACTTTAGGAAAATCTTTCGATGTCGGAAAACCCCCCAAGTTAAACTGGCCTTTCCCTTTAAAGGAATAAATCCCTTGTTATCTCGAGATCACTCTGCTTCATATGTGTGCTATTGTTGGAAATCTCAGGTCAGTGTATTCCGTCTATTTCCGTTTTGGCAGCAGTTTGACTCTCCTGTGGACCTTAATACTTGGTCCAGCGTTTCCAAAATATCTTTCCCCTGCAAACGACCACTCTATGTTTGTCGTCACCCAGATCCCCAATCCGAACACATACTGGCGCAATATTTTCCCTATCGGACCCGGAAACGTAGGAACATGTTTCATGTCGTCCACGAACGTCCGAGCAATCTGATGGTACCTTCTCCCAACGAAGTCCATTGCACCTTGGATGTCGAGCGCCTTCTCCATCATTGTCACTGCTACAATATTATGCGCATCGTCTCCCCGAGACTGCTCCACGTTATACGAATAAATGTCCTGCAACGTGAATGGAGAAGTGGCAGCCTCGTCAGACAGGTTCAAACAAGTTCAACATGCTTACGTTGGCAATAATTGTCATATCAATCGCAGCTTGCACCAATTTTTCGACCTGTGGGTGCTTAACGACCTCGTCGGGCACGTCATCCGTCAGGATGAAGAAGTCAAAGGAGGGCCGTACGCCAATTGTACCTCGACGAAGTGTTAGGTAATCGCTAAGATTCCGAGTCCGACCACAATCTCGATCTTCTGCCTGTTGGCAAACGGCATGTGTATATTCGTCAAAATCCGCAATGAAACGCCGGCCTGAGGTTGGGGTGATGTGTGCTTGTTGTAGGCCTTTCCGCCAAAAACTGGGGGTGTCACGATCAACTCTTATGAACGACCGCCCCATGAAGCGATCTTACCATCTCGCCATTTCACCAAGAATGGTCTCGCCCGGAGGAGGAGGTGCGTATGGATGCCTGATTGTTGTCAATCTATCGTTCTCTGATGGAAAACGTAAACAGAGATTCACCTCAGAGCATACATAATATCGGCAGCTTGTTTCCGTACAGTGGGGCCATTGGCTTCGTCGCTCAGCTCGTCAAAGACAAAAAAGAAATTCATGAGATCTGCACAGGTGCGAAGATGTGCGGCAGAAACATCGGGGTACGCCAGCGAAGTGAACAATCCGAAGTTGCAGCGGTTGAAAGCCTTTTGGGCCCTTGCATCGAAAATATTATAGCTTTCTATCCAAGCCGCACTGGCTAGTACAATTTTGTCTGCGAGGGGGTTGCGAGTACATTTGAAAGGCCAGTTGGCGAGTAGATCTGGGAGGATGAAGGTTTGGGAATTCATTGAGAGTAGGGTGGGTCGTTGTATGTCTTTTCAATTGGGCGCCCTTTTATTGGACGGAAGAGATGTCTCGAGCTGAATTATTGTCGGAGTGTTGGGCACGCTCGGATGCGTGCGTTGTACCGGCATACATAGAACTAATAAATGCTGACAATGCTGCGTCGTCATCTCAGCATTTGGGATATTCAAAGACTCTTATCAAGATGCAATCTTGCAGCACCGCAAATCCAAGCAAATTGTTCTGGATCAAACTCTATGGAGCTCGCGAATTTACTTTCAAGTTCCTGACTTTTTTTGAAACTGACGACTGCAATTAGTAAAGCAATCACCGGCGGCCACGGTGAAGGACTGACTCGTTCAGCATAACGATCTGTGCGTCTACGGTAATAATATTTCCTGAGAGCATCATTCCCATATCCAACATTACAATAATGCGCACTGCGGTTCCATGGGCCGCGCATTTGAAATTTAGGGTGAGCGAGCGTTATTTATAAATGTTATTAAGTTTACCTGACTTCGCGGGCACTGAATTTGAAAGTAAAATAATCAAAATCAAAGATCAAATTTTAACCTGCCTTGGATCCCGAAACTAGGTCAGTCCGAGTCCGACAGCCTCGACAATGCCCCATCAGTTCAGTCTTCGTAACATGTGCACTTCCCCAATGCTCCGTGGACACGCCTACGACCCTCCTCCAACCTGAGACCCTTCAGTGCCAATTTACCCTGGTTCACATTCAGTATGGGAAACTGCGAAAGGGAAGCAAACTCGAAACCCTAAGTACAGATGGTACGTAGCACTGACCTACGCATCGGGATCCTATACGTCGGACGGGTCATTTCAAGGGCTCAGTACGCCTCTATTTAGAGCCCAGGATCGGGTATATAAAATCCGGAGAGCAATGACTGGAGCATCAGCTCGACCACCCTCTTCGTCAATGCCATGTTTGAACAACCACTCCTCACCTATGCTATACTCTTTATCGTTGCCGTCATTCTGGCCTTAGTGGTTATGAAACCTCGACATTCACTGCGGCACATACCAGGGCCGCCTTCTTCTTCATGGCTCTTCGGTATATATACATTTAGAGCTTGTTGGCCCATGCTAATGATCATGCATAGGAAATATGATCGAGCTACTTTTACCCCACCAGTATGGTGACAGTGAATTTCTGTGGCAAGATATCTATGGTCCTGTCTATCGCATCAAAGGATGTTTTGGGGTCGGCCGGTTTGCATAACAATCTATCTGTGGTGCTGATTATTCCAAAAAGGAAGACAGGCTCATGGTCTCTGACCCACGTACTTTGAAACACGTCCTCGATGACACTACTTTTGCTCGATCCCCTCAGCAGCAGCAGATTGTACGAATGCTGATCGGAGAGCAGTCACTCTTGTATGCTCACGGTGCGTGCGTCGGTACTTCGTAGATTGACATATGCTAGATCTAGATACAGGTAATGATCACCGACGCATGCGATCTGTTATGACACCAGCATTCTCTGCGTCGCATGTCCGTGCCCTGCCGCCTCTTTTCAGAAGAATAGCCCAAAACGTGCAACTAATTTTCATAAGAGCGATATCTACCTAACATTGGTATCTTAGGTCATTCAACGTTGGCGCGTGGAAGGAACTTCTGAACCGTCTGGTGTCGTCATAGACGTGTATCCGGCAATTCACAACGCTACGCTGAATAATATATGTGAAGGTAGGTTGGTGGTCGTGGGATTTCAATTATGTGCGCTGACGATTCAACCTTTAGGCATAATGGGCTTCCAATTCAGCGCAGATCAGGACACTGGAAAGAGTGAATTAGGGCGTAGTATCCAAAACATTGTGTCAGTGCTTTAATTCCGGCCTTTTTCTCGCTCTGAACAGTTTCAGGGCCATGTCCTCAACGAGGTCTAAGCACAGTATCCTAGCTGAAGGTGTTCTTCTCTATGTACCCCCAGTGCTTCTGAAACTGGCCTTACACCTTCCCACGCACGCTCTGCGTGTACTTCGCCGTAACCGAGTGCTTGGAAATCGCGTATCTGAACAGCTCATCAAAGAAAAGTACCAAGCTATAAAACTCGGCATGGAATCTGAGAAGGATCTCTTGACTGCTCTTGGTCGGTGATTGTCTTCCATGCAAATTCCCCTGTTGATCGGCTTCCTCAGTGAATGCAAATGCCGGCTATAATGACAAGCGTCAGCGGATGACCGAACAAGAAATGATAGAACAGATACCAACCATCATGATATCCGGACAAGATACAACTGTAGGTTTCAAATTGACGTGAGGGTTCAGTTCTGACAAAGTTCGTAGGGAAATACACTATCCTGGTGCTTGTACCAATTTGCCCAGAATCCTGATTGGCAAGAGAGAATTCGGCACGAGGTTCTGACCATGAAGGAACATCTCGACAGAGAGCTCACATATTCCGATCTTGAGAAGCTTACGTTGATGAATGCTTACATCAAGGTTTGCTTGATTATACACACATGGCGGTAGTTGGGGGCTCAGTTTTTCTCCTAGGAAATCCTGCGTTTCCACTCTGGCCTCCCAATGTCTGAGCGTATCGCCACCTGTGATGCTATTTTACCTCTTTCTCAACCAATCACTACCATCAAAGGCGAAATCATAACTGAAATACCTGTAAAAAAGGGCCAATCTGTAATTTCAGCGACTTCTTCTTATAACCGGTGAGTATTGTCTTGTTACTCGATGACGGCCGCTCTGACTATCTTTAGTCTCAAATCTATTTGGGGAGACGATGCGGACGTATTTAGGCCTGAACGATGGTTGGAAGAACTACCGAAAGGACAGGCCTTGGGGCCTTACGCAAATCTGTGAGTTGTAGCTTTCGGGACTCAGATGATGATCTCAGTGTGTCCATTAGTATGTCTTTCTTCGGTGGTCAACGAGCATGTATTGGGTGAGTAATCTAATGGATTCAATGCCGGAACACATTGACAGTGTACTTGCGTAGGTGGCGTTTTGCGTACGTCATCATCGAACTCATTCTTTTGGGTCACTAATCGAGGATCAGGCTAACGAGTATGCAAGTACTTCTTGCTGAGTTACTTTGTAGCTTCACCTTTTCGTTCCCTCCCAACAATGAGGTTCGAGCGGCTGTTGCGGTAACTCTCATTCCCGTAAACAACGAGGGTGTTCCAGGTCTACCTATTTGCGTCAAATCTTTGGATTAATCAGGAAAAGATCAATTCGGTAGCGAGGCTGAGCGCAGACTGACCTGTAACAGTCCTGGGAGACTTTTCTGGTATGTCTCTCCTCAACCCCGTGCCATTTGTTAAGAGTTTCGTGTACACATAATTAATAGTTATGTACAGTAATTTGATATGAAGTGCTTGCTATCTTTGCTCATGTCTGGAGGAGTTGAGGTTTGACCGCAGTATTGGCTACCCTGATGGGCTGATGCACTGATATATATCTATGGGCTAAAAATTCGCAGCGCCAATGTGGAACTCGTGGACTTCCGCTGACCTCAAACCATATGCATTGCGTTGAAAATTGAAGTCGGCGCAGAAAGCTATCCGGGTGACAGTAGCATATCAATCATGCGTAAGTCATCTAATTTTTGAGCTGCGTTGGAGCTCTGGGCATGCAATCGTCATCACCATCTTACTAAGGGGCCATGAATTACTAGCCTCGTATCAAGACTACGATGAATCCTGGAATGGTATACATTGAATGCTAACGGATCAGCGTGTCTTACGTTTATTGGGGAGTATTCTATTAAATCCCAACGCTAGTCTGCGCCAGGTCCAGGCATCTAGATAAACAATTTTTTTCATAGCTAGTGACAGCAATTGCGATTCTATTGACCTGAAGTTCGACATCTGCTTCCGACTTCTCAATCCTATTGCAGTGCCTCCGATGACACATTTTGTAGCTCATGTCATTGGCCAGCCCAGTCGTTTCACGCTCATTGACTGCTTTTTTAAATACTATATACGCTGATGCGACTTGACTTGAACGCGGGTGCGACGGCAAGCAGCGCCCGATCATCAATCAACAATGATGGTGCTGATCTTTCAAGTTTTCCTGTAATCTACTGGTAGCCTACCGACCCTAGACAAGGGTTTTTCACGCGGCAGCAATGGAAAGTGTATAAGCAAGTGTAGACAGATTGATGCAGACAAAATTAAAACCCCAGGTTCCGATGCTTTTGACAAGATCCTGGTCCGATCGATAAAGCATTCCATCAGCGGGCTGCCTCACTAGGGGCGGGTATAACAAGTCTAGTCCAGGCTTCGCCTCAAGGAGTTCAAGATGCGCCTGATTTCATGATGTACGTATTTCGAAGCATCAGTGCAAAGGCTATGTCTGAAACGTATGCCATTCTGAGATACGCCGAACAATACGCTTGTACAGGTTGCTTGAGAGCTGCCTCGGCGCCGAAAATCACTGAGCACTCGTCGTAGGAAGGATTTTAAAAATTATGTAAGGCCCTTGGAAGACTTGAATCGGCGACCCTCAGAATTTGGATGAAAGAGATACGTGTTGAAATAACACAACATGTGATATTAAGGGCGCTCATAGACAATAGCACTTGCCAAAAGGTACACAATATCTGTACCCCCCGAAACAGACTGAGAAACAGGCATGACGTACGACAAAATGAAACCTTTTCCTACACACGTTTGGTTCACTAACCTGACCAAACGGCCTGAAATGGCGTCAGTACGACATCATCGGAGTACGATCGAAACAAACTCACCGGGCCTGGCTGCGTATAGTTCGCGGGGACTGGAGAGTATATATTAATCTTAATGCCCGGTTCCTGGACAAAGGTATCTAATCAATTCAACGACATTGAATGCAAGACTCACATTGCCAGTGTAGACGCCTGGAATAGAGACCAGGGGACCAGGCGTACCACTTCCTAGATAACGGTATGATGTCATTAGCAGATCGAAAATGCCGCCAGGAGGTAAAGGTATACAGTACCTCCCCCCGTAACTTCTATTTGACCACAGCTAATGTAGAATTGCGCTGGGATAGGCCTTGAGGGACGCAAACACACAAATGAAAAGCGGCATACCTCCCCCAAAGTTGGCCGCAGCATGGAGTGCAATCTGCTCCATCCGAACTGTCCGAGACTCCGTCAGAATTTAACGTTTAACATACGACACTAGCAAATATACCTAAGTATTGTCCACTAGGAAGGTTCTTCGGGATGGTGAATGAAACACCAGCCTGGTCTGTAGAAAAAATGTGATGAAGAATGAAAGGAAATTGACCATCGAGACTCTTACTCTGAGATGGGAATGTAATACTGGTCCCTCCATTCGTTACAGGGGGGATTTCGTAGACCTTGTAGTTAAAAAGTTGACGATCTAGATAACGAAACAACTGCTTTTAACTCACCTTAAACCAAACTGCGCCATCACCGGCAAAAGAATCGACATCACAGGATGCTTTTGCCATGTAAACATTGACAACCTACGAAGACATCAGGAAACTCATGATCCAAAAAGATGAACTCAACATACACCAGGATGGTACATGGTACCATCGCTCATAATCCCGAGCTCAGAGTCAGCAGCAACCGTTATAGTTGTCGCGGTTGCACCAGTCGCAGAGTCGTAACATCTCAAATCGGGACTGGAAACGTTTGTAACCTGTTGGAAACATCATTCATCGAATTGAGCAAGCGGTAACAGATACGCGTGCTTACAGGATCCTGGGTGTTATAATTGTTTGTCATCCGAACGTTTACCCAAGGGCTGGTAGTCACGCCATCGACAACAAGGGAAGGGAAGGTATCTAAAGATATGAAACATTACAAGCTGTAGATGCAAAAGATTGGATAGTAGCGCACAGTGAGCAGTTGTTTGAGAGAGGAGCGAGAAAGCTCCAATGGCCAGAGCCACCAGCTTGAGGGAAATCATTTTGAGCACGCATTCAATATTTACCGTCCACTGCTGGATTTATACTTCTCACAAGCTGAGGTAGCCATCAAGTTTGTACCGGAGAACGTATCCGAGGAATGGCCAATACAATGGCGAGAATCAACGACGCTTTTGGCACTAGAAGAGTCTCAGCTAAAAAAATTCCATTGTGGGATGATTTTCGGTCGATCTATGGAACGAGAAGAGATCATGAGACGAGTCCCAGCGCTGCGAAGATTCAAGTCCGTGAGATATGTTGGTTGTTCTTCCGTCAAGTATCCCAGAAGGCTAGGTTAGAACCCGAGCGACAAGTGTGATTGCTGACAGTAGTAAGGATAACTTGATGTCCATGATAGTGCGTGACTATATCAGCTGTTCATGCGGGGTAAAGCACCAAAGCCATTTACCGACTAGCTCTGCATCTTGCAAATTATAACTGATCCTGATTCGGCTGCGTACAAAGAGATTGAGGCCCTCGTCCTCCCCCCTCATGCCATGTCACTCTTCCTCTCCGCGCATGTTCCGCTTTTCCCGTTCAACGTTCTATCCTACGATGTCCACGACTCCCTCGACTGCCGGATTTTCGAAGCGCAGCTGTTCTCCGAATACCTCTCGGATTTTCAAGATTCACATGAGCAAAATACCTCAAACGGCGAAAAAGGTGCCAGGATAGGGAAGAGGTGTACATTCCCACAATTGACTGTCGCCTAATCTTTGTTTTGTACACATGTATTACATATTGATACCCGTTACTATGTATTGTATTACCAGCACTACTCTTATTGTCCCTGTTTTGAAATCCAAGCCCTTTACGAGGACGGCGTGACTTGCCACTCGACCACCATCACTATACGATGAGCCTCGTTGACAGACCGTTCTATTCAGCAAGGCCAGAATGGAAGGACGTTGAGCCTTTGGAACAGTACGAGAACATCAACCCATTGGCGCCGATCCTTTACACAGATGAATGTCGGTCGCTTTATACTGTGACATCGCTTGGCCCTAACCTCTTCAACAGACAAGGATGCGACCAACTACTTTCGCGGCGTCGTTAGAGATGGAGAGAAGAGTGAACGAGTACTGGAACTGACGGAACATATCATTCGGCTGAACCCAGCTCATTATTCTGCATGGTGAGTTTCATCATCTACGGATCGCCCCGTCTTAGATTTCGCAGGCAGTACCGCTATGAAACCCTCATCGCCCTCAATTCACCGCTTGCGACTGAGCTGCAGCTCATGGACGAAATTGCTGTCAAGCACCTTAAGACATACCAGGTCTGGCACCACCGACGTCTTCTTCTCATCCAACTCCGAGATCCAAACCCAGAGCTCAAGTTCATTGCCCAATCGCTCAAGGCTGATGCCAAAAACTACCACACATGGTCTTACAGACAATGGCTTTTGGCTTACTTCAACAACGATGACCTATGGAGCGGCGAGCTGGACTTTGTCGACCATATGGTGAACGAGGACGTCCGGAACAACTCTGCCTGGCATCACCGTTTCTTCGTCGTGTTTCAGTCTGGGATACGGGACAGTGAGAAGGATAGAGAGAGGGTAATCAAGCGGGAGTTGATGTGCGCTTCCGCTCCGTCTATGTTCATCGTCGTTCTAATTCAAATTCAAGATACGTCAAGCAGAGTATATCTCTAGTGCCTAACAATGCGTCCGCGTGGAACTACCTCCGTGGGATTCTGGATCACAACAAGCTGCCTTATTTGACTGTACAAGTGTTCCTCGAGGCTTACACCCTGGATACTCCACCTGCTACAGGGGATATTGTGGACCTGGAGAACCCTCCTCCATCAAAGGAGGCCCAGCTCCCCTGTCCAGCCGCCATAGAGCTGCTAGCGGATGTCCACGAACTGCAGGGTGCCGAAGGTGTTGGGAAAGCGATCGATGTGGGTTTTCTCTGCTCCACTTGATACATGTTTTCTGAGGTACTGGTAGCTTTGGAAATCGCTCCGTGATATCTATGATACAATTCGGAAGAGGTACGCTACATCCTTGCGTATGATTCAGGTGTGTTAACACTACAAGCAGATATTGGGACCATCGGATCAAGGGGGCGTCTCACCGCGAAGGTGTCTGATTCACTGTGACCCTCTCAAGGTTATCGTCTGTACCATATGTATTACTATCACAGATGAGTTGAACAGATCAAGAACGAGAACTGGCTCTATATCGTAAGTCCAGAGCGAGGTATGTGTACTACGGACGAGGGATATGGTAAGAAAATGCCTTCTCCCTGATTCCGCGCATGCACCATATCGTACTGAAGCAAAGGCTGGGAAGCTCGAGACGGCGCCCGCAACTCCTAGATGGACGAAACATTTTCGTGGTCACCACTAGTCCAAATTCCAGGGCCCCGGGGTATCGTTGTCGCCTCAGGAAAGATGACGACAGTACCAACAAGGAACGAGAGCGGAATGGACGACCGCCTCCGCGAACTGCAGGGCTTCCACGCTGTAGAATGGGACCACCGTCAATATAATTAGTAGCACCCTCTATCAGGCTTCCGTCAGCTCAGATTTATTGCTTAGAATACTCAATGGATACTACTATTCTGAGAGAATTGACCCAGTCCTATTGTCGGTGTGGTCCACAATTGAACGTTGAACGTCCATTCAGGATATGTTCATGCCAGGCAGTGTAAATCAAAATCAAGAGAGCCTGAAGGGTACCCGACTCACAGTGAATTCTGGCTGTAACCGGGTGCAAAGCTCGGAATGGTACGACCGCCTCCACCGTCTTTGTTTGGAGAATCTGCACCCTGGGAGGTACGCCTGGAGTCACAGCGAGTGTTGTCGGACTGAGTGTTTGCGACAAGTGTTTGGGGGTGTGATTTTCTGGCTGCAGTAAAAAAAATTCTTTGACATAAACGGCTCCTTCGACAGGTGATGAAGAGGCCTCGTCTACCGCAACTGACGGGCTACCCTATCACGAGAACTGTGGGGGGGCGCTTGACCGCTGGTCATCCAGGTGTTCCGAGTGCGAATTCAAGGAGCGCGATCCTCTCAGTTTGCATGAATGTTTTCTTTCCGTCATCCTTTGCGGTACTCTGTGCATATTTTTTATTCCCAGAAATCTGCGTCAGCGACTAAACTTTGAGAGAGGAAAGCATGCAACTCGTTTTAGCGCTAAGATCCCCCAAGTAAAATTTGAGCTATTAATGGAATCGAGCAGGTGTAATAAATGAAGAGTATATAGTATGACTACCAACCATCCGGCCTGTTTCGTAAGTAGCATGACGCACCGACGGGTCAGAATATGGCATGGGCAGCCCAGAGTTTGAGCGAACGAAATGGCGTGATAACAAGAAATAAGTTTCCAGGGTAAGCATTGCACTGCAACAGGGACGCACCGCAAAGACCGTACAGGCCTGCCTGCGAATATTTAGAAAAGCGCCCGCCGAGGAAAATGTAATAGATCTTTGAGATTTCGGAAATCTGCGTTTTGCGTTTAGTAAATATGCGTCGGCTCGCGTGTGGTAATAGGTACCTGGGAGGCACGTCCACTGCAAAGAGAACGTGCGCCTACAATGCTCGAGTTATGTAACAACGCCGCCGATCGCGTACCCGGTCTTTTCACCTCTTCACCAGATGTTCTGTCAACTGGCAAAAATCAGTGGAATTTTCTCTGGCTTGTTCGCCTTCTAGTCTGACAGTGATGGTCTTCATCAGACTGTACCTGCCAGTCGAGCACGTCATGTGAGGGAGAAGGGGCAGCTTGGTACTACAATGGTAGAATTACGCCGTGAAACCCTGGAACCCTGTTCGTGGCATTTTTGGCCAACGTGATACAAAAAGCGTGTAGTAATCCGCTCTCGTTAAGGAGCTGCCGGGACTTATCTTGATGGTGTTACATAGAGTAAGTCAAAGGGTGGTAGAATTATCTTCAATCCATTTAGTTATGACATGATGAACATTTCCATCGCAGTCCTTGATGGGAAAACCGCAATTCCCTAATTGAACTGCTTTGTGTTCATCACGGCAAGCGGATATCACAAAGAACTGGCTCGATTGAAGGCCGCGACATGAACTAGTCTCAGGCTGAATAAATTTGAAGAGAAGAAGGGCTGTATCTGGGCCCTTTATGATATAATAATTACTGGGAATGATGGCTCATATTACTTACCTGTTGACAAGGGCCGGATTCCCATGAGCGTGCACGATTTTACGATTCACGATTCACGCGTCGTCACCGCAACTGTACGTTGTAGATCGTAATCCGGCCAAAGAAATCGGAGCTGGCGACCATGACGATCTTGAGTACGGAAATTTCGTGCAACTTGGTAGAATCGAGCTCGAACTCTTGGGCGCGATTGACGTCCTCAGGGTAGAGGTGTTGGACTGTAATCCACACACCCGTCTTGTCTGGTACCTGCAGGTGACATTCTGTGGCGACAAAACCGCCTTGGAAGGTGATACTGAGTGTATGAGGGCTTGTTGTGGCATGGAAGGAGAGCTGAACGAATTGTGGCAGGCCCTGTAAACAAAGATCAGACTGACCATATCTGACTGTTTATCTGTTACGCCCACCTGCTGGCTCGTCCAACACGTTTCTGGGCTTCCATCTATGAGGTTCGCCTTCCCCGTTGACCTGTCGAGTGTTGAGCTGACCCTAATGGCGAATTAGAAGCGGAAAAAGGAGAAGGGAAGGAACACACTTTATCTTGCTGATCAATGCAGACATTGCTGCGTGGGAAGAAAGCGATTGGCCCCCTAGACGTCCTCGCACAACGCGAGACGGAACGCGTCCGTGCGCGAACCCTCTCTCAGCATGGCAACAACGCCGCTGGCCTTGATCCAAAGCTCATCGAACACTATTCTGTCTCCATCGCAACCCATCCCGACAATGCTAGCTCCAATCGGTACATGGATATACATCCTTACAACCGTACCGCCGTTCTCGCAGGCGGCACCCGCTATCTCAATGCCAGCTGGATCCTGGAACTCCATGGCGGGAAATGGTGGGTGGCAACCCAGGCGCCGCTTCCCGACACTGCCAACGCCTTCCTTACTTTCATCATGAATCCAATAACGACCCCTGTCTCCCGACACCATTGTCGGATACGAACCATCGTCCAGCTCACCCGACACTCTGAGGCTGGGCGTGTCAAGGCACACCCGTATTTCCCATCAGTCGTTGGCCAGTCTGCTGCTCTCGAATCCGGTGACCCAGGCGCAGCCCCACTCAAGGTCACCACCCTCAAGGTCGAACACATCAGAGAAGCGTCGTGCATAAAGAGCACTGTTTCCGTGTCGACCATGTCTGGCATTCAGAGTCATGTATTTCAACATCTTCTCTACGATGCATGGCCTGACCACGGAGTTCCCTCCCCTGCAGACCGCTCCACTCTCTTATCGTTTCTTCAGCTCGTCCAGCGTGTCAATTGCGAAGGATTTGATGACGATCCTCCAATTGTTGCGGGTTGCTCAGCGGGTGTCGGACGCACCGGGGCGTTCATTGCCCTCGCCTCGTTGCTCCGTTCACATAAGGTGCTCAGTCCAACCAAACAGCCGTCGTCTCCACAAGTCTTGCCTCCTTCACCCATTGGCCCGTTACCCAGGAGCGTAGAGAACGACCCCGTGGTGAAGGAGATTGACTTTCTGCGGGAACAGAGGCCGGGAATGGTACAGAGGGACGAACAGGTCCGGCTCATATACGAGATGCTGCAAGATGTGACCGAACGAAGGTAATTTATGACAGGATGATGATCAAAGGACAGTATGTATCTTATACACGATTCCTCCAAGATGTGCATTCATGTATAATCCCACTTTCGTCGTTGTAACATATAAGGATAGCTTCTCTTTGAGCATGTTTTTTTTGTCTTCGATGACTTTCGGGACATAACTCGCACGATATTTTTCCAGGGACAGCTTCAGCATCTCGCCCGGTTGGCAATTCTAAAGTCGTGAAGGTACAAACGTTATCGGTTTTTGGCATTCAAAGAGATCCGCAACATGCTTAAATGACTATAGTACCTACTCGAAAAGTACAGATAAACCTCAATCAGTAGATACCAATGACACTCGCAAGGGCAGCTGAGGCCCCTTCTCATACTCTCCTTCAATGATTGGCTGCATGACCAATGCAGCATCCCTGCGAATCTTGTTAACGATAGAAGCATCAACAGAAAACTCGAAATTCTTCATCAGCTGCACCAAGATAGTCTGATACTCAAGCAGTCTGTAAAAATAACCCTGAGTCGAAAGCTCGAGCAATCAGGAAAGAAAGACTCCATACGCAAAACGCCAGCCTGGGAGTTGATGAAGTTAGCAAGCGAGCTGGGTTGACAACGAAACGAAACCGACTGACCCACACATGATCGGACACCACTACCGAAAGTCATCCTGAAAAAGAATTATTATATCGGCGGGAAGAGGACGGATAAGTAGTAGGATATGCTGACATGTTTCCGTACACGCCAACGGCCGTTGCACCTTTTCTCGGTACAGCTTCATCAAGCCAGCGTTCAGGCTTGAATCTATGGACATCTTTACCAAAGACATCTTCATTTCTACCCTGCTGTCAGGCGGGTTCTGCAGAGGATAACGAATTTACCTGTTATAGCCTGCGATAGAGATGTACACCGTCGTCCCTTTCGCAACGGGTACCTCCTTCACGACACTACCATCTCTCAACATTATCGGCTTCGACAGAGGGATAACATCATCTCTCGCAGCTTCGCGGAGTCCGTAGTACGATACCGGATGCATTCTCAGCGCTTCCTACGTATCACATTAGAAAACCCACTATCAAGAAAGGACTAATTACCTTCATCACTGCCTGCAAGTATGGCATCGACTCAAAGTTTGCGGCTGAAAAATCAGCGCCACCAATCGCCTTTTCCATGTCCTTAACCTCGTGCCGGAGTTTTGCTTGGAGATCCGGACTTTTGGCGAGCTCATAAAGGGTCCAGGTGAGAGTGGTCGCAGTGGTCTCGTGTCCTGCACCCATGATGGTCCTAGGTCATATGTAAACGGTAGAAGTATGATGTCTTCTGGAAAGCTTACTGCATTGCTGCCAACATTTCCTCATCAGTAAGGCCCTGACTGTTTTTTTCTTTCAAGTTCGCCTTTACTGCATCTCGTGTATTATAATCCGGAGTAGAGAAATTTTGAGTAGAACATACCGAGCAAACTCATGACATCACGTCCACCGGCGCCTTGCATGAAAGCCTCGGACTTAGTGTCAATCAAATCCCTCGAGACCTGCTGAGCCAACCGAGTCGTCTCTCTTGCTTGTTCAAAAGCTGATGCATGGCCGAAAAGATATACTATGAGAGGCGTCGGTGCATACTGAAGTATGTTCTGGATGAATATCGCCTTCTTCGACGGCCGTCCAAATGTTTCTCCTCTGTAATGTACATCAGGTAACCGCAACGTCAGAAACTCGGAGTTTGAAGACGTACGCCACTTTGACGAATGCTTGCCTCAGAAGACTGTCTTTGTCTTCCAGGGCATGGAACTGATAGTCGAAAGCGGCTGAAAGAAGTTATAATTAGCATATCAACGGCTAAGCGCTTCAAGGTTCTCACCTTGACCGATCACATCCAGTGTAGTTCGTGACATCCATGAAGGCATGTCAAGTGTAGCAGAACTCCCCACTCCAATAATCTCTTTCCATTTCGAGACAAGCTGAAAAGACATAATAAGGACGGTTTACATATCGACATTATTATCCTCACCAGGGCTGCAAACTCCGAAAAATATGGCAACAAAGCCTTCGTTTCGGATGCTCCAAAGGCTGGTAAAATAACTCTTCTTTGGCGTTTATGGTCATCGGCTGATAATGGGTCGGAGATGAAGAGAGTATCCACACTTTATGAAAGCTTACTATCAGCCCAGATAATTCCCTTGCCAGCGACGAGCCGGGTCAACTCCTTCCGGATGACGTGTTTGCGAAAAACGTAACCGGAATGATAGATGTGCTGGAGTGCTTTAGGATCCGATACAAACAGACAATTTTCCTAGTAGTACAAGTGAGCGGCATGCATACAGGACGAAAGTATGATCTGTACCCCGAGTACACCCCTGATGCTTAACATGTGCCCGAACGATGCTTGCCACTTGAAGTCTGCCTATACGCAATGATCTATATCAGTATTCTAGGACCACGTATTTGCGGAAGCAGTACCCACTTCTCCCGCTTGGCCCTGGTAAAATTGACGCAAATTGCCTAGTACAATCCAATTAATGAAATAGACGCTTGCATGTTGATGTAGGCCATAATCACCTAGAAGGAACGACTCTGGTTCGGGACCAGGAAGGTTCGTAAGCGAGGCCCTTCTAGTCCGTCGTCGATACAGTGCAAGAACGAGTGCAACGCATAGCAGACTCCATGCCAAGATGACAGCCATGATAACTATCAGAGAAGAAGGTAAGAATCGCCACGGCCTTTCATAGCAACGTTATGCGGCCGAAGTCGTAGGATTTGACGATTCGGAGGGTGTCACCATAGACAATGTGATTGGTCATGCTTCGCCTTCTGATGATTGGGAAGACTGGTGACGAGGTGGTTTCCTTGGCGGCACCAATGATAAGAGTCTAATCCTTGGCGATGACCGATAAGTCCCTACTTTACGCGCTGGTTTTCAGGTAAGTCGATATAATTAAATCGTCTATGTGACTGCTGTGGTAGGATTCTACTTGTCAGCATGGACAATTCACCGCAAATGTGAATTTGTGCTTGTAGCAACTGATGTACTTTCCTCCTTTACAATCGGTTGATATTAGCCATTGCTCGAGCCTTTTCGAGCTCGTTTCGTTCCGTAGATTTCCACAGCTGCAGGGACACTTCACAGGTCAGAACGTCATCAAGGTAGTCGCAATCGAGGAAATTTCCAAGACATGACAAAATGGCCATTTTGACGCGACAAGGCAAAATAGATTACCAGGTAATCTATTTCGCTTTTGGGGCGATAAAAAGGCAATACTGACATGGCCATAAAACTCTATGCCGACATCAACTAGTAGCGCTAGAAGACAAATATGCGTCGCCTGATGGATACCCTAGGTAACACCCATTGGGCAGCATTTTCATGATGCTTGATAGCGCCATCATATATCCATGAGATTAACAGTTATACTTTAGCTTCGACGATGTTGTGACATCGGGAAAAAAGTGACCACGCAGCTGTGGAACGCCGTCGTATTCAACGGTGATTAACCAAAGGCGATATCGGATCAACTCTGTCTCGATATCGGAATTTCCATGCAGATTAGCGCCGAGCGTACCTCGTAACTGTAACAGAGATAAAATAAAGTTCAGTGACTCCGATGAATATATGGAATAACACACAAAGTTTGGAGGAGAAGCCCATGTAACAAGGAGATAAAAGTCGATTACATCGTCAAAACGTCTATGCCTAAAAGCTTTCCGTGCAATGTCCTCTGAGTAATACAAGATGACGATCAGCGCCACGTAGGTACCAACGAACAAATGAAGCCGCACTTTCAGTAATAGGATTCGACAGTCATCCATCATGACGTCTGTCATATCAAAAGCTTGCCTGCTTATCACCTCAGTGTAAGGTAATGAGCTTTCTATGTTCTTTTTGAAGGCCCCCTCCACCTGTGTGGTAGTCGGTTGTGTGATCACCCGCCTCCGACGCCAGTGCGGATTCTCAGACTCCTCCCAGAGAAGCTTCCCTTTCTGCACCACAAAAGGGTTAAAATCTCGTATCCGCAGGAACCTGTGCATCGGCACGATACTATCCCCAGGGCCACTGGGGACCTCGATGTCAGCGCCATAACGCTTTGCATCAATCGGATCCTCATGATAATTCACCTCGGCCACTTCGGAATCATCCAACACATCCTCCTCCACAGTACAGACACCATTGTCGTCCGGGTCCTCGGTCATTTCTTCTAGTGTTTCCATGGTAGCCTTCGACATCCCGTCATAGACTTTTATCGAAATACTTTCTGCAGTGCGCATTCCGTGAAGTGCATGCTGCCAGTCGGTGGTTAAACATTCCCGGAACCATCGTGTGTTGGCTGGGCCCCATGCATCCCATTCAACAGAAGTCATATTAGTGGGCGTGGGGTTGTGAGGTCGCGATGCATCCAGAGACTTAGTCGAGTATGACGAGAAGAAAAAAGTGTCCGTAGTCCGACCTGACATTTCAGGGGGCTGTGTTTTCTTGCACAGGTCCAGAATTGAATGTGGGTTCTTTTCAAGGAAAAGGTTGACGTGGAAGAAGAATACAAAAGAATGTACGCGATGGCGGGCAGGATCAGGAGATGGTTCAAGGATGTAGATGCAGCAGGCCAGGATACGGTCTGCTAGTGATGGATGATAGACGCTGTTGATGACGTTGCTATTGACGCCGGGCTGGCTGCGGGGGATGTATCCTGGGGATGGGTTTCCACTCAACGAGCAATGCCAGAAGGAGAATCCTTCAGACAACTCCGGAAACGAAAACGACCCTAGCAGAACCGGTGGAGGGGAAGAGCCCGTCGGGGTGTGGAACTGGTAGACTTCCAAGTAGCCAAGCGGGCGTACGATCAGAAACGAGGTCTGAGAAAGAAATGTGAAGTCATCTATCCCCGACGGTAATACAAACGATGACTATCTTGACCGTGAGCTTAAAAAAGACAGAGGACACACCGGACTTACGCAAAATCCTGAGGCGGGATGCCAGACTTCAATAGTATCCATTTCTTTCATCAAAAAGCCGATCAGATCGCCGGATATCTGAACACGGATGGCACCTATGGAATTTGAAAGTGGCATTGAGACCAGATCCTTGGGGAAGCAAGGGAGAATGGATGCGGCAGCTTTCGGGTAGGGATCATTTTCTGAAAGTGTACGAAGATGAACCTCGAAGACGAACTTGGATCTAAGCAAAAATGGATGAGTTTGTAAATGAACAATAAGGGCTATCAAACCACCTACTCGGCAGGCGCTCGAGTGACTAATACTAAGAGATCCTGTGAGGGATCAATTGTGAAGTCCAGGATACGGATGTTTTCGAATGCATGAGTCCACATTCTGTAATCTTCTCCTGGGTCACACCCGGAGAAAGGCAGTTCAAAGAAGGAGATAGCCGGGATAGGCTCGCGTTTCCCGTGCTCTCTTCCGTTCCCGTAAATCCCTCCAACGAACTCATAGATAGACGCTACAGAGGGCAGGCCAAGCCGGTAGTGGCGCTTCCAGGTGATACTTCGCCACGATTGTTCCCGGTCGCGAAGGCTATTCAGGCGCTTAACGAAAGGGTACAAAGTGGAGTCCTCAATATTGGATTCCATGCGATATTTAGCAAGCTCGACAGTGAACTGAAGTCGAGATGACTGCATTATTATTCGATGAATATGGGTGTTTATCTGAGAGGAATGATTTCAGAACGACTGAATATGGATATTACTGCAGCATACCAGGAGACATTTCAGCAGGTCGCCAACGTCCAGAAAGCCCAGAATATGACATAGGAGCTCGACGGGGACCGAGCATAGTGTAGGCATATCCTGCGAATCTGAACTTGCTTTGAGCCTGCTTTCAAGCTCATGGGATCCCGTCGGGACAGAGGATAGAAGCAAGGCACCTGTATCAGGTAGAAGACGGTGGTGAGGGAAAGAGAAGGAAGGAGATTGTAATCAATAAAGTACAGGCGCTGGCAATAGCGGAGGCTCGGACGCCACGTGCCCTTTTTCCGGACACAACCTCTTACACACAACGGGCGTCTACTATTCTTAACCTCATACGTATCTCCATCACCGGTCAATGGCGAGTAATGGCGCTACGAGCCCTCCACCTATGTCTCCAACGTCACTATCCGACTCGATGTCTGCCAACCAGGTCTTGAGTGATTTACGGCTCTCTGTGGATAGTGACCGCAGTCAAAATGATTCACTGTCTGTACACATCAATGGCGCTAATGGCAGCGCTGCTCACCACAGCGAAGATGGAGATATGGTCTCACGACTGCAAAGAGAACTGGAACGAACCAGGGAAGAAAAGGAACATCTGGCGACGCAGTACCGTAATCTGCTTGCAAAGCTCACTCAGATGAGGACAACTCTAGGGAATAAATTGAGGCAGGATGCCGTGAGTAATGCATATTTGCTATCAACATGCTAATTCCACTGATTTTGTAGGAAGAATTGGATCAAAGAGAACAACTAGTGCAACAATTGACCGCACAGAACGACGATCTGAACTCTGCAGTGGAAACGCTTAAGGAGGAACTGATAACTTCACACGAAGAGGCTGAACGCACTTCAAGCGAGCTCGACAATCTCCGTAATCGCGCTTTTCAGGAGAATGCCCAAGAAAGCTTGTTGCGGGAGCGTGAGCTGAGGGAGACTCAGACTGAGTTGGAGAGGTGTAGAATTGAGCGAGATGAATGGGAAAGGATTGCTTTGCAGGACAAAGCTATGTCTGATGAATACAAGACTACCACGGAAACGCTGAGACGAGATCTAGAATTGGAACGAGAGGCCCGAGAACGGGAGGCGCAAGAGCTGGAGACTGAGAAGGAGAAATCCGATAATCTGCAGTCCGTACTGCAAGATTTCCAGGCAGGTCAGTATTTTCGTCTTCTTTCGGTGTCGCTTGACTTACCAAAGGATAGCGAAGGAGCATGAACTTCGGCAAGCTGTCAGGGACTATGATTCACAGCTAATACAAGTGACTCAATCGTTAGCGGAATATAAGCATCGTGCCTTGACTGCTGAGGTGATTACGCGCCGGTACCTGTAACCCTTCTCTCACGATATTTTTAAGCTCGCCTTGGAAGAAACTCGGACGAACACCACTCGAACCTACGAACTAGAGAAAGAGGTGAAAGAAAAGACTCTGCTCATCGGAAAACTCCGTCATGAAGGTGCTTTCATTCACAGCGGTCTTTCGCTTTTCTCATCGCGGTATGTAGCTGTTATAATCAATGAACACCTCATGGAAGCTCTACGGCGATTGCGACGCAGTTCCTCTGATAACAATGTCGACCGACGATTGGTTACCAACGTCCTTCTATCGTTCCTGACCACCCCACGAGCTGACCCCAAACGATTCGAAATGCTTTCATTAATGGCCACTATTCTGTCATGGACAGATCCAGAGCGCGAAAAGGCTGGACTACAACGTACTTCAACTTCCATTCCATCACCACCACCACCATCTTTTTGGACTCGGTCAAGCTCCGGCTCCCTGTCCAAAAATTCCGAACTGCAAAAGACTGACGAGACAGAGGTTTGAGAATTGATAACTATACCTGTGTCATGTTGGCTGACTTCGTTGATAGTCCTTCTCCCGTCTTTGGGTTGAGTTCCTCCTCACGGAAGCGGCAGCCGGTGAATCCGGATCCAACTCTTCAAGCTCCATAAAACAGAACAACTCGCTGCCCGGAAGCCCTACTCGTCTGTCTTATTCTCCGCCGAGTCCCACATTTAAAGGTGCAAGAAGATTGTCATCCTTCACTTCTGCTGCGATGGCGAGCTCGCCCAGCCTTTTATCCCCTCCGCCGCGTAAAGGTAAAGAAAAAGCCATTGATCCGGAACCATAAGTGTATTATACCCCACATCCATTAATTGTTCATTTTCTTATCGTTATTTTCTCTTAACTGGAGCACAAGGATGTATATCTATCTTTTCTGAACCACATCTGGACTTTTCTTTTGGAGAAATCCAGGACTATCATGCGTACTCCTGTTCTGATCGAGATTTGTGCCAATGGTACCATCATCATCAGTCACTGTATCGATGTATTCGGTGCAACTTTTCTAAGTTACACCTATTTCGTTAGCAATGCCACGATGTCGCTACTTCAGTCTGAAAGTCGGGCCTGCTCACGTCCCTTTCGTTTTGTAGCCCATTCTCCTTCCGGAGTGGACGCTTCATCGAATATGTATGTATTCCATTTCACTTTTACTATCTGCTGGTCGTTACCATCCTTTCAGTAAAGGTCCTTCGTTCACGACCTACCAGCGTGCATCATGACATTGAATATCCTCGGATGTCCACTCATTGCAGTTGACCTATTTCAACGGAGAGTACCAAGGTATTCCAAGTTGATTTCCTTGTGTAGAACCTCGGAACAATGCAAAGTTGCGCGGAGAGGAGCCCACAGAAGCACGAGAAGTTGGCAGTTGCCTGTATTGACCGGCATTCAGCTCACTGCTATGTTTCCAGTCATTATCTGGGATAGCCCGGCCGATAACAATTAAAGTTAAAGCACAAGTCGCTATCCCCACTTCTGAAAACCCATGTCTCTTGCGATCCCCATTTCTCCACAATCACCGGCCCTTTCAAGCAAGATGTTTACTCCGCCTCCCTTGGATGGTTCTCTACATTACCAGACATGAACGACGAGCACTTCAAACATAACTCCGGCCACTGGCTTTTTGTGTACAGTGCACGCAAAAAGACGGAACGCCAAGAACATATATTGGTCTGAGGCTGCTTGGGCCGTTCACGCCGGCGCGACACTCTTGAGAGATCGTCTTCGATGGAAGCTGGGTGTAAGTGAACAGCCTGTTTAAGCATTTGGGTTTACCAATGCTCGACTCATCTATAGCTTTATCTACTTCCTCTACCTTTTCCAATCCATACGTACAGTCGCTGGGCCCCCGACCGATGCTCTCCGATAATCAAAAATGAAACAGATTGACAGTGTAAGACTGCAATTTTTGAACTTGGCATTGACCACTACTTATATTTCTTTATAATGTTATATTATCATTTCACTCCCGTGTTAGACTGGTTCACCAATAAATGTCGCCCTCGTTGTGCACGAAAAATTCATCCTCGTTTGTTTCCGTGGCGATAAGTGTTCTAGGTGATATGTCGTTAGTTTTTCTTATCTTCAGAACATAGTAGACACATCGTGACGTCGTATTCATGTAGCGAAATCCAACAACTAACGTTAAGATATAAAGGTGCGCATACTGTCATCTTTGATACATTAAAAGTTACAACCCTACTGGTATGTAGGACTAAATATGAATCAAGTGGAGGATAATCATGCAAGTACACCGACAGTGCCGATAAGTCCGAAATGGTCACTTATCCAATGGCCATTCCACCGTAACCCAATGCCAATACGCCTCACATCCGAAACCCGAACCCGCTTCTTTCCATCTGGAGTATAGTTGAGAATTTTATCCAAGCGAGCCTTCCGACAATGCATTCCCCCCTGGTACCCCCATGTGTGCCCTTCAGATTCATCCTTCAGTGGTACGACAGCATCTACCAACCCGAACGAACGCACAACCTCGTCCGCGTCGGCATCCAGTGCGTTCATATCCCCCGCGATGATCCCTCCACTCTGCGCTGGAGCCAAATTCTGCTGCGACTTGGTGCGCTTGAGAAGCTTCGCGCATTCCATTAGCTGTTGTCTCCTAAACTCTCCTCCATCCAAATTTCCCTCTAATTGAGTATTGATAATCCGAATTCTGCGCTGTGATCCTAGGCGGCTTAACATCCTGATATCAACGATGATCGCCGAGCGCGCCATGTCGGTCATACCGTACTTGAGGATATACGCGTCATGTATGAGGATCGATTTTTCGATCAGGGTAATGTTCCCATTCTCGAACGAATGGGGCCACTTGGTGTTGTCAATCGGCGTCATGATGAAGTGTCGGCGGATCCATTCATTTGACCGTATCTCCCTGAGCGCGCGTGTCTGGACCTCTTGAAGAAGGATGCAGCACGGCCCAGGGGAGTCGGAATCCTTGAGACACTCGAAGACATCCTTCTGGAGATACTCCAAGGCTGCGTTCAGTCTTTGTGTGACGTAGTGCTCATGGTAATCGATGTTCCACGTCACAATAATAAGAGACTTGGGCGTCGACATGTGCCGTGGTCTCTTGTCTTTGAGGTTGAGGTGCTTCCATCCGCACCACGCCGACTCATTAGAGCCTTCATGCTCGGGGCGATAGCGATACACCTTGAGGGGTTGAAGCTGAGACATATCTGAATCCATCTAATTAAAGGGGAAAATATCAGTTTGCTGTGTGGCGTAGATAGAAGAATCGATGCACCTGCAAGTGCGATTCGCAGCTAGAAATTGTAAGAATTATAGGATCAGGTTTAATTAGGCAGGGGCGTGCGATAGCGGTGAAGCAGCATCAGAAAGAGGCACAGGCTCTCTTTTCAATGCGGTGGGCAACTAAGGAAGCAGTATAGCGGTCAAAGCAAAGGATGCAGAAGGTGGGAGAGTCTTGACAGTGATTTCGTCACGAGCTTGCCGGGCCTGATCCTACCTAACACGAGGCATTGTATGCCTTACTCTGGATGCCTCGCGGCCAGATTCAAGAAAACTCCGAAAAAACGGATTTTAGGACGTCCGCTACTCTTTTAAGCGCCCCCGTCAGTCGCTGAAACATGGATGCCAAAGTGTTGAGGCTTGCAGTATACGTCGAGAAACCAAGCGGCTACAGCATACACCTAAGATTTGTCGTATAACGACGGAACGTGGAGATTGGTAGCAGACAAATTAGAATGGATAGAATCCGTGGCGCTTAAAACGGCTGTATTATGAACCACTGGTTCGACGTAAACTGTCCAGGAGTAAGGCTTCTTCCGTCCTATTGGTGTCTATATGGCCCGTGGCGCTGAACGCCAGCTTCGGACTACGGGTGCTGTTTAAGAGACGTCCTCAGCCGGGCTTGAGCTTAGCGCTTATCATGCATGTAGAGAAGCCCATACAGCAGTCAACAGCGCGTATTCGCAGAGGAATAAGATCTGGGGAATTCAAGAACTAGGCCAAGTTCGACGTCGTGCCATAAGGGTTGTCATATGCATGAGCAGGGTTCGCAGGATGTGAACGAAGCTTTCGACGCAGCAGTGGTTTCTCCGATAGTGTTAACATCGATGAAAGCATAGCTTCATCGAAGGAGCAGTTTAGTTTTCAGTTTTCAGTTCTAGTTGAAAATATTTCGTTGTAATGTTATGGATAAAACGCCTACCTGTCGGAGTAGGGTAGGGTGGGGCGTTAACATGTCACGGTCCAAGTTGATGTTTGCATTGACTGAGTGATTATAGAAGACCCGTTGGGAGTTGTGGCCTGCATGGGCTAGGAACTCGTAAGAAGCGCCTCAAATGGAACATGTTTGCTGCTTGCTGTGGTTCGAGTTTGAATGAATGTATGAGTCATAGGAACAAAAATCATAAATCAAGGAATGCTGTGCACAGAGCTAATGTCCTCCTGAGCACATTTGAATTTCTATCAACCCTTGAAAGGTGACACCGTATCGCTGGTATTGAAATTGTATTGAAGGTGCCTGAAAACTGCAGAAATCCCAGTCTCGAGAGCCTGAAAATCAGACACCGTGCTGAGTAACTTCAAGTCTGCATCACGACTCGGAAGGTTGAGGAAGTGGTTCAAACAACAGATGCCCGAAACACCAAGGACTGCGTATGCTATTGCTTCTTATTATTGGAAGTTATACATAGCCATCAACACAACCGACGAGAAAACATTCATCACCTTCCATCGTATGGAAATCTTTTCATTTGCGATCCGTGGGAATCCGCAGGGAACTTAATGGTCTGGTGACTTCGAACAAGAATAGGTTGAGGAAGGAAGCTCTGGATTCGTTCGGTGGTGGAATTGATAGCCGCTATATAAATTTCCCAAGCATGCTTCGACAACTTGCAGCATGGAAGCTCGATGAATGTAAAGTGCTAGTTCCTCCTTTTCCCCCTCTCCACGATAAAGGATCAGAAAAGCTGGGGATGCTCTGAGAAAGACGAAGCAGGACTGGATCTAGCACTAAGCAATCGTACTGGGGACCGAGATCGAACGTGCTGATACGCATCAATTAGCGCGCTAACTGAGGGGTGTGGCTCAGGGACATCGATTAGAATAAAAGCCCCTCCTCCACGACAGATCGACATCCCTTTTTTCGACGTTATTTCCGCAAAGGAAGGATGAACCATATAGGAGAAACGGTGGTTGCCGTAGCATGATTTGCGGGAGAAACTTTGCGCAGTACGACGAAGAACCGGTTCTAAACAAGAAAGACAGTGCTCACCCAAGGCAGTACGTTGCGAGCGAGACCTCCAGTAGTCTTAGACAAAGGAATCCGTGAGAAGATTTGGAACCGCCATATTAATGGTTCCAAAAGCGGAAGGGACGGGGGAGACCTATAAATACGGATCAGCTGTCTTTCGAGTATTCCTCTTTCTTTGACACGAACAGCCATCAGTAACCACCCACACACCATGCATAAAATGCACTGTCTCACCAAGATCATTTCCCTTGTTGGCCTCCTTGTCGTTGCTGTACACGCCCAGGAGAGCACCACTGCTGCAGTGGGAACTAGTACCCAAATTTCCACTGGAACCACTGTCTCGTCCGCTGCCGTACCCACAGACACGAGTACCATCCCTGCCTGTGTTCTGAGCTGCTCTGAGCAAGCAGCTTCTGCGAACGGATGCACCCTGTATGTCAAGCACCAGTGTCTTCTGGTCCTATGCGGATGCTAACGTGACCGATTCATCATTCAGGACCGACCTCACGTGTATCTGCACCAACACAGCGTTCCAGGCTAGTGCCGCTTCGTGTTTGCAGACAACCTGCACGGCCGCAGACCAGGCGGCGGCTGCGGCTCTCCAGCAATCTGAATGTGCTGCTGGTAAGTGACTTAGTATCGTCAAACAAGTGTCTCTGCTCATCATGCTTTGATTCGCACAGTTAGCGCACCTGGAAGCGCACCTGGAAGCGCATCTGAAAGTGCATCTGAAAGCGCATCTAGAAGCGCATCTGGAAGTGCATCCCGCACGGTCTCCGCAAGCACATCTGCTTTCACTGCGTCCTCGGGCTCCATAACTGCCGTCTCTGGGGTCACCTCTCGATCAACAACTGGCTCAGGCACTAGCAGTAGCTCGGGCACCAGCAGTGGCTCGGGCACCAGCAGTCGCGCAAGTAGCACTTCGCCTTCTTCTAGTTCCGCATCAAGGAGTGCATCTGCATCTACTGCAACCTCCTCTAATGCCGCCGTAGGTCAAGTCGCAACGCTGGGTTACAGCAAGGTTATGGCTGGATTGGTTGTAATCGCAGGCGCTCTGGTCGGTGGAAGTATTTTGTAGGAGTTCATTCGCGGTTATTATTAGTTGATATTTTACGGAGCCGGACCATCTTGTTTACTTGAAGTACTTTCTTCTCTAGATATTGTTCAGTCATTTTTTTCGAAAAAAAAAAAGTACAGAAGGGTTTCTGATGTCATCTGGGGGAAGATGCAATAAATTTCATTGGACGTAAGCCGACTTGAACATTGAAAAGTGACCGCATATAGGGGAAACAAGTCCTGCATTTACGGTCAATCATAGTCTCCTGTATGGATATGAGCTCAATAATAAACACAATGACATGAACGATCAAATAACATACCACCTCCGTCGCCACCTCCTCCACCCAAATCATCCATATCATCTCCTTCGCCATTATCAAAGTAGTTGTCCGCATAGTCGTTGTCGTATTCCTCATCAACGTCATAATCAGAGCCATCGCCTTGCGATGCAAGCTCTGAGGCATCGTCTGCCGATTTTTCCTGGTGTAGTAAGTAATTATCGTAAGGTAATGTGAAAGAAAAGACATGGCATACAGATCCTTCAAAGTCGGACAAGTTAACAGAAAAATTCCCTTGTTTTTTGATCTTGGGAACTGACGGAAACGATGATGAATTAGCATTCATCATTTCAAAGACTAGTTATACCTTTTCTCCGCCTGGGATTGAAATAGTCTTCAAAGATATCTTTGGGGAAAAATTCCTGGTGGAGATCTTTACGCTTCAACTTCGGCTGGGTAGCGCTTGAGGAACGGTACTTGTCCGAATATTTCGGGAGTTCTATAGGCTCATTCAGCTGCAGTTTATACACGATCGTCCTTCGTTCTGACCTTTGGACTTTGTCGCCTCCACGACGTAGTATGCTGACTGCTTCAGTCGTGTTGCATATCCGATCTGGTATTGACACATTTTCTTTTCATCCTCGGTGAATTCAGACATCACTGGGGGACGCATGGGCTGTATTTCAGTTTACCGTCAAGATATACACGCGAGGAGGGCAAACTCGTACGGGGTACATGGCCGTTGCTTCGCGAGATATAGCTTGGACATCAGCATGCGTGAGGCCCATTGGGGGGAGGTTACCAGACCCAAAGGACCCCCGCCCTCGACCGAATCCTCGACCTCGAGACATATCGATAATAAAACAAAGATAATGGTCGAGTCGCAATGTCGGTTCCCGGAATGGATTTTGATATCCGAAACTCCGATATAAACTCCGCTGGTAAGGGCGCACAGCACGGCCTTTTGTTCAGCACTTCCTTTTACCACACACCACCACCAGCCCACAGACGTCCAGCTACCTCACTTTATTTCAGCTCAGAATCTGCAATGGACAAGGCTCTTGATGATGTGGGCTTATTTTGCGCTTGCAACCCCCGGCCTGTCGTATAACACCAAAATTTTCTTTTAGATCATCACCTCCCGTCCTCGAGGCATTCGTCGCGCTGGTCGTCGTGGCTCCACCAAATCCCAAGTTGTGGGAAATACTGGCCCGAGCCCAGCTGTGAAGGCCAAGTTGAGATCTGCTTCTGCGGCCACGCCCTCCCAGCAACCGGCAGATAAGATCATTGTTTCCAACCTCCCTCCTGATGTGAATGAGGCTCAAGTAAAGGTACATTGGTTTTTGGCCTTCCTTTTGAATGCCCGAAAGGCTGACTCGGTTTGTGTGGCGTAGGAGCTCTTCCATTCAACTGTTGGCCCCCTCCGCGAGGTAACCCTTCACTACGACAGCAATGGTCGCTCCAAGGGCGTTGCCTCTGTTCACTTCCAGAGGAAGGGCGACGGCACTTCTGCATATAATCAGTACAACAACCGACTCATCGATGGCAGTTAGTATCAGCGTCCTCTTATAACCTCGCTTCGTTTGCATGCATGGGCCCTCGCGCCCTTCATTACTGCGTTTTCCAGGAGGATCGTGGCTTCCTGTCTCTGTTCTGCGCACGGAATGCCTCTCGGTCTGTTATCAACAACCGTGTATTGTCCTGCCCCATAACTGAACATTCTGGGTTACCACAATTGCAGGTTTGATCAACCTTGCATGTGGCAGCGCCAGGGCCGTAGTGTGGCCTCTTCCGACAAGACCGGTAATTGGGAGGTCTTATCGGTCTGGTTAGTGCTCTGGTGGAGACCGTCGGTGTTTTGGGCTCTGCTGTGGTTGACGAGACCTGAAGAGCGGGAGCATGGAGCATGGTATATCGGAGAGCAAGGGTTGCCCGATTAACCGCCTGTAGCGTCCGTTTATTCGTTCGAGCTTGGCGTTCGCCCGCCCGCACTGGGCAGCTTCTACAAGGCACTGTGACAGACAGAGACAGAGACAGAGCTACGGTTTGTCCGGTATGCATGGAAGGGACTCTTGGCTTATGGCTGGGCGTCCCTTGGCTTTTGGTTTTACTTGCTTCCTCTACGTCGTGTCGTTGACAATCGACTAACGAATTCCTTCCTCCCTCGCTCCTTTCATCGCCGCTTTTTTCCGACTTGACAGAGAAACCGATGAAGATTGAGATTGTTGTGGATCCGTCGCGACCTCAGCAGACGCTGGCTTCCCGCGTCGCTCCTCCTGTCGTGGCTGCTGCCGCTAGGTCAGTTGTGCAAGTAACTTCTGAGTATGGTGCTCGGTGTGCTTATCGTTGGGAAGGACTGGTGGTGTCGCAAGAGGACGACGGGGAAGGGGAGGCAAGCCCCGTAAGGAACCGCGGCCCGCGAAGACGGCCGCTGACCTTGATGCCGAAATGGAGGTTAGTTTTATTTTTCACGGGCTCCAAGGGTGGTCTCACTAACATTATCGTTTACCGTTTAGGATTACACTGCAAGCAACGCGACGACTTCCTAAGAGGTAATAGTTGGATTTGTTTTATTGTTTTTATCATCATGTTTTGTGTGTAATCCTCTGTTCGGCTCCATCATGACAAGGAACGCTTTGTTTTCTGAATCTTATTACCTACTCTCCTCTCTTCTGTTGCATAATTAGGTAGCATCGTACTTGATAATTCCTTTGCCTGAAATGTATTATTCTGTCGGCTGCTTCGCATTTGGAAGAGGGCGTCCTGTCCTATACAAACTGACGACCCTCGTCAAACTGCATCAAGTGAGTCTACTGCAGTTGTTTTCTGGACCAGTCGTACGCGGCAGCTTTATTTGAACAAAGTAATGCAACGATACATCCAGTACGAACCTGTAGTGTAAACCATCCTGTACCCAAAGATGCCCTCAACAAACGCGAGGATGATTGTGGGGTTAACGTCATTATGGTACGTCATGTAGGGTTCGACGATAAGAGTATCCATCATTCCAAAGCAGAAATCAGACTCGACAAGCGTGATCTTGAAGATGGGGCGCTGAAGAGTTTTGGCGTCAAAGCGTACTTGGATTTCGAGGAAAGCAGACATACATGCATACTATCATGGGCATTGGTCTTTGTCCATTTATTGAGATACTCGTTCAGGAGCTCGAGAGTCGGCTCATGGGAGCAGTGTACGACGAGGCCTTTGCGGCCACGGAGAGAGACGGTGAGGATATAAGGTACAGTCGACGTGAAGAGATCTGATGGTCGGGAGAGGGAGCTCAGAACTGGGAGTCGTTCAGGAGGGGCCAGGTCCAGCGGTACTTCAAGTTGGGCACGGGAAGAAGTAGCAGTAGCAAGTTGGGTGAGAGGAACATGTGCCCATTCTGTGTCCTCCTGATCGTCTGTGACACCTGCCGTCCCGACAAAGAAGTCATCAAAATCTTTATCAAGCATGCTGGCTACACGCGCCTGGGACATCGGGTCTGCGTTAGGAATTCCGAGATGGAACGACCGGATGTCCTTGTCCCACGTCGTGGTCGGACGGGTGACCTTGGGCGGGGCAGGCTGTCAACACGTTAGCTATTGTTAATTAGCACAGTGACATGGAAAAATTACCTCAATGCGCAACGATGCCCCTCCTTCAAGCGCAGACAGGAGTTCTTCTGTCCAGTCGGCGAACACATCATTGTCCAGTCTTCCGAGGAGCCGTTCGTACCAGACAACGACGATGCTGACGATGGTAGGCACGAATTTGGATTTATCGGAGAAGCGGTCCTTGAGTTGGCTCCATAGAGCTGGCCATTCGGCATGCGGGGAGATCCTGTGGCCCAAAGTCTTTTGAAGGGCGGCAATGGAGGTGCGTATAGGTGCGTTGGGCGAGTCCCATTGATCCCGTATGTCGACACGGGCTTTCAGCGGGCTGGAAAGGTGGGTGAGGAAGGTAAGGATGCGACTGGACTGTGCTTACATTTCCGAGTTCATTGTGACGAGGAATTTCAATGCAGAAGAAGGGGTACTCGAAGGACAGAAATATGGGCCTGATTTGCTACAATCGCCAAGACTTGAGTACCCCCTGTGCGCGTGTAGCACGACATGTTGACGCAGAAACAGGAGCGTTAATGATAGAAATCGCTGTCAGAAGTTATCATTGCTGTACAACATATGATCACAACGAACCGTCCATCAAGTCTCTCGTCGTATCGTAACATTATCCAGGGGCATTTGTAGACGATGGATGTTTCATCGCGAGCCCGGTCGTCCTGAATGTTGGCGCCCCAAAGTCTTCTTGCCGCGTCTTCTCTCACTGACATAGTGAGTCCTCATTCACTGCGGCCAGCATGCGAGGGTGTAGAGTCGGAAAAGAGAAGGTGTCGAAGTCGGATGCTTCGAGTTGGCCATACAAATGGTGACGAATCGAGGTCAATTTGGTAGTTGATATACGTCGGACTTGATGATGGTAAGGAACCAGCCAGCTTGTCTTTGAGCACTCAAGTACTTATTTCTAATCTAGATGTATCTCAGAGTCGATATCCAGCCCGGTAAAGAGTCAGAATTCAAGCATTAGAAATTACTGAGCGCGTTCAAGCAACACAGTTATCGTGGGAAAAGGGATCTGTCATTTCATCAACCACCACGATCGCTCGTCTGCTCCCTTCCTTGGTCTTGACTGGAAACTCTATTCGCTTTGTCGTCAGTATTCAACGTATTCAACAGCTCTAGATCCAATAATGTCATTTACCCCCCCCTCAAGACCTCATATACATACCCTGGCGCAGGGGTACCCATCGGTCGTCATGGATGTTCACCTGCACGGGTTCCTGAACCAAACTTCCTGCAAGGCCCCTGAGATGGCCTATCATTACTTTAAATGGAAAGGAGGATCTTCGAGGATATAAATCATATTGTGTCTTTGCGAGAGTCGCCACTCATCGCTCTCTTTCCACTACTGTCCAAAATGCCAAAAACACCAAATTTCACCCCAAAAGCTCCCATCGAAAAGCTACCTCTTGCTGTTCGAAAAGATGGCAAGTTCCCTAGTCCAGTGATATCCATCACTCATCGTCCCTTTTTCAGTCCGGGATAACTTCGAGTCCAAGAGGGCTGACTTTGAGGCTCAGATCACCAAGCTCCTCGGCACAGACTTCAAGATCAACTACAACGTCGGCGCTATCTGGGCGTACAACCAAGACGACCGCTCTTCTGCAGGATACATCTTGTCCAGGTACCTCTTCTTTTACGTTTATTAGTTTATCTGTCCTCTTACCCTCATCTCCCAGCTACACCGAAGGCTTCATCTCAGCCCTCAAATATTTCCTCGATAAATATGCATCCGACGGCAAGGATTACTTCAACGCCGCCGTGACCCAATCCGAGCTGAGTATCCGCGTCAACACCCTCAACGACAAAGCTCCCTACATCTCATCTGAAATCCAAGAGGGCGTCTACTGGATCTTTTTCAAGCCCGACTGCCTCGGGACCAACACCGGCTCGCTTGGGGACAGTCTCCTCGCTGCTGTTGATACTGCGCCGGGGTTTGTGTTCTCCCTCCAGGCGAAGCACTCCATCGACGAGACCTGGGAAGAGGAGTACGAAGATCTCACTCAGGAGATCGCAGAACTGACGGGGATACCCGATGTGAAGCTCGACCCCAACTTCGAGGACAATTTCAAGGCATTGAATGTACAGACGGACAAGGGTTGGTACACGAGCTTTGGGGCGGCCACGTTGGCATACTTCAAGGATGGGTTGAAGTACCAGCTAGGCAGGGCAGGGTTCAAGGGCGACGAGATGTTGCAGGAAGGCTTGCAAGAGGCGTTGACGGAGAAGGCGTTTGTGCTAAGGGTTGTGCCCAAGACGAAGAAGACATACAACGAAATTATCCTGGAAAATGGGACGCTCTATCTGCAAGTAAGTGCTTTCGCTTCTTTGTGGACTTTAGCGCCTAACCAGCTATTTCTTTTCAGACTACCGTCGAGTACTGGTATTGCAATACGTCGTACATTGCGGAAGATGTTCTCGACTTGCTTTAATTATCTCTGTTTAGGCTCACCGTTGGATGGATACTTATTGCGGTATACTTCCTATGGTTTATGGAAGATTATAATTATGCTACTTTCTTCCTGATTTGTCTGCGAATGCTACATTCACTAGACATGATCAAGACGTGAACCCTCATCTTCTGTGCTACTGGAGAGTTGTCCTTGAGTGTGGGTGTTTATATTTTGTCTTGTCTGCTGATAGCTTTGGTACGCATCTCTAGACGATAACTATGTCCTCAAATCGTGCCGTTCAGGATCAAGCAATAAATGCCCTCAGATTCCACCATGCCACGGACAAGTACGCCCCGACCACATCTTTCTGTTACGGATATCGATGTTAACCACATCAGATTTTTACCAACTAGATCCTAACCACGTCAGTCGCAGTGTTCGGCCTGTCATAGTTCGCGACGACCTTTGAGACTAAGATTCAAGTCTCTTGGGGACTTTATCGTTCAAGCTGAATTACGAGATCAACACCGTCTGGGCATATGCGCCTCAAAACACCAATGTCAGCGCGGAGATCGTCTTCTCTGGGTAACGCGTTTTCAGTCCTCGTCTCAGCTGAGTCACTGCGATTCTGATGCTTTCCTCTGCAAGGTACACCGAAGGCTTCATCTCAGCTTTAAGCTACTTCCGCGAAAAGTATGGTGAGGATGGCAAGGCCCACTTCAACGCTGCTGTAGTCAAGTCTCAGCTGAGTCTCGGGGTTAACGAGCGAGGCCAAGACGCGCCGTCATCGGAGATCAAAGATGTAGTGTATTGGATCCTGTCCAAACACGACGCGTTGTCGTATAAAATGAGCTTGTCTCGATGATATGCCCGCTGCGGCCGAAGCCAAGGAGAGATTCGAGTTCTCGTTGACGGCGAAGCGGTCTATGGATGAGACGTTCAATGCCGGAAAAAGAGGGCCTCACGAAGGCCATTACTGAGATCGTTGGGATTCCAGATGTGGTGCTCGACCCGAATTTCGAGGACAATTATATGTAAGAGAGAGAATGAAGGATGGTAGGAGATCTTTGGCTATATGACCTTAGCGTATTTCAGGAATGGGCTGAAGCATTAATTGGTTATTAGGGTTTAAAGGACGATGAGATTTTGAAGGAAGGACTGCAGGAGGTTCCGACGAAGAAGACGGTAAACGAGGTGGTATACCAGGTATTTTCAGGCACTTCTCATTCTTTGATCTGGGTAACACGATGAACTGACGGGAGCTTTGTTTGTGCAGACGACGGTTGAACGTTGAGTACTGGAGGGCCAATGCTATAGATATGGGAACTGGGCTTGTCGATCTGCTTTGTGTATCTAGCTAACCGACATAATTAATCAACTTATGTTCTGAGCGTTTATATATACCTTCTCTCTTTTTCCCTGGTGGACACCATTAATGCGTCTTTGAGACTTGATCCAAGCTTAGTTTTTGTGAACATTCCCAAAAACGTTGAAGAAGCAAAAGACGCAGTAGTTACGGTCAGTATCCAATTCGAGCGGCATTTGAAAAGCTGATCGGCAACTCCGGGCCACACAGCTTTTATCATGCGCTTGACCCGCTTGACCGTCCAATTTCAACCAAGGTACTACCTTTTTCCTTGTCCGCCACCATGGCCATGGATTCATTCTCCTGGTCAGATACATTCCGCGCCGCTTTTTCCACCTGCATGCCATGCCTCGCCAAAGAGCTTCACGACGACCCCACCAACAGCGGCTACCAGCGGCTACCCCAAAATCTCGAACACTTGCTGCAGGATCCAGGAACCGACACCGAGGCAGAGACTTTGTCTCTGCACTCGAATATCGGTGACAATAATCGAAGAAGGAAGAAAAAGCGACAACCTAGGCGTATTTTAACATTCTTTGGTTTGAACCTCTTCGGAAAACCTGCCATCCATCTTGACGAAGACGAGGGTGACCACACCTTTCATCGTTCCCGCACTTCTACTTCACGGACATCCTCCACAGGGTTTGACTCTGACGCTGCACCGCTTGACTCGTCAGCGATAGACAGTATGACTCTGGAACAGCTTGAAGAGCGAGCACGTGCAGCGGAAGAAGAGGAGAGGCACGCGAAAGAAGAACGGCGCAAGCGGAGACGAGAGCGCAAGGAGATGAAGCGACTTGCACAGGCATTGGCTGTTGGGTCCGTGGATGGTGAGGAGTTTGAGGGATTCCAAGGCAGTGGCTCTGTCACTGGAGGGTACCTACATATTCCCTCTCCCGGGTTTTACAACACCCCCCCTCCGTCACACCCAGAGGTCGAAACCGAAGCGGATGATGGTGCAGACCTTGATGGAGGAATGTACGTCAGTAGGAGAGACCATCACGGCAGCAGCGGCGGCGGCTCCGATTCGCGACTGACTTCGTCAGACGCCTCCTCGCAGATCCGGTACCACAGCCAACAGCTCGCCCCGACCACACATCTACCTAATCTGACTCCTTCATCGCTCCCGGTGAAGAAGAAGAAGTCTTCAAAGTCCATGTCGCGTTCTTCCGGGACGTCTTCCCAATCTCCGTCATTGGCGTCGCCTGTGGGACACTCATTCTCTCAGATATTGGGTCCCAAGGGGGATGTCGTTGGTGAGAGCGGGTTGCCCAGTCGGGGCCTCTCAATGGGAGGAGATAGGCAGTCATTCAGAGGCGGACAAGGAGGAGCATTCCTAGCCGACCATGGTGCCGATTGAAAGGTTATGGGATCATGGTGATACCAATGGATGGAGGAATACCAATAATGATACTTTGTCTAGTATAATAGCTTCAGTTTCTGTATCTGGACAGTACTATGGAATGAATAATTTAGGACTGATCTTGTGAACAAAGTCAACAGTTCGGCTTGAAGTAGTCAGTTCAAAAGACAAATTTCGATTGAAAAAAGGAAAAAAGTTATGGATGCCTTTCCAGACGGCCTAAATATCATTGTTGCACGATACCTTGCGAGTCGGTATCGATTAGGGGTTAAATCACTTCGTTGTGGATTCGCTGCTCCGAAGAGCCGCTGGTTCGATTCCAGCTACCGACATATTTTTTCGTGTTCCCCTCGCTCACCTCCAAACTTGGTCCTTGGAACCGGTGCATATGTGCGTCTCAGACACCTATCTCCAAGGCACATTTCAAAGAGGTTTGATATCTTCTTAAATTTTTTTTCAATCTTTGAATCATTCTTCAATACGTTGGAAGTCATGCCAACAGCATAGTGCGTTGGTCGAAAGAAGTATTATGGGACATCAATCGGTGGTGATCCGGCGGACTGAAGTGGCACCGGACTTGCAACTTTCTATATAAAATGTCGAGCAAGAGCCTCTGATTGCCACATCAGAATCGCAGTGTTAACTCTTCCGGCATTTGAAGTACTATAGTTATCGAGGAACAGAGAGGTACGTGAGCTTTACTAGCTCCAATTCTGATCGACGTTCCAGCGTTGCGCTCCATCATCCTTCCCGTGCACCCTGTCACTTGTTGCGGACCGTGAACGGCCAATCTTTGTTTCTGGTGGTGGAAAAATGAGCGTTTGACCGTGTTGGTTCTCGAACGATGGCTGCGGTCATTGGACATTTTTCTCTTCAGGGCGACGGCGGGTGATTCTATGAATGACATTCAATTCTTTTACTCTTGTGCTGGTTGTTACTTCTTGGTGGTTGGTATCCCGTGGCCTCGCGAAATGATTAATTTGCTCTACGAAGGTCCCGGCCATTGCGCGGGCATCCCAATGGGGCCGTTCGTTAGTGACATTGTACGCAAATCACCAAATCCTCGACCCATCATTCCCATCTTTGGTCGCAATGTTACGTTGTTCCCAATGCGGCCCAACCTTTCAGCTCTGTGATCCCACAAGGTATCGTCCGTTTTTGGAATTCCCTTTCAGAAATCAGTCGTCGGTGGGTTAGTGTTATAAAACCCCTGGAGGATGGAGAGAGGGACTTTATTGTTCTCTTCCCTCGTTCCTTCTTTTGTCGAAGAGTTGAACCCCTTGACATGCGTTGTGTTTCACTAGTCGTTTTGGTGTTGAGTTCGCGTGAGTGCCTTAATATTCTTGTTCTTATTACTGTGGGATGTTAATCTTCCGGCTCTCTAGTGACTGTCCTCATCGCGGCGACACCTGTCCCGTCACCTGGACCTGAACTCGTACCAGTTCCCGAACTCGAGGTTGATGTACGTCCGTTTCACTGGCCATATAAATTTTTTTTAATCACCCTAACCTGTCGCTGGCAGGCCCGAGAACCAAAGCCTGAAGCTCAGCCCGACCCAGCTGGCTGCCTTACCGCCCGATTCTCTTGCTTCTAATGAGTGCAATGCAATGTACGTTCCGTGTCTTCCATTCGTGTGTATGTCGAATGTTGATGGTCCTTTTCCAGTAGACATAGAGCACCACACGACGATCTTTCCGAGTGCGCTGTTGTGTCGCGCTACCCACCACCGGACCCACCACCAGACCCACTCGTTCATCCTGACTCCCATTGTTCTCTCGCCCTCGCAATTCATTCCTTATAGAGCTGCAAGTGTCGGAATGTATCGCTAGTTATTTAAATTTACTTTGTGTCGTTCTCGTCCTGTCTAGGTCATGTTGTTTTGTTTATCCTGCTTTCGTATTTTATTGTGAATTATGTATGGCCGTTCAACGCAATGTTTACGGGATCGGAGCTAGCAACGGCAACAAACAATGTATCAAATACAAAGAAAGCTGATGGGTGGATGAGATTTCGCGCGGCCGCTCCATCCGCTGTGGGATAGCCGACCTTTGTCCTTGGCTGGGGTGGGATTTCTGCCACCGAGGATTTACCTAATTCTGATTCATTCGAATGCAGAAGAAGGGGAGTTCATTCTTTGATTAATGTATCAAGGAGCATTGTATGAAGAAAAGGTAAAGAAGGGATTTCTAAAATAATCTTCTTCCGCAGTGGATCCAGCACAAAGAATAATAGCATGGAGCAAAGTCGGTAGCACATGGGACGAGCTAAGCTACGGCAAAGGCGATGAAGTAAAGAAATGACAAGGGTTTCTGAATAAGGACAAGAGCGAGGCAATCGCGTTGAATGGGGAGCATACAAGCAGAGCTTCTGGGGAATCAAGCGCAAATGGGGTGGTGAGAAGCATTGTATGGAGCAAGGGGATGGAGAATGGTGTGATTGACGCCCGATATGCTTTCAGTGGAGTGTTGAGCGGAATCTGAAGGGGTTGAGGGGTCGGAAACGAGACGCGGTTGGGGATGAAATGCTGTGGAGAACGGGTGGGTCGGGGTTGGCATGCAACGGGGACGAGCTGCAAGGGTCGAGATTCGGCAGCTGAGGCGGGGGCTGGTGTCGGTGATGGAGGAGCCATTGATCGGAGGGAGTCGTCGTTTTTTCCAGCGAGTGCGTATACGTAAATAGGTCGGTTATGGCGTCCGGCGGCGGAGACGTGTCAAAAGTCGGGAGGATCTACAGGGATCGAGGTGGGTGGCGGGTGGCGGGTGGCGGGACCGAAGGCCATGAATGGAGAATCAATACCAAGTTTGGGGATACAAGATCTTCCTAATTCGGAACAAGTGTCGGAGCCAAGTAAGCACCGGGTGCCAACTTGGACGAGGTAAGAGTAGGGCGGTCATCTAGGCGTAGTTCGGCGACTGGCTAGCGGGTGTTGCGCCGACTGCGGTGGTCTTGGCGACGTCACGGCGAAACACATTAGAGCACAATGTAACCTAATTTGAAATTCGGGACGGGGTATAAATGTATAAATATATTATAGTATAACAAGAACAATGGGAGCGTTTGTGCATATAAGTAATTGCAGGCTTGTTCTTTTGTTGACCCGTTAAACAATGACAGACCTTACGCCCCACCAACGCACACGTCTCCTACGCTCCACTCGCAAACTCGGTGCCCTCCTCGGCACCACGCCCCAATGCCAGTCCGTAAACACTCACAACTCAAACCTCTCCCTCTCCCTTGCACCAGGCACTGGCCCAGCCCTCGTCCTCCGCATACACACCACCGCCACCACCACCGCCCTTCCTAATGTCCACTACCCGCTCTCTCCCGTCTCCCCCGTCCTAGACAGGAAGCCCGATGACCGACGCAAGCGTATGGCCAAACTCGCCCGCACTTTCGGCGAGAATGTCCCCCCCGAGCTCGTGTCGTCTGTCCCTGCCCGCCGCCCTAGGCGCCGCAGTTGCAGCATCGACACCATCCTCTCTCCCCTCCCAAAACCCGTCCCGCTTCCCTCCTTTCACGAGGAGTCGGAAGATTCCCCTCTCCTCCCCTGCAAATTCTCCCGCTCAGCTTCCGTCCGCGCCACTTCCAAATCACCCGTCCTTATTAAACACGACGTCCGTTCACAGAGCGTCGACGAGGGTGAGCGCAGGCATTTCCAGGACCGCAGTCATTTTTGGGGCCGTCGTAAGGAAAAGGCCTGGTCTGGAGAGTGGAACCGCCGTGATCGCGAAGACGTTCTTATGCATTTGAGAGCCCTAAAGGCTTCCCTTTAATCCGCTGGTCGGAATCATATCACGCCCTTTAATATTACATTCTCTTACCTATTCTTTGTTGTATTCTAGTCACGTATCCTATACCATTATAGTACTGATCACCTTCTTTACCCGACAAATACATAAGCCTCGTTTGCATTTCATTTACAACCCCTCCACACAGCCCGTTGCTCCCTTAATTGTTATTACATTGTCCGGGCCCTTCCGTGGACCTACACGAACCTACACTGATCTTGTTCCACCGTTCGATCGTTTTCCATCGCTAGCCCAGAATCAGATGATCCCGCTATCCAAGTCTGCCCAAGTCCGTATACGACGTGCAATTCAGCGAGTGCGTATAGCCCAAACATATAGGCAAGGGAGCCATCATACAAGGTCCAGACCGTTGGACCAAAGTCACGCTGCGCCTTCATCCGCTACTTTGCTCTATTTACCCGAGCTCTACCCTGTCAAGAAATACCTCCTCATTCAGCTGCACCCTGCCACTCTATACGTTAAACCGAGACAATACACATGCATTTAAATATATAAACGACGACAACAGCAAGAGCACTAGACGATACAGAGATAGGTGTCTATATAATAAACATGGGTAGCCTGGAGAGGGAACATGAAATAAAAATGCACATGTCGCGTTTACGGAGACAAAGACAAGGGAATGAAATGGAGACGCCGGACTTTAGTACCGGAAGATGTCCAGTTTTTGGAAAGGAAACGAAAGAAAGTAAATGGATGAATGAAAACAAGTCGGACTAGCGACGTTGGAAGTTAACGAGAGTTGGTAACGCTATAGACGACGGGTGTGGTGGTCGACGAATGGGATCAGGTGGACAACGGGGTAAGGCCTAGGACACCCAGTCAGCATAGGGTACACGAAAGTAAGTGAGTGTGCCGACGTACGTATGGTAGGATGGTGGCAGTCTAAACTTTGTAGCAAGAGAATCGGGCTGTGAGGCACCCCGCAGGGTCCGGGTTGGCTTCGGGGTTTCGAGCCTACAATAAAATGAGCATGGCAAGTCATCCATCGTAATGGAAAGACTTACATCAACCTCACCCTCAACGACAGGTACAGGCGACGACGAGACGAGGACCGCCACTAAGAGGAAAGAAAAAAAAAATATAAACACATTAATCCCCATTGTTCCCAATGCTAGACCGGACTCACGAGAACTCAAAACCAAAACGACAAGAGAGATGCAGCGCATGCTAGTTTGGGTGCGAGAAAGAATAGTGTGTGTTTCGGAGCAAAGACAGACAGACGAGGAACTGTGGTCTCCAGAGTGTTCGCACTAAGGGTCATTTTATACCCTTTGATCAAAGGGAACACCAAATCGAGTCGGCATGAAGGACTCATCCATTCGGGGAAAACGTGCCTGGACAGGGCTATGATGACATTGCACCCCCGACTTGATCATCACCTAGATTCGGCGAGATGTTTGTGTCTTTCATGTGCTTTGGATGGTGTATACCTGCGGTGATAGCAACTCTTTTTTTTTTCTCACCTGCGTCGACTCTACTTTGTCCACCACGCGGGACTCGATAGCCCTTGTATTTTCTGCGTGTACATTGAAACTTCAAGCATGCTTTCATCATTCGTGAGGGAAGCGGTCCCAATCCTGCTTCTGGACAATGGCCTGCGAACGTAGGAGAAGTTGCGTCTCCTAGTTGAGGATAACCCCCTGATCCACTCCTTGGAGATGTGCTCGGGCCCTGTACTACGCGTTTTTCTGTGGCTGGACTTTGCCTTGCACATGGACGCAGGTGTTTTCGGCCAAAGTATTCTGTGAGAGAGCATCAGTATAATTGAATGCAACCGAGGCATGTAAACCTACGCCCTTGTATTTCTGCGTTCAGACCTGGTCTCCCATCGCGATGCGGGGTCTTTAATCACAAAACGTGGGCGGGCTCTATACGCACAATCTCTGCGTTTGTATAGTTGCGCGCTTTAGTGCATTGTATTTCTTCTGAATGAACCTTAGCGCTCCTTCCCACCATGTCCTTGTATTTTCGCTCTCTGATATCGGTTGTCAACCTCCTCCGGATCGCTCACATTTTTTTTTGAATGAGATCGTACTTGGGACAAGACCCTATGACCCGAACGCCCCGAAGGCTTGCCGTGGAGATTATGGAGAACCTCTGATTTATCGAACCGCTGAAAAGATGAGGGTTCAGATAAGGTGGAGGGTCATGATCCTTTTCCAACAAGATAGTGGAGCAGGATGGCATCCAATGGGAGCGAATACGAAAATGTAAAATGATATCAATCATCAAACTCGAGTGGAAGGTTACGGGCTGGAAAGACGGGAGAAGGGAAATGTCCTTGGCGTCTTTATGGGCAGTCTCAACTATCCAAAACACGTTCCAATTATCCCGGCCGCGAGCGAACTTGCAAGTACGGCTAGTCCGAGAACTTTTGCATTGAATGTCGATGTCTCCGTCTTTTCTGGTCGTGAAACCGACGTTACGCCGTTCCAATGGCTTCCCGCCTCGTCCGTTTCAGCTCCAACTTTGCTGCTCTCTTCATTCTCCATGACTAGATCGGCGAATGCTATCATGTCGTCCCGAATCCTGGCCCAGCCTACAACACAATATTCGCTAAGTAGGTGGTATGTAATGGAGGCCAGTAAAGCTTACCTCGCTCCGTGAGGGTTTCATTCTATCGACGTGCAGGTAGTTGGAGATGCCGCGCATGTAAAGCTTCCTAGTTCTCTCAACTTGGCGTGGATCTTGGGTACAGGCATTAGTACATTGCAGAAGTGGGATTGAAATCTCACTTATGCTTCTACTCGTTTCGGATCTAATCTTCTGAGCCCCCTTCTCCCGAAGACGGAAGGTGCTGCTTGTACCAGTATGGCATGCTTGAAATTTCATGAGTGATATCCACTAGAGAAATATAGTATACTTACTTCATTCAGCTTTTCCGGTTGTGCTATAAATTTGCACTTTCCATTGTCCGTAGTTATGGTCGATATTCGACATTCGACTGTTGATGTCATTCCATTCAGTCTTCAGACAGTAACTATCCATAGGTTTGTTGCCCCTAAAATTCGTCCGCATTAACGGAAGGAGGTCGAATATCGGAGGTTGGTCGGGGAGCAAGCGAGGCCGCGGAGGGTGTAGTTCTTTCCTTCTAGATAAATCCGGGCCTGAAGTAGAAAGTACGGTATGCGGACAGCATTTGATGCAGGAAAGTGAGGGAGTGAACGAGGAGGATGCGTACAGGGCGCTCGGACACGAAAGCAAGACGGCTCTGACATTCCCGGGAAAAGGATGGGTGGGGGACTCGAATGTTGTGACGCGCCGACTTCCAAGCACCTCCGGATGCTCTACTCATGAGTAACGTTCGGAAGGCTTTTCCTTACGAAAGTAAGCCTGCCAGGCCTGTTGCTAGAGGGGCTCTAGCACACACCTCGAGGAAAATGTCCCCCACGGTAATTCACCCAAAGATGATTTTCGGCGGCCTCTTCATCTGTTGACTGCCAGGAAGGTATTTGGAATCCTTTTGTGGACGGTCACTTGGACTGTGAGTCATGGGCGTAGAGAAGAAATCGGACGACGATGAAGTCCTAGTCATAGTGACTGGCTCAAAGCGGAAGTTTGCACGTTTGCCTCGCTACGATCATGACACTCGCGACGACGACTACTACTACGGCACACGGCACGTTAATAAAAATATGGGATGGACTCCGACTGTTTGATGGGACTGCAGAGGTGCCGGAATCAATGCTCACCCGTCACTGGTGACATCACGAGTCAACAACTGGTAGAGGAGCGAGCGGATGCTCTTACACTATTTCGTTGGGAACAAGTGGCTCTAATTCCGTTTCTTTACAAGTTTCGGTCCACTCATCCCTGAAAAGACGGCTCAGATGGACGATATCAGGTAATGGAGCGAAAGGATGCACCTCATAATGGTCCATCCGCGATGGCGGCAGCGGCGGCGGTAGCACACAAAGTCCTTGAGGTACTTGAATAGAGATAACATGGTGGGCGGGTCAGGTCTTGTACCCTCCAGTCGTGTTTTGGTGGGTTCGATATCTCAACAACGAGCGTTTATGTATTCCACAGAGACCTTCTATGGGCGTAAGTGTTGCAATGTGTCGTTCATTGATGAACGGACTAACATCAACGGTGTTGTAGATGATATTTGTCGTGAAACAAGGACGTACTTGGGAGACACCGCTTCAAGTTCGACAAACACAGTATATCTCCCTCCTCCCTGGACGTTCCTTCTCAACAGGAACAGTCCCGACAATCTTTGAAAGAGTATTAAGGAGACTTTATCTGCGGAAGAATAACTGCTTCGCCAAACACTATAGTGTATGTCTGTATGCTAAGTGAAATGGCATCTCTGGAAGATGCAGCATCCCAAACTCAGTACGATACCAGGCTCATGGTTTCGAAATTTATTCAGGATTTTACGACCGACGTGCTATCCGCACTCGAGGCGACTGGGGAATTCTCTTTAAGCCAACAAGTATCGATCCATCATTGGCATCACATCTACGCGCGTTTCATAGCCTCATAATAGAGCTAGTCGGACTCAAGGAAAAGGTGACACTGCTTTATCAGGTCGACGAAGACACGGGACAACCGGGACAGACAGGAAACAATAACCGGGATAGCTGTCGGTGGTCCCAAAAGCTTGTTATAGACGCGCAAAATGTTTGTTCGTTAACATGTTCTGGCAGATCTCTCGTATGTTGCTCTTCGCAGAATTTCAACCCTACTAACCTCAGCTGAACTGTTTGGTGAGCTGGGCTCAGTGCAGGATTCTATGGCGTAAACGGCAGCAATGACTGCACCCTCCATGACCCATGAAGCAAACGTGTTACCTATGGAACTTACAACGGTATTCTGGATTTTGACTGACGCTTCTGGTAGCAGCTTCTTAGCTAGAATGGGACAATGGCATCTGTTTTTCTTCTTTTTGTTTCACCAAGCCCAAGAATGTAAAGCCCTTGCCTTCGATTTGTCAAGAACGAGGACAGATGTTTCCCAAACAAACAGTGCGAAAAGAATTAATTTATACAAAGGCGCAAGATCATCTATTCGATTGTCTCCCTGTCATCGATTTCGGCTTTGGCGACTGCATCTTCTCGCTGGGACTGTAATGGCCCAGCACCTTTCGAAGTCTTGAAGCGTCGCAATATGCGTTCAACGAATCTCTTCACCCAGTCAGAGAATCTGGCTAGAAGACCTGTAGAGCGAAATCGTGAGTGCCAGTTACCTAGAAATTGAAGGACCAATGTAAAACGGCTTTACCAGAGGGCTTGGATGTGCTCTGTGCGGTGGTCGTGGTGGTCGTGGTGGTACCTCTGTCTAAATGACGGTAGGGTTCAACCTTGGGAATGACGAGCTCGAGGGGACGGTGCGAAACGTACTAGCATGGCTTCCACTCCCAGCGTGGCTTCTGCTTCCGATGTACACGCTCCCACCTCTCATTTGACTGCTAGATGCCATTCCAGAGCCAGAAGATACAGAAGAGCCCATTGTGTACGCAATGGACGTGGTAGAGAATGAGTTGGAAGTTGTTCTAGGGCATGGACTCTTTTATACCTCATGGCCAGTTGAATGACACTAGGCTCTGCACGGTTACGTCGTACACAGCATGAAGAAAACACGGGGTGTGTATATTATACCTGCTCTGTCTGCGGGGTAGCGCAGCACAGAAGAAATGAATCTATCTTCTAGGTTTCACTGTATAAGCACGGCGATATAGGTTATAAGGATGGGAGTGCTTTTCATTTCGCATGATCCGGGAATACACTGCCTTCATTAGCGTGATCTCAGTCAAGAAAATGACGGACGAGGACAAGAAGGAAACACGGACGTGCCTCACACTAACGGAAGTACGTTTAACACCACGCTACTGGGCTGGATCTCATTGTTTCTCGAGATGCCTTCATATGCATCCGGCCTGAGCCGATGAGTACGTTAATGATTTGGGATCGAATACGAAATTGCATAGAAATGATTGTTTAAATAAAGTTCTGACAATTTCTGTTTTTCTTTAACATTCTGTTCTAACATGTTGCTGTAATTGGTGACGATGGTAAACAAATAGAGAAGAGTGAAACAATCCGTCGGAGAACTGTAATCAAAAAAGATGTCGGTAGCTGGAATCGAACCAGCGGCTCTTCGGTTGAGTTCAGGCCACAACGAAGTGATTTAACCCCTAATCGATACCAACTGTACCCGTAGTTGGAAACTATCCTATACATCAACATTCTATTGGGAATGTTCCTGACCGAGACGATCGCTGTTAATTTGGTCAAATTGAATCAGCTACAACTGTAATGCCTAATCGATACAGACAAAACTTAGGCCCAAAATGCACTACCGGACTTCTATGATTGAGCGGCAATGTCCTTGACTAAGAATCTGGATTGGTCTCATCAGTCTTTCCGTAGGAAGACCGTCCCTTGTTCTGTGTTCCATTTTCATTCTTACTCTTATTCTGGTACATTTTATGTAAGTTACCTCCGACAATACTTACCGGGACTAGAATCACGATGCAAGATCATGGCGCAACTATAAAGTAGTGTCACCACCAGGTGCCGTTCCCTACTAAATATGACCCATTCTATAGACATTCCACAGATCTCACCGGACGAGTAAGTTGGTCCCTCGTTCTGTTTTCAACCTTGCACGAAAGTCCTTTAATTTCTTTCAGACTTCGAGGCTTTGAACTATGCCGGACAATATTCCCCTTTGATCCTCGAAAAATCGACGAGCGATACAAGTGGTGGCAGGTTCTTCCCCCTCTTGAAAAGACCCGCTTTTGCTTCATAGCCCAGCTGAGAGATGGAAAACTGCCTGTAGCAGAGGAGGACAAGGTTAGAGTGGCCGCCGTGCAAAACGCACTACGTGCCGATATCGCAAATTGGCTCCAAATGTCACCTGCTAACCGGTGGGATGCGTGGTGGGAGACGATGCAGGAAGTTTTACCTAGTAAGAAGCTGAAGGGATCTCTTCCGAAGTCCTTGGTCAAGAACCACACCACGAGCTTTGGCTATTTTCTTCGCCAAATCTTCCCCCTCCATAATGATGCTGAACCAGACGAGCTTGATGGGTTAGTTTTTTCTTGTCTACACCCGACAGCCGCTAATTGATGCTTCTGTTTAGCAATCAAGCAGCTTGGCATTCTCCATAAATCTTCAGTGAGAGAAAGTTTAGCATTCAGGCGAAATGTGCAAGTAAACGTCCCATGAATGGAAGTTATAGAACAATAGCAGTATTTGAAACCAACAGAAAGTGCTTACCTATCAAGTTAGCGCCGACTGTGTTCTGCCAGCTGGTTCCGAGTCTCGCCCAAAGCTAGATGAGTCGACGGAATATCACGCCCCACCAGCTAGGGTAAGATAAGCTGTTTGAGCTTGCTGCATTGTAGGAGCAGCTTACCTATGATGACAGCATGTTAGTTCTGGGCACACTGAAAAGCAACGTGGAAAAGGTCTTGAACATTCAGATTTCGTTTTCCAAGAGACCTTGAAGTGACGTTATGAAGCGCAAGTTCCACGAAGGGATCGGAACAGTAAGAGTTACTCACACAAGTGGTACCTCAAATTCTCAGGTATACAAAAAGTAGCCGGGGAAGAGCAGCTGAAAATCCCAGCACCGAACGTGACCATCTCATGCTATCTAAGAAAGCAATGGATGACGGGGACGAGATCCCTATCGCTTCCACAAGAGATGGGCAATGTCATATCAGAAGATAATTTAAATATCGTAGATGTCCTACAATTGTGACATTGAGGAGCACTGATGGTTCTTGGGAGTAATGTTTTTATGATCGGCTCGATGACAGATGTGGAAAGACCAGATTTCTCTGCACTGGGGAAGGGCAGTAAATATTTCATATTCCTATGAGATTATACACCGAAGCAAGACAATGAACCATCCACATATCCTGAGAAGTAGCCCCAGAACAGATGATACAACACGATGGCGTGGGCCGCCAATAATGAATCCAAACGATCGGGCCGGCGTCCCGTCCCGACCGAAACCGCGGCTCATAGTCCTCTATCTGATTTCTCCTCTCATCATCAGAGCAAACGATGCCCGCTTCAACCTCCATCAAGCTAAATACTGGCGCTGAAATGCCTACACTCGGTCTTGGTGTGTTTATCAAGCTTTCATGATTCGTCTCGATCTAACTTTATCTTTTTTTAATAGGGACATGGAAGTCCCAGCCGGGAGAAGTGGAGGGTGCTGTAGAATTCGCGCTGAAGAATGGATATAAGCATATCGATACAGCGACTGCATATGGTAACGAAGCTGAAGTCGGCAAAGGCATCAAGGCATCTGGTGTCACCCGAGCCTCTTTCTTTTTGACTACGAAACTCGATAACCCTGACCAAAAAGATCCAGAGGCTGCCCTGAAATATTCGCTTGAGCACCTCGGAACGGATTATCTCGATCTTTGTGAGCGATACGGTATTCACGTTGAAAGATTGCTGATGAAGTACTATAGGGCTTATGCACTGGCCTGCACCGATGTTCGACCGCAAGACTCCTGATAAATCAGTGCGTATCAAGGTTTGAAGATCAAATTCATCATCTGATAGAGAAGCAGGTTAACTGGCTTGATACATGGAAGAAAATGGAGGATATTTACAAGAAATATCCTAAAAAAGTGAAGGCTATTGGTTGGTCTTCTGCTGCTTCTTCTATCGCTATAATGACCGATTGAATCACAGGCGTGTCAAATGTCTCTGTCGAATTCATGGAACAGCTGCTAGCAATAGCCACTGTTGTCCCTGCAATTAACCAGATCGAACTTCATCCGTACGTTCATTTCCATGTCCACAATCTCCGCAGAAAAATGAACCTCGGCATAGATCCTGCACCCAGCCAGATGTAATTGAATTTTGCGCTAGCAAAGGAATTGCCATTACGGCTTACTCTCCATTGGGTTCGGAGCAGTACTCGCTGTTGGAAAGTGACGTTGTAAAGAAAATTGCGGACAAGTACAACGTTTCCCCTGTCACCATCCTGCTGTCACTGTGGGCGAACAAGCCAAATATATCAGGTCCGGGTTTATGCCAATGTTATGACTTCAAGATACTGATGTTCTTGAATTTAGTTCTCACCAAATCTGTGTCTAACGCTAGGATTGAAGGTGATTCTGGTTCAGACGCATGACGCATGGTCTAATCTTAACAAATGCTCACTATTTGTCTAGCAAATAAGAAGATCATTGACCTTTCTGACGGAGACATTAGGGAGCTCGATGCTATAGACAAGACTTACCACTTCCGGAAATGTCATCCCTCTTGGACCGGCTGGGGATCACTCGGTTTCTCTGATTGTATATAGATGCATTGCCTCAGGACCGTAGAAACGCAGTGAGGAGACCTATAAATATCAAGTGAATGAATGTACAAAAATCGGATGCTTTGTAGGAAAATGCAATAAAACTAATGTACGGACTGGGGACAGTGCTCGTATGATCTCCTGTGAAGTATTGTCCAAATTATTTAATAGCTACGAGTACAACACCCACTCGGTGAAAGGGTTCATGTGTTAGACTGTTAGACTCTTGACCGCAACTTGTGCGGACCGCCGGACCGATATGCGGAAAACTTCTTCCTCAGTTCTTCGACACCATGTTCGGTTCTCGTACGCGCCTACTGGCACGGATAGCTCGTCCCCGACTTTTGAATCCAACATCTGTATGCATACCCAAAGTCTCTTTATCAAGATATCATTCTCCTCGTGCAGCCGGGATTCCACGACAATTTTCTCAGACAGTCTCTCGAAACAAAGCGCTGGAGGAACGTTACAGACAAGAAAATGCAGAAAATGAGGATGTGGATGGCGATGAGAACACCTATCCTCTCTACTCCGTCTCTGATGGAGAGGCACACAATGCTTTTGAGCGCGCCAAAGCTAACTGGCCTTCCCATCCGAACCCGCCTGACGGTTGGAACACCAATTGGGACGAATATGGTCTTCTCCCTACCTTATTCTCACATAGTCCTTACTTCATGATGCTTCCTCAAATTGAGATGGTCCGCATCAGACAAGGCATCAAAGGTTCACCGGTGGAGGGCGTGATGTTCAGTGACGAGGACGGGAGTTTGGTCCTCAAGGTGGGTGGGGGAGAGCAACTTTACAGTTTCGACATGGGAGATACGCAAATGTCCAAATTTGACGAAGTTGGAGGGAAGAGTCCCTTACCGGAGTCGAAGGAGGGTACTTCTCTATTCGAAAGAATCATAGAACGCGACGATACCGTCAGACAGGATCTCTATAGATTAGGATATCTTCCTTCGGTCCCTTCGGCAACCACAGAAGAGCAGGAAGCAAGTGGTTTCATCGGTGGGGATGCGCAAGAGGTGCGCAATCAAGGAGGGGAAGCAGCCGAGATCCTACAAATGAAGGAAGACGTGGACCAGATGATGCGCGACAATGGCATTGAGCCACCAGAGGATCCGGAGGAGTGGGAGCGGGAGTTCATGAATCTGTCGCAGAGACTTCAAAAAAGCTTTGGTGACATTGAAGCTGACATCGACAGCTTGCGACGAGCTCTCGATGACCTGGACCCAGATGTGGGTTTGCGTCAGGTAGACGAGCTGATTAAAAAATACGAGGTTTGCTTGGTCCAGACTGTGATATTCATTTACTCATTTGATGTGTATAGATGGCTAACCCTACTGCTACACAACGCTCAGATGCTGATGTCCTGGAATCCTCGAAGGGACATGCAGTCAAAAGAAATAAGGGAGAAAGGCAGTGATGAGTTCGTATCAGTGGTACTAAGACGAGTAGGTTTTGAATCTTCTCTACACCTACAGCGAACACATTCTTCACAGTCCATCATCACTTCCTATGATACTATTTCAACAATAGACCTTTAAACACAACATTCGGATGTCCCCACCGAGTATTCACTCACTACGTTCCATGCATATGCGGGAGTCATTTAACCAACCCTACATTTACAGCAATGCCAACTAGTATCCACAGTCGTAATTCCATGTCTCCTCATATGCGCTACTCATCCTAGACTGCTGAGCCCCCAACAGTGAAGCCCGCGAGATCTACGCTCTCTTTCCCTCAGTGCCGATACCATGTCTATCTCTTCCTCTGCCGCCTACCAAGCTTGGCCGATAGTGTCAGCTTATGCCTTGCACAAGTCTCCGTGCCCCTACATTAACTCTAGGTGTGTGAGTGCCAGCAGAATTTGAGATGAGTGCAATGGATTTTGAACCTTCTCGGCACTTTCCTTGTGGATGGCACCTTTATAGACTGCGAATAAATAGAGCGCGCCTGCAACAGTGGCTGTGCCTTAACCAGACGGAGTCTATCAACAATCAAGACGGCACTGCGGAGAATTTCGTTGGCGAACGGCAGAAAAGCGGAACATGGGGACGCCATGCAGTGGAATGCCGTCGTTCCATTTGATACGTCGGTACTTTCAGTATACTAACAATCTCAGGCGAGATGATGCTTCCCCCCAATAGAAGGTCAACTGTGTAGGTTACTACCCAAGCTCAGGTTTGAGACTACTGTAGTCTAAAAGACTGAAGACTACACATGGTGTTATCATTTACGTTCATCTATGTGACCTACACTGTTTGATTCTCCATCTTGTTAGCCTTCTCTTCTCTTCGGTTAGCCCACATTGCTAAATACGCACTAGGCTGTCTCTAACGTCACCAATTGTGAACACCTGTGGTAAAGCGTCTTGCTCTTCCCCGTACGAAATTCACGACTCCCAGGTTTGTAATCCCCCCAAGCCCCCTTTGATATTGACCAAGACAGCATCCTTCCCGTGGTGTTGTTAAATTGCTGCTGATGATATAGAGCGGGCATCTCTATCCACACGGATCACGCTACATCTTTTCAACGTTTTAAACAGGCCGCCATATCAGCAATGACGGCGAGAAACCGAAGAGAAGGGACGCGCCTACGGGAGCGCACTGCTGACGAACAGACAGCGTGACGATGATAAAAACCATAAGTATTCGTTGCATTGCTCGATTCCCCCTCCTGCAAAGGATAGTTGATCCAAAGCGAAATTTTGACGAAAGCTACATGAAAAATAGGAAAATCTGGTGTCTTCGAATGGGAGTGCCTGTTTCGATCGTTTCCGAGTCAGATTCGACATTTGGTCATCTTCGAGTTCTGAGTAGCTTCAGTACGTGCGGTGCGGTTCGTGATACTGCCGTACTACAAACTCGTGACCGAATTACGAATCACCGTGGAATTTCTGCGGCATGTTTGCTTACCTGGCTATCGTGGAATTGAACCGTCCGGGACCGTAATCAATCTAGAGCTACTGTTCCCTGTGTGGCTCTCACCTGCAGGACAAGCGCATTATAGCACAAAGTCAGTAGATTCTTTAAGGTGTCGACACTCTGTTTCTCATCTCCACTAAAGTGCTTGATGAATATGTGATCCCTAGAAGTGATGTGAAGGTGCGTTCGTCTTCCATCGGGGGAATTAATTTATTGTAGCTGATCCTCGAAAATATAGTACACTTATCAACCAACGGAGGCTACGGAGACCGACTCTGCACCCAGCTCCAGCACTTGGACATCGATCGATAGCACAATCAGCACAGGTGATACATTCAGTGACTCGCGTCGCTTGAGTGACTCCTCCATTGCGACTGTTTCGACCTTTTTACCTACATACTCTATTACGAGCCCTTTTTCGACCCAAACTACCGAGTTACCGACATACTCGACTGTATTTCATGAGCCAGAGACGCCATCCCGTTCTGCATTTGAACATGATCGTGATACAGTCCATCAGTTCCATATGCCTACCAGTAAAGGCAAACCATGGGCCATTGTGAGGTTGAAAAGTAATGCACGATCACACACAGATGCCCCACACTACTTTGCCGGTAATCATGTTTCGGGTATGTTTGCTCTTCATCTCGCAGAACCGACTCAATTGCGAGACATAACACTTTCGGTAGATGGCCGTATCTTTTCCCGTCATGAACATCCATTGACTTTCCCACTTCGTAGATCAGAGGTCAGATTATTACCGGCGAATACTGTAATGATATCTATGCATACACTTTTCTCGAAGAGCTTATCACTATCTGGTCCAAGGACTGGGGTGATCCAGGAGGGCCGCTGTTTAACCCAAGTACCAAGTTCTCTGGAAGACTCTCGGGGGACTATTCCTGGCCTTTTGATCTCCCGTTTCCGACAGGTTTGTCCCACAGGGTCGGGAACGCATCTACTTCATCTCTCGTTCGTCTACCTGACTCATTCCGAGAAGCCAATTGTAATGGTAGCATTCGATATCAACTGATTTTTCGTGTCAATCGAGGCAAATTACAAACGAATAGCAAGTGAGCAGGTCTGAATCCATATGTACCAGCCTGTTGCTAATACATAGAACCTTGTAGGTTACAAGTTCCCGTATTATACACTCCCAGGGTCACTCCTGAACCAATGTCTCTTCTCCGCCAGATGGCATATGAAAACAGTCTTCCGCTTGCAGGACCTGACTCTGATCCTACGGGGTGGCACACACTCCCACCGGTGATCTCTACTGGTAAACTTTTGGACGGCAGCAGTGGAACGCTTCATTGTACAGTAAGTTTACCCTGCCGAGTTTCTTAGTTATGGTTCATCTCAAACTGTTCTCAGCTTTCTTTACCCCTTCCGGTAAGGCTAGTTGTCACAATTGTCGTCTTTCAATAACATTTGACCCATCCCAGCTCGTGTATACCCGAGGATCTGTGGCTCCGTGCTATCTGCATATGCACAGCACGGATATACGAATCTTTCGCGCTCTTGACCTCCCGAAGGCCATTACCCTGATTTTGCGACGTCGCATCACGTACCTAGAGCCGAGAATTGGAGTCAAGAAACGTTTACAGGACTGCACAGAAACCTCCGTCATCGATGTATCAAAGGTTATTTGGTGGTCGCCTGATTCTCCTGACGACCCTCTCAGACGAGTATTCGAGGGCGAGCTCCACATACATAAACAGCACCCTGCTGCTTCAGATTACGAGCTCTTCAGGATCGAGGTATGTAATGTCAATTCGTCATTTCTCTTAGTTTCTGATACCGTACCGTACGTTAAAAGTATAATGTCGAACTTCTTCCCTTCAAGTCCCACGGGTTTATTCCTTTCAGCAAAGACTCTCTCTTGTCCCAGAGAGTGGAAGTAGCCACAGAGTTTGCGGATGGTCCGATCCCGAAGGCTTTGACGACGGCACCAAAACCCGACTTTCTGTACCGCACGCAGGGCGCTGATGCGTTTGTTCTTCTGAATAGTCCTGACGCTGGAGGGTTGTCGATGCAGCGTTGAACTAGAGTAGTGGAGTATTGTAGTGGTCTTGTCTCCATTTGACGATTTTGCAAAGAATCTGTATATTTTCATATTGATTGCTGGATATCTGATGGACAAGATATAGTATACGCACCAGAGAAATATAGAAAACGATGATTCGGTCTTCGACACATCGGCGCATTACCACATATAGAGTGCCTCCGGGCACTCTCACGTGATGCCTACTTTTGTCTCCGAGTCCTTCGGTGCCTGAGTACTAAGTGTCTCATCTCTCTCCAGTGACACACCGTCGTCTGTCACCTCCTCTCTTACATTGAGAACGACGACGAGCCTGTTCTGAAAGTAGGTGCTCCCTCTCGCCTATCCCATCGCAGTCTTCCTCTTTAACGGCTTTTTACTTAGGCGGCTTATTCGCAGAGCGCGAGCCCGTTTTCGCAGCGTATCAGAAAAACACGAGAAAAGTATTAACCGGTTCGCCCTTGTGTATGAATCCCTTCTACTCTTGGGCGCGTTCTGACCTCGTCATTCAGTATTCAACGAACTAAACATCACCGCTTAGCGTGACGTTTTCGAACAAGCAATTTTTTACTTCAACTTAATTCAACCTAACGCCGTCACAATGCCTTCGAGGTTCCAGCCGAGCCCACTCTCAGAGACGACTTATCATTCATACTTTGACGGTTCAGATTCTGAGTTTGAGTCCGACATTGGAGACGAATACCAAGACATCCCATCACGGCCAACGAGTCGCCTGGGCTTCTTCAGCAACTCCAGCGAAGACCTTGCATCCGAGGATCCTCCTGCATTAGAATCCGATATTGCTTGTCGGCAGTTTGACGGCCTGAAGTGGACGTGCGCTGCGCTCAAGAGAATGGGTGCCTCATCAACTGTCGGCGAAGAACTCCTTCCTCGGTCGAAATTCTCGTCGCCCTTTGATGATTTTTCAGCTGATGATGTCGGTCTTTCGTCTTCAGAAGACAGCGACTCAGACATTGAGCAGGATCGTCTTTTCGAGCGCAGCGAGCCTCTCGAGCTCGCCTTTCCGACTCCCTTACTGCCACCCCCTACCACCTCCCGAAGAAAATTTTCATGTCTTCCTTCGCCCTTATCACCCTCCCCTGTGCACTGCCCTACTCCCTCACCTAGCCGACATGACTATGAACAGCATGGGTACTCCCGACATGGCCTTCATCATCTGAAATGGTTCTGGGCGTTGCGAGAAGAAGAGTGGATTGATGCCGCCTATGACGGGGTGCCGCAGATTCATGGATCTATTCCTCAACCAGTCCCACTGCCACCAATGTCCGTCCACCCTCGCCGAGGTGATATATCTGCTCTGCGCGACCCTTTCTGTGTGCACATGGACCGGTACTTTGTTGCAATACCTATGTGGACGATGGCAAAGGCACTATGGATGTTTGATATGCATATGGCGGGCGAGGTCAAGGCGAGGTTGAAGCGACCTGCTGAAGAAGAAGACGAGCTGGAGGAACTGGAGGACGATTTGACTATATCAATTGGTGGGAGCAGCAGTGGCGATGATTCAGAAGTTACCCTCGTAGGGAGCGATGGCGAGGATGGCGAATACGTTGAAGTGGATCTAAATGAAGAACGTTCCGCTGCAAATATTATCCCGGTGAAGACGAAGAAAGCTGGTCGTCGGCGCAAAGTATATGTGACCCCGACTGCTGTGCCAGTGTCGTTCGCGCATAGACTTCCTTGGGAGACGAGCTGGTACAAACGGACAGAGCTTCTTCTTGAGCTCACCAGGCTGGATCGCGAGCATCGATGAAATATTCATCACTATTAATAATATTATTTGATTCACGCAAGGTCACGACCTGTACGAGTTTAATCTTCATTGGCACCATTACGGAGCATATAAGCTTCTTTCACTTGCATTCTATCCATAATTACAGTACGGACCACTCATGTCTCTTTTACGTTCACATTTTACCCAACTTTGATTTGTTATACCCCTCTGTTTGTCTATCTACATATGTATAATCGTTATTGGCAGCCAAATGTTCATATAGGAATGAGCCCCTGTCTTTCCTAAATAGGGTATCATCGCGAATCCGGCGACACGACTGAAGGATCCAATTAAACGTGTAGACAACTGGCACCCAGCATCTGTATGGCAACATTACCCAGAACTTCCAAATCTTCTGTGACGAGTTCTTTTCTTTCCCGGCCACAATCTGGATTCGATACTGGTATCAACACGTCAGCTGCGTGGACGGAACGTCTTGAACTGGGGTCTGCTCCCCCTTCTGACGATGAGCTAAACGACGAAGAGATCTACCACCCAGCACGAGCACTGTACGACTTTGAAGGAAAGGCCGAATTCAGAGAACTTTCCGTTAACGCTGGCGATGACCTTGAGGTTGTCAAAGAAGATCTGGCAGATGGGTGGAGCTTGGTGAAGGACGCGTCGGGCGAGATGGGTCTCTTACCCCGGTCATATTATACTGTACGTACATCATGACCCTTCGTTTTTTCAGCAAGCATTGACCTTGTGCATCGTAGTTTACATCAGAGTTCATCCTAGCCCCCGATCTCGATTGGTCTCAGTCCCACCTCAGGGAAGCTTCATCAAGCACTATCACGCCTCGAATATCACCCAGAACTTCTCGAGAAAATAATAAACCCATCGTTCCCCAACATACCGGAGACTGGGTCTTCCCGAGTTTCCGTCAGAGTCTTCTGAGAGGCAAGAGCCTCAATAGATTTTCCAGTTTTGTCACCAGCGGGGCAGAGGCGTGGGTTCTCAAGGGTACAGTAGCAGACACCGTTATCACCGAGGCCTCACCCCATAACAGGTTGGCTAGCATTGAATCTGAACAAGGGGATAACGATTCTGCAGAGTCAGGTAATCGACTGAGCAAGGGAGATGTCAATCGACACTTTGTCGATGCTGGGCATGCATGGAAGGAGAAACTCCCACCGTTTCGTGTCCTCGTCCACTCTCCGTCTAAACGCACCTCTGCACTTTCCGGGGCCTTCACGGTGTACAATGTGACCTCTCTATTTCACGGTCAGATGGATTCTGATACGTCGCCAGGGTCACAGACACAGATAACGGTGCAAAGACGGTACTCGCAGTTTGTTATTCTTCATACGGCTCTGATGAGGCGCCTTCCTGGAATCGCGCTACCGCCGCTTCCAGAAAAGCAGTATGCCGGCAGGTTCAGTGAGGATTTTGTGGAGGCGCGTCGCGGGGACCTGGAGAGGTACATCGGACGCGTGGTTCGTCATCCCGTGGCAAGGTATGCCGAGGTAGTGACCTTCTTTTTGGGATGCGAAAGTGACATTGTGCGGAATCTCTCACTGAATTATTCGCTATATGCTCACCTTGCGACGTAGGAGTGGAAACGGCTAATACCTCAACATCTGTCGATGCCTCCTGCAGGCCCATCATTTTACGCTCATGTTTACCACCCCGCATTTAATATTGATGCTGAAGACGCCGAAGAAGCTGTTAGACGATTTGAGACTCACACACGGGCTGTTGGGAAGGGCGTACAAGGCCTTAGGAATATATTCGGTCGTGTTCGTGAAGCACGGATTGGTTCGTCGGATTTGATTTCCCTTGGATCCCTGCTGTTGCTGACTGTATAGCTTACTAGAAATGTCTAAAGCGGAGCGATTACTGTCATATTCTTTACTATCCTTGATAACTTCTAAGCCCCTCGCTTCAGCGCCTACGACGGGTACGATCGAGGAAGACAATCACTATAATGTGAAAGATGCAGGCCTCATGAACGAAGATGGCGCGTGGTGCTGGCGTGAGGGATGTAGTCGTAAGGGCTCATATCTCGTCGCCGCCACTGCTTTGATCACTGTACAGATTGCCTTAAGCTTACTAAAGCCGTGCAGAAAACATCCGAGGCCCTTCAAAATATTGGAGATCTCTACGATGACCATGTGAGTATCTAGTGACATTCTGACGCATTTTGCATTTATGTGGCACCGTTACTAGGCGCGGAGGAGACAGCTAGCCACACATGAGTCACTCAAGGCCGTTTCGCACCCATCGTCGATATATGAAGTATTTATTGCCCTTTTTATGTGGTTTTATTTTTGACGTCTTGCGTTCAGGGCGTGGTGAGCACACACAAATCTACATTGACCCGATATCGAGAATGCACGAAGGAGATTCGTGTATGTGTCATCTTCTCGGCTGTAGTTAGGTTCTGTATTGATATCATATTCAGGCCGACGAAGATATGGCTGCACGCTGCGAAACAGTGCTGAACACTACCATGGCAGAAATGGAAACGTTTCATGCACAAAAGAATGAAGACTTTTCTACACTCGCCAAGGACCACCTGGACGGGGAGATTGAGTTCTATGAGCGGGCAAGAGCCGTTCGCGCTATAGAATCGATTCAAATCTGACAGTGCATATTAGGTATTACACCGGCTTCGCACAGCTCGCAAATGCTTCGACGAGCCCCAGTATGAGGCACTTGCGATGTCTCCGCGGCAGCCCTCGATATACGAACGTGAACTGGAGAATCCTCACTTAGGTTCTCTGCCATTATTACAACCATGCCCCCACGTGTTTGATTCTGCACCAATGCGACCGGTCAGTGTCGCCATCCAGGAAGGGGTGGGTATGATACTCGGTCCTAGGGGAAGCGTATTTGGCAAGTTCTGGTGATACATTAACATTTATTTCCTTCCTATTCATGATGCGACACGAATCTCACGCGAAGTGTATGTTGTATTATATCAGTAGTAGAGTATTCCTCTTCTTCTAGTAATCGGACGCGGACGTCGAATGTGGAGTGTGTATGTCCTGGTACTAGGTCTTCCGGCAAGAACGAAGTAAAGTGGCTTCGGGAACTGGATACATGAACTCTCATTTCGTTGTCATTATGATCACTTGCCAGTGTTTTCGTGGTTCACCGGATTCTAGAGGGGAATCCGGTGTACCCTGAAACGGTGGAAGTTTACTTTACATATGAGAGTTCCTTACTTTAGATAGAGATTAAGTCCGTAAATTCTAGAGCTAGAGATGACCAACGGCCTTTTCGGTGGCGCAACCCATTTGTCACCTCGTTCAAATTCTGGGAAATCCTTCCCACCGTGGTTTTCTAGCCGTACGAGTTGGGACACGGCGAACAATTTGACATCAAGAACATCACATAAGTAGCGAACCTCTGTCGACGCCACGCCGCCACGATGACTGGGTCGTCTTGCTGCTTCCCATGTGTACCGAGAAGAACACGACATCCTCGTCTTGCCAGTATTTGTCGCCCTGAGAAAAAGACACTGTCAACAGAAGCGAGTTCAAGCTCTAACCGAAAACTGAGAAAATTGAGACTTCTGGAAGAACAGAAGCTAGCAAGCTGTTCATGCGACCAGAAATTCCAGTACCCTGCCAAAAGAAACGTACACCTTCGAATACTTGTGAACGATCATGACACCCGCTGCCTTTATAATTTCTTCATGCCGGAAGCACTCTTGACTCGGTCTGACTAACGACACATAAGCCAGAGTCAGTGGGCGCCGCATATCCGATCCCGTTATTTGACACTCGTTCAGAGGTCGCCGAAATCTTCGGAAATCTTTCCAACGACTTTAACATGAAATTCAGTCACCGCAACCTATAGAGCCGTATAATACTGTCATGAATACCTGCCAGTCAAAATCTATTGGAAAATCCGAGGGAAGCTGCATTTCAAGGACTCCGGCCAAAGTTTGCGTTAAGGTTATGTAACTGGTATTTAGCTTCGCGGCAGATTGTGATTTGAGCCGGATGATGGGTTCTAACTTCTATCATATTTAAGTGAGTCCCGCAAAATCGATTGAGCAGATCCAGATTATGGAGGAAGGAAAAATCTAAACGCCGGAGCACTTTTGATGGTGGCTGGAAAGCATCACTGAAATAAAATCACATAACGTAACGTTTCCCAAATTTGACAGTTCCTTGCTGGCTTACGAGGCAACTGTACGCTGGTTGTCTCTGGCCAGGGACGTGTTCAAGTTGCTCAAGGGTAGAGCGCTTTTCTAAGCCGATTTTGACAAAGTTGGTACATCTAAATACTACATTGCAGTTGTTAATAGTACATATGAATTCCCAATGATAGGAGTGAAGTTGATGTCGTATACAACGGTAATTTTACTCATCATCTGAATCATCGTTTGTCCAGCCAGCTTTAATCAAACCTGCCTCAAATGGTGAGCTCACAGAAGATGACATCGGAGGTATCGGGCCCGTCGTGTACTCCAAAACAAAACCAAGAAAAAGGGGATTAACTCTGTGCAGCGAATCAGAAGGCCATTTAGAACAAGAGAGTGACACTGACTGCTCTGAATGTGTAACGCAACCAAAATGACAGGCTCCTTCGACTTTATCGAGAGAAGCCTTTACCCCCGCATCTTGGAGGTTCTTCAGAAATTCCTCTGAATACTCCAAGGGGTATGCGATATCTGCCATACAATGGACCAACTTAACGGGGGCGATAATTTTTGACAGGTCGCCCGGAGAATGGGTCTTGCGTTCCGTGAGGAAATTGACAGTGAGTGTGTTGTAAACGTCCAGTCTCTTCCCCCCCCAATTGGTCATGGCCTGCGGTAAAGTACGCTTGACCAAACTTTCAAAAAAAACATGGGTATTAGGAGTGATTTATGGACATATGTGAACGGGCTGACGCTGTGACCATGGAAGACTGCTCACTGTTAAAACCGAGTTGAAGGGCGCCATATACCGCATCGTAGAGCGCCGCTTCATCGACTGTCGAACTTTTGAAACCTTCAATCCAACAATCGGCAATTTCTTGCCTACCCTGTGCCACATCTTCCGGCTATACCGATGATCATCATCGGGAGGTCGGAAGAAAATGTGAACCTTCACTGTACCTCTTCAAGGCCCAACACAGATACGAGGAACAAAGAAAGAACTTTCTGCGGATAGGATATAGCGACTTGAAGCGCGATTATGGTTCCCATCGAAAGTGCGAAAATGTGGCATGGCGGTAGCTGGAGTGCTTCCTGATGAGGCTAGCTCAATAAGATGTTGAAGATGAAAATGTTGACTTGCCATGAATTTCACGATATCTGCTGCTGCATCATCCTGATCGTAATCCTTTGGAGCGTTACCTCCGGTTTCTCCGTGGCCTCGCATATCCATCGTAACGAAGTTAAATCTCCGGAGAGCGCGATCTCCGAATTGCACTGCAATATAATTAAAATGCGTTGGGAAAGAACCTTTAGCGTACGCACTTTGAAAGATATCTACGCCAATGTAGACAGGGTGGAGAAATAAAACAGTAGGCAATGTTGGATCAATAGATTTAGCATTAGATGATGTCGGCGTGGAAATGGTGTAATTGTAAGTTAGGCCGCCAGAATTCGATTTCACTTTCACAAAGGGCATATTGAGGCGTTGGTGAATAGAATGAGGTTGTGAAAAGTTAGGTGGTCAAACAGATGGCAAAATTCAACGCCTTCGTCTTTTAACTGAAGGGGACCGGCGATCGGCAGCTCCTATACATGGATAGATACAGGGGTCAGTTGAGGTACCCGGACAGAACCCCTTCAAGAAGACATTGCCCAGTATACATAGACGGCATAGACGAGTTTAAAATGTAAAGGAAAAACAAAGTAGGCCTGCGTAACCAGGTTCACCGCCACTTTCCAATTGCATTGTCATCGAAGTGCGATGAAATTGAATCGCCACACTGCGTTATTGATGATTGAACGCTGGGTTTTATGTAAATTCGGTTAGAAATTTCTTACTTTTGCATATGGCTCTTCGAGCATGTGTTGCCCGTTGTCCTGGTGCATAGCAGAAGGTGAATACAACAATCGCAGAGTTCTACATCGGGATGTAAGATTGGGTGCCCAGCAGGGAGGAGGATCTTACCCTGATAGTCGTGTCTCGCGTGATAATATCACACGGTAAGATCTCCCAGGAGGTAAATATGACCCTAGAAAGAAGTTTTGGAATTTCGTGTCAAAACGCGTCATCTGGCATACCTAGTTGTGGAACCATGATGCCCCTTGCTCCTGTGTCAAAGTTTCCTGCAGTTCCATCTGTCTTCAATAACTTCGTAGCCAGCTGAGAAGTGGTGACGATCTGAACATAGATGACTAAGGCGTTTACCAGGTGGTTCAGCAGTACTCTACCGTTAAATTATTGAACGCGTAGGCCCTCGAGAAGGTCTGTTTGATGCGGTCGTGAAGAGAGATCTTCGTTTGTAGAGTTAACATTGGAGATGTTTGAAAGGGAAAGGAAATGGAGTTGATGACAAGCAAAGCCACCTGAAGAATAAATAGATCTCGCGTGCCTAACCATGAAGCTGAAATTGCCTACGTCCGGGTTTCGTCGTAGATAAGACAAAAGATTGTACATGAATGTCATGAATTCAGAAAGCGAGTGCATTGGCATGTAGGAAACTAGTTCCAAAAAATTCGTCGGAACATCCGATATACCTTCTTGTACCCATGAGAAAGCGAACAAGATATGAAAGAACAGGGAGGACACTCACTTTTGAGAGCTCTTCTTAGTGTTGCTGGGCTTGTCATGTTTTGGAGGTCTGTGTTCTGATTAGTCAAGCCCGTGTTTCCCAACGTAGTCCAACCAACCAACAAATAGGACGCGTTCCCTGGATTTGACAAATGATGCCACTATATTTACTGTAAGTATTTCTTTCGGTGTCCCAGGAGCACCAGATATCTCCAGAACAGAACCTCTTGAAAGGCCTCCAGACAAGAGTCGGTCCAGAGGGGCGCACAAGGTAGACACCCTGGCTTTCACTCCACTTCCGGACAACAACGATACTGACTGCGTCCATGGAAGAGTAGATCCAAGTAGGGTCAAAGTGGGCCTCTGTGAATTTATTAGGGCTTGCGATATTGAGAGTGGTATGTCGAACTCTAGCAGTATTGTTGAGAGCTGTGCAGAGAGAATGTTTACAGGCAAACCTTCTGATAAGTCCTCCGGGGAAATCCCTTGTACATCCTTTATGGTCTCATATCCTGCTCTCATCAAGGAAGATAGTGTTGAGGGAGAGAACGGCAGAGCAGAGAGATAGATTGGTATCATAGGTGTTGGAAGACGCGTTTGTGGCGTGAGAACTTGATTTCGGCTGACTTCGGATGCATTCTGGAGGGTGCGAAAACCGCACATTCCCGGCAAAAGCCGGGACATCTTGCTTTTGTACTCCCATTTTCTTGCTTGTTCGTCAAACTGAAGCTCAGTTCACATACTCTCTATCACTTTCTTGGTTTTACTATAGCGATCCCTCTCCTTCTTGGTTAATAATGACTCCGTATCCTCCGCCAATCAAACATGCTCAAGGTAACCGCCACGGCAAGACCACCTTTAGCGTCAGAGTAGAGAACATGGCCATGAATAGTACGCTTTTCTCCCTAGGCTCTATTTAATTCTTTACAATTGTATTCCAGTCAACCACCAAGAAGTGCTATCCTTGTTCAATACCCTGATAGGCGAGTCTCGACGATTGGAGAGAAGAGACTGGCTAAAGATGACGTTGTCCTAGGCGATGTTCGTGGTTCTGTCGATGTCAAAGATGCCGCCGGGCATCATCTAGACATTACATTTTTCAATCGTGACGCTTGCAAGTGAGTGCCATCTCATCTCCTTCCTTTACTGTCGTGCTAACGTCTGTACAGAAAAGCGCTGTGTATGTCAGGATATACGGTCTCAGGTACACCACTGTACGTATAAGACGCATACATCAACTCTCATAGACTCCAGAATACTGACTTGTTCTATAGTTCCGTGGTACCCATCGCAGATGACGGTTGTACGCCAAAACGCCTTGACGATCGTCGCAATTTATACGTCCTCGGCCTACCTTTTGATCTGACCAAGTCAAGTGTTTCTGTGATTCTGGAAGATTTGTCTAAATCTTCTCATAGGGCCGAACTAGCAACAATTTTCTCTAGTTATGGAACTGTTGCGCATTGCGTAATTCTTGCTACAGTGGACAATGCTTCTCGCCGACGTGGTTTTGTAGTCATGTCGGGTCACGACCAAGCCAGAAATGCAATGCTTTCCCTCACCCGTAGCCAGATAAGGTATGACTTCCCTCAACATTGAAGACCATCGTGTATATAAATATATTATCTACAGAGGACATACCATCGATATCTCGTGGGCAATTGTACAGCGCTCTCAGGGTATTGACTCTGTTTAATCCTATCACGCAACACTAACACCTAGGCCGCCATAGGCTTTCTAGACGGTGGAGACAGGGCCATTCTGTTCGAATCACATTGTCACAATTCTCTTATGCCTTTGGAAGATATTCAGGAAGATAGCCAGCCTTCGCCTCTTGATATCACGCCCAATTCCTCTTTTGGATCAAATTTTTCAAACAGTGCTGCGTTCACGGCAACAACGTTACCAACGAATACTCTCCTAGTCAGCGAACTTCCTGCTTTCTTGTTTTCTCAGCCTCGCGACCTGCATCCGCTGCTGGACCCCTTCGGACAGATCAATAAACTTGACATCATCGAGCCACAGTCTGTCTCAGGCGCCATAACTGTCAGGGTGGAATATTCATCAAGTACAAGCGCTCAAGAGGCCAAAGAAGCTCTTCAAGGCCAGTGCTATGCGAATCATCGCATAGGTGTTCAATATTTGCAAGTGGCGACCAGTGTCCTTCCTCGACGATCGCCCGCAGGACAGTATGACGTCGAATCCTATTCCTCTGCACCAACTAATGAACCCCCGACACATTTCGCCCCTGCATCTGGACCATTCCGCTGTCCTTCGAACTCATTTTACAAACCAGAAAGACCATACCGCCGCGGTCGTGTAACCTACAGCAGCATGGATTCGGTTCCCCAAATATCCTACCCTTACCATCAAGCTTTTAGATATGCGTCACATCCTGTTCATTCCCATTATTGCAACGCCAGGTCCAATTCTAGAACCAGTTCTGTTCCCTCCGAGTAAGATTGGCCTTCCTCTTGTCTCTTGTCGTCGTTGATCTCACTTCTAGGTGGGGAAATGACATGGCAGGAGCTCCTACCCGTTGCCGATCCCCCCAGCCTCATCACTTTGAAACAAATACTTCCTCGCAATATGGATCCTTGTACGATTGATCATCGAGATTTTCATGTGCTTTCGAACGTCACGATAATGGGCTGCTCTTTGTGATTACTCTGCTGCATTCTGCTCTGAGCTCTTGATAACGGCGTTCCTCTTCTACTTCTCTGTGTCTGTTAATTATGTATTTCTGTCGTTTTACATGTGTGAGAGGGTTAGTTCCTTCATCGACATTGTCTTATTGAAACGTTCCAGTGGGTTTCATGATAGAGGAAGGATGGGACTACAACAAACTCATCCTGGATGTACAATTAATAGGAAGTGTTCACGAGTTTTAGGTACTCTTCAAAGTAGTAGTCGATGTACCGGCCAGTGAGCATGTACATGTACATTATAGACGTGGATCTTAAGCTGTCCCTGTCCAACGTTAGGCATAGGTACTCCGATATTCAGTTATTTTCCTCAACTTTCCTTCGAGAGATGTGTCCCTCTCTGGCAGGGATTATAACATCAATGGAGGTCTAAGTAGAGGTATCATGAACACCGTTGCGAGCTATAGGGATCATGTAAAAGGTGCTGTTAATGAAAGAGTGTCTTTCTTCAGCGTCACACTTCCGATATGACAACCCGCGTCTCTATCGTTGGTTAAGACGGGCCGGTGGGAATCCGATATATTCAATAGCAAGCGGTCTTGCCTGCCTTTTGCTCGGTGTTGAACATATACAAAGTTAGTCTTTATCATACGTTAAATGATTAAATCATAGGACCGGTAAATACCGCACGTTTGCACAGGATCCGAAAGTCCTAGCTCTTAAAACGAGTTATGTCGTACATTAACGTCCCAAGGATTGATCTACATCAGTGATAGTTGTCTCACTTTCTACCGCCTGAGATTCTTCAAACTCCTCGATGAGCTCTTGGGTCTCACGCACGACTTCTTGAAGTGCTTGTATCTTCGTCCATGTCGACGGAGATACATCCTGACCACTCTCCCCTTCTCCAGGAAGAGGAAATAACATTGACTGATAACCCATATAACTTTGCACGATTCGAATTCTACGATATGTCGCCTTGATGAGGGACAGTGATCTGACTTGGGTCGTTTTCGCTTGGGACTGGCCCGATTCTCGTGAGCTGACAGGCAGAGAATGACCCTGGTGGGTAAGTCCAAGATGGACGATACGATGCGTATCTAGGAATGTCGGTGTAGACATGGGACTTGGCGTGGATTGCCGATTGGAGTAAAGAGAGAAAAGGCCACCGTCTTGAATACTTAGGGAATTAGAAGGATGGATCCGTGGCGAAATACCCGGAGATTGAAGACCTGAGCGCCGCCGAGGCTTTGCAAAAACTGAAGAAACTGGCCGAGCAACTTTCGATAAGGAGAAGGTACTTTGAGACTTTAAGTCCTGATCCAACCCTAAAACTTTCTCTTGCATGAAAAGTCGCATTTGCAGGACCAGGGGTGTTCGATGGATGCAAAGCAATTCGAAGACAGACCACAAGCAATAGTCAACCATGCGGGGACTATGGAAAATCTGTTGAAGCAGAGAATTTCGATGTAACGATGGAGGAAAGCTTGATGAATGTGAGAAGGTGGCATTGAACAAGCCACTAGATCTCGGGGACGGTGTAGGGGACGGGGACGGAGAGTAATCTCGAGACATTGAAGCAAATTCCGCACTGCCTTCTGACAACATTGACCGTAAGAATGTCGCAATGCGCACCCACACGTCAGGGAGAGACGATGTGAGATCTCTGGGAGCACGAATTATAATGATCTTCAGGACTTGCAACGCAGTAACGAAGGACCACAGTTGCTCCTTCTTTCTTCCCAATGTAGGTGTGCGTTCTTGGGATTTGGAGCGCTCCCGGGACAGTACTGTGTCTGCAAGACGTCTTGTTTTCTGACAAGCCAACATGGTATATGAAAGGAGCCGTACCCAAGCACGAGCGTGGGCTTCTCGATGCCAAGGTTCTAGGCGTCCTCGGTCCATATCGATATCTGTCGCCGTCTTCATGGAGAGTGCAAAGGGTAGAAGAACTCCTGCCAAGAAGTCATAGGTAGGCTTGTGCTTTTCTACCTCAGCCATGATATCCGCACCCCATAAGAACACACTTTGGCTTGCCAAATTGACCAATGATATGCGACAAGGAAGCGTGAGCAGCAGTTTCTCCGTCGCGGCTAATGCGCATGCCTTGAGACCTGCCGAGCATATCTGGGTAACAACCAATTGAGAGAAACCTGGGTCCTTGGCATATTGCGGGTTAGTGCAAAGACGATGGGTGGCTTCAAATAATCCGGAGAAGTTTATGGTGAGCGAATACGAGCTGACGACGGGGGCCAAATCTTTCAGGAACGCAACAAGTCCCTTGAGATCTCGAGGGGGATCTTGCTCAAAAGCTGATTTCATATAATCTGCGAGGAACGACGAAATGGCATTGTCAAGTTCACTTGTGGACTCACGAAGGAGCAGTTTGACAAGTTCCAAATTTCTGTGAGATGCTTGCATAGAGAGATGGCCACCAGCTCGCGTGAACGCGACGATAAGGTAGAGATACTGAAGACGCATCGACACGAAATCACTAGGAGTTTTGGATTTTTCGTGGAGCTGCTGATCTAGAATCTCATCGATCGCTACCTCTTGAGGATCCCCTTCCACCAGACGGCTCGAACTTTCAGCTTTATTTTTAGATGATGCCCTGAGAAGCACCATGCCCAGCGCTTCAACCCCTTGCTGTAAGACGTTTCTCGCTGAAGAGGAGGCATGATACAGATGCGGAGTAAGGAATCGCAAGAATCGCAAGAATTGCTCAGAACGTATAATGGTTAAATCATGCGCTATGACCGTAAGGAAAAGCCGAACGAAATTGTCCACCGTCAACCTTTTGGCCTCGTATTCTTCGGGTATATCGATAGGGATGGTTTTTCCCTGACCTCCGCTTGGTCGCAATGATGCCAGAAATGTCTGGGGCTTCTCTTCGGCAGTAAGAACAAGAAGAGCTTCTCGCTCCTGAAGTTTGTTAGAATTGTGGATCCCAGCAGCATCTTGAGTAGCCGGAGAGATCATTTTTCTCAAGGACGAGAAGAGGGCATATACACTCTCAGCGACCCATTCCGCTTCGATGTCCGTGGTGGCCATAATGTGAGCCATTGCGTCCATACTTTGGTACACAAAGGCCTCTCTGTGGTGTGCGAAGAACCTATTAACGGCATATTCGATTGCCATTCTGATCCCTAAATTGTCGGCTTCGGTGTAGACTTTAATAATCACGGGCATGAAAAGAGTATATCCACCCCGCGATATGAAAAGACGATGAAACCGAGTACTGGCCACCATGAACGCTATCGATCACGCTCAGAACCGAATCGTGAGGCTAAAAACGAGGGAACTGACCAATTAATGCTTGGCTGACAATACCGATGTCACTGCCATGAACTAGCAGAATCCGATTCAACCCTTCCACCAGAACCGCCAATTCGCTCCTGTCATTCAGATGCCGGGACATAGAACGGAACACTTGTGCAACGAGTGGCAAATAACTTCGTGAAAGAAGCACTGACATGGCCCTTAACTTAGAGCCGCGTGACTGCGTCCCGTTGCTCCCGGTCCCTTTCCTTGGAATGAAATCTTTCAGTTCAAGCGCTCGCGCATCGTATGGATCATCCATGGAAGGGAGGACCAGTCTGGACATGCTCTTTCTGACAAGTTGGACATCCTGAGGATTTTTCTTGAGCAAGTCAAGAAAGAGAATGTTTTGAGAGATGCGAATCATAGTCACGGCAATGAGGCGAGGAGAAACCTCATTTAAACTGTTCTCGGACCCTCCCGAAGAATCAGGGAACATGAATGGGTTTGAGTTAGGAGGAAACCACAAGGCACCGGAAGGGACAAAGTAGGTATCGATTTTAGCTCTTCGAAAGTCTCGCAACGACAAATCACTGACTTGCGGAACCAGCTTAGCGATTATAGGGATGATGTACGCATATTCAAGCAAAGCTTCCTTCGTTATAGCATTCTTTGCATTATGTTTCAGAAATCCGGCCAAATAATTGAAGATATGATGAGCCATGGAGGGGGGGAGATTTCGTCGCACATGAAGCAGAGCACGAAGTGAGTCAACCGCGGCTGATATATCCTTTGAACCTTCCGCAAGGAGATCCAAAACCGGCCTCGCCAACAATGCAGCATCGTTACGCATCAAGTCAAGTACAGTGCTGCGGGTGCTGCACGCAATAGTGAAGTCCTCGTCAAACGCCATAGAGACGAGAAGTGGAAAGATACGGGTCAACGCTGGCACAAAGACTGCTCTTCGTTTTACGCCATACATAGGACCGCCAGAGCTCGAGTTGCGTCGAAGAAGAGCGACTTCGTCAGATGTGTCTCCAAGGGTGGGGGACCCTTGCTGAGGAGAAGAAATGGGGCTGGCGATAGGCGACGATGGGAAACTCTCCGCATTCGAGAAATCTAGGCGATCCAGTTGTTGAATTGGGAGCAATGACATAGGTGTACGAATCCACTCGATCTGCTGATTGATGGGAGTGTCGTCTTCTACCCATCCTATCTCGGCCAAACGCTTCCTCATCTCCAACGGAAGGTTATCTTTGGTCTCAAGACTGTCGTCTTCTCTGACATATTGGCTCGACCCCATGTCTGTTGCAATGAAAGGAAGCGGTCCCCGAGCCAGTCTGAAAGGGCGATGCTGACGATCAGATACAACATGCTGTGATGCTATCTGGAAGCGCCATGTCGACAATGTGCTCACGCGTTGGACAGCTCTGAGCTTCGTACCATAGTCCGCACTGATGATACGATCAAGATGTGGTGGATAATGTCAATAGAGGTTCCGATATTACCTAGCCAAATCTGTCTCTACCAGGGCTTGAAGATCGACAGAGGTTTTCTCGGCACATTGCATGATTAAGTAACATGCCTGGAGCTATGATAAGAGAGAGAACTAAGGCAACCAGTATATTCTTACCGATGCTAGGACGGAAGTTTCAGTTTCGTCTAAGTAGTGCTGCCATACTATGGGCCCTATTCGTCGCATATTCTCTGGAGTCAGCAGGAGAGACATGGTTACCAAAAGCTTCATTGCCCGAGAGATATAACCTTTCGATAAGGACTTAATTAGCTTGGACCGCTGACTTAGAACAGAGAATATTTCCGATCCATTGTTGGCATTGGGAATGGCGGGGTCAAGCACAAAGGATAAGAGCCTAGTGCTCCGACGCTAAATTTTCATAAGCAGATGCTTTTCCAGAGGACTATTCAAACTACCTTATGGGAGTGAGCATCTTGCGCCATAACGAAAAGAGACTGAATGATGGTGACTGCATCGTTGACTTCGTCATTGAAAGCATCCTGCTCAGGATCATTGTGATAATCGATATACCATGAGACGATCTGGGGCAACCAAGGAGCTCTTGAGGCATATTTAGTATGGCTGGAATGACATATCTACTCGACATACCCTTTCATGGAACGTGTTAACAGTCTGATTTCTCTGAATAGAACGCAAAACAACAATCGCTGGGACGGCGGTACCATGAATGTACGCTCCTATGCATGGCTCAGCTATCAAACCCAAGGTACAATAAGAAGCATCAACCTTAGTCTGGAGCATAAGAGTCAAACGAGCCTCTAACTCAATAGCGAACTTGATCATATCAACAAGGGCAGCTTCCGGAATCTATATGTGCAGGTCATGAGATGGCATGATCGTCGCCAAAAGGATCGACTGACCGAGGTATTCTCCTTCTCCCGCCTTATACCTTGTACTTTTCCTATCAACTCAACCAGCAATACAGACTGTCCGAGCCGGGCATTCCCCCATGCACCCTCCTTTGCCTTTCCCTTACCATTAGCATCACCGCCACCCCCGATGTCACTCATGACCGCGACAGATATCATTTCTGCATCACGGACCCAAAAATCGGGAAGAAACCTTGACATTATTGTGATCGTACAGAGATGGTTGACAACAGCAATCTCTTTGACAGATGCTGCACAAAGAAAAAGGGGTTTATAGAAGATCTGAGGATAGGCCTGTGACAAGGTGTTGAACAGGGCGGTAAGGGGAAGACAAGGATGCGGCGGAGGATTGTCAACTAAGCGCTGTAGAGCTAGGTCTAAGATAGTGATGAAATTTAGCAACCTCCCAGACTCACGTCATTTAATAGTGGTAGCATGAACGCTATCACTGGTTTCCGAACATCTTGTGGCAGTACTTCAGCCAACGAAGTCAAAATGACGATGATGAACTGCCATAGCCCTTCTGTAATCTGGAAGATGCAAGTCAGGACACATCACGCATACAGTTCTGGTCCATCTTACAATATGTTTCAACCCTTGGTTGAAGTTATCTTTCCAACTACCCGCATTTCGATACCAACGACATATGATAGAGATGCACCATCGAACAACGTCGTTCATATCTTCTGCCATTAACATAATCAAAATACATTTTATAACATTGCACTTTGCCTCGAGATTCTTGGCTGAAAGAAGTTCCAGCTCTGGAATAGCTCTCGTTTGTAGGAACTTGATAACATGGTGGGCGTCATTCACTCGTCTATTGCTCTCTGGGGATGTAGATTCCAGTAGCGAACAAAATACACGCGTAAACACGTTCAATTTGCGTGAATGTATGGCGTCCAAGACAGATGAAAGTGCCAAGTCTTGGGGCGGTATCGGCCAGTGTTCCTAGAGGAGATACGCAATATTAGACGCCTCCAATGATGGTTACAGTGGTCACCTACCTCTAAGAAGTTCACCAATAGCCACCGTCTGTCAGCGTCGGTTGAATTTTCCATGCACTTTCCGAGAGCTTCAACGACGACCGCATCGCGAATAGTTTGTACGGTGTCGCCGTTGACAAGGGAAGCATTAAATTCGCTTTCGATCGACGCTTTGTGGATTTCACCGCACGACCCAGTACGGACTTGGTATATGATTTGAGTTAAAAGCTTACCTTCTTCCGTATGCAGCTGCACCCAAGGAAGAAGAGAAAACAAGCCTTGACAAAGTCCTTGTAACGTAGTAGGTGAGGTTGCAGGGGAAAGACTTTCTGGGGGGACGGTTAGGTGCCACAGTGATGTAACGAGTCGCATGCGAATGGGAGCAGGGGGGATAAGGGCCGCCTTGATACACCACATGCTTCTTTCGATACCTTCAATCTTACTGTCTGGTCAGTGGCATAACAGAATTTTAGAGGGAAAAATGCATGCCTCGTCCAAAGGATGCCAAGTTTTCCGAATAATCTCGAATGCTTCGATGGCAAACCACCGTTCCTCATCAAGACGATTATCTTTCTCAAGCGTGAGAAAGGGGATTAGGAGCGTTGATAGGACGAATTTCTGAAGCGGAAGTTGTGGCGCCGGCTCCCTACCGTCCGGCGAAGGCGTTGAGTGAAGCAATAGTACGTGATAAAGCTGCTTCAGGGATGACGTAGTCTGAGGGGAGGAGGATAAAGACTGCATGGACTGGCGACGCATGTCATGCCTCTTGTTAGACTGGCTCATAGAAATGGAAGGTGCGTGCATATTGAGTGAGGTACTAGACATGAAGGGGAGGTAAGGCGTTCCATGTTGCTCGATTTTCACTGCGGAGGACGGCTCATCATGCCTAGCCAACCAGCACACCTTCTGCAGCTCGTAGGAAAATTTGCGATTTTCATCCACGACAACTTCTCGAGCATGTTCAGCCGCCTGCTTGAATCCTAATCTCTGAACAAATCGGGATGCTTTGGGGGTAGGCGCACGTGAAGTATTCTGTGTGGAGGAGGTCGAGGAAGACGTCACATGCGTGGATGGAGCTCTCGAAGCACCGGAGAAGACTGCAGATGATGGCAAAACGTGCTGACGTATGTGGTCCCACCGAGCTGCTCCTGGAGATGGAAGAGGGCCATTATCAGAGGCAGAGGATGCTTTTGCCAGTAGTGATGGACCCGTTCGAATTTCAAGTTTGGGCTTTGCTGGTTTGGGACTTTCAGAGCGAGGCAACGGCACATCAAATGGATTCTCTGGGGAATTGAGAGGGGAGTCAACGATACCCTGCCTCATCCACCCTTCAAGCTCCTCCTGCGGTACTTCATCCAACTGAGATAGTGGAGAGAACTTGGAGTGCCCCCGGGCATTATGCTTTCGAGTATCATCATCAGAGAGAGAGACATCAGACGAAGACTGACGAGAGGACGATGTTTTGGTTGAGTCGGTAGAAAGTAATCTTCGGGGCCTACGTACGCGTCGTCCCTCTTCGGAGTCTTTCGATGACATGGTAAGGTGCTAGCACTGTAGCACTCGTATGTAGCTACTTCCACAGCCGTACGACATCAGGAGTTTGTAATTATTTAAATAGTTTTCAAAGTACATTATTTAACCCTTAGGTCGGGACGTAATTTCCAAAATTATAGGCTTAGTCACACACATTTTTCAAGTTCAGGACGAACTCATCCTCCATCCTCAAGCTTTTCCCGTCAAGGCCTCAAGACTATCGTAAAAATGGTGAGAATCAACTTTTTGGCCTTCCAAGCTCTGGCGTCGGTGCAAACATGGCCCTCTTCGGTGGAGGAATGAGGTGGATGGCAAGTTTCTCACCTGGATGACGTTCATAGTCGTACTCAAGTTGACATCTGCAGTCTACGCGTGCAATCTCTAATCGCTGGGCTGATGCCATGATGTGATATGCTGGGCCATGTACTGTAAAGTGCACGGCGCTAGAGCTCCGAGGCACAAGAAAGTCAGACGTTTTGCTGACTGCTTCGTCTCAATGACCAGCCCAAAGCTGCCAAGTCAGGATCTGGTAAGAGGCCCGCCGCCGCTCCCTTTGGCGCCAGCAAGGCGACTAAGGCAAAGAAGAACCCTCTTTTCGAGGCTAAGCCCAAAAACTTCGGTATTGGTACGTCATGTTCTCAAGCTCGCGTTAGTAGTGGTGTTTTGATTGTTCCTGTAGGACAAGACATCCAGCATCCGACAGATCTTACGCGTTTCGTCAAGTGGCCTGAATATGTTCGCTTGCAGCGCCAAAAAGTCATCCTCAACCAGCGCCTCAAGGTTCCTCCTGCCATCGCCCAATTTTCCCACACCTTGGACAAGAATACGGCGACGCAATTGTTCAAACTCTTGAACAAATACCGCCCAGAGTCAACCGTTGAGAAAAAAGCTCGTCTGCAGGCTACCGCTGCTGCAGCTGCTGAGGGAAAGAAGGAGGTATGCATTGTTCGTTCTGATCGTGCTCATTTTCTCATACCGCCTCATCCTTGTAGGAGACCAAGAAGCCTCTTTTCGTCAAGTATGGCCTTAACCATATTGTCGCCCTGATTGAGGCTAAGAAAGCGTCTCTCGTTGTCATCGCCCATGATGTCGACCCTATTGAGCTTGTGGTCTTCCTCCCTGCCCTCTGCCGCAAGATGGGTGTCCCCTACGTCATCGTCAAGGGCAAAGCTCGCCTGGGTACTGTTGTGCACAAGAAAACTTCTGCAGTCGTCGCCCTGCAAGAAGTCAAGAGTGAGGACCAGCGAGAGCTCGCTACCCTCATCAGCGCTGCCAAGGCCAACTTGTGAGTTGGGCTGTCTTTTCTGAGCTGTATGTCACTGAATAATAATGCTGTTTAGCTCTGACAAGTATGAAGACCAGCGCCGGCAATGGGGCGGTGGACTCCGTGGCAACAAGTCGACCCAGATGTTGCGTAAGCGGGCGAAGGCAGCTGGACAGAATGTTACTGCTGCTTCTCTTAACAAGCTCTAAGTATATAAAATTGTCCGTTTCCTATATGTACCATGCCATGTTCGCAGTGATGCTTATGATATGTGTGCTTTAAACATACTACAAATAATGAGGTGGTCCTTACGGGTGCAGGTATCGGTCATCATACTGCTGGATGTAATTCTATGCAAGACTGCAGTTGGAGCTATGTATACGTTTAATTTATAATGTGGATCAGTATTAGAGATTTATGAAACACTGAAAGGCCCACTGCTGCTAAATAAGCAAGCACGGTAATGGTACCTAGGAGCACCGAGTCACAGGAATAATAGATACCTGGAGATTTATCAGTCTTCTAATCCTTCAAGCCGTCGATATACACTGTTATGTGCACGAGTAAGGAGTATTTTGTAGACAATACAGGTGCTGGAGAGTTTGTAGACCAAACAGTGGACATCTTGCACAATTTCTGGAAAGCAAGTATTGGCTTCTCAGACGTATCTTCCAGAGATCTATTTCCTCACTACTATCTGTAGCGAAGGGGACAGATGGGATATCGATTCCTGGAGGACCGACACTGACGACTAGATTCTGTATTTCGTCCATGAATGGATACGGTGGCGAGCGTCTTCCCTTTCTCATTGACGCCGCCAGCTTGAGCAAGGGCAACGAAATGCTATGAGTTCGTTAGGGGCACAACTAGTCAGGAGGGCGAGATAACATACGTCCTGGATGACGGTGGATGCCGCGACGGGCTGGACACTAACCTTGACGTTCTCCTCGATAAGAGCACGAAGACCAGCTACAAAGAGAATGTTAAGTAAGGGATGTTGAGGAGAATGAGGACTGGCACTTGCGTTCTTTGGCTCGGGTTCTTCGACCACTTCAAAAACAGCGTTCTTCTCTCGAAGTGAGAGATTTCTACTCTATTACAACTCAGAATCCGCTAACCATGATGAGTAAGAATATGTCACACCTCGTCGAATTATGATACGCAATCCAATTTTTCACAGCAGTAATCGCTGCATCGAGCGGCTCTTCTGGCGGTGTAGCGATCGCTGCCGTGACGCCACCTCACCCGTAGTGACCCATCACAATGATATGCTGAACATGAAGCTCGGAAATGGCATAAGCTACGATTGATTGCCTGCGAAGTTATTAGACTCGAATCAAGCATACCATCACCTCGTAGACAACGTACGCATTAAAATCCTCCGCAATAAACTGCTTCACGATGTTGCGCTTCATAAAAAGCGTGCCTGGTCTGGCGTCGAAGACGGTACCTTCGTTTACTCGGCTATCTGAGCATCCAATGAACACGAACTCCGGCTCCATTTTCGCTTGATCAGATCCAAGCCACTCTTAATTACCTTGTCCATTCTCCGTAAGATTGACTAGAAGCGTTGGGTTCTCGCTCGGCATCTTTGACTCGAACTGCTGGTTACCCTGAAACAAAACAGCAAGCTCCGGCCTGTCGATGTGGATGACCGAGATGCGCGTTCAGAACCAAGACTGGTGCTGTAATAAGCCAAAGGAGAAACCCGACACCCTGCATGAGGAAGGAAAGACAAAAATGAACGAAGGCCACACTAGCTAGGAGAATAAATAACGATGACTGATCAGTTATATGAATGAATGGCGACAACAAGGAAAAGAAAGGGGGCCAGCCAAAAGATTAAAATGTGCTAGAGGTGAAGGACTCCGAGAGGGAAACATATACAGCGTGCTTATATTCACGGCATGAAGTTAAGGATCTCGTATGGGTCCTGGAGCTCTGCTGATACGCATGGTATCAGCACGCTGCCAAGTAGCGAGACGTCCTTGGCGCGTAAATATCAGCTTCCAGGTTCAGAACGTACACGGATCCGTAGCTATGGCATAGCCCGCCACGCTAAAACGTCATGACCGACGTCAACTTGGAATGGATGGTCAAACTGTGGTCAACTTCGCTCGGGAGCACGCGTCGGAGGGACCAAGGCGTTGAACTGTTAGTTCGTATGTTGCATACCAGACGATCCCAGGAAGCTTTCCGGTGGTTGTAAACGGCATCTGACATTTGATTCACGGCCAAGACTGAGAACGTCCACATGAAGCGCAGGACAACATGGAGAGAGGCTGCCTTACATAGTTAATACAATGATCGCGGGAAATAATCAACATCAAATTTAATGGTTGTCTTACGTTCTGTTGTGATAAGCTACGGACACGTCGGTGCCAGACGATAGGAGATGGACCCAGAGCGAACAGCTGACTGGATACAGCAAATTGGCGCCGTTATTGCAAGGCGTGTTTCACTTCGATTCGAAAAAACCGTTTTATTGCCTTGTGACACACAAGTAAGAAGCATGCTATCATGATAACAGGGACACACATATTGGTCACCCATATTACAAAGAATGAAGCTGATTGTTGTAGTCATCTCCTTCCCCGGACGGTGGAACGTCCGTGTAACGACAGCGTCGCTGTCGTGAAAGTCTTCCAACATCCGTTACTGCAGATCTGATGTCGCGAGACAGTGACGGCGTGTATATAGCTCCCATAGGTTTTCGGATGGATGAAATTGCAAGCATAGCTTCGTCTTTCACAGCCAAGGTGGTGCGTTTCCCCTCCAGAACGAGGATAGATATCAGGATGTCATCAAAGTGTTCTTGACTTTCCGGATATATTTTAAGTTGCGTGAGCTGTGCTGGCTCCCCTGACCGTTGAAGTCCTTTTGGCACACTGAATTCAGCTAAGATTTCATATGATCTGCAGCGCTCACTATGGTAGCACTTTCAATTGGTAAGCTTGAGAAATCTTGACATGACTTTCTTATGCATACCTTCTTTGTAGTCGAGCCATCATCCCAAAACAAATTATTGACTTGTCCCTTCCACAATATACTCTGAAGATGGAGAGGGAAATGAGTCAACAGAAAATCAGGAAGGAAGATAGGTTTGCTCCTACGTGCTGCCTGGCGTCATCCAAGGTGTTACTTAGCAGTGCTTCCTGACCACATATATAAACAGTTGGAGGCTTTAATTTACTAGTCAAACTCATTCTGATGCACACGACCACAATCAATGTTCGTAATACAGTTTGCGACGTCAAATAGACTCACTCAAATTCTCCTACGAGTTCACCGTACTCTGACGCTCCCTTTCGGATGGCCGTTATGTACGAACTCGGCGTAAGGGTTGGTGCCGATAGAGATGTGATATCGTGGGTGAGTATCTGAAGCTGAAAGCGGCGGAAGAAGAAGCATAGAATTCGGCGAGACCGCGGAGAAGAAGTACACCGTAAGCTCGACTGTTTGGCTTGCTATGCCATAACTGCAAACTTTGAGCTATTGCCTGGGAGAGAAATGGACTGCAAGATGTACCTTGGTGGATCTCCAAAGTAACACGCTCTGGGACCGTAGGCAGAATGGGAGGATTTGAAAGAGAAGTTGAAAGAGAAGTTGATATAGGAAATGGTGGGGTGTCGGATATTGGACTATTGCCCCGGGAAGTGTAACTGCCATCCCAGTCAACCTCGACCACAATGAGAAGACGCTGCAACAGACCCTGGTGATGGAATCCGTGATACTCATGCGATAGTTCAAGCTTCAAAATAATTTAATTTGGTATCATCGAGGAAGTTAAATAAATAACGGAAATTGCCGATGGCAGTTTGCCTTGTACGCACACCACTGTGTACATGAGTTTTACACCTTTGGATTTGCCTCAGGGGATTATACAGCTCATTACCGATGAGCTTCCCTCACCTGCAGACTTCATTCTTCACCAAAAGCTAATTTCGCATGTAAAAGAAAGCAAGGAAGGAAAACGGATTATTCTGTCCGTGTCCGAAGGGTGGGCGAAATGGCAGGCTATAGCATCAAAGCACGTATGTATCTAACGTTCGGATGCCCATTCTCAGATTAAAATATTTATAGAACGTTAATTTGGCCCAGGAGGAGAACTCAGGCAGTCTTACATTCGTCGACATTTCTTCCTTTGAGCCAGAAGAATCCGGATTGAGGCAGATATTCAACGTAGTTGTCGAAGCCCTGAAGGAATGCACTCCTGACTCACTTGTCATTCTTGACGATGTCTCAACGCTGGAATGGATTGGAGTATCAACCCTTGACATTCTTCGATTTTGCCGTGCCTTGAGGGCTCAATGCATCAAGGTATAATTTTGAGTTTCCGGACGAGGTGAATGATATTGAACCCTTCTTTTGTAAAGCATCAAGCAACATTACTTATCCGACATCATTTGGTGGTCTATGGCATGCCAGATCAATTGTTCCGTGACTTGATGCAGCTCGCAACTTACCACGTTGATGTGAGGCCATTAGCAAGTGGTCGAAGTGGTGCTGTCAGTGGAGAGGTACGTAAACATGATCCCGCGAATGACTTAGTCGTCTCACGATCTATAGGTTGCGCTACATTTGGGTCCAAACGCGCTTCCACCTGCCTCAGTCAAACCCATTCCCAGAAGCCGTGCAGTTCAATATCGCTTGACGGATTCTGGATCCATATTTTTTGAAAGAGGCAATAGTCACGGTGTCCTTTGACTCCGAGTAGCCGGACGGCCAAATATACATGCGCTGGTTTATTGAATATTGCCCCTGAAGTAGTGTAAAGCTGACCTCAAGGACTTCTTTGAAGTCCCCCTGTGAGACGTAAGCTGCAAGCTCCGGAATTCGATCCTTCAGTAGGAGTTAAATGCGATAGATGGACAGGTCAGACCACCAAAAAGAGCTCTCCTAACAAGAGGTAACGGCAGGGGTGGTGTTCCATCACGCAATGGCACCCGCGGTTGCTAATGGACTTGAGCCATCAGCTAGTTTCGGACCTTGCTGAGTGTCTTTCACGTACTCCTCCGGCTTCAGTCCTATCGATCTCATCAATTGACATCATAGGAAAGCCGGTGCTCCACTGATGATGCAGAGGGCACGCGCAATAGAAATATCAAGGATTAATTGTAGAGGCTCACATCTCAGCGAAATGACACAGCAGAGCCGACAGCAGGGCTTTCTTCACCTTCAAAAGAAATTTGAAATTTCTCGTTCCGCGGTTACAATGGACTTTGAAGCATGGGCAGGTACGCTCATAGCCCCGTGTCTGTTAGAACAGTATCAACGGGATACTCCAACATGGTGGAAGCTGAGTTCACTGGGGCAGAAACTAGTCGCCAAAGAGGTCAGTTTTCGTCCCCGTTCATCGTGTTGCTTCGGATAATGGTTGATGAATCGTTCGAAGCTTCAAAGTCACATCGTGTGGCGTAGTTCATTGTTGGTACATTACACACTACGTGCACGCTCATAGACGGCATTTTGGCCCACGGGGTGTGCGCGACTGGCATGGACTAATACGACCGCAATTCTCACTCAAATTGTAGAACGCATCTAAATACCACGAAGACCGGACTATAACGACCGTAAGTACTTCGATCCTTATCTGCAAGCTCCGCCGCTCTAAAGCTCTGGGTTCTTTCAAGGGCGTTGCGATGAGTTATATGTTTACGCGGTCTATACACGTTCCCAATTGACAAAGAGACTATATCTTGATAGATCCATCGATAATAACGAGTGGAAGCGCGCGTGGTGGATGGAATTAAAAGACTGTTAGACATCAAGATATGGTCTCGGAGGTTGTGGAAGAAGAAGCGGTATGTAACAGCAGTAGACCCCAATCCTGATCTTGCACGTATCTAATTTGGCTATGAGGACTGGTTCACGGGTAAAAATTCCTCCGATAAAGCAGCTATTATCATAACGATCTCATTTTCAACGGATTGAAGCAATTCCTCCAAGGGTATCCCGACAGCCTGACACGAGCGCTCGAAGACGCGCGAAGCTCAGAGAACCAATATAGCAGGTCTTAAAGATAAATTGTCGTAAGCTCTCCATGTCATCCAGCGTATCATCACCACGAGCGCTGTTACAAGCGCAACCGTTAAGCCCAAAATAAAAAAGACAATCCCACCGAATAAGCTTCGAACCAATGACGAATGAACATGAAAGGCATTCCAGCAGCCCAGATCCTGAACAATTTCCGTCTACCATCAGTTTCACAAGGAAGCTCTTGAGATTCAGCCGTGTGCCTGAAACAGCAGACTTGTATGAAGCGAGCGCCAATGATGTGGTATGTGACAGACATCCGTTCCCATGCGTGTACGTGGACACGAAGAGGAAGTGGACAATTCTGGCCGATGTTGATGTAGTGCTGGATAATTTTGTCCACATTCATTTTGAGTTCGTCTGTGTAGCAGAAGCGTTGAGGGCATGTCTATAACGTGTATATGAAGGTTGCGAAGGTTGTACAAGCAAGTCGCTATGGTCTAGCCACACAACCTAATGAATTGCTAAATTTAGCTCATACTAATGGCTTGGAAAAATACGGAACTTACGGCCGTTGGAACCATTACTTCACTGGCCGCTAGAATTATGGACAGCAAGGTGATTTCTAAATGCTGAAGATTGTGAAGCTGAGAAACAGCCGTAAAGTCGTAATCCGAAGGAGAGCCGCCCCAAAATCCATATTCCAAGACGAGTTTTGCGAGAATATCAATATGGCGAGGAAGAGCCTTTCGAAAGAACTTCACCCCAAAAGCGCTGACAGTGAGTTCTTCTAGGCCCGAATACGAAGAAAGGTGGGCGATCAAAATGCGGTCACTCTTTCCCAGTTTTCCTCGCTTAGCGGCTGGCAAGGGAAATACTAGCTTCTTCAGAGGGTTGACTAGATAAGATAATAGTATAGTATAGTCAAACTGCTTCCCCCATCATCATCGTCAGAAAGACAAACCGACGTAAGAGACGTGAGCTGCCCTATGCAAGATGGGTCAGATATTCTCCATCTACCATAAAGCTCCAGATATTGAAGAGCAAATGGACCCGTCTCCTTGTCAAAAATATAGGCTACATCGAGTTTTCATCCCACACCAAGGTACTGTGGCTGAAATATCACACACGAACGTTGAAGACGAGGGTTGCTAATCGTGAAATTGTGCAGATGACGTTCTAGGTGTGCACCAGCCGGGGCTTCGATCGTGAAGTCAATGATATTGGTGAAGCTATGGAATTGAGTGTCGTGCCAATTTGTCGCGGTGTCTCCAGAAATCGTCAGAGTCGTGGGGTTTGGAAGATATGCTAAAGCGTCAAGTCCAACTCGAACAGTGTTCTTTGGGTTGTACTGACAAGCGTGTAGTCTATGAGAGAATACTATCGACACGAATCGACAAGGGGAGGGAAAGGAAACATAGGAGACACGTTCGACACTGTACAAAGAGCATATAGCAGACTCAATATGTCTTGACGCCTTCAGGCTAGCCTAAAGTGCCTGTAACTACACTCTTGATCAGAAAATGCACAAATTCGCAGTGTGAACAGAAGTTATCCCCATGTTATAAAAATTAGCGACAGAATGTTCAAATTCTTCACGAACTGGGTGACCCGAGTCCACCGCAAGCAAAAGGTCTTGAGTTGGGATAACGCCTTGAATATTCTCGATCCACAAAGGTTGACATGGACGTCAAAAAAGTAGGTATAATGATTTCATTGAGACATTGATATGTCAGTCTCAAAGCCCACAAATCTTCCCATTCGCTAGCATTGTAAAGCTGTTGCGCTCCATCAAGTGGGAAAGAGATTGCTATCATGGCACGACTTCCCTCTCTGATGATCAAAGATAGTGTCTCCGCATGTAATATTGTTACATGTGCCGTGGTCATCTAGGACGTATGTTTCGCAGTGATGGTGGAAGGATGGAAGGCAAAATACGTGGATGAAGCTCATGTATTTCGAACCGGTAGTGCCCGAGTAAACCTGAACGAGGGCCAGTCTCCTGGCTAGTGTAGAACCCGTTTAAATCGATCGAAGGGCCTAACTAGTCAACGTTGCAACCCCGGGGACATCGACCGTCTGCATGATTACGCGAGGTCGGGGACAGGCTTCAGTACGGGCCAATAATCGAGAACGACACACAGGGCAAAATCTCTGATGGAAGACTCTACGATGGGAAATTAGTAGCCGGTGGACTGTTCATTGCCCTAATCCGTAACATCGGTCGGGGTACCGCGGGAGTCACTCACCATTTGCTTACAAGCAGTGATGGCTAATGCTATAAAAAGAGAGCTATTGATGTCCGCGGTGTGAACGCTGTAGCCGCCAGTGATGAGAGCATAGTAACGGAATTTATGGTATCTTGTGCTCAAAATGCGGAACGGTGTGCTGCCATCGACACGGACTCCGAATAGTGGATGATGGTGCTACAAAATCGAAGGTGAGCCAGTAGAAAACGAAAATCTTTCAATCATACACCCACGCTCAGGCTATGTTACTACCTGGTAGTAGTAGTTAAGTTGGCAATAGGAAGTTCGCTGCGCCGATGATTTCGGTACTCGAATCATTATAGCTCGTCAGATTAAGCAAGAGAAGAAAACACATAATTATACTTCGAGTCGGAAAGTGAGATCCGAAGTCATCGCCACGTGGGGATATGGTTCAACCTGAATTTCGAATTCCATTTCCGAGACTCACACATTCAACTCAATCTTTACGGGTAGATCTGCCTTTACGACAATCCTCACTTTCTCCATACCAGATCCCCTTTCTAGATTCTCTTTTTTTTTTTGTCTCGTTCTGATAAGATAACTATGTTGGACAGCTCACATCCATTTCATGTTCTTGTCCTTAATACTCGATGCCGGTCTCTGTTTTACGGCGCTCTCAAAAGACTAATCTTACTCTCGACCAAGACGGAGGAAGATTTGACGTATCACGGTCTAACTCGATACGGTGCAAGTTCTCATTGGCCTTGGCTTGATTTGTATGTCTTCTGAACATGCTCGCGGCTACAGGTTCGGACATGTCTCCTCCTGTCTCACTAGCGTTTCTCCTGACCACCATACAAAGGACTGGGAATCATGCTCCTGGGTTGCCTTCCGCTCTTCTGCCGACACTGGAGGTATTCTTTGCTGCTCTGACCATACCAACGTCTACGTCCTCCATGACGCGCCAGCTGATTTGAACCGAATGATTTTTTATCTGCGACATGCGGCTCGCGCTCTTCGTGTGGAGAAAACCCTCACCTAACCCAACGACTCGTCGGGACGATTTGTGACCGGATCTTGGTGCGTCTCTCTATATTAAGACTGACGGTTTAGGTGCGTACCGTACCTACCTATCAACTTGGGAAGATCATTCGCAGTTTTCTTTAGAGTGGCACCCGTTCTTCACCCGATGCTTCATACGCCCTTCGACTTGACCGTTTCTACGTCTCATCGTCGCTCTCCTTGATCTTCGGGGAATGAAATGACGGTACATCTCTACGTGTGCCTTTTCGTGTCCAAATCTCGTTACATTCGGCTCATCCAGCGTGCGATTAAACGCCAGCAGAACCGCACGTTCGCGCTCTTTTGGCCTCTTTTCCTACACTCGATCGGAAATGCTTGACTTAGTCACCGGTTGCTGCAGTTGTATTGTGCTGACTGGGCAATGGTGTTTTAATTCTCGGTTATGAACATTCGGAGCTTTCTCGACCCTTCTCGAAACCCGGTATGTATTCATTGAGTCCCTTGGAACTCTATCGTTAAATGACAAAACGCTTCCCATGCTTTCCGTGCTGTTATTCGTGTCTTCGCTTTCCTCTCATTCCCGGAGAAATGAAACCCTGGACCTCAGACAAACGGACAGTACTTGATGCGAAAACTTTGTTACGTGTGGTAAACGCAATAACCTTTCCACACCCCTGCCTTACTACTGCTTCAAACCTCCTGTAGAAGGGTTCATTAACTTCTCGTCGTTGACAACAACAATGTGGGCGTCTTTTCCTCCTCTGCGGGTTCCTGGCGATGCTTCTACTTCGACGACTTCGTGTGCCTCGGTCACAGCTGTGACCATCACTGCCTGGGTACGTGATTCAGTCTACAGTTGTTGATTCAGTCTCTCAAGGTCTATATTCAAAGAGATGGCTTCCATGCCTTCTTTCTTTCTTTCTTTTGCCGTCTTGTTTTGATGATTTCGATACCATTTCCTGTCTCTGAAGATGTATGTGTTCAAAACCATAGTGTTCGCTGGTAAGACCATGATTCTGGTCTTATTCAAGCTTCTAGTGATCTAGGACGGTGAATGAAGTACCGACATATCCACGGCGACGATGGCGATTCTTTGGCCGGCGATCAATGCAGCGGAAGCTCAATGTGGGGTGTTCACCGATGCCCGAATGTCTGTGGCGTCGGTGGTGGCGGGGGTGAGAGCTTGAGCGGAAAGTGGCAAACTGTGCGACTCGTTTTCGGATGCATTTCATAAAAAACGATCATTGTGGGGGTAGATTTACATCGAAGAGTGACAAGACAGTATGTTAGACCCAGTGGTCAAATGGATGAAATTGATTGATTGAATCTCCATTCAATGTTGAACAAAAAACGGGGTTGTGACTCTCATGGAAAGGCGCGTACAACCGCCCTGATAAATGCCTATACGAAGGTGAAGATCGTTCGAAGAAGAGTGTGATGAAGTGAAAATGGTGAGGCGCCAAATGGGGTTTGTGGGGTGTGCCGGCAACGGCATTGTCGGAATGTGAAGTATTTGGCTGCGGAGTTGGGTCGGAGTATCATGTGACAATGTGAAAGTTGTTACCGGTTGCGGCGTAAGAAGCATTGCGGATCCATCTGCGAAACATGCCCGGAAAGAGCAATTGGGGAGGATACGGTTCTTTTGACGAATGAATCTTGGTGCATCTGGAGGCCACCTGCAACCCAGAGGGATGGAACGGGGAGCTCCGCTGCCGTGCATGGGAATGAGATGGGGGTGCGGCGATCTCATGGGAGCGTTGTAGAGTATGAATGAAATGTAGGAACGATTGGATGGGAGTATGTGGCCTTTCTGTTTCAGTCCTCCAGGTCGCCGCGACTGTCTGCTCTGTCCGTGTCGTACTTGAAGACAGACGCGTCGTAGGACGGTTAGCCATTTCTTTCTCATCGAGACAAGTCGCGACCAGCCATATACGCGCATACGAGGTAATGTCTGTCCTACAACGTAATCTATTCTCCGACATTGATCAACATTTTTCTATTCCAGATTACCGGTCTCTGTACCCTTTGACAAAACTATATCCATCATCAGCAGACTGCGATACTGACCAGAAACTAGGCGCGATGCACAAGTTCGGTCAATTACTATCATCAGTGGTGACTGAATCACCACTTCCATACCCGACACTCACTGGTCCCTCTCACTGGAATTGGAATTTTGTTCCACGATCGACGCTGGCTTCTGCGTCCTCGCTTAGCGCGACCCTGGCCCCCGACAATCTCTGGAACGAATCTCTGGATGATACTATAGTTCATCCGGCGACTCTCGCGTTCGAGTCCCTCTCCTCGTCGCCCTCGCCCTCGCCCCGTCCCATTTCGAAACCCCCGTCCAAGTCTCGCACCTATCGTTCAAAGCCTGTAGAATCCATCAAGGAGGAGCCGGGATCCCCCAGATTTATTATCGAACCTCTGCTCGCTGTGGGGCGATGTTCGCCTTTCCCGGAGCACGCTCATTCTCCTGCCCAGTCGGAACTAATAGGCCGGTCGCTGCTCTCTCAGTCTCTTGCGCCCCCGACGCAGGTCCCCCTCCGTGCCACGCAAGCCAACGACGACATGCGCAGTATGATGGGCGTGTTCCGCCTCAATCCTTTCACTATACACGGTGGAAATCCATCGACCACCCTTACCTGGTGCGGGGAGGAAGCAGGACCTCTCGAGTCGATGCCTGTAATGCTACCTGAGTGGCAAATTCCCAGTTACGATGCTGGGATCTTCAGCTCTGAGCTACCAGAGCTCACTCGCGTAGACGTCGGCAAGCTAGAAAGGTTATCGCCTAGTTTTGAGGCTGCGGGAGTCAAAAGAAAGCGTGATGATTATGAGGAAGGTGACGACGATGAAAGACCAAGTCAAAGGTATAAGTTGACGGAGGCCATCTTCACTTCCGAGTCGCCGAGTGCAGAATACTCCACGGCCGAGAGCCTCGAGAGCCTGGTTCATTCCTCGCCATCTTCTTCGCCTATACCCGTGGCCGCACCAACATCAGTTGTCGCCCCCATCCCATCCCAGACCCCATACGAATATTCCCTCAAGCAAGAATCTGACTTTGACGACTGGGGCAGAAGATGTCTTCGTAATCCCAGTGAACCGAGTTATAAGTGCAAGTGGCCTTATACTCTTCGCGTCTTCGTCATGCTTATGATTTCTGTGTAGTCAGCTCTTCGTCGTCCTTGGCAGGATTCATGGGTGATACTGTACCGTCGCGAGTTTCTCCTCTGCCATCCAGGAGAAATTCATCCGACTCTTCGTTAATTCCGCCTCTATCCAATGCATGCGTGGAAAGGGCTGTAGATGTCCAATTCAAGGGAATCGCACCCATGCTCAACCAACCCAGCCAAGCCCTCGTCAACAACAGTACCATACCTCGTAATACTAATGCTCGTAAGGATTTCCTCCCCCCCCCCCCCCAGTACAACAACGAACTGATTATGATTTAGTTCCTTATCATCAATGGCACCGGCGTTCAGATGCGTGCACCCCCGCTTCATCGTCAACGGCAGTAATGTCCGCGACGTGCAGGTTCCCGACGATGTACCAACAGCAATGGGAGCAAGTACAGCAGCCCGTTGCTCGATCGTCGCAGTCGTCTAGAAGCAGCGTCTCCTCAGGCACTCCGTCTTTGACCTACGACATGACAAGACCCGGTTCTGCACCATACACGACTCCAGCATCGAACTACAGCTTGTATGCCGGTGACAGCTCTGCATCGGATCCATTGCATGAACCGTCGTACACCGTTAATTCTTACTCCCATCCGACCTCGGATCCAAATCGCAGTACTACGGTATAGTCTCTCTTTTATCCTTGATCCAGTGTTTGATGGCCGTCTCTTTCTAGTCCATGAGGCGTATGCCGTATCATCTTTCATCTCCGTTTTCCAGTATTGGCATGGAGATGGTTAGTCATGTTCGAGGGAGTGCAGAGAGCGCCACGTTTTATGGATAATAAATAGGCGTTGAGATACTTCCCTCGGGGATTTCGGTCATAGTCAGTCGCATGTATGGACGATATTCAGCTTTCCAATCTCGCATACGCGATCAATGTGTACTCTTACTTCTTTGCTTCCCTCATCTTTGAATCTAGTAGTAGTAGTAGTATAATCAGGCAATTTATGGAATGTACACGTAGAACAGATTTCATTTTACTCCTCATAATAAAGCATGACCGCATTTTACGCATTCGCCGGAATTGGCAGAGTAGTAACGTTACGTTGATCCGCGTTCGGGAGGTGGCAGAATGAGATTGGGAGATTGAGTGTATTATGCCTGACCCATGAAGATGGCGCATCAATGAAATCCGATAGAGATAGGCACTTGCCCCGATTGATAGAACGAGGATGTGCACGCTGCAGGTGCAACTGTAGATCACGGCTCCATTCTTTACGCATCTGAGTACAGCTGAAACTCCCATGGAAGCTCCGCCCCGGGTCCCTCTTGGCTGAACCAGATCCGCCTCAGTCGACATGTAGAGTATATCTTCACATACGAGATGTGAGAGAATGCCCCAGCGACTGTGTTGAGTGAGCGGCGCGCATCGCCATTGTCTTCAAGCAATGACAGGTCGGAGAAATGGGGCATCAGGGAAGGAAGATTGAGTGTGACAGTTGACCAAGCTGTCAGAAGGTGCGAAGACTCAGAGGCCATCGGAAATGGCAATGGCAGGTGAAGAAGCGCTGGTTTGCCTCGTACTGGAAGTTTGAGTCGCGCTGACTTCTGCCGAAAAATAGATGGTTAGGCTCCGGGGACAACATACAAGAAATGCATAAGAAAAAAAGGGCAATGTTATCTTCGGAAGAAAAATAGAGGGAGATCGCATAAGATGGAATACCTGGAAGGTTGACAGCCTTATGACACCGACTCTCTTCATCCGGTCTACAATCCCAATTTCGAAACTCCATTCGCGGCCTAGGGTGCGCACCTGGAGATTAAACCAAGGGTGGTTTAGGCCCAGATCTCCTTTGGATTTGATGTACGTCGCTTGGAGAGTGGGAGATTGTATATGGAGCACCGTCTGGCATAGCGAATATCCATTACCATCACAAACATCCGATTCAATAGAGGGTGGGGAGATTAGTTTACGAGGAGACTCTGGTATTGGTTCGGAGGATGTATCGTTGAGAAGATGAATAAAGGATTCCGTGGGTAGGGAGTCGTCCTGCGCTGATTCGAACAGATATAAAGGCTGGGATCCGGTGGAAGAAAATAAAGAAACCGTAGCAGGCTGAACAGTTGATCCAAATATCGTTGACATGTCCAGCAGAGAAACGTGGAATGCGGCTTCCGATCCGCATTGCACCACCACAATGCCCCCCGCGCTTTGCGTTGCTTACTGTAACGTCTGGTTTTTATAAGTTTTACTGACATCCACAGAATATAACCCATTTTACAAGTGCTATATGTAGTCTATACCAAACCCACTCCAGTATTTAAGGTGGTATAAAAGATTGTCCGGGGTACTGCGACATAAATCGAAAAAAACGAGGGTGGAGCATTGCAAAGACAAGGGACAAGTTATAAGTTGCGCGGTATTTGGTTCGTGATATGAACGCCGTAAGAGGGTAGATAGAGAGTACGAAAGTGCCACAAAGAATAGATATCGCAAAATGGATGGCATTAGATGGCATTATACGGATTGCTGTGGATGATGAGGATATGGATACTGTCCGGAAGTTTGCGTTGATGCCAGCTGCGGCTGGGGCGCATAGATGTTTGCGGTATCAGACTGGTATGGGATGTAGCCCACAGGGTAGTGAGGATGCATCATGAAAGCCTGGGGGGGTTGGTTTATGGAGGCCGGATTGGTGTATGCCATGCCCATTTGTGGTTGCTGGGATATCAGGTGGATAGGCGGCGGTGGGGATCCGTATGGATATGGCGACTGCGACGGCATCTGTCGATATCTTATGGATGCTGATCCATCTGACAACAAATTCACTGATCCATGCGGTCCACCATACCACGACATGACCTGCTGCGATGGCCTCGTCGACCCCGACCTCCTCCTTCCCAGCCGCTGCGTAGGCTGACCGGGAACGTAATCAACTGTAATCCTTTCTGCTATCCATGGTAGATTGTTGAGATCGCGGAAGAACTGCCCAACGCGTGACATATATGACGAAAACGACATCTCTGTAGGCGGCGGAGTGACCATGTCATTCATCTTAGCATAATCAGAACCTGGCTGAGGCTCAGCGAGTACTGGACTGCCTATCATATGGGAAGGAATCTGGGGTGGGAGAGGGCCTGGATTGTGGCGTACATGTACCGGCTGCCTAGGTTCGTGGTCAACGGCTGTAGTCTCTCCATCAACAGAATCGTTTGCCCCATGAGCAGAAGCTGGTGGTGGGGGTGTCGGCCGCCGATACAGCTGAGGAAGAGGCTGAGGGTATGGTTGCTGTTGGGCCTCTCGCTCGACGTCCCGGGGAGGTGCTAACAAAGGTCTCGGCATCGAAATACGGGTCGACGGGACTCGCATTGGCGCCACATCTGCCTTACCACGTTTCCCACCCCCGACTCCCAAGACTCTTCTGAACCCTCCTACGAAATCTCCCCAGCCACCTCCAGCTGGTCGGTATCCACCAGGTGGGGGCGGTGACTGCGCACCCATAAGGCTCTCTTGGCCTGCTACTGCAATGTACGGCTCATTAGGATCAAAATTATAGGATTCATTGCTGGGCATATGCAGATTTTCGGCTATGTTCGACGGAACTGGCGATGGAGTTGGTGCAGGATGTGGTTGCGGCATGGTATATTGGGTACGGTGAGTCTGACGAGATCGGTGCGATCTCGTCGACATCGTCGAGGGAGGCGAAACTTTGGGAGGAGTTTGTTCATACAGCGAGTCGTGCATTGTCGTGGCCGCGCTTATCCAGTACCCGACCGAGATTTCTGCTTCTAAAGTCACGTGCGATAACAAATCAGAACCCGAACAGAACCAGCGTCGTCGACGGCGCCTTTGAGGCAACCTTGACTCGAACACTCTTGTCCCGTTCCAGTACGTTGACCAAACTTGCCTTGTCTTGCGTACCAACTGTTTGTTGAATAGATCTTGTCGTCCTTTTTGCAACATTATGCAAACGGTCAGTCCTGGTAGTTCGTTCACAAACGTTTTAAATGCTCACGCCCCGTGCAAAGCTCCCCCCACCCGTCGAATGCCAGTGGCTATCGATGTCCTAACTGTGTTGGTCTGTCCTGCCGTCAAACTGAATCGAATGCAGCCAAGAGCTTTTAAAGTCCAACGCAGTCCCGCAGATGCTCAGATTGTCCAAATTTAGGCTGCCAGAAACAGGATGTCGAAGAGACTGTACGGGCTTGAAGAGCAGATCCACGCGTATATGTCCACTTTTTTTCGATCTTCAAATGAAAAAACAAAAATGGGGGCTGCGCTAAAAGATTACCAGCTCATGCCGAGTCCCGCTTATCGCCAATCAAGCAGCTCTGGCACACATATTTCAAATGTGCCAGAGTGACGCAGTGGACTCCGGCTCGTCTTCTTTGACCAGAGTCATGGTCCCATGTACATTGGTGCAGGTGGGTAGCCTGTGGAGGCCATAATCAATGCCACGCCTCAGTTGTGAATTGACGTTGGAGTCAATTTAGATCGCATTGGCGGCGCCGGTAATGCATCTTGGCATCAAGCCATATACCTGCTTCAGCAGCACCTGCGATGATCATGACCTCTTCTGATCTCAATGCCAATGGATGGTTCAATCATTGCCGTCTTTCAGCTAGGCACTCCTCTCCTCTCCATTATACTATCCACCACTGGCGGTCGGTCGCTCCTTACCTCCCTGTCCCAGCATCGAACCTCTTCTTCAACGCTGGAACAGTTCGCGATGTCTCGAGAGGCTGGACCTTTTCATCAAGAACATACCGCTAAGGGTCTTTCTTGTCTGGCACCCTATGCCCCAAATCTTTCCAGTATCTCCGTCGGAGGCTTTCCTTGGGCACAACTTCGATCGTTTGAAATAAAGCAAGTACCAAACACCCGTTTCGTCGCCGGCGGTCCTTGGCTGCAAAATCTTACGATCTGACGGTGGAAGCATGTCATAGGACCTTTGATACTCTGCGGACATGCCCATTGACCAAAATTATGTTGGGAGAGGGAAATGATAACCTGGACGAGCCCTTACGAACCCTGACACTACCCTCCCTCTTGGAATTGTATTACTGTACGTGGAGCATTTCCGCCTTGACGGCGTCTACAGCGATCGAATTGCCAACTTCATGCAATCACCGTTTTCGGTGGTGACCCTACGACCCTAGTCTACTTATTCCCACTTTATCGTTTCTTAACCCAGCTTCGACACCTCACAATTAATGTTGTCGTCACAGACCAGTCGATCACCCGTTTGACAATCGATCAGTTGGGGCACCTCGGCACCATCTCTGTAAATGCGAAAAACCCTGTCGTACAAAATGCGCATGAGCTTCGACTATTTGTTAAGCTTTTCCGATCTTGCTGTGGGTTGGATGGACCAGAGAAAGTCCCTCAGACTCGGATGTCCAGTATTGAACTTCGCCTGTCTCGTTTGCCAGATGCACAAGATGAAAGTCTAGAGACCGCTTACACCCTCGTGGACATGCTTCAGCACAAGGTACTGATCTCCATGGATCGGATGATCGTGTACGCGCAGATCTGAAGTTGAACCTACATCCTTGACCGCGGATGCCTAAGCGATCAAGTAGTGCTTTTCGTGCGTGTCTGTTTTACCGTTTATGCGCCATGCTCATCTCAAGGCAGAAAATGTTGGTCCTATGAAAACCTACGCCTGCTTTTACATTCTGGAAACATTCCTATCCTTTATATGGGTTTAATGCAAAGCCAGGGCTTCCTGCTTGGACAGTTTCCTCCTGTTGTTTGCAGTGGCACCAATGCGGACTTTACAAGGAGCCGCTAGGGAGACCTTTTTTTTTGTCCGCATCATTTAGATTTCGTCCCACAAGGATGCTCTGGGACATTGCCGAACATGCAAATCTGACAATTACAAGTCGGAGGGCCACGATTTGCGCCAGTAGAGCGCTTTCAGATGTGATCATCATATGGTAATGTGGCGCATCAATTCGGGCCGCGTGAGATCGTCATGCACTCGGACCTCGATCTCATCTCGAAGACATTTCACTAGTGGCCATTTTCTGATGGACAAAGCGGTAGGGGATATGCGCTTCCCTTCCTGTATTCCCCCATGTCAAACACCTACAGACTTTCCTCGCCTGAGGGATTCCTATGTGTTAATGCAAACGCAATGCAGACAGGACAGCATCTTCCGACTCTTCTTATGGGGGCGTCTCATGACAACAGAACTACGTCCCTGTACCTTCCTGTTGTCTCTCCGGCGCTTTTCTATCTAAACTTGGTGCGGACTGCGCCGTCGAATTCGCAGCCGGGCGCGTGTTAATGGTTCCGCAACTGTTTCAACGGCATTTCCCCACTCTGTTGCTAGGTTAGCATCAACCTGAGGCGATGGGACAAGAGAACTCCGAGGGTACTACAATCGGAGAATCCACGTCTTATCTGTCACTCCAGTTCTCAGATGCGGATTTGGTTCCGCGACGTCGTCACAAGTCGAATTTTCGTTTGAAGGCGTTGTCTTCGAATCAACTTCGAATAACTCGAATCGACGTTCTTAAGCGATAGTCGGGTATTCCGAGGACGGTCTCTTTGTTCGGGTCCTGCATTTTTGCCAGACTTGAGGCTGAGCATCCTACCCTGTCTCCTACTATGTACCCTTCGCCTCACCCGCTGCGATCGGACGACGGGATTGATTGAATCGCATGGTATGAGACCGGCAATGTCGTTGGTCGCACTGCTTGGTGAAATGTGATGACAAAACCTGATTTAAGAAGTTTTCATGCTTACCCCTCTAGTGACCGATGAATGTTCCAGTGTCAAATTCCACATTTGCAATCGCCGTGCGCACGCCATGCCCAACTCATGAACCATATAAAGCTCGTTTGCCACCATACACTAATGCCATCGCTTCCACATTATGGTTGTCGCACCCGTTGACTCCACCGGGGGACTGTTCTTCCAAGACAGTGGGCCCGTACCCGATTCTACGACATACACCACTTTGGTTATATACCATGGTACGGCACTTACTGGAGGTACGTGGACTGTCGCTAGTCACTGTCGTGTAGCTCAACCGGCCTACACCAGAGAGTTTTCGAAAGGTCCTCCCGCTTTTCCCAAAACATAACATACGCGCCGTCGTGGTGAACCGCCGGCACTACCCCGGAAGCGCCAGGTTCCAGGAGGCACAACTCGACGATCTTCGTCATGGCCGAGAAGGCTACCTACACGTCGTTGCACTGGATGTCGCAAATTTCCTCGCATGGTTCATTGATAATGAGCATGTAACGCCTCGGAGTAGGGACAACAGGTCGGGTGGTCTCGCGATACTAGGGTGGTCATCGGGAGGTCCGGTTATCCTGTCTTTATTCGGTCAGCCAGATGTCATAACAGAACGGCTGTATGGGCAAATCCAGCCTTTTTTGCGGGCCGCAATCATTTATGGTGAGCTATTGCTAATGTTGAACACGCCAGAGATTTACTAATTCGAACATGAGATTCACCCATGATGGCTTACGGCTACAGCTCCGATCCACCTCCTGGCGTTTCAGTGCAAAAACTTGCCGAGGCTCTGCGCACACCTGAGCACTTCATGAAGTACGTTACAGGATGGTTCGATCACGACTTGTCTTCTCGATCTTCTGCGGGACTTGACTACAGCTGGATCGGCAAAGATGCATCCGTAGACCATATCACGCCTGAGGAACTGCAGAAGATGGCTGACCCTGCTGCGGCATTCACGGCGGATTTGGGGCCAGCATCTTGCTCAGTTGTGGAACCGATGTTGCATCGACAAGCTGACCGAGCGCTATACGATGAAGAGCTGGCAAGGTCGGTCCTTCCCGATGTCAGATTTACGACTCTGGTTTGCACACGATCGGGTTGGCATATGGTGTTGGGCGCACTGGAGAATGAGAAAAGATACACTGCGGCGGTAGCTTCAGGGAAGACTGTTCGTCCGAATCGGTTTATTGATATCAAGAATGCAAATCATTTGGTGAGTAGGTCAATCAGGAGATAGCACTTAACTTATGTTTGGTCTCCTCTTTCAGCTTCATTGGAACGACCCGGAAACTTTTTGTAAAGTCGTTGCCGAAGCACTGTCATAGTTGACAGTCGTCGTTGCTGTTTCACTTGGGGGTTTAAAGATGTTTTCTTTGGCTAATCGTTCAACTTGGTTATTTCATGGACTGCCACCGCATCGTATATGATGATGATGATGATTAGTAGTGGATTCATGTAGTACAGTAACAATCTATAGTTAGTTCTGGTGCGTGTGAGAATCCTCTGCCACGGGAATTCTCAGCGCAAGTTACTCGAAAAGTGGTATATGCCAGGGACCACAAGAGCAATCGGCTCGATCTTGGTGACAATCACAGTTGGTTTGATCGTTTGGTGAAGAGCAACAGCGAAGGCAGAAACGACGTGCAGATGGTTCTAATCTGGGAAGTATAGGAGGTGTTGCCCTACAGTGCCAAAAGCAAAAAGACACACTGTTCTATAAAACTAGCGCCATGGCCACCGAAAGCACATTGAGCACCATTTGGGAATCTGACGTCAAACTGGCCACTATCATCTGAGGAAGAAAGCGACAATTTCGGAGGATTATTATTGATGCAGCTAATCTGTCGCGACGTGAGAAGAACTGTGGAAGGAGGGATATGAATTAAGAGCTTGAACATAAGACTCATCAATACTGATGTCTACTGCTGCTGCGATGATAAATCCGTCGGGAAAAGTATGAGGACAAGGAGAATCATTTCCATGGGCGATGGCACCATTTTCTGACGAAGATACAGATTTGTCCACATTGCCGGGTCCATCAGAAGAGACGGACGAGAAGAAAAAGGCGAGCATGACCAGAACTACGAGGTCCCAGAATTGCGAAGTCGCTGGTGCTTGTAACATGTACTGCCATTGCTGGCGAGCTTGGCCCGGTAGGAGGGGGTGTTGTACTAGCGATGAAGTATTGTCGTCTGAATGGAGCTGGGTGCATGAGGGAGGACTGAGAAAACATAAGTTCTTTCAGCACGGAGAGAGCTGCGAGTCGCCGCTGAGTGTCGTTCGATCGCAAAGAGAAAGCATCCTGTACGGCGCGTGTCGTCTGCGTCGCAGTATAACTGAATATCCATTCTTCACGAACAAGGACTGCGCCCTGCGCAATAAAGAAGAGAAACAAGGTGACGAAAGCTGAAGTGTAAGGGTTGCAGCTAGACGGAAGTGAAAGGGAAGGCGTGACTTGCAAACAGGGCCAAATTTATATCGATCCCGATTGCTGACGGCAGTCAATGACTCAATGCAGTATTTTGCTTTGGAGCAATATTATACGTATACTTTGAATAAATACTTTCAGCTACCAAGCGAAGGTCGAAATCAGAGTCGAATCATGAATTCAAAGTCCAAGAACTGTGGGAAATGAGAGGAGGTACATGGATCAAACCGACTTTTGGTGTAGCTCTAGGGGCAACAGTAATAGACGACGCGGAAGGATCAGTAAGTAGGGGGGCTACAAGGCTCTATAGGATACTAATGGTAGAGGCCACCCACCCCATGTGGGAACTTAGATGCCAGAGGTGCATCGCCAGAGGAGACGACTGCGCAGAGAAGTGGCGTACAGCAAACGAGATCCGGAATAACTGGCTTGAATTAATAAACCAGAGACTTACTCTGAATAGGCTGACTGCTGACCGTAGAAAATATGGGACAAAAGCAATGAAACGCAAGATGGTACTGCTCACATGGAAGGGAACGTTAAAAGACGAGAAGTCAGTACCGGATGAGTGGATAGATCAGTATGGGGTTTTAATGGGTATAGAGCCAACCCGTGGGAGCGGCAGGCATCGAGTCCCACACTAGTTCGGCGAGCTGTGCGCAACTGCATTTCCCCGTGAAGAGATCCGGCCTGACAGTCTTACCAACCCTCCATCGAACGCCAAACTACGAACGGGGCTAGCCCCCATACCCAAGCGGGTGGATGGGACCAACATAGTTGATTGCCCTCTGCCGTACGCTGTAGCTCAGGTACTTACAGGACCCTTCCTTTTGCCTGTGCCTGTCCTCCCATAGCACGGTCATAATGAGTTGGTGTCAAATATTGAATAAATTTCGCGGCAACTTGTTATTCAAAGACCATGCGGACGGTATGATCTAAGCATCGACGAGGAATGACCTTTGTTACACAAAATGAAAGACTGGCAACACCATCATACCTTTGGTTAGAGTGTCACGCATATCTTGTAAAGCACCGCTCAGCACGGCATTGAAAAAAACGATTTCCGCCATCGTAAACGAGGCAGCTGGTGGCCTGTACATCTACCGCCACTTCATCGCCGATACAGCACCGGCTTCCTGATACAAAAGCGAAGACGCTAATTGAGATTGAGATCAATCACGAAGCAAAGAGAGTATGATTATCAGTCTCAGCTTGTTGTTCGACGTTTCAAGCTAAAATCTGTTTTGTGAGGCAACGGCCCTATTCATGGGGACCTTAACCCAAGAGTGCCTGTCGCCATTCATCGAGTCCAGCCCGGCTGAGATTTTAGGGTGTTACGATTCTGGGCCGGGTAATTGCGGAAGGAAAGCGGACAAATGAATAAGACAACCCAGACAACGAATGCTTCACAAAGGAATGCATAATACAGAAATTGCGAGAAAGCCCTTGTAACTGAAAGTAACAAAAGGGCAGTAGTAGCCAGTAGTGGCCGCTATATAGGTGGTACTATTTGGTCGCTGATAGGAAATGGAAAACCATGTGGCAGCCACGAGCAACTGTCACTCTTACCACCACGCGACCGAGAACGACAATTTCTATTTCTGCCTCCGCAACGACTGTGCACGCTTATATTCCTTCATTTTCTATTCCTTTTCTCTTCTTATCGGTGTGCATCGAATTCACTTAACAGTTCCATCTGGAGGTCGTCTTTTCCCGATAGATAAGCTATCAGCGACGGTGCTGGAATGTCTGGACCATCAGGCATGCGACGGCAGACAAGACCAAAGAGTGCTGATGTCGGTGGTCTGCATCTCGCGACTGCCAGTGAATCTCAAGGTTACGGATGGGTTGGGAGTTCCTCTGCCCTCCAGTGCGTATGATAACCGACGGTTCAGCAGTCAATTGATAACACTTCCCAGGACCCAGTTCGCTGAACTATTATGTGATATGTACAACGAGACGCTCCAAGCTGTCAGTGACCATGATCATGACTTGTGTGTCTCCAATACCTTCTGCCCTGCTCCTGCACTGACCTTCCGCAGTACTCTATCCGCCGATCTGCCTCCAGACATCCGCCGTCGCCTCATCTATTCTCTAAACTCGTGGAATTTCGAGCCCCACAAGCTATCCCAAGATGAAGTGTTGGCATGTACGATGATCTTGTTTGAGGGCCTGTTTCGCATCGATGGAATGAAGGAGGCAGTGGGCGTGTCTCTCCGTAAGTGCTTGTCCTTGTATTTATGTGCCTGGACCCGATTAACCTATCACTTAAAAGAACAAATGGGTCCATTCATACACCATCTGCGAGGAATATACCGATACGAAAATTCGTATCATAACTTTGAACATGCTCTAGATGTCCTCCAAGCTTCATATTCCTTCCTCAAATCGGCCGGGATGGTGCCCTCCCTAGTTATCTTGCTTCAGAACGGACGGATGTGGAGGAGCCATCGGCCCTACGACAGTGGCCCTCTCATTACTTCTCTTGGCTTGTGCGACCTCTTCTTGTTGTGCATTGCCGCTATAGGACATGACGTAGGCCATCCTGGTTTTACGAATGTCTTCATGAAAAACGCGCAGACCCCTCTCTCAGTCGTGTTTAATGATCATTCTGCCCTCGAACAGATGCACTGCTCTCTTCTACTCCGAACGCTGCAGCATCACGGGCTGGGTGCGGTCCTGGAGCGGCCTCGGGCCAGACGTCTGTTATGGGAGACGGTTATGGCCACTGATATGAGTGTCCATGCTGCCTTCATGGAAAGATTTACACGAACAGTGGCTGGAGAGGCAGCGTCGATCACCCAAAGGAAGACTCTAATATGCCAGGCTATCATGAAGTGTTCAGACATCAGTAACCCCAGTCGGCCGTATCACGTCTCACAGCATTGGGCCACGGCGCTTATGGCCGAATGGACGTCACAGGCTCAATATGAGAAGTCGCTGGCATTACCCTGCACTGTCCAATCATCTGAGACGCCACTGAGCGAGGCGAATTCTCAGGTGTTCTTCATCAAAATGTTTGCCAGGCCATTGTTGGAGCTCGTGGCAATGGCCGTTCCTGGTAAGTATTTCTCTGGTGAGTTTGATGCATCGCTGATGCTCTAACAGAGATGCAAATGTACGCTACGCAGTGTATGTCCAACCTTCATGAGTGGGAAAGACGTAAGGCAGATCTCGAACAGCAACCGATACCCACCAGAGTCATTAAGAAGACAGACGAGTTCAATGACTACAATAATGCCTTCCCGCTGACTCTCCCGCCGACGCATAACCCAGAATGGAGCGAGTGTCTGTCATCAGAAAGTGACGATACCGAAAGCTTGGCATCTTCGACCCTGTTTTCGCAAGGAACAACATACAGTACGGAACTGTCCGTAAGGAGTGGTCAGGGATGCGCTGCGATCCGTGCAGCTGCTGGGAAGGCGGTAAGAAAGCAGAAAAGCATCGGAAATAGGAATTCCTGGAGTCCGGTTGGAATGAGAGGTCCAGGCGGAGACGTCGTCGCAACCTTCGTGGTGGGAAGGAGGACCAAATTTGGAGATGTGTGATAAAATGACGTTGGATATATCTGCCGTGAGATAAGGATGGAGTCCTTCCGGGACGCGCTGGTATGGGATCGTCGGGGGTGGCGAAGGCTGGGTCTATTCTCTCCCAGAGACATTCTTTGGGGCCTGACGGGCTAGCATGCTCGCCTTGCACGCCGGGTCCCGTCACGTAGTAGAGGTAAGGATGAGGTGGGTTGATGTCATTGGCTTTCTCTCTCTCTCTTTCTCTTTCACATCACTTTTCGCTACTCTTTTCTTGTCACTGTACCTGATTAGTCTTATATCTTGTGTATTTTTGTCTGCTTCGTTTTATTTCTCTCTTTCGATTCCGATACAGACATTGCTGAGTTTAATTCTTGATAAAATCAGTGTATCTACAGAACCGCTTGTTCCAAAAGATTTACGGAGGTGAAGAACATCATCGTTCTAATGGTCTCGTTGCTGACGGTGCTCCTTTGTGCACGAATCTAGCCACCAGAAAAGAAGAACCTTGATGTAACACGCCTTGTGCTAAAAATGGGTTCAAACTTGCATGCGCATTGGGATAAACACCTGGTCAACGATATAAAGGCACCGTGCAAGGAAGCGATGAATGAATTCAACCACCCCACTGTTTCCTTGTTTCCACCTCGCTCGTAACTTATAGAGCATTTCAGCAGCAGAACCACGTTGACGTTGACGTTGACGCGCTAACTCACTTCTCTCTTCAAAAGCCTCAGAGCCTTAGATCTCCATGTCGTGTACCCAGTCCAAGCGCCAAACAACTAAGAGTGGGTCATTTCCTTCCCATTATCATTTCTACATTGTCTTAAAAATGCGACACGCTAGCTGACCTTCCTCTGGAAGTGATTGATGAAATTGTTCAACACAATCATGCAGACGCGCCTGCCTTGAAGTCCTCGTCCCTTGTTTCAAAGTCGTGGCGGGCGGCGTCTCTTCGATACCTATTCTCCTATGCCGATTTCTCGTCTCCGGAAGATCTGTTGCGTTGGAAGAATATCGGTTCATCTCTCCCTCATATCATCAGGTTCGTTCGAGCGGCCAGATTTTCACCCGGAGCACGTCTCAAGGACATGGAACTCAAGATACTAGACAACCAGTTTCCCCCATCATTACCTCAGTCTGAAAAGCGTCTTGCCGCCATTGAACGTATTTTGTCTCACCCATCTCGTAATACCTCCAATCCGGTGAATATTCCCCTTCCCAGGATGCCTCAAGTGACGGTCTTCGTGTGGAGCACATCCCAGACGCGTCCCATCCACTGTACACCTGAAACACAGCAGTTAATCTCTGCGTTTACTTCTGTTGAACGGCTCGTGTTTTCGGGCTCGTTCATCAACGTCGCGCATGCCAAGGCATTCTTGGGACTATTCCCTCCTCTCAGAACGTTTCAGGTGAACCGTATTGAAATCTCACGACGTTCGAGTTCATCCGATTCTGACCCTCCGTTTGTCTTCACGGGTGATCTAACGAAACTCGAGGAGTTGATCATCGAAAAGGCTCTAACGCCTTTGGATTGGCTAGTTCATGAGGTTCTCGCAATTTCACAACTTACCAATCTTCGGAAAATTAGATACTCAGATGCTTCAATTTTCTCGATCGAAGCACTGGCCTGCCTACTGAGTCTTAGCGCAGGATCTCTCGAGGTACTCTGTATTCCGGCTTGTGCAGGATGTAAGTCTGTATTCTTTGACTAGAGAAATATTTCACTGACTGAAGGTATAGCTGAATTTCCAACCTTTACCACACCCCCTTTTATCGAGCTCGTGTCACTTACTTTAAGTATCGAGCTCGAGACGCAGACACTTTTGCTTGACCTCCAGCTGTGCAAGAATGCGCTAGAAATTCTCCCTTCGGCCCCCAAACTCACTGAATTTGTAATCCAGTTAAATGCATACTCCTCAGAGGATATCACGATTATCATGAAGGAAAGTACCTTCGACTGGGCCCACTTTGCAGAGACCGCGCTATGGCGTTTCCCGACACTCAAGAGGTTTGTGTTTCGGGTGTCTATGGACAAGGAATTCAATCCGACGGAAAAAGATGCAATCGGCATGTCTGTGGCAAAGGCGCTGCTCGGCACGCTGGGACAGAGGTTGGACATAGAATGGATTGAGAGCTATGGAAGGAAAGAGGGTTGGAAACTCCATTAACGAGAGTGCTTCTGTTCATGGAGGGCGTGATTACACATGAAATCACTCTGCGCCTGCTTGTCTATCCTCAGACATGTAGTGAATATACAAAACGGAAAAGTCACGTTAATTACATCAGTTTGGCTCGACAGGGCATATAGCTGTAGTTAATGAATTCTTATTTGTTCAGTTTTTGCTCGTAAGAAAATGGACAATGTTAAAAGTTGTGGAGATCCGTGACCGCAGAATTAGAGATCTACCTCGTTTCGACACGAAAATTTGGACGTCTCGTTGACCGTGCCCATTACACGCATGTATCGATCTCAGGTCTGTGTCTGTCCTCGTAGATAATCTTCAACTATGCATAGCTCTGCGAACCCTTTCCGTGGTAGATGCTTTGCTTTCCCTGCCTGTCATGAATAAGGAAAGTATAACGGAGTGAGCAAACGGTATTTTGAGTTAGTGATACACTGACGGTCGCTCGCTGCATTAGTAGATAATTTCTGCAGGCGTCACAATCATATCCATTTTCTGATCATGGTCATCAATGGGGAGAATGGAGTCCAGTACTTGTTCCTGCAGCGCCAAGGCCACTTACAAGGACGTCAAGCTCCATTAGTAGACAAGGAAAGATCATACACACCTAGCAAAGGGCGTGGCCTTCCACTGGCCTCATACTCAGAGATATATCTATCATAATACCCTTTTCCATGGCCCAGACGAGATAGCGTCCTATCGAAAGCGACACCTGGAGGAAGAAATATAGAACAACCCGCACCACACCACGGCACAACGGACCGGGAACCAAAATCACGTCCAAGTCATCGCAGGCCGCGTCTAATGCTGAATAATGTCGTTGAGCACTACTATTTTAATCGCCACACTTTATTTTTACCATTTCTTCTGGGAAACCCATTCCAGGTGGGTCCAGGCTCTCGAATGCCCCATAAGCTGCTTGGTAGCGACTTGATATCATCCGCACCATGAATTTCCAGAAAATCCATGCTGTCATCTGATGATATTTTAGGAACAAATAAGGTTTTGTCTGTGCAAGATATTAGTTAGCATCGTGATGTCCAGTTGAACGGTAAATGTAGCGTCACGCACTTGAGCGCACAATTTCCTGAACCAACATGGACGTGTCCAGCTCCATCGTTGGCATGCTGAGATAGCAGCTGATTGTTTTACTTTTTCGAAAGGCGTCAAGAAGCAGTACACGATCTGCAACAGCCTTTGCTGAGAAAACTTTCAAGTTAGCTGGCCTACATGTCGTGGTGCACAGGAAAGTGACGGTACATTGCTTCTCAATGATTGCAGGAGAAATGGTTTTCAAAGTAGAGGAAAGAGCTTTCCGCATAGTTCTCTTCTCCGCCTTGAGGACAACGTTCGCGGATACCATCGCGTACTGATGAGAGTATTGTAAGGACGAGTGAGTCAGAGGCGGCCCGGACAATCCGACAGCGACTATCGTCATGAACGAATCGTACGAAGATATATTCAACGATGCACTCTCGTTTATCGGCGAATCCAAAGTTCTAGATGAATCTGAAATATCTTACGGTCCTCTTCGGCTTACCGTTGCGCCCAAGGTATGGATGTCTTTGGATCGATAAAAGACAGACTGCGACAACTCTTAGTATGTACTGTAGGAGGGCAAGGTGCGTTTCGAAGTTTCACAGCCTTCAGGTGCTAACTGTTATCCAAGGCAAATACCTTACTGGCAGACCATCTCTTCTCTCCCTCCCTCTTTCTTGCAGAGCGTATCGAACGAGCGCTAATCTCTGTGCAAGGAAGTAGAGGTAATTTAATTGTCTCTTCCCTCGAGTTATCTGACGAATGTCCACTGTCCTGAAGTCGTTGAATTGGGTGCCGGTTGCGCGTTGCCATCATTATTAATGAGCACATTGCCTCAACCCCCTTCACTTGTCGTCGTGACAGATTATCCGGACGGTGGTATCATGGAAAATTTAAAAGAAAACATCGATCGAAATCGGGCGCACGTCTCTGATGGATGCATTACTTGTTGTCAAGGGTATGAATGGGGTACCGATGCCCATTCTCTTCTGTGAGTTTTGAAGCCGTATAAGAAAATTCTCACCTTTCCCTTACCATTGCTCAGATCTTTGACAGGCAGCGAGGCAATGGGGTATGATGTTGTGATTCTTTCGGATCTTCTGCATTTTAATAGCTCCCATAATCTTCTCATTGCTTCTCTCAAGTCACTGCTCCGGAAATCTGCTGATTCCCGAGTGTATATCGCAGTGAGCTCTTGTTTTACCTCGGACCTTACAATACCGGACCCTGAAAATGCACAGGCCGGAAGATACACATCTCCTGATGTTTGTGACAACTTTATGAAGATTGCAAGCTGTGAAGGATTCTCTATCAATGAAGAACTCTGTCCTGATGGACAAGATGAGCCTTGGCTTGGTGTCATGGAGGTCGCAAGTTTTGACAAGCAGGCTCTTTCTGTTAGAAAAGCCGCATGTCGATTCTGGATTGGACGTTGGGCCGCTTAATAGTAATAGCAGCGACTCCTGCCTGCTTCTTGTTTGCTTGATGTCATTCAGCACATTTTTGTAGCGTGCTCGGCAGTGGCCGCTGAAATTGACATCATAGTCACACTCCGTGACAGCACGCACTGTACGCGTTATTTGGTCTTCTTTGACAACGACATTCAAGTTGGTCGCTCTTTTTTTAGCTTTCTTCCCGTCATTCTTACCTTCACTCGCGTTCTTGTCCTTCTTTAACCATATTCTCTTCTCTCTTTTATGGTTTCATGGGAATATCCGGACTGCTACCAGCTCTTAGGTCCATTCAGACCATCAAACACTTGTCTGAATTCTCTGGCAAGACTGTGGCAATCGACGCGTATGCTTGGCTGCACCGTGGTGTATATTCATGTGCTACTGAATTGGCTAATGGAACACAAACAAGCAAGTGAGTGGCCATCAGGGAACCGCGCGGAGGGGGGCAACGCAGTTATCCCCATGATTCCCCCGTATCAACCCGAGACTGACTTCATTATCTCGTAGGTATGTACGATACGTGATGGAAAGAATCCGGATTTTGCGTCGGCACAACATTGAACCCTACGTTGTCTTTGATGGTGGCCACCTTCCTGCCAAACAGGGGACCGAAGTTACTCGAAAGCAGAAGCGAGAGGAGAACCTTGCGCTCGGGAAAGCCCTTGCCGCCAAAGGAAAGCACTCTCAGGCGCGAGAATTTTATGTCAAATGCGTAGATGTGACCCCGCAAATGGCGTTTCAGGTGATAAAGGTGCGAGGGCTACGACTGCAACCGGGTCTCTGTAACCGTCTTCTTATAGGCGCTGCGAGCAGAAAATGTTAAATACACTGTAGCGCCCTACGAGGCTGACGCACAAATGGCCTACCTGGAGCGCACTGGCTACGTCGATGCCATTGTCACGGAAGATTCTGACATGCTCGTCTTTGGATGCAAGAATGTTTTGTTCAAACTTGACACAGTTGCTAACACCGTCGTCTCTATATCTCGCTCCGACTTCGCATCCGTTACTGCCAGTGGCCTGGACTCTCATGGAATCTCGCTAGTTGGATGGTCTGATGCCCAGTTTCGCGCCATGGCCATCTTAAGTGGGTGTGACTACCTCCCCAATATTCCCGGAATCGGTTTAAAAACAGCGTGTTCACTGCTGCGGCGATGGAAAACTGTTGATCAGGTCGTGAGGATGCTTGCAATTGAAGGCAAAAAATCAGTGCCTCGGGGATATTTGGATAGTTTCAAGTTGGCCGAAAAATGCTTTCTGCATCAAAGAGTTTACGATCCGTCGCTTGAGAGGCTGGTACACTTGACCGACGTTGATGATGAGTGGAACGGGGAACTAGATGCTCATGTGGGCCGGTGAGACAAAATAACAACCGGCCGTCTGCTTCACTGATTTAGAGTCACGTCTAGGCATATCGAGGCGCCTTTAGCGAAGCAAATCGCGATGGGCGATGTCGACCCTATCACCTTGTTGCCTATGCAAGACATTAATCCTGGCTTCATGCTCCATGCATCGATGAAAAAGGAGGACCTATCGTTTATCCCCTGTAGTCGGTCTGGCAAAGGCAAGGAGAAAGCATTAAACGAGTCACGGTCTGATGGCATCCTTATGTTCTTTGGTGGGTCATATCACCCTTCGCCAGATTGTTGGTTTTGATGTTGTGTTTCAGGACCTAATGCCAATATTCCCCGAATCGACAAATCACCATCAAAAATTCCCATACTTGTGAAGAAGACCAAGATGACCGCAGGAAAAGCCAGCGGCAAACGGACTTTAGCGGATGTGATGGACGAAGACATGGTTGCCCAGAGGAAGAAGCGAACACACGACAAATGGTTGTCCAAATTTTTTACTCCGCCGACGGCCCAGTCGCAGCACAGAAATAAAACTTCTCAAACCTTCGCCGTCTGTTCCTCTCGTCGGCGCGATGAAAAAGAGAATGTCAAGGTCACGATCGGTGCTGAGGCCGACGAAGGCGATTTCAGTTCCTTGATCGCTCAAGGCGAGGTGGATTTGCAGATGACGCTCGATATTGAGAATGTCTTAACGACACAAACAGTGGAGCAAGAAGATGGCTATATCTCCCCAACGCCCTCCGGATCGCAGGACACGGAGGAGCTGTCGTCTCCCCTACGTCCGCAAGATACGCCGAAGCGAATGCCCTCGAAAACCAAATCCCTAGACGATTTGTATTTCGGTGTCGACGCTGTCTCAAGTCCGCCCCTTGCGTCCCCGAGACGAGCTCAATCTCTCACCCCGCAGCCACATCCTCAAAAATCTGATGGTAGGGTGCTGTTTCAAAATGCCTCCGTGCATGAGAATGAATTTATGGCGGGCCCCGATCTGAGGAATCAGTTGGGAGACGAGTTGACGGATGATAGCGACTGTGTGGCGTCCAACGGCATTGACGACGTACTTGAACAAGGCGCTGTTTCATGTCCGAATCTATCTCCGCTGACACCCGACGATGAGCTGGAGGACGTCGAGGATAATGTTGAAAGGGATTACGCCTCTAGAGAGAACGCAGTTGCAGCAGGGTGGCGGGCATCTTACACTTTGAAACGACGAGAAACTAATGTGACACCTGTTGGGAGGTATCGAGGCGTAAGACAGCCATTGTCTCGATCACACCCTTACCTTATCTCTGCCCCGAAATCTTCCCTCCCGAAGTACACCCCAAAGCCCCCAAATAAGCTCGGAAGGGGTAGGGCGAGTCTTGTTTTCTTCAATGAACCCGTGAACATGTCTCGAGACAAGATCGCAGATGAAAGATATCTCGAGCCAGATGTAGAGTCGGAGTCTGTAAAAGATACTGTGGACGACGACGTGTTTCAAAAACTAGCGAAGGGACGTCTGGATCGTTTTCGGTAAGTTCAGTTTTCCTGTGGTGATCGCAAGAAGGGCGCTAATGTGGGAACACAAAAGTTGTGTCTGAATCGTGGCGCCCGTCAGTGTGTGATTCGATGGTGGGTGAGTTATATACCTTGCGTCGTACTGCGTTCATTCTCCTTGATGCATGCACTTTAGGTGCCTTCATTTCAGTTTGTATACTATTTTGGATTCCTTACACATCATTTCTGTGCATTTATTAATTCATCTCATGCATTTATACACTAGACAACAACATGCTGTTCAACACCTTCCCTCGCCCGCCTTCAAATGCTTTAAAAGTCCCGGATTGTTTCTTCCCCTGTCTGGCTCCCAAAATGGGCGCAGACCGGTCAAGTTCCATTTTTAGGCACCTCTATTACGTTCTTCAACAAACAGTCAGCATGCACTCTCTAAAAGTCAACTTGAATAAAAACGTCCTACCAGGGCGCAAGGTATGGCAATCGCACTAACAATGGTGTGCCAGAGAAATTTTTTGATGTTGTATTCTCGATTTATCTTGGCGCAGAATCTAAAGATATGTCTGAAAGTGGCCCTACCACAACCATTTAAAGAAGAGACAAGGAACAATCGATCTCTTCAGTACGTGTAAGCTAAGGTACATACCTGTTGTCGGTATTGATCTCATCATCTAGAAGCAGCCCCTCATGCGCCAAACTATCACCTGTCTCCCACAAACACTTACTATTGGGCGCCAAGCGAATTTAGCTGGATCCGAATTGGCGGGTCGGCGCGCCTCTTGTTCTCATCTTGAGTATATCTAGATGTTCAGTCATCTGGGCGTCTCTACAAGTGTGGATTTATATTTTTGAACTCAGACAAAAGCCGCCGGATAATCTATATACCACGGGGATAGTATTGGGGGATACAGCAACTCGCCCATTTCGGATTCGTGATTTGGTTTGCCAGGCGGAGTAAAACCTCGAGAGAATTTATCGGTATCGGCATCTCTTTTGATTGGCGCTAATTATTATTTACGGTAAACGGAGCTTGACTTGGGGTCTTGCTGGGGTCCACCTGCTTCTTTCTTCCTCAAACGGCGTCGTGTCTGCTGCGTTGTAGTTTCTAACTGTATTCGGGCTGTTTAATGCCTCGTTGTTGGCGTGCTAGTGATATAATCGTGAACCTTCTGACCGTGTACATGTGTAGCCTACAGAGGTGGAGCAGCAGCTGTCAACATCCACAAGCGTAATATCCCCCCGCACCCACCGCATCCGGCGAACAGCCTGTCATCAAATTCTTCAACAATACGTCTCGACCCTGACTAAACGGGTTTGTGTGTTTTTGTGGGTCCATCAAATGTTTCCGCTGACGTTGTCGTCCTGAAACTGGTTATATTTATTAAGGATACGCTTCCGTTACTTATCATCAGGTCCCCTTTCCTTCCCGCGACACGCTTTGGCTCTAGATGTCCTCCTCGTCCCCTTCATTCGCATCTAGTGAGGCAATTTCGTGGCCTCATATAAACTCTGCTAGTGCTCGCGGACTTTCAGAGTATCCGATCCTCGATGATCACCACCGTCAATCGGAATACCATATAGTGTCACCATCGACTCTTATGGCTCCGACTCCTGTAGCAGCTCTTATCCCTCAGCACTCTATGCCGACGACTTTTAACATGCACCAGGAATCATCCGACTGCAGCGCCTACGACAGTACTGGCCGAATTCTCTCGTCGTACTCTTCGACTTATGGTCAGAATCCTGGCTACACTATGACCCCCGCAGCTCTTCATGCTGCGATGTCGTCTCTGCCCAGAAGAGAGGACGCAGTTCGGCTGTCGAGGAGGTCTCGTTGGATGGAAGGCCATCCATACTTGTCGGGCGCTGCCGCCATTTCTTCGCGTCTATCGCCTTCAAGGTCCTCAGCACCTTCTCCTCTTCGCGGATTTCTCGACTGCCCCTCGGTTTCGCCTGCTGTCAGCTCCGAGCCCAGGTCAACCGGATTGTTCTCTGTTCCCGTCCTTGAGCACTTGGACGACGTTAGGCCTCCTCAGCAAACTGTTGCTGTGAGGCAGAGCTGGTGTTCATCTGATTCAGAGCAGTCGAATTCAATGTACGCTGAGTCGTATGGGAAATACTCCACCCAAAAACAGGATCCGCCTGCGCCACACGACTCCTCTGATCTTCTCGCGGCGAAGAAGAAGAAGAAATCCAAGATGCATCAATGTGAGATCTGTCACCATGAATTTCCTCGGTTAGTCGTTCCCAATTTTCTTGGATTTATTGACTCACTAAAGCACAGACCCAGCGGGTTGCGGACACATATGAACAGCCACAACAACGTCCGACGTCTGTCGCCTTCCCGATGTCTCTTGCCCGTTGTTTGACGCCATTTCACAGCTTACCCTTGTACGTACCCAGGCTGCACGAAGACGTTTGGTGTACGTTCCAACGCCAAGCGGCATCTTCGTACCCATGGTACATTTCCCCAGGCCGACGAGACCAGTCAAGTCGGCCAATACACTGTCGATCTGTTGCACCCAAGTATGAGCTCTAACACTGATGGCGCACACACTACTCCTCGTCAGGTGCAGCCGCCGTCCACCAGCACGAAGTGGGTGCCCTCAAGCCTCATGACTTGTACGAACGCGTTGCGGCTCCGAGAAGCAGACTCTTCTTCTTCAGAGTACGATGGAGGCGAATCCGATTCCAGCTGCAGAAACGTGCAGTTATCTCTGCCACTGCCTCCGGTTGTGCCCTCCGCTGTCAGTGATGAAACAGATGACAGATTCGAAGAAAGGAATTCTTATCTTGCTATGCCGTCGCATCCATACCATCCGTCTCAGGTATTTCCTTTCTCGATTTAAATTTCGGCGTGTAATCTCATGTTTTTCTCAGTTCCGCATGTTGCCCGGACCTGCTGCCGCCCTACCCTCACGAGCACCTTGCAATGCATGATATTTCGATTATCGATTGTTATTGTCCACGTTCTGCTTTCTATTGCTTTGTTCACCCATTGTCTTGGATTATTTCTTTCAATCCCAAATATTGGATTTGTATATTACTTTTGAGACAGGTCTTCCTTTTTGGATCTACAAACTACTATGCAAGTAGTCTATCTGCTAACTATATTTGTTGGATGAACAGCTACGTAAAGCTGTCACTCTAATGAATTTGATGCAAAAGATAGTTCGACTGTAAAAGCGAAGTTTTGCCTCGTGTACTCTTCTACTCCGTCAGGAATCCGCATTAAAGAATCGGTGCCGTGGTAGAAGATTGTCGATGATGTGTCTGATGCGTCAGCGCGGCGCTAATCACCTACAGAAACCGAGACGATCAAGATGCTAATGTGGATCCATGCCCCGATGCGGTCAAGTGCACACCGCATTGGAGAGAAAGCGCTGTATCTTGGTAATGGTTTGAGATAACATTACAGTTTGTCGTGGAAAATGAGGCCCCAAAACGGAAAAGCATATTCTTGACGAGTTCATACATAAAGTCTCAATATTCGATGATGAGTATCCAAACGAGGCGCTTCTACTACCGCCGAAGGTGGGTCCGCTTATCAGAATACCTGTTTCAAAGAATTGAGGATGACGTGGGAAAAGATGTTCAGACCGTGTATCTCGGCCATGGACCGGGGGGTCAAAAGAAAGATAGCACGGAGGCCAAAGGCTGTAAAGGGAATATTCAGTGCCTCTCAGGATCCGGAGTATAGATTTTGATACCTCGGGATAAGTAGAAGCGCGCCACAAAAGAAAAGGTCAGATGAACTCTTCCCTCAGGGCACTGTCGAATCACGTACAGTGGCTAGTAAATTCGACTCCCGCTTGAGCAGGCCACTGCCTTGGTGTCTTCCTCAGGCAAGAGTCAAGAGTCAGAGCCAACACAGAACTTATTGTTATGTTTACCCAAGGATGTTTCGTTCGCTACTATCAAACGAATGTATATAATATTTTGCTAGCAGCTATCTGTGAGCAGCTTTACCAGAGAGGTTGAACATCTTGGACAGGCGAAGTGGTCAGTCGAATTGAAACCTCGATGGTCTCCAGGAGAAAAGACAGCGTTTGTAGAGAATCACAATAAACACTGAATATAGAACTTTCACACTGAGCCAAACTGATACGGTTCATGTTAATTAGAAGGTGTCAGGAACTTGATGAGAACTGCTTATTTCCTGTGAAGTGGCGACAAAATTCTCGGACATGATCAATCAGTGGCTGGACAGTTTGAAATAAAAAACGAATACATACTTTTTTGCGAAGGGTAGCTGCGACATTGACATGAAGTGACAGTGAGCTTTAGTCTCATGGTCGCACAACCGAAAGGTATTTGAATGAATGGAATGGTGACGCCCAGGGTCCACACTCTGCCCGAGACACTATGCTCAGCCGCCACAATATATTTGCCGCCACGCTGAAAAAGCGGACCTTTTTGCGGAAAAAGTTGGTCTTTTTTCTACTAAGTGCACTCCAGGTGATGTCGGGGACATTATGGTAGTAAACACATAGGGCTTAGAATTTGGTGGGAAGAAGTCCAGCTCAAATTTGACTGCTGAGAAACCAGTCTTCATGGTAGGCACTATCCTTCCTAGGGATGGGCAATGTAAGCCTAAGTAACCAGAACAAGCGGATAAGAACTTGTTTCAGGGACTGTAAATACCTGAGTCTCAGGGTGTACGTGGTGAACACAATGGCGGTGGAGTTGATATAGACTGTTGACTAACCATAACAGCTACAGCTTAGAGAAACCGTCTCTTCTTCATAGCTAATATTAAAGTGGAGACACGATCACGATGAATTACGGTGCGAATGACGACTCTAGGTACCACCCCCAGGTGGCAAAGGAACAAGGGCGGGCCTCGGATTCAACGGAGAAAAACAGCCGGCGAAGCCAGAAAGTAAAATTAGCGCTAACAGTAAAGTGTGGTATCGAAAAGCGATGGCAACAGCTCGAATCATCATAATTACGGCGAAAGGTCACCAGAATGAGTATTAGAAGAGCGAAGTTGCAGCAGCAAGCATTTCCGGGTCCAGTCATCCAGACGTTTAGGAAGAACGCTAAATGTTCTTCCTGGGTGCACCGAATAATCAGCAGGCGCGCAGGTCGTGGCAGATCAAGAAACGCACGTTGCATATATGCTAATACAAGCAGGACTGCTCAGACGGTTTGAGGAAATGAGGTCTCGACAAGGCTGGCGATGAACCACAACACAACGACTGCGATGGGTGCAGGGACGCATGAAACCTCAGGTAGTTGACATTGGCAGACCAGTTGAAGCAGCCGCCGCCGAAAGTGGCAGCTAATCTCATCATGTGCGAGCAGAGTCGTTAATTAAAGCCGAGACCGGAAGATCATATTCTCACCAAGTCAACGTCGCAGCGTTTGGGTTAGCGGAGCATCATTAGGACTGAATACGTTGCAAAAGCAAATTGCCACTATCAGGCTCTTGAACAAATAAGCGCAACAGTGCCAAGAAAAAGACGTAGGTAAGAGGGACGAGAGCTGATTGGTGTTTCCAAAAGCCCAGGGAGTCGCAGAGGCAGTATTGGCGGAGAACCACCTCCACCATCATGATGAGGAAGGAGAGCTGGAAGGAGTACTTTACAGCACGTCGGGAGTAAATTACAGTTGACCGAACGTATGTTTTCGCATTACATATGAAACCAGGTACGAGAGATTCTGGAAAGAGTGTGGCGAACTGATCCAAGCCCTTAGCCAATTCCACTCGGGCCCCATACGGTGCTTTGTCTTTCCGTTGAGTCGTAGCTATTCCAACAAAATTCGGAGGCTTTAGGATAACGTGGCGCGGAGACCGTGGGTGTTAACTTAGAGCCATCAAGGAGGGTAAGGATGCTGAAATAGAGTTGATTAGACAGTGCTGCCCAATGATGGCTCAAAATCGAAGCCAGCCCGTAGAGCAAATAGGCGAAGTGGAAGAGCAGAAGTCCAGAACAAGTTGACGATTCTCTTCTCTGAAGAAGAAATAAAAGCGATAGGATTTGGTAGCAAGAGCAGTTACCAGCGTAGACATACTGTTACCATATCATAACTTCCGTGATACCAAACATATGAGGGGAGTCCCGGGGTCCGGCCGGTGCTAGGAGAAGAACAATGACGCGAAATCAACTTGGGCAGGTAACCCGAAGGTCAAAAATAACTCGAGGCGGCCTTACGGGAACCAAATTCCTTGATCATACCTGGGGGGTAATGTTCTGCGATAGATTCAAAGTTATATGTCGGGTGGGGGTATAAGGATCGTCAATCGGTAGGAGGACGGCTCGTTTAGACGTTTCAGTCAGATTATATGAACATGGATAATGAATTCATGGCCACATCGGTGGGGGGTGCGCAGAAAGAGACAGGCTGCCGTCAGAGCGAAGATGGGAACACGAACATTGGTCAGACGGTCAAACTCTGGGCCATGGGGGACCGAAGGATCTGAATCTGGAGTTTGTACGTGTTAAAATCAGTGGCTGTTGAAATTCCCTTTCGGGTGGACACCGTGACGATTTGAAGTTAAAAAGTTTTGCCTCTGGCTTTGATTTACGCGATTTCGTGGGTATGGCGAGGAGGATTAGAGGGTGCTTTCGGTCATATGTTCCAGCCGTGAAATGTTAGGAAAACAGCCAGCGCCGGAGGATAGAAGGACATGGGAGGGTGGCTGATTTTCGATCTTCTCAGGAAGAAGTGTGGCATCCGATGGCAGGTCGTGTAATGTCCGCTCACAAAGGTTTTATAAGGACCCCCCCATCTTGGCTTCGTCCGTTGCGCTACCCTTGTCGTCCCCTTCCCTTCTTACCCTTGCCCATCCCTCCTGCCCTCCTCCCTTCACCACCCCGTCTCTAATCTGGATCTACCATGGTTAGCTGGAAATCCTCTGAAGAAGTCACCAATGACGGTGGTACGTCACTCCGTTGCAGATCTGACGGTGCTTTTCGAGTCACTCATTGCATTCCAGTGGCCTTTTCACGCTTCATGCATACACTATTGGGCGTCTACATGTGCGTTCATGCATATATGCGTCCTCGAACTTCATGTTGACGCGTATTCTTGCAGATGGGAGTGGTTCACGTCTCTGCCGTTCGACTGGCAGTTCATCTCGGGCAAAAAGCCGTTTCGGTGGCCCTTGGTACGTGGTCGGGCTACTCGCAGGTCCGTGGATCGCTCATAGTGGCCAGATCTTCTACTTTTTGAACCGTTACTTCCTCCTCATCGCCCTTATTGGAATGTGAGGATCCCGTTTCCTGCTCCTTATCCCCTGACCGACCTCAACGTTATCTTAGCACCGTCGCACTAAATGTCACAAAGTAATATCCGCTCTATGATCCCTTGCATCAACCATCAATCATAATATCTTTTCAGGCCGATAGATTGTCAAGCACTGTATACATTCAACCAGGTACATACCCACGATAATGCATCCACCAGCGTCTAATACAGCGTCAAGGTCTTTGGGAATGCTGCGATTGGACTTGCATCGATTAATCTTTCTCTTCGGACGTACGTGTTATTTATGGTTTCAAATACCAACTTTTTATGTTTCAATTTGACAGAATGGCCGTGTGGTCGCGTAACTTTTGGGTTGTAATCCTGCTCGTCGCGATTATCATGGGCCACTGGTCCCTGCTCCTTCACGGTCAGTTGGGTCAGCTCTTTTATGCCGTCGTCAATCTCAAGCCTTCGCAGGTATACTTTTGAAAGCTGAATGGACCGGTGTGGGCGGCTGTGCCATCACTTCGACAGACACCAAGATCTTGGCTGTTACTTTCATTTACTCGATGGGTTTTGATTTCTTGGTTCTCATGTTGACGGGCTATAAGCTGGTCTTCCGCGCTCCTAGGTCACTGCTTTGTCTGTATTAATGTATCTCATATTGATGCCCACCTTTCTAGCGCTGCCCGAGTTGGCCGCTCTATGCTAGTTACGCTGATTTTCGGCGACGGCTTGATCTACTTCGTGATCGCTTTCCTCGCCAATCTACTTGCTACAGTAAGTCTTTACTTGGGCCGCTTTTCTTGCTTCATGGTCAATATTCCATAGATTTTTATGTTACTCAACCTCAATGCTGTCATGTCTATTATAGCCAATGTTCCTGCAGCTATTGCATCAACTGTGAGTTATCATGTCTATATAGCCACTTGATTTCATTCCCCAGTAGATCGTAGCCTGCCGTGCGGTTCGCCGTTTAAGTAAATATACGTCAGAAGGCCCAGATTTCTTGGGGTGGGTGGGTTCCACTGCCATACGAGGTTATCAGCTGAGATATTTTTCCAGCACGACCGTGGCTTCAACGCTTGCCTTCCGTACAATGACAGCGTCAACGGCACCGCCGAAGCGTCCGAAAGTGGCCACTAATGGCCTTAGTGCTGTTGACGGTGTCCATGTACAGGTGATATCGTTACGGGAGTGTCATGACATATTCTAATCCGGATATTCCTCCAGATGGAGACCTTTGAATCTCCAGGAGGCTTCGTTGAATACGATGCCATGGGTAATGCCATTAAAGGATCACCCGACAGTATGTTCGATCATGACCTAGAGGCTCAACATATTCGCGACGAGTTTAAAAGGCCTCCATACTAAATGGGCATGCCTTTGAATTTCTTGTGCACTTCTTGTTATCGCACCCACGCTCGTTTTGCATTCGTTACTGGAATCCAAACCTCTCTGTGCTTCTCTGCTGTAGCCTGAAGAACTCAAAAAAACTGAAACCTTGTGTACGTATTACCGAAGGGGATTGGGTGGGACTTGTATCGATAATTAGAGCCCAGAATGAAGGAGAAGGAGAGGAGAAGGAGAAAGCCGGCAGAACAATTATATTGTGCACAATACAACTCGATTTGAATGCTTTGGCGCTGGCTCTGTGTCTTCCGCATTTGGACGCCGTCTTCTTTAAGGCGTATTTTTTTGTGAGTGATCCTGTGGGCTATCATGTGTAACTAAAGTTAACGCTTCCGTTCACAGATGATGTTACCCGGTATACCCCTACGCAGTCTTGTAAAATTAGAAAACACTTCGACAACTGTGAGTTTTAATACCCGCGCGTCTCTTCGAAACCATCTGATGAGGTGAATTCCATTCAGATGATGGTGTATACATGATCGTTCTTTTCTACAAGTTATGATGTTTATTTTGTGATCCATTCATTATACATGCCGAACATTATATTGCCAGTGATCTCGTATTCAACTTGAAAGTTCTATAATTCTTGACACTGTCCCGTACAATAAGTGCCGACGGAATGGACCGCTCTCCAGTAGGAACGGAAGATTTTGCATATACATCGGTGCAAAGTTCGGTGCGAGATCAATGACATAGGTCTTTCGGCTGGGTAAAGTTCTTCCTGTTTACTACTTCTCAATCCTACTTGACATCTCAGTTTCGGTTGCCAGAACGCTGCCGCGAAGCGGTGAAGCAGCGATGTGGGAGATGGAAGAACGACGACCCGTATCACAGATTAAACCTGGTGCCCGTGGCGTCTTCTAGTTACGACAGCGCCTACGGCATTCGAAACCACATGGACCATCCAGCTGACAGGGGCTTCCTAAAACTTGAGAAAATGCCTAGCGCTAGATGCGAAATTGCGGAAGAGGGATTACAGCAAGTTTCACCTTTTGCATTGTTCAAAGTGGCCTCGAAATCGGAGTGAGTTGTTCTGTATTTACATCTGAAGGCGTTGGCTTGGAACCAGGTTAAGGCATTCCTCCGGTAACACAAGAAATAAACGTCGAATTTATATTACTTATCAGAAGGGCTGCCCTGACTACAAGCAATGTCCTCCAGATCCCAATACAGTTCTATTTCCGTTCCTCCTGCACCCCTTGATGCACATTTTTTATAGTTCCTCATGCTTACTCTCAGAGTCACCAAATTCTAAGTCGTCGACGATCACGCTTCCCCTTTTGTCGGTGGAGTCTTCCTGGAAGGTTACATGGGTGGGAGAGACGCTGCCGTTATTGAAGTTATCGGTGCGGGTGAAGGTTTCCATCTGTACGTGTACTCCGCTTGTTAGATCCGAGGGTGGCGTCCGTATAGCCGATGTACCGCGCACAGTGCGACCACCTACGGCGACTGGGTTCATTGTTCGAAAGCGTGGGGGTGCATCATTTGAGTTTGACCCTGACCCACTGGCGCTTGTTACGAAGGCACCGTTAGTCAAGGCACTCCGATCAGTTATCAGGCAGACATACTAGACTTCAGCGCCTCGATGGTAGAATTTATTCAGTCGTCGCACAGCACGACACGCGACAATCTGGGGGAAATAGATAAGCGAGGCAAATCAAAAAACAAGCGAGGATCGGCTAACCGTGCTTCCGATAGCGGCAGGGACGTTGAAGATGACGCTCATAATAGCATTGAGGTTGAGGCACATGAAGACAGTCGCTATTAGGTTTGACAGGAACCTATAAAACACAAAACGTTATTAGCCTCATCAGACTATTAGGCGGAGGATGCTCGATCGCCACTAACGCAATGATAAAATACACCAGACCATCAGAGAACAACATTCTCGTCAATTGGCTCCCGCCAGAAGGGCCTCTTCTTCCGACCAGTTTGTACGTATTCAGCGAAAGAATGACAAAGTCGAAGACCATAGAGTATATGAAAGTCGCGGCAAGAATTGTATTTTTGGCCGAGGTGATTGCGCAGGTATCCGTCTCCGGGATCCAATCCGCTTTAATAAGAACGCCTGTAAAGAAGTTGTATTGGAGGGCACAGAAAGCGTCCAAGGTACATCCCATGGGCGTACCTTGTAGTATCAAAGACCAGTGGCCGAGTATAAGAAGAATCAGAAGGCCAATTATGAATTTGGATTGGGCGTAAACCGCTATTCTGCATAGAAAAGGCGTTAAAGCGAGCTTTTTCCCTGTAAGGAGGAGCGTTGCTCACGTTCGGAGACTGAGGTTGATACTGGCCAGGCCAACGGCGGCATTACCGGCCAACTGGTCAAAGGAATCAGTGTGGCGTCAGAGGAAGCGAACTATGGAACACACCTGGTTGAACGTATACAACGCCTGACAGTTGACTTCCCTTAAGGATCGTAATATCAATTAACACATCCACGTCGGAAGGTGGCAACGTCAAGTGCTTACTTGGTTATGTTCAGCGCGATTGCGCTGTTGCCAAGGTAAGAATTCTCCGTTTCAAATAGAAGACGAGAAACGGACGCACATTCCGATGAGCGCAAATAAGAGAAGATATCTGTTAAGAAAGTAGAAGATCTGAGGAAAGGATAAGGCCAGCGATCAGCACACAGAAATACACACCACTTACCATAGGCCAACGAAATTTCTTCCGCCCCGACATGAAATCCCAGTCGAAAGAGATAGAAACGAAATATTCCCAACTTCATCCATGCAGATTAGCGACACGGCCATCCACGACATGAGGCAATACTCACACATATACCCCAAGTAGCGCATGCATAAGCTTAATGAAAGCATTGTTATCGAGGGAAATTTCTGACTGAGATGACCAGTCAGGCATCGGGAAGAGGAGGGAGAAAGAGGAAGTAGAAAGATGGGGTATAAGTACAAACGGGACAAGTGCCACTCAGCCAATGCCTAGATGAGAACGCGTCGAATATAAGGGATCAGAAACAGCACTGTATCCGATCGCGCCGTGTTTCCTCCTTTTGTGATGGCATGATGATAAAATTCAAGTGTGCAAGTGTTGACAGAGTGAAATTGATGGCTGTTGGGACTAATGGGTCTAAGGAATTCCACGGTTAGGCTGATCATCGGAGGGCAGGTGGGAGCGTGTAAACACCTAGAGTTTCATAGGTTCAGTGAGAAGTTAGAAAAATGTAAAGGTCCGAGTAGTCGGTTCGGATGGAGATCAGCCGTTAGGCCTATCGGAAGGGTCAGGTTGAGTGTGACATGAGAAATGCACTTCCTGGTTGACAAGCTACAGAGGACGTTTCGTTTCCGCGAAAGCGGTACCAAAAGAAACCGGAGCTTACGTTTCAGGGAAAGAGCAACCAGCGGAATGATGGTCTGTTTACAGGCTCGACAAATGACGTGATCTTGTGATGAAGAGAATTGCGATCGACGTACTCAGCCAGATCCATTCTACGTGCATGGAGGGAGGGTCATCACCTAAGTGGTGGATCAATGGTACAAATCCAAGACAGCCTCAGCCTTTCTGCATTTTCCAGCCACAAATATAGTATGCCGTTACTGGAGCTCCAGTCTGAACCTCGAGATACACGTATTCCGGTAGCCAGGAACTCGATTGAGACCGAGAATACCATACAAAATGATGATAAGAGAAGACGGTGGCTGCGCGAAGCTTTATTGATAAATACGACGAATAAAGGGTTTCTCCTTCATTTGGCAACTTTCAGTTGTACCTTTAAGTCCATGGAAGTTCGACAGTCGGTCCGCCCTCGGAACCACAAAGGAAAAATCGCACCCTCAAGATGGCCTTCGAAATGGTGTTATGCCCGACACTCTTTATAGGTTGTCCGGGAGAGTGGTATCCCGAGCAGCTCCACTCAGCGCTCCACGAATTTTGAAGAAAAGGAGTCTAACCGGCAGTCATCATCCTCAACGCCTACAGCAACGTTATATAATACATATTGCCAAATATTGGAGTAGACTGTCGAGAAAATGGCGGGGAGGAAGCTGAAAAACAACACCGGTAGAAGTTGGAGGACAAGATAGGGATTGCGTTGTAGGTGGTAGGCGGACTGACAGCGCTGCAGCACCGAATGGTGGAACGTAAATGTAGGGGCTTTCCTCGCCCAGCCGATGGTAGAGGCACGATAGTCTGTGCCGGTGATACATTTACCTAAGCCCTCGATAGGTTTCTACGTGATTTTCACCGGATGTTACAGTGTATGACGCGCACCCCGGACGACAACTTTATTCTACCTGCCAGTACCTGTAGGCAAGTTGAAACGCTGTGTAGACGTCCTCGATGTCCATAGTTGGCAAGGCAATTGGATGAAGAAAATGCAAAGGAATTCTCAGTGAATGACCATCACGAAGCAGGAGCTACTGGAAGCCTGCTCGGAACATTCTGAGCCCGTAAAGAACGGTTGAAGTGACTGTGAGTTACTCTTTTTGGATACAAAATCCCGTTCCGTCTGGGGACAAAATTCCGGTCTGGTTCATCTTTTTTGTCCTCGAAAGGAGTTCCGATGGAGAGCGATCTTAGAAATAATTCTGGGGTAGACAAGGGTGGCGAATAGAGATCCCTTTCAGTCATAAAAGGACAGAGTGACTTGAGAATGAAGGGTGAAAAAGGAAACTTGGAAAGCTCCGCCGTGCCTACATCACGTGCCTAACGGCTTATTAATACGTCCCGACTTCCGACGGATTCAATCCAATTTCGATGGATTCGACATCTCTAAGTCCAACGAATAGGTGCTTGGCGGATAGATCCTCCGGCTGCCTTTTCTATCCCCATCGTGCTCCCGGTCCAAACTGCAAGAAATATTCAATGCATCGTCGTCGACAAGCTGACCTGCGTCACTGGCTTGTAACACCGACCACCTCGACTATTGTCGTCCATGTGTTGTGCATTTATTCGCCAAAACTTTGGACTTCAAAAGTTCGGCGTTCTCGGCCTCATGAGAAAAACCTGGCCGTACACATTTTACACAGATTGACGACGGTCCCATAGGGAAGGCTTTCATCAAGAATACCTTGGCAAGCACAAGACGAGCGTGAGGATACCAGATCATTTATCAGTTCGCGAGATTGTTCGCAGATGAGATCGAACAAAGAATTTCGAAGGCAAAGTCACTTGGGTTCTGATGTTCTCTTTGGGCTTATCATCAGGTCGAGCTCAGTATAGGTTTTTTCGCAGGTCGTGTACCTTGTTGCAGGACCGACGACCGACGTTCCCACGTGCTATCTGGAACACTGTGGTATTGCGTCATTTTGTTGGGTTCCAGAGCCGGGACTTCGACTTATTTATCTACCTTTCTACCTTTCTCTAGGGCTATGCCACCGTGTCACTTCCCCCCTGTGAATGAAAGGATTGTCCTGAGCCACCGTCTACTAATCGTTTCCCTTGTATGATCGTAAAAGACCCTGCGGCGTGGGCTTAAATCTCAGCCTCACAGTGTATGTCGCAACGGCTCTGGATACAGGCCTGACACCATACTCGTTTCTTCTCAGGCCAGCCTTCCCTCGGACTTCTGATTATCACGATTCAATCAACCGAACTTCAACAATGCAACCTGTTTCGTTCACAAAGTAGGTCCTATCATTCGCAGCGAAATCTTTGCACTTCGGGATTATTCTGTAGGATGCGCCGACTACGAAGACACAGAATGAAAAGGACGTTCTGTTTGTCTCGGATGGATCGACATTGACGACGTTTTTACTGTCGCCCTTACGACGTGCTTGCGTCAAAGGGCGATTATGAACATGAGCGCATAAGAGGAGAAGCGTTAGACAAATATTGTAATGCTCACTATGGGCCTCAAAATTATTGAGTCTTTCTTCATCGTCTGTTATTGACCTCGAACCCGCACAACTTGAAAATTGCATTCGTTGTTTAATCTAGGTGGTAAGCCGTGGGTGAAACGGCAGCAGTAAATACCCTCTCCGTCTCGCTGAATGTTCGCGACATGGTTCAAGATCTCAAAAACATCAATGCGCGCAATCTCTCCTAACTGGTTGACTATCATTAGCACTGAACTGCTTTCAATCCTTAACAAAAACGGCAAGCATGGGCTTCTGCATTAATACCTGCAAAGGTGCTGTAGGTTGTGTAAGCATCTATAGTATTCGGGGGGGCAGGACAAGTGGCAGCTTGGCTTCACGATAAGTATGAAGGCTGCCAAGCTAAAAATACGCCCCAAAGGGGGGAGTGGATGGCATATTCATTAGACAATGATATTATGGTTGAAGTGAGCCTTCATCGTGAAGTGATTACGTTGAGGATTGATCTTCTTAAACAGGAATATGCCAAGCGCAATCCAGCCATTGAATTCACACACATACGGCCTGGCTTTGTCAATACCCCTGGAAATCACAACTATACTCTCTGGCTGTTGCGCCTGTTCTCACCTCTGGTGGATTTCATCATCCGACGGTTCATGACTTCCCCCGAGGAGTGCGCAGAGTGCATGCTCTTCGCCTTGATTGAGGGAAATGAGCGTTTCTATCTGCGGGACTACAAAGGAAACCCGTGTCAGCTCCCATCCAAGAAGTACTCCTTTTCCGACGAACAAAAGCAGGCTGTCTGGAATCACTCAGTAGAGGTGACACAATGTGGTTGATTGAAGGAACGTATGAATGAACATTCAATATCATGTCGTACACAAGAAAAGGATAAATTGACAATACTAACAAAACGCGTTTCGGGAGAGAGAAAATTTGGAAAAGAAAATGAGTGGTAATGGTATAGTCATAATATGGCAACAGGATTATCAAGGAGCATATGCAGAGCAACGTATGTGTAGATGAAACAGGGAAAATGTGAAATGTGCTAAAGCAACCATTCCAATCCGAAACAGAGAATGTAAAATCATAGATCACTAGGTGACTGACGTTTTCGTAGAGCGTCGCGATCCAAACCGAAGCTTTCCATCACTCCGACTCCATGAAAATAGCGCTGCGCCTCCGCTTTCGTGAGAATTGGTACTCGAACGGAACGACCACGCAGACGGTGATACGGGCCGAGCCTGTTCTGAAGGGCCAGCAGAATTGGGATCAAGTCCATTCCCATTATGATGGTGGTGATGAGGATGTCGCCCAGAATGGCCAACGGTGTGCCTTCCATCACAACAAGCACGCACATTCTCCAGTCCTTCGAATCCATTCTCATCATCAGACTCGCCGTGCAATTCAAAATCGAGGTCGTCGCCATCCCCATGGACGTCCACGAAGGATTTTGTCGGGCTGTAGGGACTCTCCGGGCCGTTCCACCGTAGATACTCTGCAGCCGGTGTTCCGGACCGCTTGCCAATGGAACCGCCTACAGAGATTTGCGATCTGCTCCGCTTGCCTTTCGGCGTCGTGTTAAACACGTCTGCTGCGCGCCGCGTGCTCCGTCCACTTCTCTGACTTTGTGGGCTCGACATGATAGGGCGTCGGTCGTCATCTGCGAAGTCACCAAGAGACATCGGACTGTCAGGTACTGTAGTGGTATTCCCCGGAGAGTTGACATTGACGGCGTTTGGCCGTGATAGCAGGTATTTCAAAGCCTGAACACAAAGGGGGATCAGCTTTGAAAATCGGGAGATTAGCAAGTATTCAGACAAACATTAAGCCATATATCATGCCGTTCCTTGGTCGGCGCAGTAATCTTCATTTCTCGCTGAGGGGTAGACACCACGACACTGTACTGATACAAGCCTGGAGGCATCGGGTTAGGATCTAGGACGGATCGCACCCCTTCTATATAGGCTAAAACACCATATTAACCAGGAAATGCGCTACGAGAATGGAGGAGATACATACCACTCTTCGCACTGGACTCTGATACATTCGATGATCCTGGGTCCGCAGAACTCCAGTACAGAGTCTTGGTATATGGATGCACCCAGAAAAACCTCCGATGTCTTCGCTCTCCATATCCTTTCCCGATGGTCTTCCTTGTATATTTGTACAAGAACTCTCCGATCATCGTTTGTGTGATAGAATGAATGATCGCCGGATCCGTGGGATGTCCTTCTCCACGTCCAGGAAGTTCCGTCGCCCTATTCTGGGGCGTCGTTGGATTGCGGAACGGATTCTGATCAGAGGACATCGACGATCGAGGCGACCGGTCGGTTACTAGTGACGTCGTCGACATTTCTCTTCCGGTTCGGTTATGTGGGACGTACAAGGCTGCAGCATTCGCAGCAGATCGGAAGCTACTCGTAGATGGCAGAGGACGCAATCCTTGTTGCATAGGCGGCATGCTAGACCCATGTGGTCGAGGACCATAGGTAGTCCTACTGATTGAAAGCACAGATCCGAAAGTAGGGGTGGTGGCACGTTGAATGAGTTCAGGAGGCGGAGGAGATGACGGACGTGGAGGAGGAATATCATAAGATCCAGTAGAGATGGGCATTCTTCGCTCGGGTATGAAATTCGGAGGAGGCATACTCCCCGGGGGTGGGGGTGCCCGAGGAGGTGGGGGTAGTGCCATCATTGGTGGACGGGACTTGTCTACAAGAGCCAGTGAATTAGTTGCCTTTGGCGTCGGTCCATCATCAAATATGGACGAAAGAGCAGACTCGATAGACTGTCTTCGGGAGTCTGTTGAGGAGCGTTGATGACGAATGTTGGCATCTCTGAATATTTGAGAAGTAGGAGTAGGAACAACGGGAGGTATAGTCGATGGTCCGTTGGAATTTGGCACTATTTGAGTCGAGGGTGGGGGAATGAATTGGAACTGTTGGGTAGTAGATCCAACTCGGTACAGTAAAGGAGCTATAGGAACGGCTGGTGTAGGCGGCTGAGGTTTCCATTCATCGGTCTGAATGGACATCTCTTTGAGTTCGGGTTTTGGTGGTGATGCGGGAGGCTCGTCTCTTAAAATGGCCTCGATGGACTTGGAATCATATGACACAGGTGAAGAAACAAATGCCGGGGTAGGAGAGGGCATGGTTCTGCCCACTCTCGATGCCTTAATGCTTTCGGTATCAGTATCGTCTTCGTCTTCGTCCTCGTATTCATTGTCGGTCATGGTCATCACGGAGTGGAAGTCATCTCTCGACTCGGAGTGCATGGAAGACATTCGAATGGAGTGGAACTCGTCCCTGGATTGTGAAGGCGTCGATCCAAGCATGATACTCTGTCGAGCGTCCTGATAATCGTCCATGTCGGTTTCGGTTTCGGTTCCTGTCTCTGTGTCTGCATCTGACTCCTCTGCATAGGAAGAACCGACAAAAGGACGTGGTGAAGTCTTACTGGCGGTAATGGTTGCATTGGATGCCAGCCGCGAACGAGAACCGCTTGCCAGTGAATCACGTTGCGTGATGGTAGTACGTCGAACTAATGAATCAGCGGTAGGTACGGGCGAGACCTGAACATCGATCTCCTTTGTAGAGACACAAGGAGTTTGAGATTCCGCTGGCACCATCAAGGGGGAAGGATCCGTGCTCATTCCTGCGTCGCGTAAGGCAGGTTTCGAGACACGATCCTCGACGTCGGTTTGTATAGATATATTGGACATCGGGATGACTGCGGGACGGACTTCTGGTTCAGATTGGACCCCCATATGCGCAATCTCTTTCACGGGTACTGGTATGGCTTCCAGTGTCTTCTCCTCCTCAGACTCGGTTTGACAGGCTATTTCAGCCGTTTCGACCTGAACAAATTCATCAATGCTTCCGCTGTTAGGAGATGTACCACTGAGAGCAAAAGCCAAGTCTTCCGGCTGCCCAACTAACGAGGGAGGTCTGCCCTCTTGGAACACGCCTCCTCTGGATCTTCTTCCAACGGCACCACCTCTTGTCGATCGACGAAGAAGAGACTGATGTAAAGGACTGGTATTGGGAGGTATGGAACTCGTTGACGGTGTTCGCCGCAGGATGTTCGCGAAAACAGGATCCATGCCGTCTACACTTGCAACACTCGAACGCTTCGATGGAGACTCTGCTGATGGTTCAAGGTCGGCCTTGAAAATATCATCATCATCGTCCAGTTCTATGGCGACATCTTCCATGTCATCTTCATCAGCGCCTTGGAAATGGATGGGAGGTATGGAAGCACCACGCGTCGGCGACGCATCATCGTCAAACTCGCTGACCGACGATGGACTATCAGCAGCCATAAGTCGCTCTGTCAAGGTTGGACCCCGTCCACGTATACGTCCACGTCCACGTCCTCTGCCCCTCGGTCTGGTCGATGAAGCGCCTGGCCTGACGTTCCCTTCATTCGCATTAGCGACGTCCTCAAAGCCTTCCTCATCATCATCTTCCACCAGCATCCCTCGACCCTTGCCCATTCTTTCTCGCATTAACCCACCCTTTAACGTCGCAACCTGCCGGTGGGCATGCGCCAAACGTTGCTTCAGAACCTCAATCTCGTTGACGGGATGATTGGCAGCAAAGAACGGTGATCTTGACATAGGACTCTGATCGGGAGAGAGCTCTCCGTCCGTTTCGTCGCCAAAGAGTAACGAGGTGTCTGCCTTGATTCTCCTGTTTGTCGAGCCCGCGTTGCTGAAAACGTCATCACCATACCCAGCGGGAGTAAGATACTCCTCGTCTTGAAGTCCCTCGGTGGTGTTAGGCGTCGCCGGGCTTCCGAACCGACCAAACTTCCTGCCAGCCCTTTCCTTCTCTGCTTTAAGCCTATCTATGGCCTGTTGCAAGTCACTCTTATCCCGCGCCAAAGCCGCGGCATGCTTGCGTGCCAAAGCCACGTCAGTTTCATGCTTTGCTGTTAGGTCCTCGATGATACTTTGAAGCTGAGCATTTTCATTCTTATACTGCTCCGAAGCGTCGTGGGAGGCAGCGAGAAGTTTTGTGAGCCGCTTCTGCTCTGAATCAAGGCGCTGAACGGTGGATTGGGTATCGGCGTGTTGCGTACGTAGGTCCTGAAGGCTGACTTCAAGATTCCAGTTCTCTTCTTTATATTTGTCTGCCACTGAAATTCAGTAGCCACGGGGAAAAGATAAAGTAGAACGCACCGGCACTTGCTTCTTGTTGCTTGAGAGCGGTTCGCAGCGACTCCAATGTACCATCTAGATCATCCTTCTCCTCTTTCATGTCTTGAATGGCCTTGTCTCGCTCGCCGAGAAGACTTTGAAGTCGTCGTACCTCATTGAGAAGGCCACTGCCAATTTCAAAAGCAAACTCTGGTGGAATTGTAAGCAAAAAGAAAGGGAAAAAGTTCCATACGTACCGACGTCGTCAGCACGATGTGCTGCATTCTTGGCCCGCCGAGATTGTGCAGTGGAGGTGTTCGTTGAAGTACGCGAACGTTCCGGTTCGTCTCGAGGTAGATCGGAGACGGGAATAGAAGAGCGTTCCATCTAGCAGGAGCTTTTAGATTGAACAACTGTGGGGGAAATGGTTGGAAACACACTGCTGAACTGTTGAATGCACTTGAAAGTAATGCATTCTCTGTATCCCAGCCCATCATCGTGTCAGTGAGCTCCTGGTATTTCTGCACCGCCTCGGGTTCAACATCTTCGTCACCTGTCTTGTCGGCCTCGACCTCTTGAAGCTGCCTGATACGATCCTCGAGTTCCATTCGTTGGGCGAGAACCCGCTGCCCAAAGGTCGCGGCTTGCTGAAGCTGCTGCTCCTTGCTGTCAAGGAGACTCTGGAGATGAGACTTCATGTCGCCAGCAGACGAGAAATGGCCGTTGACGCTGGCCATGATGGCTTGCACGTCGTCGTCGACGTCGTGCGCGGCGTCAAGATCTAAGAACGACGGAGACTGGAGACGAGTTCCCGCGGTCATGTGTCACTGTGTATCAATCCCAATCTAGTAAAGACAACGGTGATATAACGAAGATCTCAGATTCGACCGATCCCGTGGTCAAAAGAGCAGGCTCTTACTTTATCACTTCATATCCGAGAATACTTACTAGAAGGTCCACGGCTTGGCTCTGGTGCATTTCTACTTGTTCCTCCACTGAGTGATGCAAAAAGAATTCCGATTTTCGGGCCACTATTTCCTGATAAACCCCTCTTGTATCACGTGTCTTTCAAAATTTCTATGATCCAGATAATTCAACTTTCTTTCGCCTCTTTCAACCAACAACAAGCTAAAGGGTTTCAACGACTCACGCACAAGGCCAGCGCTGGATATCGATGTAAACGTTAACTGTGTATGCTTCTGGTCATTGTGCGGACTTTTTACTGGCTTCTGAGAATGTAAGAGCTTAGCATACCCCGTCTTGCAGCCGCACCCCGTCACGTTTCACCGCCTGCTATACCATAGACCCAAGTTGGGCTCCGTTCATCATATCAGCTGATCGCAATGTGACGGTGAACGTTTTGACTCGTAACTCAGGATTGGCACAATTAACCTGACAAGAATAGGCGACAATTGATATCAGGCAAAAAAATCCTGGCACTATGTCACCATTTTACCCTCCTATTCCACCACCTACTGGCACTCATACCATTGAAACATCGGCGGCATTCGCATTGGGTGTATGAAAGGTACTACACAGTTTCATTCACCGGCCCCGGACGCTAATAGTCTAATAGTATAATCGCATCTCCCGAAGAAGGCCTTCTATGTAGATATCGCTTCCCAAGACATAAGGAACGTCGGATGCCACTTTCGCGGAGCTACATATTGCATTGATAAACCCGTTGTTGCTCTGTAACTCATTATTCAATACGTACGAAATCAATTATGCCATTCTTCGGACACTCATTTGAATGGACTCTTCCTTGCTAGGTAGTAGTCGCTTCTGCATCTGTTGCTTGGCTCTTTCGGGCCCGTATGAACTAAGAACTGGATGTTTAGCCCTTGGCTGTGATTCGGGGCAAGTCCCATTTGCAGGTGATTCATTGCTTACGCAGAGGTCAATACTAACAGAAACAAAATACACATTGTCAGGGCTCTTGGTCGATCAATTGTCGTGGAGTCGGCACATTGGAGCACGCAATCTGAGCTTGCAGTGTTCGAGCGTGCGTATATACTATCAACCGGGGGGGAGTACTTAGTTAAACCTCAGAAATTAAAAATAAAGAATAACGACTTGCTTCTCCGGATCTCCCCCACTGCCTAATTACTCTTTATGATATCCAATAGCGCGGCTGCTCAGTGGGTCCAACGGTTTCCCCTTCGTATGTCTCATTTCCTCCGTTACTGTCTTTCGAAAGGTTACCAATGGCCCTGCTACTAGAATCATAGCTGACCTGTCCAAAGGTCCATTTGTCGTTCCCACCCTCCACGATGTCTGTGTTGGAAAATATTATTAGCTTCACCATGCATAGACTGAGCACCAGCGCGAAGGCTGAGGGAAGGCTTTTGGGTGAATCTGGGTATCGAACGAGTGTCCAACCAGGCGCGTAGGGACAGGCGGAAGCGGGCGACGAAGCGAAGAAACAAAAACACTACTCCAATAGTAGATGGGACGACAAGCCCTTATGCTCACACGCCAATCTTGTAGACAAGGATCAACGAACGTTCGCGACGAAAAACAGATGATACACATGTATGTAAAGGACCAAGTGACGCACCCATCCCGTCGGTCTCGAAAGGGTGAATAGCGTGAACTTAACCTGATCATTGCCAAAAGAGGGCACAGTGATACATATCCACAGGTTGATGTTGGGCGAACTATTATGAGCGGTAAGTAATAAGAGTGTGGAAAGTAACACATGCGGCATATACCATTTGCACCCAGTTTAATTTCCATGAGAGATTCGCTCTCCCCATGACAAGAACCCATAGAAGAGACATGATGAAAACGGGAAAGGCAAGCCAAGTATGATGAGCACATGATACAGCGACAAGCTACAGCTGTTTATAATCCACAATTACAACTGTTTGCAGCCCAAGAGAGGTTACTATAGCAGCCCACCACGAATCGATAGCGCTACGTGGAGAGACAGCGAAGGTAGTTATACCTACGAAAAGCTGTAGATACCAGGTCGCAGCGCGGATTCCTAGTATATCATCAATGTCTGGATTAGAGTTGAAAGGGAGAGTGCAGACGGTGGAAGAGGATATGATACTGGAAATTTTATAGACATGGTAGTCACATCTCTACAGCTTGAGCAATGATCAGGCGTCACGCGTCAGGGTTCAAGGCAACCAAACTGTTATTACTGAGGGCTATTAAAACACCATCATTTTAGGTTTGTGCCGAAACTGATGCTTAGACACCGATGAGTGTCAGGTCTTCAGTAGCTTGTTGCGCAAAGCTCTTACGACGCTTAATCGTTGTGCGCGTCGCCTGGAAATGGTGCATTATAAATTTAACTATGTGATCGGCTCGACACTGACTAGGACCAACTTAATCCGTGTGCGTCATACCGCTTCAATGTGAGGGCTAAGCTCTAAGTTCAAGTGTGACCTGCGTAAAACGATAAGCAGGCCCAGCCTAAGAAGTGCTCAAATGTACCTGTGAAACACAGCCGATTCGTGACGATACGCATTTCCGTGACCATTGTCGCTTTACACGGTGCGCAATAAATATTAAGCAATCTATTCACAATATCATCATCCGCCACGGTCTTCTGGGACTTTCCTTCAGCCTATTTGGTACATCCTCAAAGTACCGCATCAACCACAGATGCACGTGACGCTGGAGCGCGCATCTGAGCAGCACAGCCCGCTGGCGCACCACCAGGAAGACGAGGGCTCAGGTATTCCTTTCCAACACATGTTGCGCCTCGAGGAAGACGCGCTCTACACCACGGCTTCAGCAACAGCGTCACATTTTTATGGTAATCCAGGAAGCGCTGATAATCAAGACCTCTTATCAGCCTGAGCTCGTCGATGGCTGGATGGTCGTTGGCGGGATGGAAAAGGGTGTTCTTAGCGGCTGCTTCACATACTTCTCGCCAATCATAATGAACAGCGATGGCGAAGAGACGCACAGGCTCCTGACGAATGAGCGGTGATTTCAGGAGGGAGGTCTGCATGCGTTTCCCAACACTGTTCATGCAGTACTTGGAAGCAGCATCGTAGAGTTCTATGACCTCGTCAATATTTTCGAGTGACGGAGCCTCGCCTGGATAGTAGAAGAGAAGGTGTTCGAATATTTTTGCCTGTTTCTGGTACCGGAGCGACAGGTAGACCCTCCTTCATTTCTTCTGGATTGCCATCTGAGAATAGGTTCCTGAAGAAAGAAGAAGCAAAAGAGAGAAAGGCTTTTCAAGACAAAAAATTCAACATTATCGGAAGATCGAAGGATGACACCGGCGTCTTCGACAACATCGAAGGGCGCGGACGCGATTGTCATGATTGTAGAGTTGAGAGTACAAGACCTATCGTGTCCTTGCTGATCGGCGATAAGGGCTGCTCGTGGGGTTCTCGCAATTTTTACTTCTTTCTTTGCCGCAGAGTCGAGAGTTAATCCGTGTACGTTTTGATGACACAACTTTGACTTCGGGCTCCAACTCCAGTCTATCGAAGAAGTCGGCTCCGCATGGAGAAGGTTGGCAAGGCAGTTTCATGTGGAGTGACGGAGATGATTTTTCCTCGGCTGTGAGCAGAGTTATACATAGTACAGCCCATGAAACCGAGTCCAGGGTGGGATTGGCTTCTTTTTTCGTCTTAGATGCGCACTTGTCTGTTTTCAAAGATCAGTATGCAATGCAAACTCAATCGGTCCAATGACTAGAAAAAGATAGTCACCTGTCGTAGCATGGTACTTGAATTGTTTTCCCTGTATGAAGTGGCCATAAGAGCTGTAGATTTAGTCTTAGCTACAGCAAGGAGAGCCGCGTCTACAATGGAGGTAGCGCACGGTTTAGATGGCCCTAAATTTTATCATCGAACTGCCATGTTCAATTTGAACGAGTCTGCAGAGATGAATATGGATCTGCACAACGCAGCCGAGAAATCAGGGGTTTCACTTGATGAGAACATACTAGATGGACCACGCGATGATACGTCTACAGAATTTAAGACGTGGAGCCAAGATACAAGCAAAGAATAGGATTTTTGATCCCTGAACCGATGATACACTCGACCTGCATGCCACTAAGGATACACAAAGCGGGAAGATATAAGTGGGATCTGATATCGGCTTGATAACGAGTTGCGAATAGGTAAAGCATAAAGTGCTTACCGACTCTTCGATATATCTACAGTAGATTCCTTTCGAAAACCAGAACTTTCATCTCTCCTCGTCCCAAAGAAGGTCATCGTCTTCATCATCACTCGGAAGACCAAAATTATCTCTCCCAAGAAAGGATTCAGCTGGGCGCAATATTCGATTCCTGTGAAGGTCATGATATGAACGCATACAGACTTTTCGTCCGACTCACTTCTCGAGTAATTCATCGATGCCAGCCGCTCCTGCCTCCCAGTCCACCCGTACCCAGTTGTGAATGAGCTGTCCATCTCGGTAAACCAGCATGGTGGGGAGCATGTCAAGGTCAACATCTTCTTCAGCATAATGATTCTGTTCATCGGAGTCATAATCGTCTTCGTCATGGTCGTCGTCTTTGTCACTATAGGGGTCGTCATCATCCTCGCGAATTGAACGAGACGGCCGGTGCGTTGTTGACTTGGTCACTGCTGAACCACTTGAAGCGAAACCGAGGGCCGACGCCCGACAGCGCAAGAATTTAGTGTCTGGGTGTGATCGAGCCAGGCGAGAAAGAGTCTCGTCGAGAGAATAACATCTGTCCAACGACTATGTGATGTATTCAGCAGCATCAGCGGGAAATGATGGAGCGACACTTACAGGTTCGTAGAGGTGCACGATGACCCAGGCAGCTTTATCCTCCTTTTCGACGGCCTGGACAAAAGTGCGTACACCAACTTCCCTCAAATGTCCAAACTTTCCCTGCCTTACCATCCCAAAGAAATCTCTTCGCTCGCGTTCGTTCCTCACCAATGGATCCACATTCTCATCACCCCTGTCTGCCTTTTCTCTTTCCTCTTCCAAGTACGACTTTCCCCCAAGACTGCTCTTCTCCATTCGAGTCCTAAGCTCTGCCATCTCCTTGGCCTGCCGTTGCCGTTCAAGGGTCTCGGCCTCGTGGCAGTCGCGGATGACACCCTTGACGCCAGTACGACCAGGACCCATCCCAATTGAATCCTGCTGAGGTTCTGGAGGCACCGTGGCATTACTTGAATCGATCTCGTCGTCGTGCCATCCTTTATCCGAGGACGGCGATGGCGTCCGAATAGGTGATGACGAACGCGAGGTTCCGTTGAAGAGCTCTCCAGACAAAACAAGGCTTTCGATGTCTGCGTACTACATGAAAATGAGTCAGGAAAGAAGAGCTGAATGTAATATATGTCACCATCTTCGAGTAGATGATTACTGTTGCTAGACGCTCGACGAGCACGTTCGTTACAGTACGGATATTCGGTTAAGTGGGAAGAGGGGGATTGCTAATTTGGCACCTCAGTGCGGTCCGGGACTCCGGTCATGTATAGTGCAGTGCATCACCAATCGCAACATCTATTACCTTTACAACGGATATAACAAACCGTATGCAAGACCTACACAGTTATTTATGAAACTGACGGAACAAGAAACGTGGTCTGAAAGCATGAGCTGAGGGAGAAGACATTGTAGCAGCTCAATCAGCGAAGGCAAGTCCGTTGAATTCCAGAGGCTCCACACTAGCCCTTTATTTGGCCTGACACCGTCCTTCACAATTCTTTCGTATTCAGCAGACACACACCCTTTCGATCGCCACCCAGCCGCTAGTCTCTTATCAGCGCCTTCCAAGTTATTTCCTGCACCGTACAAATTTCTTCTACTCTAAGCTGAAGCCGCGCTAATCACTTTGGTGTAAAGAAATGTTCCTCCTGGAGCCGGAACGCTGACGTCGGATCTGATAAAGGCGTGGAACCGAAAGTATGACCTGTCCTCACCTTCGATACACCAGAACGAGGAAAGGTTGGTCATTCTCAATGTAATAAAAACCGCAAGCACACCAGTATATGTGAAGAAAAGTGATCAGACACACACTGGTTTAATGGTGCATTTCCTGCCATGGACACCCGCCGATCTTTCTCCCGTCTACGAAGGAAACTAGAGAACGTGAACGTGCTGTATTCAAGCACCTCATCATTAAGCTTCAGAGTTTTCGTGAATTCCGTGTTTCATGAAGAGATGAGCCCAATGATTTTCAGGGTTTTGTTTCCTTCGTTTACAAATGAGGTAGGCATGCAAAAAGGGGTTTTGGAGGTCCCTGAGGAAAAGAGGATCGTGGACGCGCCATCTCGCGAATCTGTCACGCAACAAGGTATCTGACTGTATGGTTGATAATCTGGTAACAAAGAATTCAAAGAGAATTCGTGAAATATAATCTGTTCGACATACCTGTCAGTAAGTAGGGCCTGTGCAAACTTGTTCATGTCCGAAGGAGACACTGGCAGCAAGAGATATCTAGCCAGCGTCAAGTATCTGTGATAAGCTTTGGAAAGGCTGGCCTCAGGAAACGACACAACCTTGCCTATAATGCGGATGCTCACCAAAAGCCCGATAAGTGACGTTATTCGCAGAGAAGCCAAATCGATCAAGTCGAAGTCGAACATAGTTATCTAGTATATACCCTTGCTTGGGCTTCGAAATGACTACGACCACGTGAGGACTTTGACCAGACATGGCCGGGGTACACAGAAGGTGACATTGGTGGATTGGTCCATGAGTGTAAGTGGGTTTCAGGATGGTCAAGTTAAGCTGCAGGAATGAAAGTGAGAATCAAAGAGATAATGATGAGATATGCGGAATGAATGAGTGAGTGCTCAGTACTCAGTGCTGAGTCAAGAAATCTGTGAATTCTTGGGTTGGGGGGGTCAAACCGGCATGTAAAGCATGGTCAGGTCCTCTGCTCATGGACTGGGGATGAAGTTTCAACAAATGGACAGTATGAAGATACTGTCAGCGAGACTTGCGGAGAGGAGAAGCCGAGAGCTGAGGTGTTCGGGAGACCTGAAGCGTGAGCAGCGTGGAAGTAACTGCTGCATCAAACCAGACACTACTCAAAGACTAAAAGTACCAGGTGGACGGATCAAAAGGAGAGCGAGATGATTGAGGAAAGGGAGCGACTAGAAGAAAGTGAAAAAGCCTGCGAGCAGAATACCGGTGGTACAGAGCGAAGAGACCGCGTTGTATCGTGCCTCCCACTGACCCAACTTGAAACAATAGGGCAACAGTCGAACATCAGATTCACTACTCTTTTGCTCACCTTGGCCGCAATATGTAGAGCATGGAAGGGATGACCGGATAACGGTCAGGCCAGCAGGAGATATTAATCGGTAGCATTTGCAAAGCTAAACGAGGCGAGGAATTCAGTGAGACATTATTCATTAATTCGATCTTACAGGTAAGAAAAAGTATTATGTGCAGCTAGAGTGTTTATATGGGAAATTATGAGGTTGGTTAAGTTAAATGGATGTCTGAGATATTATGATGAAACTTATCAGTAGCGCCTTCGCTCAGTTTCCGCGCAATTTCCTCAATTCGTAATCTGTTACAAGTTTTTGAGCAGTTTTTATCATGCGGAACCTTGAGTACTCACCCACGAAAGCCGATGTAGGTGAAACCACCGTCAAAGCACCTATGACCATCTGTAGTAGCTGTTGTGTAATAGCCTGCTGAGGTTGAGGGACTGACGATACTCGGCCGATCAAGAATCTACAAGCGGCTGACCACAAGACCTGTGTGAAATGGAAGGTAAAATCAAGGAACAGTTCTTTACCGCACATATCAACACTCACACCAAGAATCGCGTCGAGGAAAGGAAACTCAGTGATATTCATTGCGCTCAAAACTTGCGTTATAGCGAGAGCTGCCTTGTCCATTCTTTCCACAGAATTGGGGTTCAAGGATATGACAGGCAAATGAAGAGTGATCACAGTGGCATGAACCAAGGTGTGAATCATTATGGCGGTAGCTGGCGTGCTTAGCGCCAGCATGGCTTGAAGAGTGGGCAGCCTTTCAATGAAGCGTTCCAGGACGTTGGAAAACGAAGTAAAAGTTGCCTTGAAGTGATTAACTTGCGTGCTATTCATTCCTAATAAACGTACTTCTAATGCACGGTTCACATGAAGAAAGGGTGAATCTCACCAGGATGCAGCTTTGATTTGAAAAGCGAAGCTTGCTCAAATAAAATTGACGCCTTAGTGTGCAGTGCGAGAATGGATGTCCCTGCGTCAGCTTCACCCCGCATGAATCTGTGGATAGTATGACTGGTTCTGTCTAAAGGATGAGGGAGCTTTCGGAGGGTTTAACAAACACACAAACACAGAAACATGAAGAGACTTACCTTGGAATAATCATTTATATCCAAAGGCCAAGGCGCGTCGATTCTTGTCGAGTCTTCTTCAGATAGGTTGGAAGGAGATCCATCTACAGCGGTCCAAGAGTTATTTAAGATCACGACAGTCCAGAGACCATTGAGTCTCTCCCCTTCCTCAATAGCGTCACGTGCTTCTCTGAGGATAGACCCGCTGCCTCCGCTCTGAGACCTGATCTTGTGCAGCCCAGAGCTAAGCACGAGGGAGACTGCAGCGCTGGTGTGATATTTTCCCTCGAGCATCTTCAAATTCCGGAAGAAATACTGAGCTAGAAGTACCTCGGCCTGGATGCATTGAATAACACCGTAAGGATGAGAAGGACAGTTTGCTAGTCCTTGAGACGCAAGATTTACAGCTTGAGCAAGAAAGAGACCTTCCCACGCCACGATGTCTGGGGAAGGGGAGAGATGGATCCCCCATAGGTATGCGGCACTGAGTAGAGCAGCAACAGGTCGTTCGACAAGGTTGCTGCTAGTTGCCGACTGGACAAAATGGGGAATGTAGAGGAAGAATCCAAGTTCCGCGCAATGACGAAGGAATGTCTGCAAGCTGTGGGTGTACCAATTATTGGTAGAACTCGCATAACACACACTGTACCCACATAACTTGGTGAACTTGAACAGGCATATTCTTCTGCGGATTCAATATATGCGGTTTGGGACGACCAGTAACTAACTTACGGGTTGTTCATTGCGAGAATTGCCTGAGGAGTTGTAAATAAGGCCTCTTCAACAAGTTTTCAAGAAAGTTCTTACCCTGCGACGGCTGGAGAGTATTGTATGGTTGTGTCAAAATTATAGGCGATCCAGGACTTGCTTGTCGGGCATTCTCAAGTTCGCGAATACGTCGTTCGACTGTGGATATCTGTTCTTCTAGCATACGCGTCTTCGTCATTCCTTGACCGTAATACTCGCATTCGTGGAAAATTGTAGAAGCCGCGCATTGCCCGCATTTTGGCTGTCTTCCATCGCACCTCTGGAGATGAGTTTAGTGGGCTGAAGGTAGGATGCAACAATGTATCTTACAATCTTCCGGTGCCTGCAGTTAAGGCATGCGCCGCCCTTGTGAAGCTGCGGGGCGCGAGAAGAAGTGTTACTCCTGCGAGAACTTGAAGCCATGTTAGTATGAATACTTCATTTTTTGCTCTCTATATATCAGTCACCGCCTTGCATACCTAGCCGAAATATCTAAGCCTCAGTAACTGGTTGACTCGTTTCACACCATTCCAATAAACGGAGCAGAGCGACGGGCCTGAGATAAGACGGCATGAGCGGACCAACGTACTGCTATTTTGCAAAGAGTTATGAGCGCGGAGAGAGAACATGCAATTCCCGACAGATCAATCGCCCGGGAAACGGCGAGTAGACTGTGACAAGAACAACGGAGAGACGTGACGAGCGTCGTAGGCTCATTGCCAAGGTTTGAGATATTGAAAAGTCCAAGCAAAGCAGACGTTTCATCGTAAACCTCCAAAAATCATTGACTGTACTCCGGTATTGATTGGGGAACTCCGGTCGACTCTTCGACGTCAGCGTCTGCGCGAGGAGTCACTCGATAACACGTGGATGGAGTAAGGTGAGAGAAGAAAATCGCGGTTGGCAGACAAGAGTCTGAGAGCCAGTGAGAGGTGAACGGACTTGAGCAACCATCACGTTTCGATCTGGCGTGCCGCTATGTCATATCTCCATTTCCACATATGGCAACTTCTTTACTACTTTAGGACGATGACCATCCTCTGTTCCTGTTCCTTGGTACCGACATCAACCCCCAAAGGTAAAGAACGCAAGATCAGCTACAGAATACATAATTATTGGGCACTCCCCGTTGGTGACACCGCTACTGTTACAGATAAGCAACGCTCTGCGGCATCACACTTGACCTTGAAGAGCTTGTACCGCAATTTAGTACTCCAATGATCATGTAAGTTGTGGCAAGTTTCAACAAGCGCTGATATAGTAAGTTATATTGAACTGTTCCGTAAAGTTACGGGAATCGGGGAGTATGAATCCCGATGTGCCATAGCCCAAAAGTAGATCAGCAAATCAAGGAGAACATGGGTAGATGTCAGCTCGCGGATGGCAGAGTACTTGAAACCTATACAATTTCAACACCAATAACTAGATAATGTACAACGAAAACGAGTAGTAGGAAACCATTTCCCCTGCTACCCCTCAAAAGAGCTTCATTGTGGTACAGTGAGGATGATACAGTAATTGGCACGGAGATATGAGATATGCGAACTGCGTATGTGTGGGTACATCGTCATAACGAAATCGACATATCTGAGTCCGAAGATACTGGTGATCTCCAGTCGACTTCCCCGCTACGAAGAATACGGTACGGATGCACCCTGGCGCCCTTGGCAAGGGGCTGATGTGGTTGACGCAACTGCTGTAGAGCAGGTCCGATGAGGAAAAGGGCCTGGGAACGCAGAGCGTAGCATGCAGACGTTCGGAGAGCAGAAAGTGGCGGAATATACGGAGCATCTGGAGGAGGGACAACAACAACGGCGTCTGCAGCATCCAAAGGACATGGAACGAGTCGAAAGCGAATCCTGGCCAAGAATGCTGAGGAAGGATGTTGCAAAGGTGGTGGAGACGGTGTTCGTGAAGATGTAGAAGAACAGATGGAGGCTTGACGTTGTGAACGATGGTTTTGATACAGTGGTATAGGGCGTAACTATCCACATAATCAGAACGAGTTAGGCTACTGAAAAAGGCACCGACTTACTGAACACTTTTGAGATTCGTCTGTAGCATTGACTTCCCTACACAAAGGAAGAAGGTCCAAGCTATGAATCGGTGGAAGTGTAGGTCGTTGTGAAGGCATAGAAGGATGTGAATTTTGGATTGAATGTAGCGGTCCACCGGGACTCGAGAACCAGCTTTCTGATTTTGAACGAAATAGCAAGAACGGGGGAGAGGATGGAAATATCACGAAGCGAGCGTAATTACTTTATATTGCTCGAAAAGAATCAGGTCGACCCATTCATCGCCAACAAAAGTGTCGCCTTCAGTAGCCCGGGTGCACACAATGAAGGTTGAAAACAAACCATTGTTTTATCACATGTCACAATACGTCTCAATTGTCTCAATTCGGAGTTTAGTATACTTCCTCGAGGGTATATTTGTGGACTTCAAGGTGTCGACGCATTTTTTTCCCAGCGGCTGAACTTGAAGCTTCACGTTGTAGATGTCGAAATTTTAGAGTCCTATGAAGGCCAAAGAAAGTTGCAAGGAGGTCGCAATTTGAAAATGCGGACTTTGAAACGCGCACAATAGCCAATTTTTATCTATTCATCTTCGGAGCTTGGCCTATCGACTCGTCGCTTCTTGCGCTGCCGCCTCACAAAAGCCCTCTATCCGGAAGATGGCAGAGCTAATACCCAAAGTACAAATAGTAAGCATTGTTGCCTACCTTTCAGTAGTGTACACCTGTAATGAATCAGCCCAGATGAGCGGAGCCTCTGAGGACATGTCAGCCGCAACATACAAAATTCATGACGAATCGCACACCATAGGAAATGCCTTGCGGTGGATGATTATGAAAAAGTATTTCTATCATACGTCACCGTGGTAGCCCATTTGACGTTAGGATTTCTAGTCCCAAAGTCGAATTTTGTGGATACAGGTATGCATCAAACTTCATGCCATTCTTTTCCTTTCTTTGTTCGTGCCTCTGCGATGGCAATTAGCCATGGTGACTTGCTCTAGGCGCTTTGGCTAACACACCGATGACGCGTCAAGGGTGTTATATCGCATCGTTCTTATTATTTCCATTGTGCTGATGCAAACGTCTAATAGCGTCCCTCACCCTTCCGAGAACTTTATACATGTCCGCATTCAAATGTATGGTACGTATGTAGATCTTTCGGATGGAAATCCAATGCTCACATAGGTTCCAGATCACCTATCCTCACTAACCGCTCTCCTGACGGCGCTGGATGATCTTGACGCTTTATGCTCCACCATTGATACCGCATACCGGTCCAGTCTACAAAATGACATCTACGAGCGATGGGAAGAGAAATCTTGATGTTGGTGCATGGAATTCTATGTAAGGTTTGGTGTTCTACTGTAACACAGAAGCGGCCTTCTCGCTGGCACGGCAATAGTGACCGTTTTCCAAGGTCATGTCGGTGTCAGCTTCCCGTCATCTTTTACGAAGACTCTGTACCGAACAATGAGAAAGTTACCCAATCTGCAGCCTTTCATTCCAGTCTTCTCTCCATCATTGCCTCAGGATGTTTCTGTTTATGCAGGATCGGTTTGTATTGCATCCTGCATGCTCAGTGGATCATCGCCATTATCGTACACCGATGAACCTGCTCACCATCGTCGTTAGGCGAAGCGACTATTTTTCAATCACCCCCCGATCTGACTGGTCTGATAAGTCAAGCTAGGGGGCGTAAGCTGTACAAAGTGCAGCTGCTCCGTGTCTGACAAAGCAGAAGAATCCGGCTATTCGTTGATATGGCGAGAATACCTGAAATCGTGTGCGTGAGTCCAAAAATGTGATCTCGTCTTATTCTCTTGTTCTGTGGTTTGCAGTTTTCTGGACTAGCAACGTTCCTACAAGCCATATCTTATACAACCTGAAATGCATCCGCAGCTCATACCAAGGTCAAAGCCGATCATGCCAATCCGCCACATGATTCTCTCTCTTCCGGAGTCTAAACCTGTCCTTGACTCTCATTCTCATTAAACGGCATAGCGTGTCGTGGAGGTGGTTGTGAGTGTTTCGTGTCTTGATCAAGATGATCAGCGCGAGTAGCATCGGTCGCCAGGTCCTTGCGACCTTGCATATTGTTCGCATCGAGAACCAGTGCAGTTTCGAAATTGACAACATCATAGGGCGGCGTGAATGCTTGGTTGCGAGTTTCCTGGCTTCTCCAGGAAGCACTGCTTGTTTGCATTGGGTAAACCGACATTCGATGGCACGCAACGAAAGATTTCATTATGTACATCGGCGTCCGAACGTTTCTGGTGTTGTTTCCCTGCTCAGCCTGTGGTTGAAGGGATGCTAGTGTTTGAGAAAGAGTATCAGATATCTGACGCTCGTCTATGAGATAAGATATGGGATCGGTTACTGTAAAAGCCCGGCGATCGGCGGCGAACAGACATTTAGTGAAGTCGCGGTACAAAGGAGGGGTCTATTATTTCAGTTCTTAATCATTAATTTCAGATTTATAATTAAGAAAATAATACTCATCGATCCTTCAGATGACGTAAAGGAACAATCGAGATCAGGATGATGAAATATTAATTTGTTACTTTTGTATTTACTCTGAAGGCTTTTGGCAAAGCGAGCGAGAATAGCGATAATTAGTTATTTATTTACTCTCGTCAATGTATCCCGCTTCCCACATACCGCAACCTCCTCATACTACAGGCTTTTCATACAAAGGTGCCTCTTATCAAGGCATTCTATTCGAGTGACTGACACTGCCCAAGGATTACGGCCTCGCATTGAGCCGTCCCAGGTTCCATCTCCCGTCGAAGCCATCGAAAGGGACCGGAACAGATGGCAGAATCAGCCTTATATGACGCTGCCCGGACAGCTTGCCCCATTGTCGACGACGGACTTCCATGCACTTGATCAAGGTATTATCCGTGCTTCATGGTGGATTTGATGTAAACAAATCATTTGTAACAGGGAATTCATCGCCGAAATTTGTACGAGCGTCAACATGGGCGTTCCCTTGTACATCGCGTCTAGCGTCAGATTGTAGCATTCCGTTGGCAGCTGTGTTCCAACCCTTCGCCGAACTCGACCCCAAGGAGGAGTCCGTACCGCTGGTGGAGACCTACCCCGCTCGTTGCGAAAGATGTAGAACATACATTAATCCGTGGTGTTCATGGACGTCAGGTGGAGGGAGGTGGAAGTGCAATCTTTGTGGTCACGAAACAGAAGGTCCCTTGTCCTAATTCTACACATAAATTGTACTGACTTTCAACAGTATCCGCCGAGTATTTCTGCAATCTCGATGAAAATGGGAATAGGATGGATCGACTGCAACGCCCAGAATTACTGAAGGGTACGGTAGATTTTGCCGTACCTGATGAATACTGGGCTTCCCATCCTCCTGTGGGACTGACACGGCCATACTTCTCGACGCAACCTCCACCGACTGGGATAAGACAACCTCAGCCTCTAAACTATGTGTTCGCTTTCGACGTTTCAAACGAGGCTGTCCAGTCTGGTTTCCTGCAGACAGCTTGCAACGCCCTAGTAACAATTCTTTACGGAGGTGTCGATGAGGAAGGAATGCCGCTGGATTCATGCTTTCCCCCAGAAAGCCAAATTGCCATCTTCACTTTTGACAGGTGGATACATTTTTATGATCTAACGGTGTGTTCTTAATCCTTTCAAGTTTTTCACACATGTTTTCATTCGCTTCTGAGCAGTCTGATCAAGTCCCCATGTTTATTGCGCCTGATATTGATGAAGTATTTATTCCCTTTCATCACGGTCTCTTTGTATCACCAGTTGAGCGAAAGTGTGCATCTCACTATGTCTCATTTTTTCCATATCCTCATCGCTTTCCTTAGGGATATCATTACAAACTTTCTGGACGCCCTTCCGGGACGATTCACGGACAGTTATGTCCCGGAAGCAGCTTTGGGCTCTGCCATTCGTGTTTGCCAAGCTGCTCTAGTAAGTGGCCTCCTATCAACAATATCCACTGTTTCAACTCATTACAAGGTAGGGCGAGGAGGCCAAGTCGTGCTGTTTCAAAGTATTTTGCCCTCCATAGGTGCTGGCGCGTTACAGGGTCAACCTAACGAGTCCGATTTGTACGATACAGCTCAGGAAAAGAAACTTTATAAACCACGCGATCCAACATGGACCCAGATGGGAGAAGAGTGCGCTGAGGATGGCGTTGGAGTGAATATGTTTCTAGGAATGAGCAAATTTATAGACATTGGATCTATTGGTATGTTTCTTGTACAAATTCTCCGCTTTTATTGATTGCTGAGGCAGGTGTCGTGTCGTCTCTGTCGGGCGGCGACATATATTTTTACCCCCGCTTCGATTCAACACGCGACGGGGTTGTTTTGCGTTCACAGTTACAGCGGCTTATACACCGCATGCTTGGCTACAACTGCATGGTGCGGGTACGGTGTTCAAAAGGTGACTCCATACTTCTTTTCTTCTCTCGGGCTTTTGTCAATGGTTTTCTAGGCATTCGGGTGTCTGAATATTACGGCAACTTTCATCGTCGCTCCCCCACGGATCTTGAGTTTGGCGTGCTCGATGCCGACAAAGCATTTTCGGTCGTATTGGAACACACAGGGTCACTCAATACTCGTGAATACGCATATCTCCAGTGCGCCGTGTTGTACACGACGGTGGAAGGTGACCGTCGTGTTCGGGTACTCAATCTAGCCCTGCAAGTGGTAGAACTGGCAGGGAATGTGTTCATGTACGCGGACAACGAAGCTGTGGTGTGCCATTTAATGCGACAGGGTAAGCCCAAGAATGACTTCTGCCCTTACTTTGCTGACGTGTTTCTTTTAGCTATAATGCATACTAAGAAGTCAAACATGACCCATATACGAGAAGACCTTACGGAGAACTGTTCGGCATTGCTGCTTGGATATAGGAATAAATGCGCATCTGTAACAGCTGCATCGCAGGTCAGGATTACAGGTACATATGAAATATTGGAAGACGAAGCTGAATCCTTTTCCAGTTAATACTACCTGAAGCATTCAGATCGTTGCCTATGTACACTTTAGGGATATTGAAGTCGAAGCCCATCAAAGGTATGCATTTGAACTATCTACTCTACGCAATCTAACCAACCGCATTAAGCTGGAACCGTGTCTTCGGACGTGCGGAATTATTACGCACATCGATTGATGTCCGCGAGCGTTCGAAATCTCATCCAACATGTCTATCCGCCAATGATTGCATTGCATGACCTCGATCATGAAGTAGCGTTGCCTGATCCCGTTACAGGGGAAATAACAGTGCCCACTATCACTAGAGACACCCATATGTGTATGGAGCCAAATGGGTTATATCTCATTGGTAGGCTTTGGCCTTGTTCGATACGAAAGATCTAATGTTGCTAAATCCTGCAGACAATATGGAGGTCATGATATTTTGGATAGGTGCCAGCGTGTCTCCACAAATACTTATAGATCTCTTCGCGGTAGATGATTTGCTGAACCTGGATATTCACTTGGTAAGTTGCCTTTCAGCTCTGACACTACACATAATGACCTGTCCGTTGGAAGCCGAGGTTGCCTGTACTACAAACACGATTGTCATCGCAAGTGCGCAACATCATCACGCATAACCGTTTGAAGCGGGGGTACACGCCGAAAATGTTAGTGGCAAGACAGAACATGGAAGCGGCGGAAATCGAGTTCAGTGATATGTTGATAGAAGATCAAAACAATGGAACGATGTCCTACGTCGACTGTGAGGTGTTTTTCGGTGATCAATCAGCAGATGCTAACTCGTTTGTGCAGTCCTCACTGTGGTACATAAACAGATAAATCATGTGGTGAGTCACAAATGCTAAGCAAGGATGTCTTGACCTGACTTTCCGACCATTCAGCTGACTGGAGGCTTCGAGCCCACGGCAATGCGGTCCCCCTGGTAGCTTTTACAGGCACTTTGGTTATATATCGCCCACGAGGCTGCATGGCATGCTCTACTCACCTTACCCGGAGACACTGCGTGCTTCATTTCTGTCATAAATACGTGGTTACGTTGTTATCATCTATGTATCTATGGAAGCAAAGTTACAAAGATAAAGTACTAGATCTCTATGTTATATTAAGTACGTGAATATTTTCCGTGTTATGCAATGGCATTGTACAATGCTTGAGAAATAATGATGTGTGGAATGAAATGAAGGATGGATTCACCCAAACGAACCTGGTCCTCATCTCCTCGGGCAAATGATCGAATACAGAAGGGTCTGTTCGCCAGTTGTAGACGTTCCAGTGTATACGATAGTGATGGATTCCAAATTGGAGTCATAAGTGGATAGAGATTCTTGAGATATAGTAACCAGGACGCCGAGCTTCAGAGACATGCACAACGCCTGAAGGATAACAGTAGAGTCTTTCCGGATGAAGCGTCCATAAGAAGTGCTATGTATAACTGATTGGTGTACATTGACTTGGGCAATGGGCACAGGGTCTCTGGCTGATTGGTCTATGAGATCACAACGGTGGATCTAGTGAAGGTAGACGCACTCGAGTTTCTGTTGCTCTTTGGATAATGTATCGTCCAGCAGAAAGGGCTTCCAGAAACACGAGGATCCGAGAAAGATAAGATAACCGACCTCTTCGATCCATATCCACAATGCGTAGACATTGAAGACTTCTTGGAACTCAAAAGAGAGATCCATTGATACAAATCCAGTTTTCGTTTTCCCATGCCTTTGTACACTGTGACAGAAGGGAAAGTGTTCAGGGAGGCTAGTCATAGTAGAGAGACCGCCACGTAGGCGATTGCGCAGTTAGCATTTTATTTGACCTTGCTCAGTCAAAGTGGGAAAGTCAAGTCTATAGTCTAGCCGATCAAGATGTGACTCCTGTGCTAGTATAGGTTTGCAAGGAGAATGCTTGCAGCCGTGGTCAAGCTTCGATCTCGATATGCTTCAACAGGGAGAGAAGGAAAAAAATTGGTCGTAACACCTCGGAAGGGGTCGTGGCCGATGTGAGCGGAAGCAGGCTGCAATTGATGTTGGCATGGTGAAGTTTTGGATGACTAGGAGTCAGCAAAGATAGCGCAAAGGACGGGTGATGTGTGGTTGGCCAGATGGATCCCTAAATTTATACATTTTTGACGATAAGTTTGACAGTCTCAGAGAAGACAAGAAGAGGAGGTCGCTAACAACGCCGAATGCCAGCATAGTAATGATCCGAAAGTGATCCTTGTATTAAACAAAAGAGTCGGTAACTTAGTGGATGATGCAGGCGATTTCCTTCCCGGGGACCTGTGTCATAAACAAACCAGCACACTAACAACCCCGATAAAGGTTGATACCATCGTGGCGAAAGAAGAATAGAGACCCACGCAAGCGCCGTATCAGACACTGATGCATTATGCATGATGTCATGGCGTAACATGGAGAAAACAATATGTATTTCTTGCATATCCTGTGATTTTCACTGGGAGTTGATGGCAGATGTTTGGATTTACTGCGACAAGCTCTTTGTTTACAACACCTTTCCTTCTCTTGCCCCGACCCAATATGAACCATTGGGCCACTCGTATTCAGCAATACTTGATTTATGCATCTCAATACTGACAATTACATAAGAAGCTACTTCGCAACCTGAGAAAGAAACGTACCTGTAACCTTCATCAGGGTTTGACGGGACATTATACCTTCCACGCGAATTGATTGAACAAGGTGTCACAAAATGTTCATGGAGATGATCAACGAATTCCAAAACATTGCGCTCCATAGTACCCGAGATGACAATATAATCGATTAGACTGTTCACAAGTCAGTACAGCAAAAACATTAGTCTCTCAAAACGAACCTCAAATGAATGACATATTCGCACAATCCAACTCCACCTGCGTGTGGGCAAACGGGTACACCAAACCTAATAACGGAGATGTGATAAGCTGAGTATAGTCAAGCCCTACGATGTTCCTCACTTGGCTGCCATGAGAAGAACACTGATGACTTCGCTGACGCCTGCAAGCCTACAAGAATCGATTTGGCAAACATCTATGGCTTCTGCTTGAAGTAGCTGCTTGAATACCATGCGATTGTGAGCATGTTCACCGGTAGCGACACCGATACCGTACGGCTTCAAGGCCATTCGGACAGCCGCATGACCCAGAATGTCATCTGGCGCTGTAGGCTCTTCAATGAACCTCGAGTTCTTTATTAGAATTAGGCTCTCGTGAACTAGTCGATACTTACCAAGGCTTAATCTCAGTCAATCCCTTAACGTAATCAATTGCCTGTGGGACGTCCCACACCTGATTCGCGTCGATCATTAACACTGCGCCAGTGGGCCCGGCATTTTTGCCTTTTAGGTCATCACTGTTAGGATCTCTTGGTGGCGCATCCGTTGGAAGGTATTGCGGATCATCGATGATGGATCGTATGATCTTTCCTCGACGCAGATCATTCGCTTGGTTGGCTCCAACTTTCATCTTGAAATGATTGAACCCTGCCTGAACGGCTTCTTTGGTTAATCGAGCCACTTTTTCATCGCTGTATCCTAAGGAACTAATAAGCGCGCCCTGAATTAGTCGATAAAAGCCTGTCTTACCCAGCCATCCTGCGGATGTAACATACGCAGGGTACCTATGGGGAGTTATCTGAGACGATATCAATCATAGAAATAAATAAGCACGAACCCGAGCTCTTGAACTTTGGCCTCTCGATCCTGCTTCGTGGAGGCTTTCTCTTTTACCATGACAAGGGCCTCTTCTTTCGTGATCGCGTCGGAAATGTAACGCCAGGCAGCCGATTTCACCAATTCTTCCTGGCAAGAAATGAGAAACGAATAATAAAGAAAATGGAAAGCGCACCGGAGTGAAATCCACGACGAGCTTCCACAGAGGCTTCTTTCGGGACCGGGCATACATATCCCAGACAGCATTATTCACAGCCCCAGATGCGATGTGAATAACACCTTTCTCCGGGCCAATCCTAGGATGGATCAATTTTCCGTCGGAAATAACTCGTGATCACGTACCATCTCAGCTGAGGATCTGACATCATGAAATTCCAAGTTTCCCCCATATCGGCGAACAGAGTCTCCGTCTCCTTTCCAACCAATCTGCTCGCTACTTCCTTGATGGCTGCGCATACCTGCAACAGCACTCAGTCATTAACGATGGAGAAACAGCACATATAGTCCGCACAATATCGTTTCCGCGACCAATGGTGAAGGTCATGCCATGACCGACCAGATCCGAGTCCGTGAGAAGAGTAACATATGCGGACGAGTAGTCGCAGTCAGTATTCCTACGTTTCTGCCATGAATGACATCAAAAGGTCTATCAATGAGCCTGGACTTACATGGCATCGGTACCATCTCCGGACAGCGACGTAGGGAACCGCACGTCTGAACAATGTCAACTATAATCTAATAGATGAGCACAAAACCCTACCATGGGTTTCAAATCCAGTGATTTTAGCCATGGTCAGAAGGAAAGAATGCCACCATGGTTGGGGTCCAAAGCGTATTTAAGGCTGATTTCCTGTGGCAGTTTATCCGCTCGGTCCGGTCGGCAGGCGGGCCGCATGTTCCAAGCACGCGCCGATATTCCAAAAATGCACAAGACAAATCTTCAGATCAGCGCTCGATAGTGAACACTTATGGCATATAAAATCCAAGATCATAGTGGACGACAATAAGTGCACCTACCTATTTGCCTCGCACTTACCAACCTGGACAGGCCAGATGCATCACCATCGAAAATGTCTTGACCGCCGGGATTCGTTCCAGAATCAGCCTACTGCCAAAAAAAAAAGGGTCGGTGATATTATAAAACTCGGTCCCCCTTACCTCCAACGAGCTGGAAGGGTTCCAATGCTAGTTGAGTGAACCGGACTAAAACGCATGCATCCAATGTCCAGTGCTCCCGGGAGTTATTCCGTCATCTGACCAGCCATATGAGAATACTTTAATGCTAAACGCTGAAAGACAATATGCAGGAACAACCTCGATTGGCAAGGAAGAACTTTGCTGCGCAGCCCTGTGTTGCTATCAGGAGCCGCCATGGGCGAAATGGTATGCCTCACGAATTAATCCAATATTAGTGGCCCTGATGTACTGACTGTCGAACTCGCTGCTGGTGTATGCTGACAAGTTATTACAATTTGTTGCTAGGCAAGTACAGAAACAATGCATTTGTCCCGTCAGTGGCCTTGATATGAATGAAAGAGACATCATTCGCAACAATGTCATCCCAGTCGGTACTCGTTTGATATCCCGATACGTCATTCCCTCGAGTGATACTCATTTGGATAAAGGGCTTCACTCTGCCGAATGAATAGAATAGAGAAAAAAGGCCACACCTGTAGAAATAATCATATTATGGGTTAGCCCGGGCGCAGAAAGTCTGCAACTGGATATTCATGCAACGAAGAGGGTGGTACTGGTTGAATTCTCAGACAGCGTCGGATTTAAATTCGTGTTAGGTGTAGATCATAGTGTAGCAATACAAAAGCATGGAGTGACTGCGGAACTCCACAGACGTTTCCAGTCGAATATCAACATTAATCAAGTTTGACAGGTTGAAAGATTCGCACCCTCTGATTCTTCCATAACATCGAGTCTACAACTTGGGAAATAATTGTGATTCCATTCTGATGTTATGGCTAGGACTTCTGGGCCCAATGGTTACCCATAATTGTACACGTTCAAGTATCCATTAACTTGTTGCATGATGTGACGGATCAGGCGTCTCAAAATATAATCAATATAAGCCAAATTACTCCCCTTTCCAACCGCCACGAGGACCTGCCACTATAGAAATTGCATCAGTGTAATATTTCAACAAGTTGAACTAGACACTAACGGCATTTCCGAAGGCTTCCACATACAACACGACACTCGGCTCTCCCTTCATGATATCCATACATCTGGGCTTTCTTAAAGTACTTCGTACAGCTTCGGCCAAAGCTATGGTCCCACAAACTAGATATTATCGGCATTATATTAGTCCAAGAGGGGACAAGCACGAACCATTGATACTAATCGTCCCTCCGCTGCATGCATTCAGCTCTCGGTGAATAATATCAGTAAGGTCCGGACGTTGGCGTTTCCTGATAGTGACAAATGGACTGATAAGGGGATCGCTGACACCGGCTTGGGAACTTGTCGGAAGGTCCTCCGCTTTCTCTTCAGGGTCAGTGTTCACCGAATTGTCATCCCATTCCCCTTCTGCTTCTTGCGCTATCTCCGTGATGTATATATGTATGTCGACCTGGACATTCGAGATGCTGTCCAAATCGTCATGCAATAATCCATAATCCATGGTATATGATCTTAACTGATATCAGCGAAGCCGTCTGCACCTTGAATAAAATCTGCGTACTGGCATCACAAATAGCCTATACAAACAATATTCTTGTCCAAGGCGCTTTACCAGCTTTGCATTGCCTAAAACCAAGTTGGTTGCTACAGTCGGTGCAATCCAGGGATACTGACGCACCTGAGGACGTTCACTAGTAAAGGAAGTGTGAACGCGACGCCCGAACCACCTAGAAATGTTAAGATACCTTTGTAGCCATCTTGAGCCTTGTCCAACAACCTCCTCGTCAATCCATCTCGGATACGAATCAAAAAAACTAGATTCTCTTCACCGTCGATGGTCTTTACTCCCGAGATTGTGAAAGGGAGTGCTTGGAGCAAGAAGATGTCAGGAATGGTAAGGTAGACACTGTCCCGGAACCCAACGGAGAAACATGGGCTTGACCACTTTGAGGCGCAGGGAAGACAGAACGTCAACCGTGGCGTTGCCGCTGAAAGTCGGCTTGGAGGTAAATGAAAGGAGACGTAAGGCCCGAAGATGCGGAAAGAACCTACCCTAATCCATTAGAGCGAAAATAGGCGCTGAGAATGAAGATGCCGAAGCACCTCGGTCTCACGAGGGCCGAGAAGGAAAGTGAATCGCTTATGAAGCAAGAACAAGATGAACGACCTTAAAGATTTCATAACCCGCATCGAGGGAGTCGTCGGAGTGAAATTCGTCCACGAGCAGCAGCAGCAGCATCCTTCGACATGGGTTTCAACGTGCGGGTATATGTGGACACCAGAGAGAGAAAATGACAAAGCGAAACGAGAGCAACGAAGCTAGCGATAAAGTACTATACTTGCTTGGGATATTCCACCGCCCGGCTTATGCGAATCACTCGATCAGGATCAGGCTTCTGTGCTGCGACGATGACGTCCGGGAACTGGTTGGCAGAGTCACGGGCGTCGAAAGACATTTTCATGGATTTTCGTATTAACCCCTCTCATGACGGACTTTAAATATGCAAGTACTGGGAAAAACAACTACACTTTGAGTCATTTTGGGCCGATGAGTTGCGTCGACGGTCCTCTAGGCGGACAAAACCCCTCCTGATACAGGCACTAAGTAATTGAGTAGATTTCTTATCAGATAAAAGACATACTGTTATCTGGCCATAAATGAGTCATCTGTGGCTAATGGCACATGTACCAGAAGGTGAGACCTGAAAATGCGCGGCGGTGGGAATCGAAGAGGTACTCGGATGACCATGTTACAAGCCTCTAGTTGTTATCAGATAAGATTGAAGGGCAGCAAAATGTCAGAAGACGCCTCTTGAGGCAGACATTAATCGATAGAAGCAATTAATGAGAAACTCCAAGATGAGGGGAAAAAGTCAGCAACGCTCCATGGAAATATATAACATTTAACTGAATGTAATTGCAATTTACTTGACCCGATACATTCTGTTGATCAAGGAGGTTAACTTATTCCATTGGAAAGGAGAAAAGGAAAAGTAGACTCGCTATAAAGGTTTTTCCATTATTTTGTTCAGTTCGAATTGACGGACCTCCATGAGAAGAACACCCTCCGTGACCTTCGTTCGCCAAGGTGTGTCAGTTGCCGCTGCCCATTCTGGGGTCTTCAAGTAATTACCATTGTCGAAATCATGGACGGCCAGATACTTAAAGACGGGCTTTCCGACGGCTCCTCCACGGCCGGCCGACGTCACCAGGGAATAACGTCTACCTCTTAGCCAACCAGGAACTTTTTCCAACAACCCCATGTGCTCCTCGTTGTACCATTTGTTGAATTCCTCTTCGAATTCTGGCTTCACTTCAAGCTCAGCTGTCAAGACGTATTTCCCAGGGAATGTCGAAACAGAGGCCGGATGGGTAAAAACACCAATCGTTTGGTAAATCCTACGGCTGAGAAACTGAACCTTCGGCAAAATGTCCTTCTCATTGTCTGAAGCCTTGTGTTTGAGTGCCTGGTACTCGGGGCTGTCTGCGACGTCAGGGCTTGAGATATCGTATACGGTGAGATAGGTAGGTTTTTGGGAATCTGTCGCTTGATATCGAGTTGCAGTGATGTACCCAGGTACGGTCAAACGAGCAGGTGCATGCTCGTTGTTGTACCATTCTTCGCATGGAGTGCTGATCAGTGATACCCTGTGATAAGTGACTAGGCTCACATGAGCGATGGCAGCTCCGTTCTCAACAAGAACGAAGACAAGACCTTGAGGTGCGGTTGACATTGTGGTATTAATCAGCGATTTTACAGTCCAGCTTACTCGGAATCCGGTTGTATACATCATACGCAGATTGCCGACGGATAAACGTGAATCCATCCCGTCTGTTCGGACAACAAAATTTGGACAGGATACAGTGGCAAGAACCATTGATAGCGACGGCTTGTTTCTACTAGTCATTAGGGATCCTGCGAATTTCGGTGCAGCAGCCGGATTTTTTTCACCTACCTACCTCAGGACATAGGCTGTCGATGAGGATGTACCACCAAGAAGACGCCCTAGCTGAGTGCTTTGCAAATAGATATTGTGGAGACTGTATCCTAACTGAGGCGGCTGTATCAAAAGCAATGGGGCGTGGGAATTTTTTCAGCGTCACTCTTCCTTTTCACTCTCTGGTACCACGGCCTAGCACCCACGCGTCTGCGGACTTTCTACAAAGGTGCACTGAAAATTGTCGATATAGAGCCAGGCCCCACCATGAGTCAACAACAACAATTCGGTAGCGCACCTGCCAGCCAGCCCACGTACAGCCTACCGCCCCTTCTCAGTAAAGATATGGAGTACCTGTGTGCTGGTGCGAATCGGTTATCCTCTTTCTCTTCCCATTCTAACCACCATACCGGGCAGACTGTGGTGCCAAGAACGAGATCAAGACTCGTGAACCTATTCGCTGCAGAGAATGCGGGCATCGAATCATGTATAAGAAAAGAACCAAACGTAGTACGTCGATGTGCTGTTTCGTTCATTTTTCTTTGGATTAACGCCGTGATTTAGTGGTGCAATTCGAGGCCCGCTGACCTTGTCTTGAGTCTTAGGTGATGATATTCGCTGTGACTTTAGGACTGGCCGTGGTTGTATGGTGGTGCAGGGGTCGTTTAGGTACGGGGATCCTTCTTTGTCCTCAGACGCGCCAGCTGCAGTGGCTTAACATTTGTTTCAGCTTTTATCTGTACTCTTTCTATCCATTGATAGCTGTTGTTTCGTCACCATCCTTGTGCAGATCCGAGACGGTATATTAGCGTCGGTCCATCAAAAACTGACCATCTTGTCTTTGAACTGAATCGGAAGTTACTTTTGCATTCTGATTTCCTCTGTCGATGGTTTCCGATCCCTATTCGGTCAAGCCGTTAATATGAGTGTCGCAGACAAGAGATCTTTACATGCACTATTGAACAAACTTGACACCTTGGTCGTCGAAGACCATGCCACTCTTCGGTGTGACGGCTCTACCTCGAATAACCGGCCCTTCGTGGCCGAAACGTGTGGAATGACTGCTACGGCGACGCATAGACGATGCCCTTCGTACTTGCCCCAGGATATCTCGTTCACAAATAGTGTTTATGTTTTGTGTAGGTCCATGTTCGATTAACGCCGGTCATAATGAGACGTTTCATAAGAAACATGCTTTGGTGTTTAGGCTGGTGGGAGATCTTCAGAAAACAAGGAATGACCTTTTCCTTGGTACCTTTCTTATCTTTCTCGCCTCGCTCATCACTAATAGGTGGATGGAGGATTTTGCTTGCTGATTGTATTCTGCATAATTTTTTTCAAATACAAAATCGGGCTCAACTGAAATGTAGGAGCTACTGAATCGGGACCACGGTTAAACCGCTGCTCTCGATGTTTCAGTTTAGGGCTGGAATCGAACTCTGCACCGCTCCAGAAGGCCGTAGGGGCGGACGGAGCAAATATACTTGTCCTGAAAGACTGGAAAGACTGGCCATCTTCCTGAGTGCCTGTGCAAGGTCCGTACTATCTACTTTTCACGGTGCCAGCCGCAGACCATAGTGTAGTAATGTTCCAACTAATCCAATCATTGCAGTCAATTGTAACGGTTCGCATGACATCGCCGCAATAGGGACGGAGTCCAATGTCAAGCTACTGTTCCGGATAAAAGACGACTAGCGCAATGACACTTGGACGACCACTGTCGACTACGAGGCTCCATGAAGTTCCTAAGTCTCCTTATGTCCACAATTGACATCAAAGTGAGTCCGAGCGTAACGTAACAAATCTCTCCGAGCTGAGTAATTTTTAGCGCGACGAAGATGAGCGTCGTCATCTCCAGGTATAGCTGTTTGACGACTGGGAGTTTTATGCTAGCGCTGACCGTTTAAGAGGCTCGGCACGTCGCAATCACGAGTCTTGATCAACTTGGCTCGAGCATGCGGTGGTTGAGGTTGAGAACGAGCCATTAGCAGTCAAGTCTGCAATTGTTTGAGGTAAGCAGGATGTACGTCGGATGGGCTAGCCATTGTGATGATTTTTGCAACTCTAGGACGCGTGTATGTCGCATCAGATTCTACGCCATTATTATTGGTCATTATTTTTTAAATTCTATTGGGGAGAAATACGACTTGTATGATAACAATAATTTGGACGTGGTTGAACACTTTCTTAGAATGTTGTTGTGGCAGTGCTAGATCACGTTGCAGTTGCTTGTAACCGTCTTAGTTTGGGACACAAATGAAACTCCGACACTTGCTTGGAAAACCGGTTGTGTCGATAAAAACTCGAATTCACCATGAAGCTCGTCAGGCACGTGTATCTCTCGGACGATATTCCATCTTGTGCTAACAATTTCTGATCAATTTCTCCAGATTTCTAATGAAATTGAATAATGAGACGGTAACGATTGAACTCAAAAATGGTTCAGTTGTGCACGGCACAATCACTGGTGCGTCATTTGCTCGATTATCCATACTATCTGCTCATCTATTATCCCAGGCGTTGATATGCAAATGAACACGCATCTCAAAACTGTAAAAATGACTGCGCGAAACCGGGAACCGGTGACACTAGACTCGTTGTCGATCCGAGGGAACAACGTGCGATATTTCGTGCTGCCTGATGCGCTGCCGTTGGATACTCTGCTGGTAGACGATGCACCGAAGCCAAAGGGTAGAAAGAAAGAAGACGTTCGAGGCCGTGGACGTGGTGGTAGTCGGGGCGGTCCTGGAGATCGTGGAAGGGGTCCTGGACGTGGACGTGGACGCGGCAGAGGAAGGGGATTCTAGGATGCATAGAAGCATGGCTATCTTTGTGTTCGTCTTTTTCCTATACTTCTCTGTGTTTTCTGAATTCAGCCCCGTTGTACTATGACCACCCAAGTGAGCCTCTGAAAAAAGCTCGTTCCTTGATTCACGGGTGTTACATCGTTTCCCTGAGCCTGTAACTCTTTTTATCACGTCGTTATGGAGGTAAGGAGTAAGGCCTGTTCTTGCGAGTGCCGGGGTGTCTCCCTAGAGAAGATGTATGTATCTCATGCCATGGATAGGGCTCTTCCGAACGTCAGCGGAATTCTCTTTATCTCCTTGCGGGGACCGCGGGTACGTATCCAGAACGACGAATTACATGGATCTATGCCTTCTCAACATTTGCGTGCATTAGACCGTATCTGCTGCGATATGTATGGTTGCTCCACAATATTTTCTTAGGTGCATATCATATTTTTTCGTATATGGATGATATGTACATAAGTTACCTTCTCTCCACCTCTACCAGCATAACTCTACCAATTCTGCTTCCAGCAACGAGGCCAAGGCGATATCTCGTTGCTGAAGCATAGCAATGAAGTCTGAGCAGTGGTGCAGGAAAGGACACAGGCTGCTCTTGAAGTCGGCATCTCACGCATCCCCGAAACCACGTCGTAATAATGTGAAACGGAGTTTTGCTCAATGTTATTTGGTGCTTCGATAATGTTATATATTGTAGCAGATGCGGTCTATTCGCGTTCGAGTGCTGCTTCGTAACGCAGAAATGATCGATAAAGTCTGTTGGTGCTGGTAACCATTGGAAAAATGTTCTAAGGCTACCCACCTACTCGAGAGATCGGTAACTAGTGAAAAGAACGGAAAAGACCGGTCTCCTGAATCCTGGACTCAAAAACTCTTTGAGGTCTCACCTTCTTCTGGAGGCGATAATCGCCATCCGAGTCCTCGGAGGGCAACAATCCAGAACACCAGCGTACACCAAGGCAATATCTGAGTTGGGTAGGATGTATTGATGATCAAACAATGTATTAAGTACCGGGGATAGGAACTGTATGGTATAGCCACGTAAAATCGTCAGGGCAAGTTGCTAATGCGAGAAATGAAGGATATTACACCTATAGCTATAGCAACATTTTAGACGCCCATCTGGGCATAGGCACACACTCTCTGACGTTGTCAATCCCTCCCAACCAGGCTACCAGCCGTTCAAATCCCATTCCGAAACCTACGTGAGGTGAGCCACCGTATCGTCTAAGGTCAGCATACCACCCATATTCATGCTTTCCCATCCCCAGACCATCTTTTCTCATTTTGGACTCTAGTACGTCCACTCTCTCTTCCCTGACTGAGCCACCCACAAGCTCTCCAACGTAAGGCACTATCAGGTCGAAACAGCCTACCGTCTCGCCATCCTCGTTCGCTCGCATGTAGAAGGGCTTTAGGTCCCTGGGATAATCTGTAATGAACACAGGTCCCCCAAAGAAGTATTCAGAAAGCCATTTTTCGTGCTCGCTCTGAAGTGTGCGCCCCCACCGAGGTTCGAACTCGAATGTGACATCTTTGGCGTCCTGAAGTGCTTTTATGGCATCTCCATATGTCACTCTAGCCCACGCTTTGGCGAGTGAACCCTCCAAGGTCTTCCTCCGTACTTCGTTTACATCCTTCCAGAGGACGTCGACATCTTGTCCGCCTATCACATCGGATGCATACGATTTTAAACTATCTTCCACAAGCCCACAGATACCTTGAACGCCCTCTTGGTTGACGTCCATCCACTCGGCTTCCAGCATCCAGAACTCGGCCAAATGTCGGTTCGTTTGCGATCGCTCAGCTCGAAAACAAGGGGAGAGCGTGTATACACGAGACAGACCCCATGCTAGTGCTTCAAGATGAAGCTGCGATGACACTGTAAGATGTGCAGGGTGACCAAAGAATTCCGAGGTCTCATTTGGTCTGTCGGGCTGTGGATCCGCAAATTGTGCCAGACGGAAAGTTTGTCCGGCTCCCTCAGCATCATTTCCAGTAAGTATCGGAGTGTGGGTGAAGTGGAATCCTTGGGCCTAATTCATGTTGATGAGTAAGAATCATGCAGGAAGAGAGGACAAGAGTGTACATTAAAATAGTTCATCACTGAATGCATGAGACGGCTACGTAGCCTTAGCATGGCACTAACATTATCTGTCCGCGCGCGCAAGTGCATGTTTTCGCGTAAATATTCTGTCGAAAGCGTCTGCTTTTGTATGGGATAAGTCTTTAAAAACGTATTTGAGAAGCACGGTCAGCGCAGAGTCAGGGAAGTACCTCAGGATCACATCCTCCTAGGACCTCTACAGCGTCAACCAGGAGCTCTCTCTCCTGCTTCTGGCCAGGGCTGCTCTTAATCTTGCCGGTAAGGCGTACACTCATCCCGTTCGTTAGTCTACAGCCTGGCATTCAGATCAAGATATGAATGCATAAGATGGAAAGTGAACATACCCATCTGTTAAGGATGTATCAAGAAATACCGCCTGGATGCCTTGAGCATGACTCCCATCAGTTAGGACCGCGAAAGACACTCGTTTCTGACGTCGTATAGACTTGATGAATCCATTTACTGCCAAAGTCACGTCTGGATTTACGACCTCATGTTGAAAACGTGCAATCGTGGGGGAAAGACGATACAGGACTTCACGAAAAATGGACAGTGAAGGCTTCATTGAGAAAAGTCGGTCCAGCCAGTTCAGCTCGTGCCGCGAAAGTAGGGTGACATCAGCGTGACGCCTCAAATCACGTGATCTCGACGCGTCGAACTGGGTCAACTGTGACGTTGTCAAGTATCAGGGTCGTCGTTTCTTGTCATCCATTGCCGCCATGGTCAACGGTCAGAAGATTAGGATTGCCGCCCGACTACGACCTCGACTTAGCGGGGAGGTCGACGATGATGCTATCAAAATATTCCACTCTTTGGACGACACCGGCGCCTCAAGCAGTTCCGCCGCTACTCAGAGTTTTATCACCGTTCCGAATCCATCGAATGGTGATCAGATTTTCAAGTTTCCGTCAGTTTACGCCTTTTCTAGCATCAAAACTATGCTCATCCAAGTCTCCGTGGGGTGCAGGTTCTCGAGTTGCTACGACCAGACGTCTACTCAGGAGGAAATTTTTCGGAATGACGTCGAGCCATTGGTAGATGTAGTATACAGCGGTGTCGTGCGCGACTATGCCTTTTCTCGCCTCATCTTTCTCTGAGTCCTGTATGCTTCTACAGACCGTCACTATATTTGCATATGGAGTTACCTCCTCCGGCAAAACTCACACCATGCAAGGAACGAAATCGGAGCCAGGTGTCATTCCTCGTGTTGTCCGGGTATGTTGCATAATGTCTTATTCTTTCAGAGCTCCGTTCATATATCGTCACCATTTAGTCTCTCTTCGAAAGGAAAGCGGCCCTGAACCACCCTGATACCCAGCTCTCGGTCTCCTATTTGGAGATCTACAAAGATGAGGTGTACGATCTCCTTGTCACCCGAGAGAATGTTCGTAAAGCTCTACAACGACTACTTTACTTCTCTTGACCACTGCTCGTTCTCAGGCTCCCAAGTTGCCCATCCGCGAGAACGGCGCTGGGCAGGTCTTTGTTGCAAATCTGTCTTCTATCCCCCTTCAGTCTGTCCAAGACTTTGACAACATCTACGCGTAAGGTCCACGCCACCAACCTCTCCCTTTCTGATCGAAGAACTGTGATCATAGTCGAACAACAAAACAGCGCTCCGTAGGAGCAACGAAATTAAACCACGCGTCGTCCCGCTCACACGCGGTCCTCACGATCGAGGTTACCATGACAGACCATCAGCAGCATCGAAGTATGTGCTTCCCTCAGTCGCGTTTTGTTCTGTTTATTGACCCACATCCTTTAGTTATCACCGGAAAAATGAATCTAGTAGATTTGGCGGGCTCTGAGAACAATAAGGTCTGCCTTGATTCGCTTCTGCCACATGCAGATTAATTCAAGGGTTTATTTCTCAGCATACGGGCAACGACGCGTCTCGGATGCAAGAATCCGCAGCCATCAATAAGTCACTAAGTGTCCTCGGACAAGTAGTTCGTAATCTTAATACCAAGGAACCACGCATACCGTTTAGAAATTCCAAACTCACTCGAATATTGCAAGATGCTCTTGGTGGTTCATCTGTGGGACTTCTCATTTGTAATATCGCTCCAGGCATAAAATTCAGGAAAGATACCCTCAACACCCTAAAGTAAGCCTGGGTCCTCCTGTAACTTGTGAACTGAGGTCTCATCTACTGTTTCTCAGCTTTGCTGTAAGTGCTAAGAACGTCGAGAACAAACCTGTTGTCAACGAACATGGTAAGTATGCCCCACAATTCTACCTAACATGTTACAATAAAGCATCCGTTCTTCGTTACGTCAGATTTGCGCCCCGCAGCGAAACCACATTTCTCGGCACTAACAGTGCAATATACGGCTCCGAAACTTGCTCACATTGCCCCTACCCCACCAACCCGAGCTTCTGGGTCGCAAGTGCCCCGTTCTCGAACTTCATTGTTGCCTAAGCCACGTGTTTCGACATTCGGAAGTGCTAGTTTCCAGCCCATCACGGTGTCCTCGGGGTCACAAGACAGAATATCAGCCGAAGGAGATAGTTCTGCTAGTATGGGACTTAGTCTTACGGACAAGGAAATTGATGAAAGAGTCAGTCCAAGTTGATCGTCAAGTGTCACGTCTACTCATTATATTAAAGATATCCAAAGCGGTGGAGGCAGAAGTTGCTCGGATACTAGAGGAGCGAGAAAAGGGAAGACTAGAAAGGGAGACAAGGATGTTGCCTGTATCCGACCAACATAAGTCCAGGTCACCTAGGAAAGAGTCGGCTCCTCTTCCGTCAGGCGTGCTGACGCCCCTCCTGAAGCGGCATAGGGACCTTGATGATGAATTGAAAGCCCGGCTCCAGGAACTCGAGAGGAAGTTGTGCGTTCGTAGCACACCAGTTCTCTTCCATTCGTTGACGTCTTCTGCAGTGAACGCGGCAACAAGGAAACGGCACTCGCTGATGCACTATCCCCTGTGTCTAAGAAGAAAACAGGCAGGGCATATGTTGCCCTTGCAAGGGCTCATTCTGATAAGTATGTCTGATCTTTCGTCGCCCCTGGTTATCCGATGATATTCAATATGTTGCCATGCAGGGGCGATCTTCAAGTAGCGCTAGATCTTTACCGAAAGGCCGAGAGCTATGTTCCGGATAACATCAAGCTAAAAGAGAGGTGGATACTTTTCGTTGTCCATGTTTTTCTTTATGCGTTATCTCCTGGGAAAGCCAAAGGCTGACTATGTCTTGTCCCATCGGTGCGTGTTGTCTCCTTTGGGACTTTTAGGATTATCCATATTGAATGGGCTGTGAATCATGCTAAGCCATATGTACCATCACCGAAGAAGACCAAGAAGAAGAAAGAGAGGAAGGTGAAAGTGAATGAGGAATGCCCGATGTCAGACGAACAGATGGATGCTGTTGCTGAGGCACTGGGAGGAGAGTTTGGAATGGAGCTAACGAACATTCAAATCCGCCAGGAGGAAAGTCCCGGAGAGCGTTCTTCCAAGCGAATCCGGGAACAAGCGATGGACGATGGCGCTCCCGCGAAGAGGCCGAGAAAGGCGAAGAAGGCCGCTGTTATATATAGCAGTGATGAGGAGTACGTCCCAGTTGCGCCTGTGAAGAGAAGTAGGCGGAAGGATGCTGCGGCGTGATGGGGCAGCACTCGTGAGAGTGACCAAGATATTGACACTATTCGAGGCGGACGGTGCAGTGATTTCTCTCATCGATGTTTCTATCGGTATTTCGGTCTTGCATGTCAAAGTCACATTTTCTTTGATTTTACAGTATAATCATCTCTGCAATGTTGAAATAGCGTCTGAACTTTGGCCGTCGAGCGTGTTGGTTAACTTTAATTAGGAACAAAAGTCTCATGTGTCTTGGGAACTTCTGTGCTCGAATGGTCCTTCGGAACAAAGAGGACGCGCAGGCGACCAATCACACCATCCGTAACTTTGCAGCTTCACTGTAACTTCACACTACGGTACGGAGATGCATAGCTTTGACACTCTGAGACTTCACACGAACATAAACGTTCCACGCACGCTATTTTTTTACTACACGAAAACTACTTCCTTCCTTCGCTGCGACTCTTCTCAGTCATCAGCATCATGTCCCAAGTTCCAAATTTTCCATTAACGTCCATCGAGCAGCAGCTGAAAACACATGCCATTTTATGCACGACTGGATATTTAATTTTGCTTCCCATTGGTGTGTTGGTGCCTCGCTTCACCAGGACCTATACGAATAGGTGAGTGGCATCTTTTGTACACTTCCAGGTGAAGTCATACGTTGGGTATAGATGGTTTCCTGTTCACTTGGCCATTCAGCTATGCATCTCCGCTCCTGTCATTTTTGCAGGGTGGGCTCTTGGCCACAAGTCCGCTGGCCAGCTTGGACTTTCGCATTTTACGGATACCCATCAAAAAGTTGCGCTTGCGTTGTTGGTACTTTATATCGTACAGCTGGGATTGGGGATGAGTATCCACTGGGTGAAACCTCGTTGGTTTTACGGAAGACCGCCCCAGAACTACGTGCACGCTGTTCTTGGACTTGTTATTCTGGTGCTGGCTGCGTATCAAGTATGTCTTCAACAACCGGGTTTTGATCATTCGCTTTGACTGATCAGGATCCGACCCACGTAGGTCCATTACGGACTGTATACTGAATGGACCTTTGCTACTGGTGGATTGCATGCAGTTCCGAATTCTGCCAAGCATGCATGGCTCGCTCTAGTTGTGGTTCGTTTACTACAACGAAAATAAGTGTTAGTGATTGAACTTTTGGCAGGTATTCTGGATCCTTTATGGGATCGGTCTAGTATTTCTACGTCGGCAGTTCAAGCAGGAGAAGAGAATGTTCAGCTCTGACGATGGTATTCCTTTGGGTAGCGGATCTACTTCAGAAAACCGAGCATGATATGGAACTGTTACATGCAATAGGGATGCGCGATGGACCATGGTTATATTTTGTACGAGGCCCTAACAATTTTCGTTGCAGTTAATGATACATTTGCAAGTCGGTAAAATCAGAGATAATTGGCTACACAGGCCTTCGTAGTGGGTATACGACCATGAACTAGAAAAACACAGGGGATAGCATCGGGTGGACCAATCCGCTCTAAGGGATATCCAGCCAGTCGGCCTGATGGATCGAGGCGATAATACAGTACGTCAAAACAAGCGAGAACAAATGGTAAGATCGGAAGGGAATCATGATGTGCGAAGGAGAAGGTAATAATGTCAAGCGTAGCGAGAATGAGGACCGCTGTTTTCATGCTGATAAAAAGCGGAAGGATCGTCACCTTCCTGCTTCACCGTCCACGGTTGAGAGCTAGTCCTTGGATCCACTGGAGTGGATGCCGGCCCGGGAAAATCACTGTGTCGATAAGGAGATGGATAATTGTTGCTCTCGTCAGGAACGGGTGGTAGTGAAAGATTATGCATCATATAGCGATATTGACCAGCGGAAGGCCGTTGAGCGGAGTCAGTACTCTGTTGCATCTGGGGGTACTGCTGGGAACGATTGTGAAAACCGGCAATTGACGTGTTAGGGTTGTCGACCGGCGACACGGGACTTAGGGATGGCGACTGACGGTGCTGATAGCGCATCGCTGTCGACGGGTATGTCGAAGACGACATGTGTTCGTAAGGGCGGAACGGGCCGGAAGATATCATGTCCCTTTGTTCTGATTGCTGATATAAACGATGCTGCGACCGCGCTTGGATAACGGAAGGAGAAATTGGGATGCTGGGCGAAGCAAACGAAGGCGACATATCACCCCGGGCATTTTTCATCGCAGACAGCACAAAGTCAGGGAAAGATTCTCCATCGAGGAACAATGCCCCAACGAGCAAGGCAGTTGAATTGGATGCAGGAAATATCAGAATTCCCGAGGAAGGCGGAGCCTGGGGAGTTCCTGGCGTGCTAGCAGATGAAAGCGACGCCAGAGCGACCTAAACAAAACCGAAGGATCAGTTTTTGATGTTCTAGATTGAATGTGGTGTAATTCTTCTCACCATCTCGTTTTCATACAATATGCGAGATAGATTCCTGAAATTTGAGAGATTAACAGCATTCGTATTCGGGTCGCGCAAACGATCAGGAAGAATTGTGCACAAAGGAATGGGGCTGTTTCTGTTTTGGCGAATGTAAGATTGCACCTGGGACATTATCGATAGTGCGCATGGAGACGTCAGGGAAAACATCACGTTTGTTGGCCATGTATGAACGCGACTGAACGTAGGACATTCATCAATCATCGCGACGTTACGATAACAAAAGCGAACAACATACTTATCTCCATCAGTTTCAACAGCGGTGACTCTGATTTCTTGATTGCTGCTTTTATCAGAGGCCCGCATGCCACTGACAATGAACGTCCCGCGCCACGGATGCGTGAGGGCAGAAGTAGGGCCCGAACTTTGAGCAGCAGGAGGGGGCACGAAGGATTCGAGATTAGAGGGCAGACGATATGTCATAATGGAAAATAAAACAAATGATGGTGGCTGCGTAAGACAAAGGTAAGGAAAGGCAAAAGTGGGTTTAACGAGTGAGCAGGATGATGGTCGGATGAACAAATGGTGAGGTTAGCTGCCTGCGCGCCTGAATACTATCCGACTGGGCACAAATGAGAGCGATAGTGTCCTTTGGAGTATGAAACGGCTTTATAACAGTGCGCTATCACTATTCGAAAAGGACCAATCATCTGGCAAGCCGTTCTGGAAATATGTACTGATGACCGTCGAGATGCCCGGATTAGCAAGTCCTCCCCCAACAGTATTGACTACTTGCCAGGTCAATCCAGGACGGACCGAGTATCCAAGGCCTATTTCGGTATACTACCCAAGGCACGTTCAGGGACCAGATACAGTTCGGCATGGGACGGTCACTTTCTCGAAAGACAAAAACTTAAAGGTTATGATTCAAGCGAAAACCATGGATACATAGATCTACGGCTGGAGATGAGTAAAATTAAAAACGAACCAAGATGTGACCAACCTTGATCGCTACATCGTCATTATGTACGGAGGATTACTGCCAGGAGAAACCCGGTAGACAGGTTCTCAAAACATGCCCCGCTGATGTCCTATGCCCAATACGAGTGCCTGAAAGACATATGGCTTAAAACTCAAACGCCAATTCGGAAGCTTCAATGCCTGCAAAAGAATAAAACGACGACCCTACCAAGTACAGCAGCCACCTTCACAAGTTGCCGGCAACCTTTAACGTTTGCACTGTCCGGCCAAAAGGTCAAGTTTTCAAGCATATAAATGAGCGAGGGCTCTTAAATTCCACTCGAGGATGAAAGACTTGTTAACAGAGAGGAGATATGAGTGCAAGGGTTGTTGCTAAGATGGGGAGGCCGGTCTACAAAATCCACGTGGACTGATCAGCGTGGTTCACGCGAGGCACACGTGCTCGCAGACGCACGCTAGCGCCGTTAAGGTACAGATCTGAGGTCCTTTACGCTGGAATTCTGATTACTGACGTAGTTTTTGGCAAGTCGTCGTGCCAACTGAGAACCGACGGTGAAAAGAAAAGAAAAATGTATACCGATACTCCTGACCCCGAAATCGCCGCCGTTCATGATACATCTTTGAACTTATTATTAGCGAATTGTGGCGACTCCTGCCGAGTTCGTTGTAGTACAATTTTGGCGGATACCCTGGCCTCGTGATAATCATTGATGGCTGTGGGAAAATTACTCGTGGTAGAAGAAATGACGATGACAACTAACGAAGCGTAGTAGCCTGTAGGTCCTCCTGATGAATATCGGCAAAATGTGAGTCTGAACAGTCCAGACTGGATGCATAGTCCGACTAGCAGATCAGGAACGGATTACCTATGTGCAACTTATGGCAAGCACTGAAACGATCATGGTTTCTCATTATGGCATTACGTCTACGCTCTAGGAATGCAGTGACTAAGCCATTGCGCGACGATGGTAGGTAAAGTATTTGCATTACAAGGACAAAATTCTTTCAGTGGATGAAATGCTCCTTTTTTCGATCAGTGCGTTCATATCACAATAATACAACACGCGACCGTAGCTAGCGAAGGAAGTTGGGAGGAAAGGGTTTAATTGCCAAGGCGACAGATAAATTTTGCTACTAACTTCCGGGCAACTTATTATCTGTGGTCATTTTATATAATTTCTGAATGAAGAGGCACAGCTACAAGCAGTAGTAGTTCGACTTTGCAAAGTTGCACTTCGGCCATCTGTCAATGGTCGCCGGGAGTTCTCCTTGGAGGTACACATCAAGTGCATATCAAGATTTATATGCTCGAATACTGACTTCGCTGTCACTTAGAATCTCATATGTTGGCCGCTGTCGGAAATGAGATAGCTGAACTAAGAAATCATACACACGAAACGCTACTAACGTCAATATAGTACTATGAAGACATAGGTTAAATCTCCGCATATCTTACATACAACGATTATGTACGTAATTGAAGAACGTAAATGAACATAATGCTGAGTCCGTCTAAAGAAAGTATACTAGGGGGAGAAGGAGCCTTGACGATTCCACGAATTTCAAACTATCCACCTATCTTCCCGTCAAGACCGGATCACAGCATTTCGCACAGGCGAGGGCGAAGGGCCCGCCGAGCTGACCTAGAACACGGACCTTCAACATCGTTGTCAGCCTGAAATAAACCGATATCGACCCACCTGACCCTCAAACTCCTTAAAGGCTATCATCTGCGTAGTTTTGAAGCGTTCAAACATGGCTTTGAGGCTCGATATGGTCTCTTCATCAGTAGATTTAGATGCCCTTAACTCGGTCACCTCTTCCTCCGCTGCTTCAGCCCTGTTCATAGCGCGCACCAACTCATCACACAAGGAAACCCCTCGGACCTGCTCTTGTTGGAACGACAACTGGGAAGCGTCAGTCGCTGCAATCTGCGTTTCCAGGACTGAACGAAGGTCGGAGAGTAAAGCCTGCGTCTCACACAACGCGCCAGCAGCTGTCTCGTAACGAGAGGTCTCCATGTTGAGGGCGGTTCGTAGGTCAGTTGCTGCTTGGTCCATTTTCTGTATGTGTGAATCTTTTTCATCGCGCAGAGACTCCATCGCCTCATGTCTGCATGCAATCTCCTTGTGAAGATCATTCGTAACTTCTTGCATAAGTTTGATCTTGTCCAAGGACCCATCCAGAAGTAGAACCTTTTCCTGCAAACTAGCAGAAAGATCCTTGATCTGAATGTCTTTTGCTTCCAGTTCGATTCGACAAGCTTCGAAAGAAGTATTCAATTCTGCTTGCTCTTTTTGGATTCTGGTATTTTCTTTGAGGCTTTGGGCTGACTCTGCTCTCTGGTCACTAAGTTCCTTCTCTATTTCAGCCTTGTAATTGTTGGTCTCCATCAATAGGGCCACCTTTTCGAGTGACAAAGCCCCAACCTCAGCTTTCGCTGTGGCTGTCTCTTCTTGGGCATATTTCAGACCATAATGCAAGCTTTCAAGGGCAGATTTGCCTTCATCCTTTTCTTTCTGTAGTTGGTCCCTTTCCTGCATCAGCTTCATCAGGGCCTCCTTCATTGGCTCCAATTCTTTGACTTGTTCTAGGAGAGTGGTATTTGTGGAGACAAGTCGAACCTTGAAATCTTTTAGCAATGAGTTATCAGAATGCAATTCTTGAATTGAATGTTTAAGACTGATGATGAGGGCAGCATTTTTCTGGGCTTCATTCTGTGCCATGTCCTTGAAGTCAGATAGTTGATGAGCAATATCATCATTTTGCTTTGCTAATGTAGCATTGTCAATTCGTAGCTCTTCAAGGACGGTATGGTTTTCATTGAGGATGTTAGTGGTATTTCGGAGATCCTCCGAGCGTATATCAAGATCATGTTGAAGAGCAGTGACCTAGAAAAGGTCAGAAAAGAATGCAGTAACATCAATGACATGCCTTGTCATTCAGTATTGACATGGGCTCCACATCATTCAGAATGTCCCCACAACTGCCTCGGTCATTCTCTTCGTTCTCGCATCTAGTACGAGACATCAAGGACAAGGAAAATACATCGGGGATATCTAAATCATTATCCCCCATGTTGCCGTACTCCATACTTGGTGGAGAGCTAGGCGGGGTGGGGTGCCTGCTGACATCAGGTATAATTGTGCCCGACTGTGTGCGGGTAACACCTCCCGGATGCATTCCATGGAGCCGCTCCGCGTGGTACGGAGTCATGGGCGTAGACAACTCAGTGCGATTTGCCATTTGGATTTGAGTTCCATCAGACTCAGCCTGACGACGGGCGTCCTCGAGCTCTGCACGAATGACAGCTATTTCTTGTTCGCGCATCTTCAGCTCTTCATGAAAACGCTCAGATTCGATGGCACGACCATCCTCATCACTAAGATCAGTAAGTGGCGAGGTAGCGCGAAGAAGAGCGAGTTCATAAGCTTTCTTCACAGAAGCCAATTCCACCTTGAGCTGCAAGTGTGAAGGTGGGTGAGCGGAGCTCTTATGTTGTGGCTGACACGACTCACCTGTGCCTTTGTCATCTTAGATATAGGCGTTATTTCTCCTATAGACATACGCATACGCTTAACTCGCGCTGTACTTGGTGAAGTAACACTGTTGGCGTCAGAGGCAGCTAAAGATCTTCTCAAAGGGCGCTTTGTACCCCGATCTTTGATGGCAAGCTTGGTAACGAGATCTTCCTGGGCGGGAGATCCAAACGTCCCAGGTGGGACTGTTGAAAGAATGCTTCTGCGTGCGGCAGTGATTCTGGGAAACAATGATGGCTTATAAGAACCTGATTGAAAATACTGGAGCACTTACGCCTTTTTTCCGCTTGGTGTAAGCATGACGCATCCTGGCGCGGACGCAGTCAAGACACCGTCATCCTCCTATTGCGAAGTGAGCAGAGTGAGAAGAAAGAAAGATAGCGACGCACCAATTTCGCAACCGCCCTCCCTACCCAGTTCGACCAGTTCGGTCCGAGTCTGTCTCTCTTCTTTTCTGCGATTTTCTTGACTGAGGGAACTAGTAAATATAGGCTTCATAGAGAAAAAAAGAACTCTTACTATGCGCTCTGAGTGATATCAAATTGATAGATTGCTTCTTGTGCTCCCTCTGCAGCTGCGTCATAGAATTAAGGACACCTGCAGAAGATGATAAGCAGAAGAGACAATGATAACAGTGATTAAAAACGGACGCTCAGCGTAAGTGTATTTTGCCACTTTTTCGGATTTGATAGGGGCCATGGTGGGAGACGAGAGAGAAACGACACGTGGGCAACAGTCCGTTTTATGTCGCAAGGCAATGTTGAGACAACAGTGTGTCATAATGACACGCGTTTATAACGTGCTAATCATGTGACATTTCGGTGCCGTGTTCCCGATTTAGAGACACATCGCGTTTAGTCACGCATGTGACAACTTCGACTTGAACCGATGGATCGAGAGCAGACACTGGCCAAAGCCCAAGCCTTCCAGGACCTTTTCGAGAAATCCAGAGTTCGAATTGCTCATCACTCGCAGACGTTTACTCAGGCGGCAGCGGATGCAGAAGATGTAGAAGTGAAGGACCCGAGCATCATTGCTTCGGACGTCGCTGCCCAAATTGTAAGTCCTGTGCCAATCCATTGCAACTCTTTTTCTCACTCTGCGAGCTAGGCCTTTTTTCGGAAGTTGAAATTTCAATACTTGGAACAGAACGCCAAAGACAAATATGTCAAGTCAATTGTCAGTAATATCGACGACGCGCCTATCGTCACGGCAGAAGACAATAGGAATATGAAGGTTCTTAATGATCAAAGGAAAGAGAAGCTAAAAAGTGCTAAAAAGAGACTGGCTGAGGTGCAACAAGAAATCAGGGTGTTGGCGCCATCGGTCGAAACGGGTGCATCTGATTTTCTTCTTGCCGTTCGGATATTAACAGGTCACCAGATTTCAATCGCGTCAAGGAAGCTTCATCACAGGCCGTGGACTTATCAAAAAGGATTATAGATGCACGTCTCGCTCTGACGAGGTTACGCCAAACATATCCTCAACCACGACTGACGGTCCAATCAGCGGACCAGAAGCTAGCTACCCAAATTGTCGAAATGCAGGAGCTTACCGATGAAATAGAAGAAGTGACAAACAATGTCAAGGAGGTGAAGGGTAAAGTCAAGGGAGGAGCGTTAGAAGTTGAAAATCTGAGAATGCAAAGGGCTGAAGTTGAAAAAAGTGTGAAGGTGGATGTGGACGATGGAAAATGGCTGCCCTTATATGACTGGTCAGTATCTTATTACCGACACAATACCACCCGCCTTATCTTCTAGTAGGTTCACGGCATCCCTGACCCTCCACCGCTCCATTATCAACCTCACACAATTGGACAACGTCTCTGACAATGAAATGCGGCTCATTTACAAAGTGGATATATCACAATCTGATCCTCGATACATATCGATAGCCTTCATCTTCGTTCCTGGCACTCGGCAGCTAGCAGCCGTACAAGTCGGCGGCATAGAAGACTTGGACATAGATGTCAGCGAAATCATCGATGCGCATGTTCAGGTTAATGACGTGCAGGGAGTCGTGGCGGCCGTTATAGCCAGGATTCGCAGTGAAGCATGACGCTGGGATTATACAACAGGATTATACGCCATGGTTGGGACGTATACCTATGTATTGTATAATATGTACAATTGAATTTCTTCTACTCTGCTGATACATGTGCTTGCTTACCAGACTCTTTGACCTCAATTTTACTATTGTGCCACGATCAGCAAGGGAGTAAATTTATAAATTCGATACCTACCCGCTGGATCACCAGAGGAACGACAGCACAAAGTCCGTATAGGTGACCAGCGATTGATACTCACTCGGAAGATGAGGCTGAGGGTCAAAAATACGTGAGTTAACCTGACACTGATTGGGTGCCAGCGTAAGCAATTCAAGGACTCAGTATAAATATATCCTGGACTAAGCGAGTTAGCATGGACGCCTTTCTTTTCCAAGTCACAATCTCGCTTAAAGTCACTTGAAGGTATCCTTCATGAGTCATGATGCCCTCTCTGGCACTGCGTATCGGAGAAAGTATCATTTAACCTACTGGCATGGGCCGACCACTCCAGAGTCTTGAGGCACCCGTGCTGACACATCATTACTGCTATAGAGGTTGAAGTGAGGAGGAAACGTACTTTATCCTCACGACTATCGATTCAATCCATGAATGAAGCCATAACAAAACAAAATAAGAGAATTCTCAAGTGCATGGGTAACTTGGACGTATGTACACCCCTTCGTCTAGAGTCACAGCTTACAAGAAAGGCGAAAGTTGGTCGTTAAGTGATCCTAACATTATTTAACGTGACAATCATAAAATGCCCAAAACAACAACGATAAGTATAGCATCATGTGTAGTATAGGCGCGAAATCTCAGTTGTCAGAAGCGCGACGTCTCCATACGCCATGACCTACCGGCGACCTTCTGTAGCCCCGTGAACATACACTCATGCTCCAGGAAATCAACTCTTTGGACGGCCTGCCCACTTACTCGCCTCCCGAAGGCCAGATTGATTCTTGCTCTGTGGTCAGAAGTGATCTCCACGTTGTCGATATCACGGCGCCGAACATTAGTATGCAAAGCACTTTCAATCTGTTGCAAGACATCGATGATCCTGATACCATGTCCGCGGTGCCCCCGGACTGTGATTTCCCAGGGAAGGAGAGGATGGAAAATGCGCATCTTGCTCACCGAGGGGTCAACGGCTAGCTGATGTAGGATATTTATATCTAGGACGCGGTTTCCCCAGAGTATTATCGAATGATAGCTCTGCCGGAGGTCGTAGCACATTGAACGCACAGCACAAGACAGTATAGGATGAAGCGTGACGCTTCGTGGACGGAAGCAGGCTAATTTATTTCAGTTAGGTCCTTGAAGGGGGCAGCAAGTCGCTCACAGCATAGGAGTGAAAAACATGACGACAAACAACACCCGCCCTGGCCGCAGGGTCGACGAGGTCGATAGTCTGCTCTCCAGTCACTGGGACGGGACTGTCGAGGACCAGTGCTCGGCAGTTGTACGAAGGTGTCTGGTGGAGGTTTTGTCAACCGCCTGCGTGGTCTGGGAGGATGTACAATTGGCGCCGGTCGGTTAAAACTTCCATTAGCATTAGGACCTTGGCTTTGATGGACAGGTGGATGCTTGCTCCGCTTTCGCTGGGAGCTTCGCGGGTCATGAGGAAACACTACTCTCACAGAGTAAGGCGGCGGCGGAGGCTGAACGAGTTCGTCAACACATTGTATATTAGGGGCGCTGCTAAACCTGACATGCCGATGGTCCGGATTCCTTCGTCTGACAGGGATGCTGTCCAAGGATGAAAGTCCGGTCTTGGAGAGAGGAAGATATAACATACCGGGACCGATGATGATGATGATGATGACTCTGGTCATCGTTGCTGTCAAAGCACTCAGAAAAAAATTGGTAATCATTGAGTGCGCACATACTGGGGCCGTTGCAGAGGGTAGGAAGCCATGGGGATAAATTGAGTATAGCAAGTTGTAGGATGCTCTCCAGCTCGAATCTTTTTATGTAGCATGATGCTTCCGCGACCATTGTCCACAAAAACAAAAAATAAAACAACAGCACTTGGGGACAATCACAGCCATGATATCTCTACCGCCTCTATACGCTTGTTTTCTTTTTGGAGCTGTTACGCGCCTACATGAGACACGGATCACTATGGCAATTATTGGATCATGTCCCGGCGAGCCAGCGCCACACCAAGCAACACAAGTGTGGCCGCACATATGACACTGCCATGCAGGGCCAGAAAGACAGTACATTGAAGAGAACCAATTACTTGCTGATCAAGGTAGCAAGCATAAGAACAAGAGGAGAGGGGTCTGACAATGATTAGTAGTGAAGTATTTGCGCCTGAGGGTCGACGATCTCAGGACCACAAGGCACCAGCAGACAAGAGAAGACCGGAAAAAGAAACAAAAGCGCTCTCTCTTCGTGGGAGCTATCGCCAAAAAAGGTGGCCTGCGCCCTGATACCGACGTGGCGCATGGCTAAATCGCCGAGGTTGGGCATACAAGCCCAAGCGCTAAGCATACATCGGTTTGTGCGTAGACCAGTATTTTCGTGCAAAGGTAATCTTTTTTCCGGAGCCATCACCACGCACGTCTTTGGTGATCCGTTTTAATTCCCCGTATATGGCTTCCTTGACATCAACCATCTCGTCTTCACAGATCGCCTTCCATTCCCTCTCCGAGAAGTCCACATGCCTCTCCCCCCTGCCAAAGTCAATGACCCGAAAGCTGGGAGTAGAAGGTGATCGCAGCGACGGAGGGACACTTAACGGCCCTGGCTGTACGAGCACGTTCCGATCGAAGAATGAGCCTTGAGATACGCCACATCGATGAATGCGGATTGCAAACGAGTATATGAGTTCTCTAAGGATGGCAACATATCATAAAGCATCTATTAATCTGATAACCGACTAAACACGCATACCTGTCTTTAGGCGTCAATCGTTTCACATTAATAGGTATTCCGCACTCTTCCATGAGAAGGATAGGACTCAACAGCCCCGTGTAATCTCGATGCACCGATATGTAGAACCCATAGAACTTGGGGACCACAGCAGCCACAGGTACTATACCATCACCGTCATAGACAGCATCCTCGAGGAAATGAAACCCGCTCCAATCCCCAGTAAGATATTGGGGGATAGATGTATCATAGAGCTTAGCTTCAGTTCGGAGCATGCTATGTGACTCGTGATCGGACCGTGCCAGCTTGACAGCTACCTCGAATTGGCCAGTCGATGATCGAGCTACTAAAGGCTCAGGTAGACGAAGTTTGCCGAGCAGAACCTTGGAATGGCTCCCAGCACCTGCCCCGAGGTCTTTAGCAGAGGAGAGATCCAGATATGCAGTCCGTGGCTTCCGAGTGGCGTGTATTGTGCCATGAATATCGGTGTGTATAGCGTTCTCTCCAAGGCGGGGAAAGATTCGCTTGTATACCTTCATATTTGATGAAGAAGAATATTCCGGTAAGAAGACAGTCTTCCCATCGGGGTCCCCCACTAAGAGAAGCTCGGGAAGCAATTCAGGCGGAACGTGTTCTTCTAGCTTGACAATCTCTGGCTGCTGAGCAAACTGCACAGCGGGACCAAACAACTGCCTCGCATGCTTTAGCCATACCAAAAGTTGGCAAAGACTACATGGGTTTCATACCTGGTCACCTCCATCATGCCGATTCCAATTTGACGCTGCCTCCTGAGATTCGATAAGAAGCTGAGGACACGCTTCTGCAGTATTCGCCTGTACGGAACCGAGGGGATCATCACAGTGGAAGGGGGCCAACTGGGGAAGAACCATCAATGAAGGCCACGGGGGAATCTGGTGCGGGTGCGGCCCAATATTTCCATGTTTCAAGTCCAACAAGTGCCGACTGAAGGTTTTCTTGACAGGTTGTTCGTAATCGGTCCTTCCGTGAGTATTCCCGTCCGAGCCCCGCGCCGTAAAGCGCTGCAGGTCTTGCGCTTCAACTGCCCACCTAGCTCCGTCCGGGGATAGTACAGTAGTGTGACCTTCGACCTTGACCGGCATGGCAGTGAGGGAGCAGGTAATGGATGAATCATCTGCCAGCTGGAGGCCTCGTTCCAGACATGATTTTAGAATTATCAGTCACGTTTGTTATCATAGTGTGGGCGAAAATGAATTCAACTCGTTTAAGTCACGAGTACAAGGGAACACGCTTATCTGACGCTAAGCTTGGCCCTTCTTCCTGATGAGTATCGTCCAATCCCACTGAAGATTGAAAACGAATATCGCAGCGATACACAAAGCAGATAAACGATATCACGACCAGGTCAAGGATGACAGGTTGTTGCCAAGACCGGCAGTCGCATGATGGTTAGTTGTTTATGCCTATAGGTCCCTATCTGGCCGGGGCCAAAAACAGGTATCAAAGATTTCTTCTATTGTAAACATTATTTCACAAATCTTGACGCATTCTACCAATACAGGCCAACTCCCTTTCTTTACCCCATAGAAAATCATCACAAGAAAGCGGAAGGGATAATTATCTCGGTGGGTAAACCAAGAAGGTAAGTAAAAGGTCGTACATCATACATGGACATGCAGGAAGAGAATATACAGCAGATAAGCGATAGCGAGAAAACGTGATGTCGATATTAATTAGTGGTATAACTCCCTAGAATATTTGTCAGTAACTCGAATGGTAATGAGAAACCGAATTCACATATCCGAGCCTGCCAATCTCCACTTCCAGTTGCAAGAACACTTCCCGATGGACTCAAATCTATCGAGATGACTAAAACAAAATAATGAGCACCTGAGAGCAATTTATGTCCCTTTAACTTACCAGAATTCTTGTGTCCTTGGAGCATACACTGCACTAAAGCCGTCTGGGCATTCCAAAATTGCACCCCTCTATCTTTGGATCCCGAAACGACCCATTGACCATCGTGCGAAACAGCCACGGAAAGAACATAATCCTGAGCCCAAACGTCAGTACATCATAGAAATATCTATGCAAGTAACAGACCTTGTGTCCCGTGAAGTTCATCGTGCACTGGCTGCCCGCCTTATCGCTCTCCTTCCTCACCAGTACACCGGGTCCATTTACAGAACCGCCGTTCGCGCCTTCCTTCCTCGATTTGACTCCAGAAGCACTCAGGCCACTGACATCCCAGTACTTCAGCGTCTTGTCCAAACTTCCGCTAACCAAGCCCTTGCCGTCAGGAGTAAACGCCACACTATACACGCTATCCCGATGACCTCTCAACCTCTCTAACAACGTTCCCGTGGCCACATCCCATATCCGCACTACTGTGTCCAGGCTCCCTGCAGCAACAAATTGACCACTTGGCGATATCGCTACAGACGTCACGCCCGCATCGTTATTCAACGAATCAGGGTCATTGATGGTAAGGACCTTAGACGTGCCATCCGTCATGTCCCAAATTCGCGCAGTTTTGTCACCCGAACCTGAGACGATCAGTCGGCCATCTTGAGAAAAGTCAAGCGAGTAGATTTCTTGTTGATGACCATCGAAGACGTTGCGAATTCGCTTTTTAGCAATATCCCAGATCTATGAAAAGTTGATACCATGGAAAAGATGCGGAGGGGTGGCAGAGACATACTCGAATCTGTTTATCTTCAGCACCCGTAGCCAAGTACTTCCCATCAGGACTGAAGCAGACGCTACGGATATAAAGATCTCCCGCTTTGCCAACGGTTTCGTCAAGGAGCACGCTGACAGTACACGTGAGATAACGTTAGAAGAACGAAGATAACACGTACCAGGTTTTTACTCCGGTCTTCGTGTCATAGATTTGGGCAGTTCGATTACAACCGGTCGCGAGATATTTGCCATCAGCCGAGAAGCGCACACAACACACCACGCTTAAGAAGGAAAATCAGCGACACGGCGATCACAGCGAGATTCGGGCTCCAGGGAGTCAGATTAGACGTACCTCTCATGCATCAGAGTATGCACCAGATTGACGTCTAAAACTCTTTTCACTTTGGGGTTGAAAAGCGCAAACCAGTCACTACCCTCCTTCTTCAACTCTTGAGGCACATTTTGTGGGTCAATATCGTCAAGAAAACTCCCCGTACCGCTGGTATTGGTGGGCAGAAGGGATCCAGACGAAACATTCGGTGGATCAAGTACCATAGGTGACGCGGCGGCTGACGGGGGACGTAATCCCTGAGTTGGCATAGACGGAATTCCTGGACCAGACATAGTTTGGCCCGGTGGAGGTAATTTTGGCATATTGGGAAGCGAAGGGCTATACATGTCTATAGGTGCCAAGAAATTAGACTTTGGGACCGTGAGGTGCGGTAATGATATACCTCCACGTTCTGGCTTCATTCGGTCAGCTTTCAGACGTTTCGCATCCCGCTGCTCCATCAACCGATCTCGTTCGCGCTCCCTTTCGCGATCGAGAGGGTCGGATAGGCCTTCCCTGCTATCTCGAGGACGGTTGAAGAAAGGGTCGAAAGGGCGGCCAGGACCTATGGTGGCAGGACCGGGAACCGACGCTACCTGAGGATGAGGTGTCGTCGCGTGTGGAGGGAGGTTTTGGCGCAATGCATGAAGTTCGGCGCGGGTTCGAGAAAGTTCCTCTTCGTATTGTTTGCGAATTTTGCCGTGTTGGGCTTCGAGATCGTACAGCGACTGCCGAATGATGTTGAGCTCATTGACTTGTCCTGACACTGTGAAAAGAAGCGTCAGTTAACTATGGAATAACTGGAACCCCGTGATGGACGGCGTCGGTGGAGAGTCTGCCAACACCCATATGCTGACTCTTGGGGCGGCAAACGGCACGGTGACGAGGAAGCCGAAACCTGCATGGAACCACGGGCGATGGCCGGAGGATATTCACACATGCACCCATAGCAGAGCACAGGTTGACCTTGGATTCCCATCAATACTGACATTGCGGAGGCTTGAAAGCGGTGACGTACAGATAAAGAAATAGATAGATGTTGTGAATAAAGAGATCTGAGGTTAACTAGGCAAAACCATGAGCCCGACGATTTGGTAAACAGATTTTCGAAGACGCACAATAATAGAAAATGAACTCGGTGCCCGATCATACAAACAGCCACTCCGTATGCAGAGCATAGAAATGACGACGCAAGATTCAGGCTGTTCACTGAGGCACAAGCAGCCATCCCTCATACTCTACTGAAAGAGGGCATGAAAGTTGAGAGTATGTGCAGCAACGTACATGAACTTCTTGTTCCAATCGAGCTTCACAGTAAGAGAGCACCCAGCGTATCCATCCATCACGGGGAGCGGATAGAACAAAAGAAAACGCACCTTTATTCTCAAACTCGTCTCTCTGAGTGCGTGCGACGCCTAGGTCCGACGCCAACAGATCGAATTCCTGCCTGATGATTTCAAAGGATTCATTCAAACGATTGGGATTGATCGGCTGGCTAGGGCCAGGAGCTGAAGGGCCTGAGGGCTGGAGACTTCGGTGCTGCAACATGGGGAGAGTCATTAGAAAAAAGAGACAGAAACAAACAGCCGGCTGGGAAATAGGAAGGGCAGGACCACACGTGTCCGGCGAGACACCGGGAGATTGAGTTGCAGAGCATGTCCACGCTCTTAAGAACGCGCCGTATGAAGAAGTCCACCTTGTTGACGGAGATCACGATGATGGCGAGCCCGCCGCCGTGCCCGTTGGTGATTCGCTGTTTCCTAGCCTAGGCAAAAAAGAGACATACATTGTAAATCGTGGACGACATACGCCTATGACCTTTTTCCTTCAATTTCAACAACGGATGTGACTGGAATATGTGCTGGATGGCGTCGTTAACGACGAGCACTGGTGGCGGTGACGACGAAAAGTGGGGATTTCTGGTTGATCAGATTCCTTATAAGTCGTACCGGACATTCGAGCATCCAGAAATAGTAGAACATTTCCACGAGTATGTGCCGCCGGTAGCCTTATTTGGACCTATTCTGAGCTTGAATCAGATCTCCCAGGCACTTCGGCGCAACAAATTCAAGGGATCTTTAATTGGGCAAGAACTTGAAAGCTGAAATGGAACAATGATGATCCCTGGGATCTTACAAAGACCCCTTTCAGACGTGGAGCCTTGCGACCCTACATTCAATCATGCTGAAGCGGTATTCGGTTCATTGTGAGCGAATGTCTTCAATGTCTTCGTGGCCAGGCCCATGTCAAGTAACGTTGTCAACTGCATGTATCTTCCAGATTCGGCGCCGTCTCGTAATTCTCGGTTTGTGTATAGAAGCTTGAATAATAAAATAAAAAAAGATTCCGCACAGAGATTGTCACTGATGGCGATGAGCCGGGCCATCCCGGACTCCGGTGAAGTTCAGTATGAAACACGGCAAAAAACAGAGTTATCGCCGCCCTACAATGAATGCTGTTCGCCAATAACGATATGTTCTTACCCAAGCCTCCGTCTCGCACGACGAGCTGCACATACATTGATTCGCACGAATTAGGCGTAAATTTTTTGTGCTTGTTTGTCGCATCACGGAAATTCAATATTCACCACCAATCCGGTATGTAGGATAATCGCCGGTATCTGCTTAAAGACAACAGAAATTTATCGAGATTAAATGAATATCAATGACAGCCTCATCATCCCCATCGACTCTTCTTTTTACTGCTCTGACCATGACTACTGTACGGATTGTATCTAGGAAGCTGCGGTGGTTCCTTCACCTTAGTCTTACTTGAACTGATGAAATCAACCTGCGAGCGCTTCGACGACGACTGAGCCGCCGACTGTTGCTCCGAACGAGCTTTCTGCTTCTCCGCTTCGGACACCAGAAGTAGATTCGCAGAATAAACGTACGAGAAATTATTTGAACAACGGCAGATACAAGGGCGCGAAGAGAATGAAGCATTGTGAACAGAGTTGCCTGGACAATACATTCGAAGGCAAACGCACCGATTCGATCAGCAAACCACTCCTCATCTAGATCATTAGGATCCCAGACCTCTTTCGGAAAATTCGTTATTCGCTCATCAACATCCACGAACTCGACGAGTTTAGCGTATAGATGAGGATTACGAAAGGAACGATTGGACATGAGTGAGTCATTGAAGTGCTTGGGGTTGCTACTATTGTCTTTCAGCGCATGGAACTGTGCCAGTTTTGTCTGCAATACACGTCAATACGCCCGCTGATCAATACAAAGAAAACAACATGCCTCTATGACTGCATCACAGGGACCCGTCGGATCGGGCGGTATACCCCAATCATCCAATCCCGTCAGTGGCGGTAGCCGAAGGATGCGTCGAACCAAAGATAAGTCATTTTCAGGATCATGGAGAGCCTGAGATGAAGACGCCTCTTGGCTGGCGCTGCTTGATGGTCCAGATACGGCTGTCATCGTGGGCGATTCATTGATGTCTCCTGATACGTGGGCTCTAGGATGGCTCTTGCGCTGCGTTACCGGACGTTTGATGATTATTTGTGACTTGGTAACTTTCCGCGCTGTGTCTCCTGGTCAATGAAAATCACGTACAGTTCAGAGAACACTTACGGTCTGAATTGTTAACGTTTGTCTTCAGTGATACATCCTGACCAAGACAGAAACGGTAGCCAGCAAAGAGGGAAACGGATATGGAGAAGGGCGACGACAAAGAATCTCACATGTTTATTCACTGTAGACATAATTTTGTCTTCCGAGTCACTCTGGGAGTCATCGTCGTATGCAACAAGACCTTGGCTTGATGAGTATATTCTCAACATTCAGGTATAAGTTTACCTTACCATGCATTTTTGGGAGTTCAGAGGTCAGAGGTGTTTCAAACTCCGACAATACACAGAGGCTCTATGGAAATTTGTACCAAATTGCCCAAAATAGCCAGTCCCCTGATCCCATGTTGCTTTCGTCCGTCATCTTTCACCTATTCTTGTTTCTTTCCAGCTTCTCTTGGACTGCATTTGGCTCGAAGGAGGACATTATTCTTGATTTCTTTGCCAGTAATGGGGACAGTACGCCCACTGGTTTGACACATACCAATAACTGGGCAGTCCTAGTATGTGCGTCGAAGTATTGGTTCAATTATCGTGTGTGTGCAGTCGTTCTGTGACCACTAAGGCGGATTAACGAATGCACCCGCAGCATATGGCTAATGCTCTCGGAATGTATGCTGAACTGAGGTTAGCTATTGCAATCATTGCTGATAATTTAACACAGGTACCGCACTGTGAAACGACTGGGAATACCGGACTCAAATATCATCCTTATGTTGGCTGACGACGCTGCGTGTAACTCAAGGAATAAGTTTCCTGCCAATGTCTTCGCAAACCCCGGGCGGGATCTTGACCTATATGGGGACAACATCGAGGTGGATTATAGAGGTTACGAAGTAACGGTGGAGAACTTCATTCGGGTTTTGACCGGTAATACCTTGTGCCCTTCGCATGAGCTCATCTCACTCACTGTCCCAGGCAGAATGGAACCTTCTGTTCCCCGGTCTAAGCGTCTATTAACGGACGACCGCTCAAACATCTTCGTTTACATGACTGGCCACGGGGGCAACGAATTTCTCAAATTTCAAGATAGTGAAGAAATCAGTGCACACGATATTGCAGACGCTTTCGAACAAATGTATCAGAAGAAAAGGTGATATCACCGTTCTGCATATAACTGCAAGCGACACTGACTTCGGCACAGATATAATGAGATCTTCTTCATGATTGATACTTGCCAAGCCACCAGCATGTATTCCAAACTGTACTCTCCTTATATCTTCGCTACGGGTTCGTCGCAAATTGGAGAGAATTCATATTCGGTGCGTCCAGTGGCTTTTCCAATTCTTGTCGGTTTAACGGCGTTACATAGTATAAAAACGACAACGATCTCGGCGTATCTACCATTGACAGTTACACCCATCACGTCCTTGAATTCATGGAAGGAATCAATAAGACTAGTCGCAAGACTATGGCTGACTTGGTAATTCCTCGCACTTTTTTGGTAGCTTGCGAAGCTGACTGTTGCAGTTCGATTCATACGATGTGAAAGCAATCATGTCGCACCCTGGAGTCCGAGATGACCTTTTCCACCGGCATTTGAATAAAACTCTGATAACCGACTTCTTTGGGGGCGTGGCAAATGTAGAGGTCTCGTCAAGGCACGTAGTGCATGGCCGGCCAGATGACACAGAATCAGCGTCTATTTCAAGGGAAAGCAACTCGGACCAGGAAAAGCCGATACCTCGACGGCAGTCTCCGACCCCCTCAAATTCCAGGGAGCCTGGGGGTTCGAAGTGGCGAACCTGGGGTTCCTGTATTCTTGTTGGTACCTTGGTGGGATGGGTTACCCTTACGAAGTGAAACTAGATCTACTGTATGTATCTATCAGTTACAGCTCCCTTCACATAGTACCTAACATACATAAAATAGTAGTATTTCAGCACGACTGGATGTCGGATTTTACATCTTGGTTTACGCTATGCAGTCGGTTCCGCCCAAAAATCTGAACCAGTTATAAGCAAATAGATTTTTCCACTTATATCAACCTCGCGGCAAATCGGGGACTCCGAGTCCGCGTACTTTCTATTGGATCAGTAGTATTGGTGCTTGGATCATGGACCCTCAGTTACATTGTGAGGTTAACCGCTTCTGACATCTGTACGGCCTATTATCCTTGCTGCAGCATCATACTAGCTACTACTGCATCATTTCAGATCCGGAGGGGTTCAGGTCCAAGATCGGGCTTATCAGACGGCGATGATGGATGGACGGCATTATACAGAGGAGTGCGAATCCGGCGTCTTGAAGAATAACCACCTACACTGAGCGCTCCTCAATCAAGAAAAATGAAGGATGAATAAATGGATTTTCCGGACTCAGCTTACACGATCGAATTGCCATGTGCGACCAGGGGCGACATTTTTTCCAAAAGAGTCTTACCGGCGGCAAGTCGTGAGAAGGTGGAATTCCCTTCAGCACGATTATAAAATCGGTGCAATGCCATCAACACCCATCTTCTTTCCTTCCTTCCCGCCCACCACCTCCTCTTTTCTCGGTCGACGCTCTTCTTTCCGGAACTCAGCCATTTCAACGGCACTGTGCGATAATCATGTCCTCGGGAACCATCTACAATGTGCGTGTCCTTGCTGTCGGAAATTTTTGGGTCTCTGTCTCCGAGAGATCCTCCAAGTAGATGCGCATTACATCGAATTTAATGCTGTTTGATTGAAGTGTTGATTATTTCTTTAATAGCATCGGAGCCTCCAACCTTCGGGACCACCGACATCTGGCCCCAGTCAGCCGCATGGGACTCACGGCCAGATTAATGAATCCTTCGATCTCATAAAACAAGAGTTCGACAACCTTGTATCCGATCTGAACGTTATGCGACAGCAGAGGGATGAGTATGAGACAAAAAGTGCGTTGATCCATCTGCCGTTGATAGTGGCACCCCTTTTTGACGATTCATTCTAGTGTCATCTCAAGTTAACGAGCTTAATATTATCCGGCAATCTCTTTACGACCTGGAGACACAACATACGAAAGTCCGGTCTCAATACGAAGAGGAACTGACCCGTGTGCGCGCCGAGCTCCATGCATTGCGGCAGAATATTCCAGTTACAGGAGGACCTCCACCCCATCCAGTTGTCGGGCCTGGTTCTATTGGAGCAGCCGGATCTTCTACCTCTGGTCTTCGAGAAAATCTTTTGATATCTGGACCTCTTCCTTCGTCGTATGGTGGTGACGCGTTTTACGGACGCGACCGTGACCTTCGTGATCGTGAGAGGATGCTCGACCGTGATCGGGAAAGAGACAGAGACAGAGACAGAGACAGAGAAAACAGAGACCGAGAACGTGACAGAGACCGCGAACGTACTCTGGATCAGCGAGATCCCAAACGTCCCAAAACAGACCGTATGAAAGGCGAACGTACAGGTATTCCTCCGTCCCTCGATCTTAACCGCCCAATTTGACTTGAATATTGTGTTCAGACCACTTCAGTCCTCAAATGCCTCCCATTCCAGGGCAGACTCCGAAGAGTTTGCCGGGATTGGTAGCGATGGGTCCAGGAACTGGGCTAAGAGCATCTTCCCCACCGTCACAGGCCAGCCTTCAGCCACCACCACCGTTTCCAACCTCGGGCTCAACCTCAGGCGCCTTACCTCCCATGTCCGACCAAGCGCCCAGCTTCCTTGACTTGGATATGCATGCCATTCCACCCGAACTCAAAAAAGAGGCAAGCGATTGGTTTGCAGTGTTTAATCCGAAGATCGAGAGAACGTTGGATATCAGCCTAGTCCACACCTTGATACATGCTACGTAGGTTCCATACAGGCGTGTGGATGTTGATTGATTCTTACCTGAATTATTGATAGGGTGGTCTGTTGCGTACAGTTCTCTGCGGACGGCAAGTACCTAGCAACTGGATGCAATCGAACAGCCCAAATCTACGACGTGAAGACGGGACAGAAAACATGGTACGCAGTTCTGTGCTCAACGATTTTACTCCCTAGGTCCTAATCATGGGATATTCTTAGTGTGCTCGTTGACGATGGCGCTGGAAAGACCGGCGATTTGTACATACGTAGTGTGCGATTCAGCCCTGATGGCAAATACCTGGCCACGGGTGCCGAAGATAAACAAATACGGGTGGGTGATTCTTTTCTCAGAACATGAGGAATCAAAAACCGATGCATTTTATTTCACAGATTTGGGATATCGCAAAGAAACGAATCCGGAATGTATTTGATGGGCACCAACAGGAAATCTACTCGTTGGACTTCTCACATGACGGGCGCCTTATAGTTTCTGGGTCCGGGGACAAAACTGCACGGATATGGGATATGAACGGAGGAGGGCTTTCAAAGGTCCTGACAATAACCGATACTGATACTTTAAACAACGATGCCGGTGTTACTTCTGTCGCTATCTCGCCCAACGGACAGTTGGTAGCCGCCGGGAGCTTGGACACTGTGGTTAGGATATGGGATGTCTCTACTGGAAATCTGGTAGAACGTCTCCGTGGACACCGTGACAGTGTTTATAGCGTTGTATTCACACCGGACGGGAAGGGCATTGTAAGCGGAAGCCTCGACAGGACGCTGAAGTACTGGGATGTTAGTGGACTGGCAAAAGGGAAGCAGGAGGGTGATAAACCTAGCCCCTGCACCATGAATTTCAATGGACATAAGGTATATCCTTTTTCACCGGGTGTCGAACCTATGATTTCATGAGATAACAGGACTACGTTCTCTCCGTTGCTGTTTCGCACGACGGTCACTGGGTCGTATCAGGGTCGAAAGATCGTGGGGTGCAATTCTGGGACTCCCGTACCGCCATCATGCACTGTATGCTACAAGGACACAAAAACTCAGGTGAGTCATCTTCGTTTCAATGATGATTGGCAATTGAAAGTATCTCCTGGCAGTAATATCAATAGACTTAAATCCTACAGGTAACTTACTAGCAACGGGTAGCGGAGATAATCTCGCGCGGATATGTACGTCCCACCGTATTCCCTCGTGACGATCATTGACGGTCATTTCAGGGAGTTATAACACAAATTATAACAGTATTTAAGCTGTCCTATCTTGTATATGTACCTGTTGTATTCATCGGAGCCGTTTTTTCTTATGCCGATGTCGTTGACGTGTCAACCACCAACCCGGGTACCGTTTTTGTCAATGCATTGCCACCACACACTGCATTGGGGATATATGCCATCCGGTTCGTCCCCCACATCCTTCAGAAGAAGCGCCACGACGCCATGTGCAGGAACATCATATGCCGTGAAGTTACGTACGGCGGTACCGTTATCTGTGTGCGTCCACAGGTCCTGGGCACATCGGTGAATTCGCTCCCACGATGGGAAAGAGGAAAAGCGTACCCGGACTGAGTATTGTCGTCCCGCTCTAATCCAAGGGGACTCGGTCAGGTTGAAAAATAGGGCAGAGGGTTCATCCTGGGTATTCAACTAGACTTCGATCAGCCCAAGTAGTATGAGTGAACCAAGGTCGGCTCTTACGAGCATGAAAACGGTTCCATCTTGGGTAGGGCCGCTCCAGTACTGAGCTGGGAAGCTACTGTTGCTGGTCCAATCGGGCTAGAGGAAGCAATAGGTGGTGGAGGCAGAAGTTCTTCGCAGAAGCGGAACACACTAACGTTGATCCCCCATCGGAAAGGCGCAATGGAAGCCCCAACGACTGGATCTTGATTGATTGCCAGAATTTCTTTATTCTTGAGGATGCTCAACGTCTCACTTGTGATCGCTGAAAGCTGGACAAGACGTTAATTGTGGATCAAGGTAGGGTATTGTGGCAAAGCTCACGTTCGTTCCGATCTACAGACGACATTTCAACGGTTGCACAGAGACATCAAGGATCCTGACGTACGAGCAGAGGCGATTTCATTAGTGCCCACGCTGTAAAATGCGATTTTGACTCATCAAAAGTAAGGTTTCCGTTCCCTCTACAAGCCAATCAGACATTCAGGACGCCAAAATCATGACGGACCCATACAATTGAAGCTACGCTGGCATTAGCATGTGCCCAAGTCGTATCGCACGCATTCTTACCATATCTAGATCATTGCGTCCATAGAAATCCGTCGCTTGAGTTAGGAAAGAATTACTAGACAAGCGTAAGCATCAGAAAGGTAGTCAAGCCAAGCTTACACGTTGATGATATTCGCAAGTGAGTTCCACTCAGCGGCAATATCCCCGGTAGTCTAAGGCGAATTGTCTTGTAAGTATTTAAAATTGCGCGTAAACATGATGAACTTACTCTCCAACTCTGACCGAATTGCTTTCCCCACCTTTGTGAAGGTCAGATGATATAGACGTACTAAGACGTAGCAGCTCAACATACAGCCAGACTTGACTCTACACGTTGGAGAACTATTCAATGTGCACGTAACTAAGCCGTGTGATGAGCTTACCCAACCCCATTCGCAGAGAGACAGTAAAAAAGGATTATTTTTAGTGGACTGCTGAACTTGAACCACGGCAGCGGCCATACGTTGATATCCTATAGTAGAATTAATGCCCCAGGCACGATATAATCCGAAAATACATACTTCCAACGATGCCCTCTCTCGTGATCTCGTCGTATGGAACTGAGGGTGAAAAGTATTAAGTCTTCGGATCCTGAACAGAGTATCTTGTCTTACTAGCGCAGTTGTCATATCTAGACAGAAGAATACATATTAGTAGGATATACTAGAATAAAGTTCACAGCATAACTCCTACTTGAGATAGTCGAAGCCCCAATCCGAAAACGTTGTCAAGTCTCTCAGTTCGTTTTGATAGGATCCTGGATAACCGGCACAGGTATACCATCCCGAATCACTGTACTTTTTTTTTTGCATGTCTAATGAGGAAGCTGTATTATGCTGTGATTCGAGAACCGCTTACGATGCCAGTTTTACTAGATAGTTGTGAGGACAGTATACCATTAACAAAGACGTAGCCCTTACAAGCCCAGGGCGTGAATCTGATCAGTCAGGATCTTCATGCCACTTTTGAATCTGGCAGCGTCTGCTCGAGGGAATAGTTTAGCTCAAGTTGGATGGGCGACAGAGTCCTACCCGCAACAATGTCACCGCCAGCGCTGCGGTTTTTTTCCGCATAGCAGTCATCGATGTTTAATTGATCATATCCAACGTCCTCAGTGACGTCATGCATTAGGCAATGGTCCGAATGATTTCTTTAAATACTTACAAGAAGACCGAGCGATTTTAAGAGGTTGGCAGTCGTGAGCAAGAGGTCCTCATCAATGTTACACTGTAGGTCGAGTTGCTTTCCCTTCTACCGTATGAATTGGGAAGAATCTCACTTGATAAGCATTCCAAGCTGCATGACAGTGGTTCAAAGCTGCGGTCTTCATCAGGGATGCAATGCTCACTGTTATATCCCAGTACTAAGAAGGCTCATGAGGATATTTTATAATCGGAGCTGAGGTAGAGAGTTACCTGGTAGGCGTCCTACTCCGTTGTCCAGAGCATTCACAGAACTCAGCAACAAGACTGTTGTCGTTCCGAGGATAGTGATAATAGAATACATCATTTGCGGTTATAGTCAAGCACTGCAAGGCTCATATATAAGCGTATCAAAGGATCGAAGAACTCAAGGAATTTCGATAACGTAGGTGTTAGACGTAGAAATAGTACGATACGCACACGTTCGCTTACCTATTTGATATCCCTTCCTTTTTCGGCATGTCACACCGTTCTGCACATCTCAGCTTTCAACCATAACGCTGAGATGTGAGTACCTTCTATACATATCTATCCTTGACCATATTTACTTACTACCTATATAGTAATGTTACGATGTTTTATCCTAGGTAAATAACACAGCTTTCAACCATAATGCTGAGATTAACGTTACGACATTTTATCCTAGTGTTCGTTCTCTTCCGAAAACTTTTTCCTCGTTCACCACGTCCACGCTCCTACCTCATTAACTCCAACAGTAGGCCTCATGATTCGACTTTGACATCCATTTTTCCGACAGCCCTCCGAAATTCTTGTGAACAAACCATGGGATATCCAAGGCCAGGAGTTGCGCTGAATCATGACCCTGACTGTGTGGATTTTGTCAGACGAGATGTATTATCTCCGAGAAAGAATCCAAGAAGCTGGCGAAGTGCTATACCTGCGGCTCGCCAAGAAAAATTCAATCGATAGTAGAAGTTCAAGCGAGGGGTACACCCAAGTTACATAAGAAGCAAACGTGAGGAAATACGGGATATTGTAATCCCACTTATTCCCGACCATCCGCGTAGAAGTAAGAATTGAACCTCGTCTTCAACAGTGCGGACATGGAAGACTGAATCGGGTCAAGAATTTGATTCGTGGAGGATTTTACCTGTCCCTACAAACAACCCGTTATCTGTCAGAGAATTTAAAAAAACCCCCGAGATAAATGTAGGTTTGAGGAAGTTTGAATAGAAAGGATTTATCGGATTGACTTTTTGAGGCGTATTTGGGTCTCCAAGCGAGCAACTCTCTTTTGCACCGTCCGGACCGGTGATCCGAACTGGATGCCAAAAAGTGCAGTTATTATCTGAACATCGACTTTGGCGGCAACTACAACTGTATGCTGTCATTCTCGGCGCTTCACCACGTCAAGCCTACCGCGCTCACCTCCGAATTTCTGACCCCCGGACATTGTATTACTTTTATCAGTAACGGATGCCATTGCCACCACAGCACCAGCAGCTCCGCATCTCGTTCCCTGTGGAGAACTGGCCTGGCTGGGACATCAAAGAATTATCTTTGACGCGATTTGAAGCAGATTTTGCACCCGCCTTGGGTAGATGCGATTGTTCACGGGCAAAGACGGCGGCTGCTAAGAAGGGCAGTGTCTCAAACTTGGCAGCTTCATGCCCTGTAGTCCTCAGCGTGAACGTGGATGCAGCCACTCATGATGATTACTGTTCAGATTCGCCAATATTTCATGGCGTCGCGGTCTCAAAATCATCGCCACCCATCCACCTGGCCTTAAAGTTTGCCCTACGAGAAGACCTCATACCAGCGCTGTTGCACGAAGCTCATATGTACAGTGCTCATCTTGAGCACGTACAGGGCCGTGCCGTTCCTTATTTCTGGGGCTTCTTCATGGGTTTTTTGTGCGATTCAAGCCATGGGATGGCCGTCGATGGAGACGGAGAGCCAATCGCGTGTCTCGTATTAGAATATTGGGGCGGTACGCTTCCGATGCGCTTCGATCACTTGGAGAAAGGTATAAGGTATACGTTCATATCTCCTTTAAAAAATGTATGCTGATTAATGATAGGATGCACATTTTACACAAGCTTGGAGAGATACATCAATGTGGAGTACATCACGGCGATGTTGGTGCTTATTTTCGACTCAGCTGTATTATTCCTGACCAACGTACGCTGCTAGTTTGCGGAACGGAATGTGCTCTACTCGGATGAAGATGGCATAGACATTCGAATCATAGACTTTGATCAGACAGAGCCACACATGTGCGGACGGGGAGACAAGGGGTGTGACGTGCTACAGCAGGTGGGACGAGACATGGGTTTGTAGAAAGGGAGAGGATGACAGAATATGTACGCTTTTGTAGGAATTCTCGTTGTATTTAAAAGTGGCTATATTGATCATGCAATCCGCGACCCTCAACTGAACAAAAAACATTATTGTTGGACACCATTAAGCACCAAAAGTAACATCAAAGCAATGAAAAGGTCAGTTAGCCATAATTACAGCTCAACCGAGCATGTGATGGATGTGATCCAATTTTGTGGTCACTTCAGCTCGACTACAGTGCTGGCGCAGCCAGCATCGATGACGGGCTTGTCATCAAGTCCTAAAGAAGAGGTAGACATGAGAGACTTCCTTCTCCGCTTTGGTTGCACCTCGTCCACATCTACAAAGGCAGTGAAGGACCAGTAAAAAGGTGCAAAACAGACGTACCATCAACTTCAGGCCCAGCCTCCGAATGGGTAAAAACGTGTGTATCGACGTGGACCGCCCTTTATATGACTCTGTCGTGAGTACGTACGATTTATGTAAGAGCTAAAATGTAAAGACTAACACAGGAGGTTGGGTACGCATAGTGCTGAATGTTCCCGAAGAAATTTCAGTGTTTCTGTCATATAACTGAATGCCGGTGGATTGGGCGACTCTCACGATGAGCCCTGATGTGGGTAAGCGCTTAGCGAGGATTGGAATCCTGATAGACATACGAGACATAACCATCTCAATTCTCAGCTTGATGATATATGTGACGGGGTGGAACTTGGCCAATGGATGAGTGTTAGAAATTGATGTTAGGCTTGACTCGACCAACCTGGGTGTAAACGAATGGATTTCGTAGAGCTGTCATACTGATTAGGAGGACGTCCATTGCAATAGAGACGCTGATGATGCGTATGTTAAAGCTACATAAAGGTTCATGAGATTTTACAGAACAGTGACATGAGACAGCAAAACGAACAGCAAGATGTGATCGTATTTCCTCAAACCACGGTCAACCAATCGCCTTTTGACTGTCCGGACAAAAATGACGTTCAAAGCCAAGTCCAGACCTAAACATGTTAGTCCACATCGCTTCAATAGGATGGTAATGGCGCTTACAGAAATACAAACTTTTTTCGACTCGATCCCACCTGTCTCATATGAGAAAGAATATATTGATGTGGACATCAAAGAGCTCACCAACTGTTCACCTGAGAATTTGAATACGAATATCAGAACAGAATAGTGAGCGGTGGCCCAACTTTGAACGTACCCTGATATATTTTGCGTTAATTTGCAACTGTGCTGGAATCCCTGGGGCCCACCATCAGCGTCAGGAAACTGCATGATCGAATTGACTGACAAATGCACGCTGATGATACAGTTATCAATAACAAGACGGTCCCGACAGCAGCCCTTAGAACATTCTAAATTAAACGTTAGAACGAGGTGACATGATTTTAAAAACGACTTGCTCTCTCCAGTGGTACTGATAATAGAATGCATATCCGATTGACGATGATGAACATCAGACAGGTTACCTAGACACTCGCGTAATCAGTATGGCCACCGCTTAGGACATAGGCACATACTTGGCAAATCCAACAAATTGAGCAAATGAGAAAGACTGGCATCCCTGGGGGAAAGATACTAATCCTGTGTTCATCGGCAACCAGAAATAATAGAAGTTTAGTCGCGACTCACAGATATCCCCAAGAAACGATCTGAAGATGTGCTAAGTTATGTAAATGAATAATTGACATGCGCGTATCGACTTACTGCAAATGTAATATTTCTAGACCAGACAGTCAGACAGACTTGAGGAGGTGGGAAAATGAACTCACGCTGCAATCTCGAGCCATATCATGAAAACGTATGCTGTAAACTTAAAAGCTGTTAGGCTTCTGGCAGCCTACATAGGAAGAGGTGGCTTACTCGTCGAGCTCGTATAGTCTCTCGATAGCCAGCCCATACGGTGAACAAAAGAAAGCCAATCTGTGTTCGGATTTTAATTGACCTCTTCGTACTCACGCTTGAAAAACGCACAAAGAAACCAAAAACAATAGATCCAAGTTCTAAATCCCCCTTGAGAACTTCTAATGGAATAAATCTTCATGTCATATTGGGTTAGCGACCAAAAAGCAGTAGATAACAGAAGACGCACGGTTGTTCGGTTTTGAAGCGGGCATAGACAGCGTCTAGACCGGACATTGGTGAAATGAGGCCAGACGAAAGAAGGGTTAAAATTTTTACAGACCTGGAGATTTGGGTCTCAAAACGGTGTTCCATGTCTCGGGTATGGATAGAATTGGAGTTATTTAATTGGGAGTCGCCCCTATAGCATTATATCCCACAGAAGACGCGTAGGCAACGGAGGAAAATATTTAAATAAGAATACGAAATTTTTGGCCCGGTGGAACCTTGAAAGTCCTGTTGTATGTATTATATCCCCACAGTCGCGTAAGCGGGGCAAACGGAGGTAAAAATTTAAATTTAAAATTTTGGCGCAGTGGAAGTTTGAATGTCTGCTGTATATTGAACGACTAGTTTGAAGGACCTGAAATGCGCCGCAGGCCAGAGATAAGCCACTGCCGGGACTGAGTCGAAGCCTGACAGTGAGAACAGACCATGTCATGTGACTGTCGACATATGTATCCCGACCTTTTTGAGCAGGACCCAGGTGTTGAACTTGGTGAATTTACACCTAACTGATTTTTTTCTACCTTTCATATTCACTGATGGTTGTTCATTTTCCAATGGGGATGCAAATGAGACATGTATCATGATATCAAATTTTCGGTTGACGCTGATGTGAGAATTCACTTCTCCTGTCTCTTCTCCAAATATAATGTCCAAAGTATACCAGAGAGAGTTCGGTTTAGAAGCTGGCGAGGTTTCATTAGCCAACTTACAGCTACTTAAATACAACCAATGTACCTATGGTAATAACTAAGCTGTATGTAATCTAGGAAATACGTAGCTAGTTATGGCTGTACATATGGCGACGTTTCCACTTATAGTCGCTACGGGACTACGAATCAATTCCAATCCTAACAGCTGAGTGTTCCGTTCTTTTTCTTCATCGTCATCATGCCTTTCGTAGAAATTGGCGATGTGGACGGCAAAACCTTTGATTATGTCGTAGTCGGTGAGCTTTGTCTGATTATATACTAGTGGCGTGCTCTGACAGTTCTTTAGGTGGCGGGGTAGGTTGTACCTCATCCCTACCTTGCGATTCTGACGAACTGAACAGACGGCTGGCTTGATTCTTGCGGCGCGTCTCTCCGAAAACGCCAGCCTGTCCGTCCTCGTTTTGGAGGCTGGGGATGCCAATTTGGATGACTCTCTTATCAGTACGTGCTGAGGCCAGTTAGTACATCCAAAGTCTGATGAACCATCGTCGTAGTGCGTCCTGGCCAATACGGTCACACGTTTGGTAGGCCCCAGTACGGATGGAGTTTCAGAACAGTGCGCGCCATCTAGCATACTCCCTTTCTTGCATCATTTTTATCCAGTCCTCACAACGCAGGTTCCACAGAAGTTTGTAAACGGCAAGGAATGCATTTGGCCACGGCAAGTCCATATCGTTTGGGTATATCGTATCGAAATAATGAAATAATTCACGTAGCGGTAAAGGGCTTGGTGGATCTTCCGCGACGAACTTTGCCATCTGGTCAAAGCCTCCCACTGAGGATATTAACGGTGAGTTCGCGTCATCACGGTTTCATATTAATTACCTGCTCTTTAGATTGGGAAAGGCTAGGGAACAGTGGATGGAATTGGGAAACGTACGAGAAATATTGCGATAAGGCAGCATCGTCAGCTCATTTTTAGTCCATCCTCTGGCTTTGCAATGATCTTGATTATAGCTACGTGCCACTGAAATCCTCGGCGCCTCAAGTCTCTAAGCGCGACGGTAACACCATGAAGACATGGCGGAGCCCACGGGGGATAGGTCCAGTCCAGTGATCGCACTTGACGTCTTTAATTTCTCATCATGTTATAGGTCCTCTCAAGATAGCCCATCCCCAAAATGTCTCTGATATAGAGCTCAAGTTGCAAGAAGTACGTGACTGTTCTCCACAAGCTCACCACTTTTCCGATTGGATCAGACCCTCTTTAACCTCGGTGTACCGTTGGCTTCGGCACCAGTGTGTTATTTATTTGCTCATTCTTCCGAGATAATACTCACGAATATGTCCGCCAGGATCGCGGAGAGGTTAGTTTTCATTGTTGGAACTCGCGTGATTACCGTCCAAATAATTCCAATCAGCCTAGTGGTACACACATCGCACTGAACACAGTCGATCCTGAAAAGCATACCCGCACTTACTCTGCTACGGTGGGTCAGGAATCTTGTACGAGGCGTAGAGGTCTTATAGATGCTCTAGGCGTATTTGCAACCAAATCTATCACGCCCAAATTTGCTGGTTTTGACCAAGGCGTATGCGCACAGGCTGATCACGAAGACTGAGGCGACTCTTCTCACTGCAACTGGCGTCGAATTTTCTTGCAGGGAGGAGACTGCTCTTCAGTTTGCTCATGCAAACAAAGAAGTCATATTATGTGCCGGGTGAGTCAAGTTGGTGTTTGGCTTCCTCACCTTCGTTCATCAGACGGCTCCAGAGCACTCAAATCACCGCAAATCTTAGAGCTCTCGGGCATCGGTCGCCCTGAAGTTCTATCAAACATTGGTATCCCGGTGAAGCTGCCTCTCCACGGAGTAGGTGAAAATGTTCAAGATCACATATGTGCAGGCATGGTATCCCGTACGTATGTAGCAGAACGTACGCGTACATCCTGCACTCATACTTCATAAAGAACTAAAGGACGATGTACCTGACGAGACATTTGACCTCTTACGCGATCCGGAGCAAGCGAAGGAGCATGCCGAACTTTTGTAATGTCCTTGATCACGACATCAAACAACTTCATTAACCCTTTGCAGCACCAAAGCCGAAGGCGTATCTATGATGGGTATCGTTAACCTCACGTTGGCATCCCTCCACTCATTCTCTCCTCGTGCTGCCGAGTTGATTGACGATGAGAAACACATTATCGAGGAGAACATCAAAGCTAGGAACTACCATCCGGGCTTAGTTGACCAATATAGATTGATGCTTGAGAGACTGGATCGGAAGGAATCTGGTTGGGAGTTCCTCGGTATGCCGGTCTACATGAGTTTCCTACGTATGCTATGGCCCGTTTCAATCTGTCTGACAACTGAAAATCTGTCATTTTAGGACCACCTGAACCTGGAAAAAGGTACTACAGCATAGTCCCGATATCCAACTACACCTTCTCCAGAGGAACTGTTCATGTCAAGTCTGATGATCCTACGGTTGACCCCATATTTGACCCTCACTATCTCGAGCACGACATCGGTAACAACGGCCTTCTTGTTATGGTATTTCACTTATATCGCCACAGACTTGCAAGGGTTGATCGACATGGTGAAATACATTCGCAAGATATGTGATACAGCACCATACAAAGATGTGCTTGGTGTGTTTCTTCGACGTATGAGTGTATCATTGTTATTCAATGAAACCCTTTCAGCTGCCGAGGTCGTTCCTGGACCCGAAGTCCAAACTGACGAGGAGATCATAGGTTTGTGTATTGACAGACGATCTCCTTTTGTTCTGACATAGACCTCTTGAGCTTGGTTGAAAAAGGCCCTGAGTACTGTGTTCCGTATGTCAACAAGCAATCTCACCTACTCCTCTTAAAGCTCAATATGCGTAGATGTAGCCGGCTCCCTATCGATGCTTCCTCGTGAGAAAGGCGGTGTCGTAGACTCAGAGCTGAAGGTATGAGTGCAGGCGGTGCTATGGCTTTCTTCCCCTAATCAGTTTCGGTTCACAGGTGTATGGAACCACGAATATTCGGGTTGCAGATCTGTCTGTCGTTCCTCTTCATTTTTCCGCGCATCCACAAGGTAATTTGACCTGTACCTCTTCTTATCTTTACCCATTCTGACGAATAGCTACGCCAGCCACTGTTTATGTCATAGGGGAACTAGGTGCCTAACTAGCTTTGCCCTGTCTTCATTGACTGATACTGACTTCATCATGTTCTAGCTGCAGATATAATACTGGAACGTTTAGAACTAAGATAAAGCACTAACTACAAGTTTGGTACCCCTCACGTATATTTGAATCGTGAATGGAGTTCACTTCGCCTTCAACTCATCCTACCCGACCAGCCCGCACCTTTGCCGCATATGCACGAGACTTGAGTTCCAATCTTCGAGGCTCAGTAACAGGCTTGAACTTATTCAGCTAGTTGACACCCCTATCCGGAGATACGGCTCCTCGGCTATCATGGACGCATTCCAGAGTTAGGTATTCACATTGCCTTTTTTGTGCACTAGTTTATTCGATAGACCCTTGTGGACAACACGGTTGGACTATTCACATCATCTTTCAAGTACACTTCCTTCATGAATGTCATTTCATCGCATCCTTGTCTTCAAAATGGATATTCACTTGTTCCGGCTCCTTTTGATATTCTTCGCCATTAGAGGGACGACATACTCTGCTCTTGTTCTTGCTGTGATTATTAAGGACGCCGAATCTCTCTCTTATATGGACATGACTGCATCCCCATAGTTTCTCGACGACAAGTATCCCCCTATGTTTGTGGGTCTTCCCATCGCTTCGTTCTTTTTCGTCGCCGTTCTCGCAGTCCTTGTGTTTTTCAGGCCTGTCAAATCCAATGCGGCTCTCATTACACTCGTTCTCTGGTCCGTCTTTTGCAATATCATTCTTGGAATTGATGCTATACTTTGGGCGGACAATACGAACATTCACATACCTGTATGGTGTGATATTTGTGAGTACTACGCCGTGATCTTGGTATCAATTGACTCCAGCGTTGAACGTAGCATCAAGAATACTTTTGGCGTCGCATATAGCATTCGCAGGAGCATCTTTGAGAGTTTCCCTGGACCTCGAGGACGTTTCATCGACCAGGGCTATCTCCGAAGACAAGTATACAAAAAGAGTACGACGGATATTCAACATACTATTATGTTTTCTTGTCCCCATGCTCTATGTCATACTCCGTAAGTTTCGCTTCTGCTTCTCGTCTGTTGCAGCAGACGTTGAAATCAGCGTAGATTTATTCTTTCAATATCACCGATTTGACATCGTTCAGAATTTCGGATGTTTCGCCTCTATTCGCCCGTCTGCCTTGAGCTTTGTAATGATGATAATCCCATCATTAATATTGTGTGTCATATCTTTCGTGGCCTCAGGTGAGAACTACAGCCTTCTGTGGTCTGAATAAATGACTGAGTGTTGCTAAGGTTTCACCTTTCATCGCATTTACTGTTCTACATCTTCGGAGTTCACGGAGCATCTATCGTTGAGGTCCTCGCTCACATTATTTAGCTTCCGGTGCCGCCTCGCCACAACCACCTTGGTTACGCTTGCCACAATGATAACATCAATTGTAATAATCGCAGCTCAAGTAGCCTATGCCGTGCCCAGAACTTCTTCCCAGGACACTTACCATCGTGTTTTCCCAATAGCCGTCGTGAAGGACAGCCGCTCAGCCCAAGCTGCATGGTGGGGTGTCTTCACAGTGTCTCTGCTCATCTCTTTGATCTCGTTCATCGAGATGGGGAAAGAGATAAATTGGAAGTGGCTCACTTGCAAGACGCCCAGGCTTTCGAGGAGAGTCCCTTCTCAGGATATAATATTGCCTTCTTAGTATGTGGTACTTCCCTGTTACATAACTGGCGATGAACTAACTTCTGCAGTCGGGGCGCCGTTTCGACTCCTGCCGCCCTCAGTCGCACCTCACTGTCCCACTATCAGCCTAAACCTCAGAACGTCGACCTCGTCTCAGGATGGGACGATATGTTGAGCTTGACACCGCCTAAGAAAAGCAAATCCCCGCCACCTCCACCTTCCCCTCTTCTATGGCGGGACAAACCGTCCCGACAGGACGAAGCCTTCGCCGCAGACACGCTGAACTACCTTCGGTCTTCGGCCGCTCGGAGTTTGGATGTCCCCACACCCGAAGACCATTCTCGCGCTTCGTCGCCTTATGTTGTCCTAAAGCTCATCGTGCCTGACAGTGCCCATGAGACGGAATCCGAGCTCTATCGCCGTTGTCCGTCTCTCCTTGAAGATGCAACTTCCACCATATCTTCCTTCTGTGATATTCCGTGGCCTTTGCCACCACCTGACATACCTGCGTCTCCCGGTCGCTTCTCCGTTATTGATGCCGCTGAGTATCCAATAACGTGTTCGTTGCTAGAACAACGAAAGACGGCGCCGCTGCGGATTCCCTCCCGAAAGAGGTACTTGCCAGATGCGATAGACAGCGCCCAAAGGCCAATCAGGAAGGCAATCATCCAAATGGTGCCCGTGTCAACCAATTAAAGGTTACAGTTGTCAGTTTCGTTTCATGATCGTTTACAGTTATCATTTCGTCGTTTTCTGGCTGTAGCAATATTATGTTCGATTATGTAGCGTATGTATCTCTCCACCATCCTTGCTGTACAGGTATAATCCATAAGTTCACATGTTCCAAGATGTGTTGAGATATCGGTATGAAAAGTAGTCTTCCACCAATATAAGCCGTTTCTTCTCTACGCCTGCCTCACACTTTCCATCTCAGATGTGTAAGACAGCCAGTCGTCCCAGCTAGAAAATTGTCAACGAATGCGACTGAGAGCAAACACCGGGAATACATACTTGAATCCCCAAGGAATGTTTGACCACATTTCCAGGGCATCCTCGCCAGCGACCTGGTTCATTCCATCCAATATCGAGTCAATTTGAGAAGGAGTAACATTGCAATCATAACCAGAAGTGGCAGTGACATCCTCCAGTGGCCCAAAAGATGTCGGGTCAGTAGACCACGACTCGGGTATCGAGAGAGGGATAGCCGTGTGTGTCACAGTAGGAGCGTTTTCAGCAGTCAAAGGCGTATATGAGTTGCCTAGTGAGAAATCCATAATGTCGAATTGCTGACCGTAAGGGTGATCCTGTTGTAATGGGGTTGGTGCGTAATCCGAGAGGGTCAGAAGGCTGTCACTAGAACGTAACGACTGTCAGTTGTACCCAGAGGAAAACTATATATGCTCACAGGGTACGTCCAGTGATGTTCCATCTAAGTAATGAATCGATGTTATGACACCGGCTATAGATGAAAAATATAGCTTACCGCTTCGAAGAAGCCTCAAGGACGTTCAGACATTTCTGAATACTTTCTTCTGTGTCCTTCTGCTTCTGTGAACGAGAACCAGTTTTCTTTCCTATCCACATATTCATTGTCAAGACGATGCCACATGCAAAGGCCGCCATCTACGACAAAAATTGACTGTATGATTGCCTTCAGAATCAGAAGACTTACGCCGAACCCGAAGGTCATGAGGTGACCCTTTTGTTTCTGAACTTCAAGCACCCGGGTACATGCTCTTGCTGCATTAGTACATATGACGAGCGACGGGAAAGATAGTGGGGATGGCTTGTGTATGAATGGGCGATGGATCTGGATTTGCATATTGTAGTAGACGGTGTATATCAATGCTGATTGATCAAAGAAAGCATCGTATGACCTATTGGGGTCCCAACGCACTGCAAAAAAATTGAATAAAGGACCTTATTGGATCGACAGGCTCACAGTGATCGGGTATCATGTCAAACCACTTGTTCAGCATAGAATCGAGCTCGGAGACGTTGGTTTGGGCCCAAGTGTTACCAACAAGGCCGGCTGCTTCTTTGGATTTGCGTATTGAGTAGAGTGTACTCAAAGCGTATGACATTATCTGGCATAATTTTAGGTGAGATGTGAAATATACCATCCGGGAGGGGATATCAGGAGGTTGCTTGAATGGTTCAGAAGACTCCATGTATTTATCGTCAACTTCTAGAGGGAGATCCAGATCGAAGCTAAGGAGATAAGTTAAAGGAACCAGGGCATCGAAAATACAGCTACATACTCTTCATCGCGAATTGCAGATGGTCGTCCATGGTAGAAACTCGTATGTCGATCAAGTAAAAGCAAGCACCTGCCAGTGATTATGTCAAGACTCCAGAAAAGCATTGATATACGAAAGCTCAAGTACCAAAACGCGCGCTTCTTGAGCTCACTCTCTATACTCGGGTTATCGGGCCAACGGCGATGAAGTCCCATCTCAATTGCGTAACGGATTCCAATACCGATCATTGTCCAGGAAGATTGTGGTGCCGAAGTACCTGTAACGTATTCCGCTGATAGCTGAAAAACGCTAAGGATGATGATTTAAGGTGCATGAGAAAAAACTCACGCAGCAATGTTGAAGGTCGTAAAGATTAGGAACATCAAATACAGAGTGAGGCATTCCTTGTACTTGAACGAACCATTTCCACCCACAAGAATGCTCCGAAGCACCCTCCAGGAAAATACGCGGATCATCGGAATAACGGGAGGCGACTGCACACACGAGCAGCAGTATAGCACCAAAACGGTGATCTCGGAGATGAAGACCTGATGCGACAGAGCGACGAAACGAAGGCTCGTGTAGAAGGGGCATGTATAAGTGGAAATAGGTGAAGTACAGGTTCAGTAGATCTGCGATTAGATCGTCTGGAGGGAAAAATAGGGGGGTCTTCTTCAGAACAACAAGCTCCCACTACACAAGAAAGTCAGCGTGGTAAAGTGGAAGGAGTTTCACAACGAACCGGTTGGGTTTCCCAATTATGCGCGTACTTGCTCTTCACCGAAGTATGACTCATACCTGTCTGCTTTCCTTTCATGCTTAGAGCTTTCCGCATAAAGTACAGATTGCTAGAGGGTCCAAAGTATCGGTTGTCAATACCAGTCAAGGAAAGATTTTTGATTTGGCCCATAAGCTCAATATATTCGAGGTCGGATTCGTCGTCGTCGTCGTCTTCTTCAGGCACATCTTCCACTGTGGCTTCCTTAGATATACCGCCGTATGCTGGCTGGTTCTTCTGGAAATTTAACGAGAGGTGCGGAATCGATGAATAGACTAACGCACTTGTTGGATCATCTTTTCCAGATGATGCACCTTCCTCTCCAACCTTGTAATATAGCTGAAAGATATCAGTGGCTAGCTGTTTGCTTCCTTTCCATATACCTACTTGCTTTTAGGGCCCCGCTTCTACTGAACAAATCAGAACGAAACCAGAGGTGGCGGGTAAGGAGCCTTCTACCTTGGCCGGAATGTTGTGCGTGCACGGACACTTCATAATTCGACAGTTGGAACACGAATTTCCTTCCGTCGTCGCACTGTCGCCTAGTACCGCACCTTAGGTGCTACTCAGGACGCAAAAAAAGAACACAAACATTTCACTGGAGAAGAGGTCAGTGAAGATCAGGATCTGTACTTGAACATACCTTTCTTCTGCCGACATGCATCACAGGCACCTTGAAGCCGGGTCTTCTTCCATGGCTGCGGTGTGGGAGAGACACTTTCATCTGAAGACATCCAGACTCGTCGTTGACAATGTGGGGGTGAGTGATCTTTGGCCGATCGGCCCAGGACGATCAATCACGCCTGGAAACACCCGAGAATAATTTATTTAAATGCAGAATTACGCCTTTCGATGGAATCCCTTCTATGAATACTCTGACTGGGCTCGCATGACTGTGGAAGTTCAGGTAAAGATTCAGACTGCTTTAACCAAGGAAATTTACGTTGTTCTAGTTGCAAATACGCGTTTTACTGGTACGTTCCTTTCAACCTTTCAGACTAGCATCATTAATTTTGACACGCCGCGTCTTCCCCCCCCCCTCCCCTTTCAGCTCTGAGGAATGCCAAAAGGCAGAATGGCGCAATCACAAAACGATGAACAAGATGCGCGAGATGCAGGAAAAAGCCGAAGAAGAGGCTAAGAAGTCACTCAAGCGACCACCCACCAACCGCTGCACTGGGTGTAACCACAAATTTCACGACGAAGACGACGAAGAAGTAAGAGAACTTGTGAGAGCTGCGTCTCCGACACATTCAATGGCATGCACCGTCATCTTATTATATTTTGAGATCTCATCCTCTAACCTGAGAGTAACTTAGGCTCTTGCCACTGTCAAAGTTCCAACTTCGGGGTTCCGTACTGCGTGATGTGTGCGTGTATGTCCATGGTATTCAAAACGTCACTGATTGTCGATGTTAGCCCCCAGATGGTACCATATGAGTTCTGCCCCAAGAGGAACGGTCTACCGAGGCGACAGGCATCCCCCGGCTGCAGACGGAGATCCAGATGTCTACGAAGACAAGCCCAGAAAATGTGGCAGCTGTGGCGAAATCAGTCTTTGTCTTAAGAAGGAATTCCTATAGCGGTGTAGGGAGACCGGATACCTATCTATGCTCGCCATATTATGTTGCGCTGGTGATTGAGCTTAAATACTGTATGAGTGCAAAACATTAATAGTACATGCGTATTTCATCCGAAGTAGCGGAACCGCGACTCCAAAAGACGAACCTCAAGCCGATGCAGCGGCTGCTACGTCCCCGTGCCAGATATATACTCTCCCCAGTCATCCCAGCTGTAAGGATCTGAATGAGAATCACTCTTTGTCTCGACAGCAATGAACATACCTGAATCCCATAGGCGCGTTTGACCACATATTGATGGCATCTAGCTTCAACGTGACTCCATCACTCAATGTGTTCGAGTCCTGCATGCATGTACTCGGACCTTTCACACAGAAGACATGATCAGCTGGCTCCTGACTGGTAGAAGCAGCTGTGGTTGATTCGGGAACGGCTGACGACGACATGCCAGGGACCTGCATCAACGAATAGTCATAGACGGGCGTTTCTGTCGGTCCGGGTTGGGTGGGCCACGTTGTATTAAAAAAGAAACTGTTTGCGCTGGAACCAGAAGCCATAAACGAAGGTGCGACACCCGAAGAGAAATCCATATCTTCGCCCTCGAATTGGTTTTCGGTTGAAGGTGGGGCATCCTCAACAATGACTTTCAAGATATCCCTAGAGAAACATTTTCAACGACAGAATGATCCATGATACAGAGAAGATCTTACACTAAGCGACCGGAGATATTCCACCTGTCATCGTGTCATCGTAAGCAGACATTTCCGTAAGATTAAGACGCCCTACCTTTTAGCGCTAAGCTCCAATACAACCAAACACGTATCGATATCCTCCATCTCCTTCGTTGCCGACGGCGAAGTCGTAGAACCTGACTTGGATGTGCTCCACATGTTCATAGCAAGAATAACAGCCGATGAAAAGGCTGCCATCTTGAGCCAATGAGCATTAATCCATAATAGGTGAATGTGAAGCTCACCGAAAATCCGAACAATTGGAGAGGAGAACCACCCCCTCTTAGCATCTCGAGGACACGACAACAGGATCGTGCTGCATTGGTACAAATCGCAAGCGAGGGAAAAGTTAGTGGTGACGACTTGTGAATGAACGGCCGATGAATTTGTATTTGCATATTGTAATATGTCGCGTACAGAAATGTAGCTTGGTATGAGAAGGTCCTGTTTTCGCGATGCTGACCCCATTTCACTGAAACGATGTGTAAAGAGGTGGAAAATGACGGCGAAATAATACGCACAGTGTTCAGGCATTCGAAAGATCCAACTGTTAAGCATAGAATCCAATTGCGAAACAATGTTCTGGGGCCAATTTACACCCACTAAACCCTCTGTCTGCTTCGCTTTGCGGATGGAATAGATCGTCCTCACAGCGAAAGACATAATCTGACACAATCTCAGATGCATGATGTAATAATCCATCCTACTGTGCACGCCTGGAGGTTGCGCAAATTCGCAACCATCTTCGTTTATTGTCCAGTATTCGTCGTCGCAGATAATTGGAAACGAGATGTCAAAACTGATGCCATAGCATCTTAGCATTGATACGGAACGTCATGAAGAGGTAGGCGTACTCTTCGTCTCGAATTGCTGGCGGTCTGCCGTGATACAAACATAGATGTCTGTCAAGTAGATATAATCCCCTGCGTGAGAGGTGAGATTTTTTGCTTGGATACGACACCAGCAACTAACCAGAATGCTCTTTTGCTCAGTTCGGTTTCATAACTAGGTTTCTCTGGTCGTTGTCGATGTACGCCCATCTCCACACCATACCTAATGCCCAAGCCGATCATAGTCCATGCTGATTGAGGCGAAGAGGTAGCCAAGAGAAACTCCGCCGATAGCTATGAACACAGTGAGAACAGATCGGAAGCGAAGGCCATGGGTCTTACGCAACAAAACTGTAGGTCATACAAACTTGGCATGTCAAACAGGGCTCGCGGCATCTCTCTTGTCTGTACAAACCACCTCCACCCTGATGAGTGTTCTGACGTGCTTTCCAAGAAAACTCGAAGATCATCGGACGCTCTTGAAGCTACAGCGCATACTAAGAGTAGCACAGCACCAAATCTATGGTCGACATGATGCAGTCCTGAGACTACAGACTGACGGAAAGTTGGCTCGTGCATCATGGGCATGTACGGATGGAAGTGGGTGAAGTACAGCTCTACGAGATCCGCGAGGAGGTCGGGGGGCGGAAAATATAAAGTCTTCTGGCTCATTCGGACGGTTGCTTGCTCCCACTGTCGTTTCTGGTCAGCAATATGAGGCGCATATAACGGCAATCTCGTACGTGATGAGTCTGCCAATTCTTCCAATGTTCTTTTTTAACATTGACTTGTTGACCATGTTGCTCGCTCTTCATCGTGAACGCCTTTCGCATGAATGCAAGATTACTGGATGGTCCAAAATAACGGTTGTCCATCATGTGCAATGACAGCTTCTTAAGGTGGTCCATAACTTCGATGTACTCCATGTCAGGGTCGGTATCAGAATCATCTGTGGCAGCTCCAGCATCAAGGCTATCAGATAAAGGAGAACCCTTATTTGAAGTGTCTATATTCTTGCTTGTCCCAGTGCCTGACCCAATAGGTTCATCAAAATCAGGGATAGTGACGTCCGGCTGGAACTGCAACAAAGTTAAGGAGTGTACAAAGGAACATTGGGTTCAGTGTGGCTGCGCTGACCTGCTTCAAAATTTTTTCAAGCTTCAGTACTCTCTTCTCGAGACGGATCACATAACTGAGATGAATTGAGACATGCCGACAGGTTAGAGAGAGGTAACATACTTGCTCTTAGGTCCACGTTTCTTATAGAGATGAGCACTAAGAATTCATGGATTCTTGCGATAGAAATATGCTCACCCTCGGCGGATCGTTATGAGTACAAGGTGAATTGAATGCCTGACAACTCGAACATTGATTACCAGGCATATTCTTGCTGTCGCCTAGATGTATGCGCATATAAATATGCTATATCGTCGAAAGAAATGCTACCGCCATTCACGGACATTTTACTACGGTATTAGTTAGTGAAACCACACTAATGCCAGATGCTCCATAGTACGCACTTTTCTTCCTCCTACAAGCATCACAAGCTCCTTGCAACCTTCGCTTCTTCCATCTCTTCTGCGGAGGTTTCCCGGTGAAGCTCTCGTCAGACGACATTGTGGAGAAGATGGTTGTTGAAAGACAAGAGGTTTTGCTTTAGACTAGGACCCGCTGGTTCGTGTCTGCTTTAGAATAGGACCCCTGGTTCGTTTCCGATGATGGACCCGAATGACGACACAGCCGAGCGGCGACGTGGCTGAATCGGGAAATTAACGAGGGACACGTAGAAAGGTTATCGTTCCCTTGTTCTTCTTTCTACTGTGGAAAATCTGGCGCCGTCACGGTTTAGACCAGGTCATCAGCCTCGTGTTCTTTCGAGAATATGTACGTTAACTCAAGGTCCGGTACTCAAGACACGCCAATTGCGTTGGTCGACGTCTTAGATGGTCATTACTGAGATGATAACTTAATACCTAGACAGGCATATTCTATGCATCTCCGCCTGATAGTTCACCAGACTAGGTCTGATGCGGTCACGCATGAGAGGCTTATCTACTTGTTTTTTTTCAGCTCGTGTCACCTCGACGCACAAATATTCTGACATGCGGCTAGCTACATAAGCAACCTGGACTTCAGTATCCCCTTAGATGTGTCCATGCGAGAGATAAGTAGGATCTTATGTAAATGTTTTTATGGCTGTTGTGTCACTCCGAATCTTTTCTTCAGGAACGAAAGGGGACCGTGACCAAGAGTCGAGAGACGCAGTCCCAAGACCCGCATAAGTGAGAAGGGTGAGAAGGATAAGGAATGCTATGTCTTCAATCTAATTTCGTTCAAAGCTCTGGAACTTAGAATACCAATTTTCCGTGTTTTTCGAAGTAGGTTATAGATATATTAGTAAGAGTACATTTCGGTGGGCTATTAATCAGAAGTCGTCCTATGCGGTAGATGATCAGATGCAACACATCTAGGGTAGCGGCTCTCGACTGCTCGACAACCGATTGAGGTGAATATACACATCTGTCCCAAATCCGTCCATGGCTATTAGTCGGAGGTCTCCACCAAAGTATCGCGCGTACTACCACAAGAGACATGAGCCGGTACTCAAAGCAAACAGAAACAACTCACCAATCTTGATAACGGCAGCCCGTAACCGAATCCTGCCATAGGAGCCTTGAAATCGCTCGCGTTGAAATCTTCAGACACGCCTTGACCTTCCATTGTCGTATACATGTACGTCCATATTAATGGTATGGCACTTCGGGGTATGCCACCGCCTTCATCGCTAATTTTTATGGTGATATCTTCCGTGCCCTCCACTACCACTACCTTTATAGGCGGATAACCGTTTTCCGCATCAACACCGAATCGTTCCACAACCGCACGCAGAGAGTTCTTCAAGAGCTCGAAGACAATATGTGAAAGATGGCCAGGGACATAAGGGAAGCAAAGGTCGGGAGGACAAATGAGTTGAACGGGAGGCCCTTTAAACATCGCATAATGTTCTTCACATACGAACCGCGCGTTCTCAATGGCTTCTTGTACGATGTCGTGGACGTTAGCATTGGTGCAAATTATCCCGACATAGTCATCGTGCGACTGTTCGCTGTTCAACGCGATATCTGAACCATATCATAAGTGAGTGCGCATATTGCATAGAAGAAAAACGTACGCTGTCCGATCAAGAAGCGGATGCCAATCCGTGATAGATAAAACCGATCCAGCCACGCTTGAACGTCCAACCCAATGTTTCTTTCTCCTTTGCTACGTTTCCACTCAAGAACACCTTGTGCCACAGTTGTTACAGTGGGGTCGTGGCGACTCTTTATCGCCTCCAGAGCTTTAGTGAAGCGCGCATTATAGTCCCGTACTTGAGGCGGCCAATCAATGTTGTCGGTATTGGCATAGTACCTAACATGTGTATTGCAGAAGGAATAGACCAGGAAGGAAAGGTGTTCACCTTCTCTCCATAGGAACCCTCAGCTTCAGCTTATTGAACCCATTGCCACCGTTTCCGTTCGAATTCATCAAGGCTTGCGATCCACCATTGTAACTTTTGTGCAGATGAGGATTATTGGCATAGTCTTCTACTAATTGCGCCAACGATGGGTTCGGAACAGGTTCAGGAAGAGTTGAGAGTTTGTCATCACGCGTTCCAATCAAAGCGCGTCGAATATCTTGTGGAAGAACGATTTGCGGGAACGTTATGAGTTCCTAGCCGATACTTGGCTGTGAGGGATAGGTGGAATAACTATATACCCATAACTCACTTCGAATGACTGCGCATACCAGTTCTTCACCTTCTTTATTGAAGGCATAGCGCTGAGGTTATGTGGCAATTCGTCAAGTTCTTTGACACGGTGAGCCAAACGAACGGGAAGCTCCTCTGTGTAGCACACGATCGTGAATCACATTTCTCCCGAGTAAAACAGAAGATGTCGTACCCGCAAGAAACTGGCTAGCTTTCAGTAGAGTTCCTTGGCTAGGATTCTTTCCAAAGAGGACCATTTGCTGTAGAGACACTGCAGCAACAAGCGTGAACACCGAGGATCCTCGAAAAACATGACCAACTCACCACCGGTCTGCGGAAAGCTAGCAAAATGGTGGATCTTGTCCCATAGGCTGGGGGTTATGCGAAACATCGAACTCATGGTACATCCAGGCAGTGGAGGTGAAGGTGACGGCGGTGGAAGATGAACGGATGAGGACTCCGGGGTACCCCAGATTCACATGCCCCTATATCACGTGCTCCATTAGCCTGGGCCAGATTACAGCTTTGCCGGCCTGTATGAACAATGACCCACATCCTTTCTATCAGCGTCCTTTACTTGCAACTATCCTACAGATCGATTTTTCCTTTCTATGTATTTCCATGTTTCATTACAAACGGGGGCCCGTTAGTCTTTCGTCCGTATGTTTCCGGATGCAGGCCAAGACAAATTCCCCACCACATCCAGACTTACCCCCACACCCACCGGGGTATCATTGAGACCCGGCTGTGCCGTTTTCGACCTTGATTGACATCCCCAAGAATTTTTCGACTCTTCGACATGCTTTGTCTGGTACATCTAGGGATCCTTGCTTCCACTACGGTTGGTTTGGACAGAAATACTCAGTCGTATTTGCTACCGAGTTGGCGAAATGAATAGCTGGCGTATGTCACGCCTGGGCCCGCAGATCCGCCATATCGATCCATGCTGACTTGAACCTGCTGCTCAGACAGTTGAGGCGATCTACACAGTGTTAATACTTACAAGGCAGAAACCTGAAGTACACCATTGTAGTCTGTTAATCATTGGGTGACTTCCTGCAGCATTTAGAAACACAGACCATTTTCTAAATCCATCAAAGTCCCAATTTGAAATCATTTAGAATTTATATTTCTAAACCGTAAACCAATTTAGGTCTGGAAGCACAAACAGCAATCAGTGAGGGTTAACTGAGGCAAAAACGAGAGACAAAGGTGAGATAGGTATTACTTTCCTTCAATCCTTTCAATACGGGTGACTTCCCGCAGCGTTTAGAAACCTAAATTCTAAATCAGAGATGCCGAGCGATGCCGATCAATCTCGATCTCTATTTGGACCTATTAGTTTCCGAGGCGTCTTCTTCCACTCACGTCACCTCCCAGGTACCTATCACTGTCCTGCCGTGCCTGTCTTCATTTTTGATGCGTTAATCATAAGAACTAGACAAGTAACTTGTCTTATTAGTCCATAGAACTTATTTTTACCCCTTTTTTCCCAATGAAGTGCCACAATTCCAGTCCAAAGCTCATTTTTGCTCTGCTAGCCTTGTATCCATGTATTGAATCTTCGGTGGACCTAAAAAGATCCTGAAAAGTGTCTATATGGCTACTTCCCAGCTGTTTTCTTGAGAACCGGCCATTTTTTTCCATCCCGGCTGCTGTCTTTTTCATACCCGACGCAGGTAACTTTCTGAAATTCATGGTAGTAACAAACTTGTAAGGCAGTCCGCTTCAGATACCTATCGAGGCCTATAAAGTCCAGGATTGAAGGAAAGTAATACCTATCTCACTTTTGTCTCTCGTTTTTGCCTCAGTTAACCCTCACTGATTGCTGTTTGTGCTTCCAGACCTAAATTGGTTTACGGTTTAGAAATATAAATTCTAAATGATTTCAAATTGGGACTTTGATGGATTTAGAAAATGGTCTGTGTTTCTAAATGCTGTGGGAAGTCACCCACTTAAGGACGTTTTCAATTCACGGAGAACTCGGATTTTTAGCGGGCGCCGGTCCACATGGCAAGTCACTTCGCCGTGATTCGCCATCAACACCAATGGTGGATCCCGACGTTAACCTTTATGCTTACATCGTCACAAGCTGAGCTTAGACTCGTTGGGACAATACTTGTTCTTGATGATATATCGGCAGCTTTCATATCCTGAGAGCTGCAGAGACCCAAAAAAGTGACTGTTCGTGTCCGATGTGGACACTGGTGCAGGGTGACTGACAGAAAAGCGAAGGGGGCAATGGATAGATCCTTCAATTGTGTTAGAGGATGTATAGCTCAAAATATGCCCTGAAGTCAGCATATTTACACAACGCTGGACCCCCCCCTTTCCCCCACGTCAGTTTAAATGCCAACAAAATCCATCTTGAGAAATGCAGAACACCGGAACCCGACTGCCATCATAGTAGTCAGCATCAGAGGCCAGTTCCGCTCAAGTCGTACCCACATCTAACAGTCTTTCATTGTTCGATAGCTCACTGAGAGCACCTGTATGGCAACCGCTCGCACGTACTTAAATATAGCCAGATGTTCCAGGAAGTCTGCAGCTGTACTTCGGTGTTCATGGGGAGTTGACATTCTTTCCTTGGAGTCGGCAAGCCAAGAAATATCTTTAGATGCATTTCTTTCTGTGAGGATTCTCCAAATCGGCCCCCGAGGTTACCTGCTTGGCAACATAGCCTGACCACTCCATGAAGCGCGCACTGATAAAAAATGATCGAGGCCTTATGGGTGCCACCAGGTCGAGGCCACACTTTCTGGCAGTACCTCTCATGTCAACGCATGGCGTTCATCAATCTGTCACATCGGTTCGAGCGGCATGGCATGTGCAAGAAAAATGCCTGTAGATACCAAGCCCTTGAGTACTTGAGGGGATGGCGTTTGTGTTCGAATTAATAAGATCGCGCTAAATCTAGCCCACCAAAGATGTATCTGATCTCTATCTGAACCCAGGATATGAGCATTTGTGCCAAGAAGAAATGCTGCGTTCAAACCCTTTCCCTCGATTCAGAAACCCGACAATATTTCGTGCAGGTACGACATCTTCCGACTTTACGAAATGACAGTTATGGTGATGGTCAGTCTGGAGGGCTATCCTAGAATATTTCCTTCTTCTTTTCATTTTCCATCACCACTGGCCATTCGATCCGACTATAAAGCGAGTGTGTCCTCTCTGAATACATATCCTCAAGCTAGGATGCCCTTTGATCATGAATGGCTTACTAGCGTCTTGCGCCATCGCCCTCCTCTCCTTGGATGTTGTCTCTGCCATGCAGGTAGGCTATTCCATTAGACACTTCTCCACTGTCAGGTTCGACGTTGATCTTTTGCCCTCAGAATACCTACTCAGTGAATCTTCTCCTCTAAGGATACGACGAAGCGCTTTTATACAACTAGCGCCGTGAAAATGGAGAATGCTATCACCATGTTGAATTACCAATTTAAGTCTGACACGGCTTTCATTTTGGTTCCCAAGCTTCCGGCACGATACTATTGTATTGCGCATATCATCCCATCATAGCCGATCATTGCTACCCCACAGATGTAAAGGAGCGCAACAACGCGATTCAGAACTTAGGTATCAAGACGAGGGTGTCGTTGGGTACATCGGTGTCGTGCTGCAGCGTCCCATTCTACAGATTGTATAATTACGGTGCGCGATCATTTTTACACCGTGAATGCAAACGAGAGAAAACCGCGGCCCAGACTGAAGGGTGGGTATTGCCGGATGCTATGTCCTTCCCGTTTGACTGCAGTACGTCGAATCCATCTGGTTAGAGTATTTACTGTTTACTGTTGACCTGCATCACAGGTGATGGTAGTTCCTTGTAGACCGTGATTAAGTACATGACATCCGAATCTTTCTATTTCTATCAGTTTCGCCTGCGGAGAGGGTGAGATAACATGAACATCACAATTCACATGATTTCCACAGTGCTTTGTGAGTATTCAAGGACTGGTTCGACGAATACAGGTGTAGTATGCACCAAGGAGAAACATATGTGACCTCAGGCGCTTCCAGAACTCGATCATCCGTGTGTGTTATGTTCGTCAAGTTTTGCTTTGAAGTGCTGGCTCACGGGTCGCTGAGGCTCTGTCATTATATTATTCTTCAGTGAGAGCACATCACCCGCATGGGCCATTGGGATCAGTTCGGAGATGTGTGTAAGCAATAAAAACGTATGTAGATGTCAAGTCCATGCGCGCATAAGGTACTAACGGTGTTCGCTTAAAAATAGCGCTAAATCCGTCTGACCACTGAGCCTCTATCTGACCGAGGACAGGACATGAGCATACTATACGGAAGACGAAATCCTAGCAGGCTTTCGCTTCATCTTTCAACTTTACGCCGGCTTGACAGTTCTTCTAGAATTCTCAAGATTCTACTAAGTAGTACGGCTTAAGCACGCAAGTTTATACTGGCTCTGCTTACAAAACGGAGACTACTATCAACCAACTCTAACATTGAGTCCGAAGGTGACCCTGACTTTATCTTGAGTCTTCGAGCTCCCGGAGCTGCATTCTTTGCATTGAACATAGGTAGTGGAGATGTATTGGCCTCGCAGCAACTCAGTTTCGTCTCCCAGGCTTGGTTCTCTCACGGTTCATCTGGCTTGCTTATAGGAAGGCATTTGTCCTGGGAGGACCGGGCTTCCAGTCAGCTTTTCGAATGTTATGTTGGATTACTAGCTGAATGATGCCTTCCCAGGATAGTCAATTCCTATCTGGAAACGGCGCTCAATAAACGAAGAGAGACCTCAGGGTTTGGCTGGGTGCTACATACTTTTTTAATATTCACCCGGGACAAGTCTGGCAGGGACAGTGTTTCGTCTTTTGAACATACAGACACTCGAGGTATGAAGGACGTTCGTCCAAGATCCAAAAATCAGGTCAAAGTCAAGTAGTTCATCAATATCGGACAGAAAACACAACAATCTCAGTCCGGTCAGCACATAAACTTAACATTCCTACTGTACCTTGACAGACCTTCCATTCCTTTCGAGACATGTTCCGAGGGCATAATTTGCATCTTCGCTCATGTTCTAGCAGTGGTCGGCGGTCCCACAATTCACAAAGTACATAAACCAGGATAGGTTTTTCGCGAAATGTATCTTATCGCCTATCGTCGCCAGCGGTTGGAAGCTCGAAGGGGACGCTGCTCGCATCTACGACTTCGGAACTCCCGGTACCACCCCGTTTTATCTCATGTACTCACCTACCGCCGTCGATCACTTTTGCACCACCGACGAAGCTCAACGGAACAACTTAATCAACAGACCTGGGTTCAACGACGACGATATCGGTGGGTGCATTTACCCTTCAACTTCTCAACTCTGCGGTGGCAGCGTTTCGTTCTGGTACCGCATGTATCAGCCGACTACGTATGATCATTTCTATACTACCAATGTGGAGAAGCACATTGCTGAATGTTCTTCCTACTTAATTGCAGTAATCAGCGTCATCTTCGTAAATCCACGTTGACCAATGTTATTTCCAGCAGGTGTTTCCGAGCTGTCCTGCAGGCTCTCTGCAATTATCACATTGTCTGGTTTTGTACCATGGATTTCCACTGCCCAAAGGTGAGTTGTTTCCAAAACCTGATCGTCTCTCTTGAAGAGCGCAACAACAAATGAAGAAATTCGGTTCGTGATACAAAAGTACAGTACAGACAAAACTATAGGTCGAAGCAATACAGACAATCGAATATCAATGTCGAAGAGATCGATTAAATATGATAGAGCGGCTGCCACCGGGATTGGCATAGGGAGCATAGATGGGCATAGATGGCATAAACAGCATAAATGGCATACTGGTGGCAACTGGCTCAGAGGAAGATCAATACAAGGTGGCGCAAGAAAGATGAAGCAAATTTAAAAAATCCACAAGAATCGAAAGTAATAATTCAGCGCAGAAGAGATGCGTGGTGCTCGGCGGGCTTACATCTTTAAAAGTACATCAGTTTCAACGAGGAGATGAGTATGAGAACGATCACTCACAACACAGACTCCGAGCTGTTTCTTGTCGTAAGGGCATCGGCATTCTTCAAGGATCCATCGACGATTCATGCGTGAAACGAGAAGCCTGGACTCTTTGGCGACCTCGTCCTCTTCGGGATCCTCGTCCTCGTCTTGGATCTCAACATCACCAGAGGTAGCGAAGGACTTCTGTCGCCTCGGCTTCGAAAGTTGTTCCACTTTCTGAGGGCGTCCATGTGACGCGGTTGGTGAGCGGGCGGGACGCGTCTGAGTTGAAGGCAGCTTGGACGGAGCAGAGCCCGCTGAGGTAGCTCGAAGAACACTGGGGTCGTTTCCTACGCCCTGTGGATTAGGTACAGACTTGAATCGAAGCAAGACACCTGCAGTCTTGACGAACTTGTGCGCCGTGGAGTCGCTTCTCTGACGTCTAAGTCTGTCGACGACCGGCGAAGGCAGAGAAGGTGAAGGGGGTCTGTTGACGTCTGAGGGACGCCTGAGGCGGAGGAAAGTGGGAGTGGTAGCTGCAGAGCGGATGCTCATGGACCTCTTGGCCTTGATCATGAACTTGTTGGATACCACCGTCGCATTGCGTTCCTTGAGCGACGCGACCATTATCTCCTCTGAAGAGCCGGACCTGGAGCGCAGGGAGAAATCCCGGGCATACGATTTGCGCGAGATCAGAGAGTCGGCGTAGGTAGCGTCGTTGGAACCAGCGTTGGAGTAGGTCGTCAACTGGACAGCAACAGGCGACATGATGTTCTGAACAATAAGCTCGAACAAACAAGTAGGCATTATGTCTGTGGATTATATAGGCCAGGATGTTGTGTGTTCGGGTTTGGTCATTGACTTCATCTCTTTGTCCGGGGAAATGTCGCGTGGTGGCAACTATTGTTCGCATGCTTCGACAGTATCTTTGCTGTATCATGCTACGCTTTCAAGCTTTCAATTTCGCCTCGAAGACCCCAATTTCAGATCCTACATTTCGTGGAAGCTTCGATTCAGAAAAGACAAGCCTTGGATGAAAATCCTGAAAGAATTGGCACCGTTGTGACAGTCGGAGATCCGAGTGTATATCAAGAGGCCCGGGAAGAGGAGTCACTAGTCAAACAGGCCAGGTTTTGCAGTAAACAGAAGCACAAGCACTATGGGGTCCTTGTGTGTATTCGTAGTAGTGTATACCGTAAGCACGCGAGAAAGTATAAGAATATCCCAATGTCAAGGTCAGTCTGTCGGCCACAAAATGTGCAATAAAAGACATCACCAGCCCATGGCAGAGTGAACTAGTCGTCCGGGGTTTGATAGATCCGAATGCGGGTGGCTGTGGAAAACTCCGATTGAAGGTCCGAACTCCGACTCGCATCACCAATCAGTTTTGCGACGACATTACTCATCCAGCCTGTAGGCATAAAAGGGCGGCTGCACGCTCATCTATCCACCCCCATCAACCGACAGACTCGAAATCCAAGGTAAGCGCTGTTCCTCTGCGTTCTGGCTGAAAATTGCATGTGGATGGAGGCTGGGAAGGTTGGATTCGGTTGGGCCAACTTTGGATGACGCAAATTGGGACGGTCGCTCGCATATCTGGTGGAGCTCGTTGGACGGCTGAATGCTAATGACAAGATTATATTTCACAGATGGGTCGTCGACCAGCTCGCTGCTACCGCTACTGCAAGAACAAGCCATACCCCAAGTCTAGGTACAATCGTGGTGTCCCGGATCCGAAGGTATATCTAATGACTCTCCCGCCCATGAGCTGTGTTACTTAGACTTGTTCAGATCCGTATTTTCGACCTCGGCAGGAAGCGTGCCTCCGTTGATGACTTTCCCTTCTGCTGCCACCTCGTCTCCGATGAATATGAACAGCTCTCCTCGGAAGCCTTGGAAGCCGCCCGTATTTGTGCCAATAAGTACGTCACCAAGACCAGCGGAAAGGATTCTTTTCATCTCCGTGTCCGCGTGCACCCCTTCCATGTCATTCGGATTAACAAGATGTTGAGCTGTGCTGGTGCCGATCGGTGCGTGCTTTTGCTGTGGTCTCGTTTGGTGTACTAAGAGTCTCTAGACTCCAAACTGGCATGCGTGGTGCTTGGGGTAAGCCCTATGGCACTGTTGCCCGGGTCAACATCGGCCAGATCATTCTGTCCATCCGGTGCAAGGACGCTAATGCGCCTGTCATTATGGAAGCACTTCGCCGTGCTCGGTACAAGTTCCCTGGCCGCCAGAAGATCATTGTTTCTAAGAAGTGGGGTTTTACTAATGTCGACAAGGCCGATTACCTGAAGCTCAAGGCGGACAAGAAGGTGTTGCAGTGAGTGTCACCTATTCTTACGTCTATAGGAAGCTGTTCTGATGCGAATTGTTCAGGGATGGTGCCTATGTACAGTTCATCAGGCCTAAGGGCCCTCTTGAGCAGAACCTGAAGAACCAGTTGAGGGCGTAAGTCTAGATGTATATGTACGTGCATACGCTAGTTCGGAGGTAATCCAGTACCTATTCCATTTTGCATTTCTTCGCCTGCTACTTGCCCTTATATTCACTGATCCATCTATCTACACATGGATGGTCTCAGGGGAAAGGGGGCATATATTAATTTAAAGTGTAGTTAAGCTATATGTTTTCTGACATTGACGAGTTGAACGCGTCTTTGTTTTGGCCACCTATACACATTTAACTGCATTTCGAATTGGACGCAAAAAATAACAGGTTTTGATTTCGATTTTGATTTCAGAGCTTACCTAATTATAATATGATTTTCTGATATCATCATTTCCTGGCTTGTCTTTCCACGACCACCGGACCGACGTCGGCAGTCTCAAAATGGACAATGTCTACAGACGCGACCAGTTCGTCAGGGAGGCGCAGTACCATCGAGAGATGTACGACTCAATGACCTCTATCTCCTCATTTTCCTCCAGGCCTCCGATTACTATCCAGGTACCTCAATTTATGTATACAGGTCCACCAACCTTAGCGCCGGGCGGAGGTGCTGAGGTCTTGGCTCCAGGAATGCTCAGTGAAGGTTCGTGGATGGAGAACAACGGGTTCAGCAGCGCCGCGCTATCTTCGTATGTCATTCTTCCTATGGAGTGGGCGCTGACACTTATTGTTACACAAGGTACTCGACATTGAAGAATTACAACACGGTTCTGGCGCCCCAAGACAAGGTCGAGGACATGCAGCGGGAGTCGCGTTTTGCACCGTTTGACTTTCCATCCTCGTCGTCGATGACCTCGCCAGCATCAATACCTGTGGCCAGTCCCCAGGCTTCATTAGCGCAGCCGCCGCCTATGGCCATGGTTATGCCAGTCTCGTCCCATACCTCACCCGTAACATTCACATCAGTCCCAAGCGCACCTTCAGCCCTTGGCCTTCCTGTTTACTCTACCTCAGGTTTCGATATTCTCTCTGTACTCGCCCGTGTTGCTACTCGGCCAAACCCCACTGTCACGCTAGGCCCAGTTGACCTTGCATCATCTTTCGTTGTTGTTGACGTTCGGCGGCATGACCATCCCATTGTATATTGCTCTCCAACATTTTGCCAGTTGACAGGATACCCGGAGCGGGAGATTCTAGGGAGGAATTGCCGTTTTTTGCAAAGCCCTGACGGTCGCGTCAGAAGGGGCGAACAACGACAGTATACGAGTAATGAAGCCGTTGCTCATCTTAAGAAGAGCCTTGGCGCAGATAAGGAGTGCCAGACGTCTATTGTCAATTACCGCAAGGGTGGAGGAGCATTTATCAACCTTGTGACTGTCATTCCCATCCGTGGAGGCGTCAACGATGCACACGGCGACGAGGACGAGGTTGTGTACCACGTAGGCTTCCAGGTAGATCTGACAGAGCAGCCGAATGCTATTTTGGAGAAGCTCAAGGATGGGTCTTATATTGTCAACTATCCCCCTTCACCCATGCTACATCCCCCTGGCGATCTCCAAACTCTATGTATGGGATCGGCCAAAAAGAACTTCATACCACCACTAGTTATGTCCTCACATCTAAAGTCTATCCTTCAATCGGCCTCTGAATCAAATAACGAGAAGGCAGAAGACGGAAATTCTAACCATCCTCTCTCCCTTTCTCTTCTTTCACATCTACCTGACTTCTTTCTCGTCGTCTCGCTCAAGGGGGCGTTCCTTTATGTGGCTCCTGCGGTGCAGCATGTACTCGGGTACGCTGCCGAGGAGCTAATAGGAAAGGCTCTCGGCGACATATGCCATGCAGCAGATGTCGTTCCGCTGATGAGAGAACTGAAGGAGAGCTCCTCGTGGGCTACGCCATCGCATGGTCAAGGTGATTCGAGCAAGTTTGCAGATTCAGACGGGAAACCCAAGACAGTTGACCTACTCTTCCGAGCGCAGACTAAGGCTGGCGTGTATGTCTGGATGGAATGCCGTGGAAGACTATATGTCGAGCCGGGGAAGGGGAGAAAAGCCATCGTACTTTGCGCGAGGTCGAGAGCAATGGCGTCGTTAACTCTATCCTCTGCCTCATCTCTAGACGGTCTGTGGGGTACGATGAACAGTGACGGCGTTGTTCTTATGGTTGGCAGTGGTCATTCGCGAGGCCGGCGGCTCAGATTGCGAGACGAATGGGGCTGGTCAGAAGCTGAGCTCGTCGGGAAACCTCTCGCTGCTGTCTTGGAAGGCATCGACAGTATGTTCTATCGTAGTGGAGGAAGGGGCAGAGGTAGGGCTCGGACCAAGGATGGGCGGAGTATCGACGTGCAATTCTCTCTCTACGGTACTGGCAGCTCACCCGGTGCTGGGGTGGGCGAACCTCCATTGATATTCCAGATCATACCTCTGCCTTCAGCTGCAGTCGTCACGAATTACGGAACTGCTTATGCTAGTGCGTCAGGTGCCGGGCCTCCCATGGCCTCCAATTCTGCCGGTCCTCCGGGTGCTGTGACACTCTTTGCTGACCTCGATACCTCGCGTGCTTCAAGTTGGCAATACGAATTGCAGCAATTGCGGTTTGCAAACCAACGTTTGACGGAAGAAATTCGTGGGCTAGAGGAGGAGCGAGACACAAATATGGCCTCGCCGACTCGGAGTTCATTCACATCGAGCTCTTGCTCGTCTCCTTACCCGTCGACTGGGGGATCGTTCAGCAACTCCTTTGTGCAGTATACGAATGCTGAGGGATATTCTGCCACGAGGCCCCCCATGAGCTCGGGAATGTTCTATTCGCCTGATGGGGGGTACCTACAACCCAATGCAGGATATTCGAATTTCCAGTGGCCAACGGCTATGTATCCTGGTACAAAGCGATCATGGGATGATCCGTCTTAAAAGGTACTGAGGTCTTTGTAGGTTCTATATTCTTGGACTTGAACGCCACAGTTAGACTTGACATGTGCTTTGTAACGTCCCTGAAGCCAGAAGAACCTACATCCACGAACGTACAGCTATACATACTACTATACACGATGTATTATTTTTGTGTTTGCTTTCTTGTCGTTTTCGTTGTCGCTCTCCAATGTATTTATATCACCGCTGACTACTACACCTTATTACTCCCACACTTATCTCACTGGAAATGATTAATAGGTTCGGGTAATGCCACCTATATCCTGTAGCTAATCGAACTGTATGGAATGAACTTCCTTTGACAATCAGGAGGGATGAAAAGATGTTTGACCGCTTATCAGATAGATGTCATAGAGTAAGTTTCGCCACTGGTCTTGCGGTAAAATTTGAGGGACATAATGATATATCGTCCGGGACACAATCGATTTGTGGGCTAGTTTCAAAGCTGAAATTAAAGTCTGCTTGATCGATGTTCGCGGCATGTCTTGCTTGAATAGCAAACGTTAGAATGCGGGATCTATATAAAGGAAGACTGCGAGCCCAATGTCCAGATCTTAATCGTGTGTTTGGATAGGAATATGGGCGCGGAAAGGTGCCGGTCTATAATGACAAGTCAGGGCCCATCGATGGAAGAACAACTGGGCGGTGCCCAATAATAGATGGATAAAGATGGTCCCCAGGGTAGCGAGACAAGACGTGAGAGTTTTCCAGGGCCAAATCCCCGGTTCCATCAGTCGAGCACCTTGATTTGACCTTTGTAGCCTCAAACCTAGAGCAACGAAATTGTTATGTAAATTGAAACACAACTGCTCTTCGTGCTCTCCGATAATCAGACTCGGATGTTAAGGTGGATAGACTAATTATGACCTGATCTTTGGTGCATCCACGTTGACCGACGAGGCCAAGAGGAGGCCGGGAGGAGGTCGGGTACATAGCCGTCGATATGGTTACAGGTCAAGTTTTATCTTCATCCCTTAAGGAGATCTCGGTTTGGTCTGTGTATGTGAACGTTTGAGCACAGCTGACGAACGAGGCGGCTGAACATCGAACACACAGCAGTAATAATATTAGAACTAATAATCCGGCCGAGCAAGCCTCTCTTGGAAGGACGTTTCACGATGACTGTCAGTAGCTAAAAATAAACCGGCCGTCCCTGTGTGGCAGTACCATTTGCCAAATATAGGCCAAGCATAGATGGTTATAAATTCCTTCCGACGACGACGATGTCCTTGCCCCCCGTACCTCCGCGCCCTTACGACTACGACTACGACGACGCCGCTCCTGGACCACCGCCACTCCCCCCGCTCCCGCCACACCCGCCTGAAATCCGGTACCATCCCTACGAGGTCGGCATCAACGCCTCGACGCCTCTCCCCGCTCCCCGCGCCCACCAAGCTACCAGCGCTGCCGCCGACCTAGACGCAATGTCGCGTGTAATGTCACCTCCTGCAATGTCGTCGTCAATAAACTATAATCCTGGATTTGCTCTACCATATCCTGGTTCGCCCTCCAACGTAGACGTATCACAATCCATCACTGCCATCGGTAGGACGCCATCGATGTTCTCCACCTTCGCGAGACCTCCCCTACCTCTCACACCCCCACAGACCTCCCTCACGGCCCCGATTCCCACGATACCGTCGCTCGATTCTGCTCTGGGTACAGTGCAACAGCCATCTCACGATCCTGCCTTACGTATCGCTTGGTGCCGAGACGTGATGTATCTCGTAGACAGGCATATTCATGCCGCGCCCAATGAGCCCCTGGTTGGGCCGGTCACCATAACGGACCCAAATCTTTCCCGCCTAGTGCAATATGCCATACCAATTATCCTGTCACTCGCCTCGTCGCAGTCGCCGCAACCAGAAGCCCTGTATCTGCGCGCTTCGCTCGCTGCTAGCGGTGCTTTCCCCGACCAGGTATCTCACAATCCACGTGCCGCATTCAGGGATTTCGAGTCTGCTGCTCGTACAGGATGCCACAAGGCATGGTTCCGTTTGGGTAGAGATTACGAATCGTTCAACGATCTGACCCATGCCCGTGACTGTTTCGAACGTGGCGTCAAGTTCGGTGTCGAGTCTAGCATTTATGTGCGTTCAGTTCCACTTTCTTCTTTGATCCAATCTAATCATCCCAACAGCGGATGGGCATGGCTCATTTGCTAGGCCAGCTTGGTCTTCCTGCATCACCTCAGACTGCTTTACCTCTCCTACAGCGCGCAGCTACTCTCTCCTCTCTTGAAACGCCGCAGCCTGCATACGTGTATGCTCTCCTTCTTCTCAACGAATTCGCCCTTGTCTCTGTTCCACCAGCCCTTCTGCAGCCTCTCATACCCACTGGCTCCTCTCCACCCCTCGAAGCCCGTACCCATCTCGAGCGGTCTGCTTATCTTCATTATCCCCCCGCCCAGTACAAGCTTGCACATGCATACGAATTTGCCCAACACCCCTGGCAGTTCGATGCTCTTCAGTCAGTCGAGTGGTACTCCAAGGCATCACAAGCGGGAGAGGTTGAGGCTGACATGGCACTTTCGAAATGGTTTCTGTGTGGATCAGAAGGTTCGTTTGAGAAGGACGAAAGCTTAGCTTGGGTCTTTGCTGAGCGCGCTGCAAAGCGAGGGCTGTCAAGCGCTGAATTTGCTATGGGTTACTATGCCGAGGTTGGCGTAGGTGGTCCAATAGATGTCGCCAAGGCCATCGATTGGTACCAAAAGGCAAGCTTGGTTTACCTTTTGGCTGCCTTTGCTCTGACCTCCCTTTAAGGCTGATTCGCATGGCAACACTGATGCTCGAGACCGACTGGATGCTCTTACTCAGTCACGTCCCGCTCCCCTCTCCCGCCAGGAGCACGATGTCATTACCGAATCCAAGCTTGTACGGACCCGAACCCAAGCTCGTCTGAAATCTGAAGCACAACCCCAAGGCCATCGCCGTGGAACGACCACTGGCAATCCCAACGTCGTTGAAGTGATCCGCAAAAACACGATTATCGATATGCCTCAGTCGGCACTTCCTGCACCACGTCAGAACAGCATTGGCATGCCTCCGCCAAACAGTCCCATGCCTGCACCAGTCAGAGGGAACAGCGGCGGAAGCCTGCAACCCCAGCAGATGCAGGGACGAAACCGGTACTCACTTGCAGATCCGGGTTTCAATTCGGCTCCCCCGTCAACATCATCCTCGCCTTCGCCTTCATTGAAACCACCAAGAACGGAGTCGCCAGTGGGAATTGGGAGAAGAACAGCTAGTCCGGCCGCAGGTAGAATTCCCAGTGGCGTAGCTGCGACGCCACAGCCTCCTGCGCAGGATAAGCCTAGACCATCAGGTCCGACTACGTTTGCGGAGATGGGTTTCCAGGGCGCAAAGGCCGAGGACAAGGAGTGTGTTATCATGTGAGACGCAGGGTATTTTCTCTTGATTCATACTTCCAATCAGTCTTGGCGACGAGAAGTCATTTATTTATTGCATATCTTGATACCTCTTTGCTTATCCCACTAAACCCATTGATCATTAGTATCTTACTATGGACGGTTCTCTGACGTATACTTACATCGTATCTAGTTTTCAACACCTTGAGTCTGTAGGATAGTTTTGTGGAAGAAGTAACGCGGAAAAAATACAGCTGTGGGGTTTCAAAGGTTGATCGTCGGCTTACTTTCCCTTCAAACATATATTTGTTGTTTCTGTATATAATTCTTACTCTTGACATGCCTGAATCTTTTCTGAATTCTCCAGCTAATTTTTAATATACATCTTTTCTAGCAAGTCGGTACTTTTGATGTACCTGCAATGTACCTGATATCCTTTTATTCGGATACGTCCAAGGTTGTGATCCTTGAACTGAAGATCTTTTTGTCATGGCCTGCCAAAATTCCGGATGTCACTTTCAGGCTTATTATCTCTCAGTGATCTGTGTTGTCGGGTTAATGGCAGGCTTATTATTTTCTACATCTCAGCCTATTTAATTGTCGATGAGGATATAAAGATGCGTCGAAAATACACGTTTACTCCAATACCCTCCAATCACCTCATAATGGAGTCCCTCACCTCTTCCCAAGAAATGCATTTCTCCCCCCGCGAAATGTACTACTCCAGGGACGATTCCAAATTGGATCTCATGTTTACCAACACAGAGCTGGGAGATCGCGTCTACGCGGACTTCTCCTCCGAGATTCTGGACACCCCTCCGGAGCTACTTTATTTATGTGCCATCGTTCAGGTATGTGGGTGTCTGTCACGGTAATCATGAACTTCATCTGATCGGATGGTTATCTCGTAGGCAATGATAGTTGTCCCAAGAATGAGTTACTGGTATATGCTCGAGCATGCGATACTCTCACCGTAAGGACCACAGCTACTTACCATTCCCGATATCAAACACTCACCCTAATTTACAGACGAGGCGAATTGTTTTTGCAGTACGCTGTGCATAATTCCCTCAGCAACCCGTACCACTCTCTACCCGTTTACGCAGATTCTGTCTCCCCCGCACTCGCATGCCGCAGATTCACATTTCCCATCGACATAGAGAACGTCGACTCATTGAAACATTGCGCCAATGCTCTGCGGAACATGATTGCAAATGGATCGCTCACCCAGTTGAAGAGGTACTTGGAACCTGTGTCGCAAGAAATGATGATAGCGGTACATGCTACGGGACAGGATAATTTTGAAGATCTCCCCCCTGCCTGTACGACGGACTTGGCCGTGGAGTGCGTCGAAAGAGGAATGTGGAGTCTTGTGGAGATTTTAAGTAATGGCGTTGATGTAGGAGGTAATCTCCATTATGAAGTCGCGGGCACGATAGGGTATTGTTGTCCCGGTTACGGACTGGTCAGTAATGTGGAGAAAGATCAGGACACCAAAACGACTTTTTATCGAGAAATAATTAGATTAGTAGATAGACCCACCAAGGAAGAGCAGGATGGAGAAGACTCGGAAGATTGAGGCAGACAAGTAGTGTACAATGTCAATGATTTCACTCCGAAATGTAGAATAAATACTAAATGATAATTTTACATTAGCTTATTGTCTTCTCATCTGATCCTTTACTTCTTGAGGTCGAAAACAACACGACCCGCAACCTTTCCGGCAGCCATTCCATCATAGACACTAAAGGATAATCAACACCTGCCAGGATAAAGAGGATGATGAACTCACTTCTGGAGCTCCTTGAGGTCCTTAGTGACGAAGTGAACCTTCACCTGGCCGCGAGCCGCAAGGTCGAGGGCCTCCCGGGCATCTTGACGATTTCCAACGTAGGATCCAAGGATACTGATGCTCTGACATATATATGTCAGACGGGCAAGAATGGAGCGGAGGTGAGAGTAAGTACCTTGAAGACGGTGAAGAAGATCGACGCGTTCAAGGTGGATGTTCCGGGTAGACCGACTGCCATGAGAGTAGCACCGGGACGGAGATAGTCGAGGGCCTGGGTATAGCCGGAGCTCTAGAAGAGAAATTCAGATGGGAATCCAGGAAGAAAAAAAATAGTTAACTTACGTGGGCAGCAGTGACAACAGCGGAGTGAGCACCGAACCCACCGGTGGCGGCCTTGACATCGTCGACGATGTTCTTGGATTCCTTGAAGTCGATCCACACCTCAGCACCGAGGCTCAAGCATAACTTCTTCTTCTCGGCACCGCTATCTACGAAAGAAGTTAGCATATGTTGGAAAAAAGTATGATTGGGACATACCGATAGCAATGACGCGGAGACCACGAGCACGAGCATATTGGACGGCTATGAGGACAGTTAATTGATATCCAACAGAAAAGTTTATAAGGGGACGCACCAAGATGTCCGAGACCTCCTCCAGCACCAGGAAGGACGATCCAGTCTCCAGCACTTGTTTGACTGTACTTGATGGCACGGTAGACGGTGACACCCTGTAAACTGATATAAGAAAAAGACTAATACCATCATAGGAATGAAAAACGTACAGCGCAGAGAATGGAAGCAGCAGCATCGGAGGGAAAACCTTCTGGGATGGGGGTCACATGGTTGACGTAGGAAACTACGTATTCGGCGAAGGTACCGTCGACGGTATAACCGCTCAACTTGGCCTGAGAGCAGTCTGAGGAGGGAGTCAGTTGATGGCAGGGAAATAGATACCAAGTGCTCACTCTGTTCGCGGCCTTTGCGGCAGTCCTCGCAGTTCAAGCAAGAGTCAGCGAGCCACTTTATTCCAACGCGTTCACCCAGCTGAACAGGCCTATCGAGAACTTAGGAAATGTCATCCATTGTTATGCGAGAGTAAACATACGACGCGGTGGTGTTGTTTCCGATAGCTACAACAATGCCGACACCTTCGTGTCCACCGATGAGGGGGTCTTGGGAGGGACGGGCCAGTCACCGATAGCGGCGTGCAAGTCGGTGTGGCAACACCCTAGAAAGAAGCTCAGAACCGTTAAAATGGTGACAAAAATTATCCACGAACCTGAAGCCTCAATTTTGATAAGACATTCACCGGGAGCAAGCTCGTTCTGCTGCTTTACGGGAAAGTCGTTCTTGATCTCGATGGAGCCGCCAGTCTTCTGGACGATGGCGACCTTCTGGACCTTGGGGATCTGGAAGTTGGGCATTGTTGATAGATAAAAGCTTGGTTTTCGGGAGTGTATAAGAGAAGGAGTGGATTGGCGAAGATTGGGACGCGACCGACGCCCTTTTATACCTTCTAGATGCGCTAGAGCTGGGCGGATGGCCATGCCCCCCTGCGGGATTCCGATACATGTACCGTTGTGAGACAGCCCTACCCCACGGGGTACACCTAGGGGATTCAGCTGATCCCCTCTTCGCCCCTCTTGAGCGATCGATGTGGAGGTGAAAGAGGGGTTCGGGCGCGATGCACTTTTAGCGAATAATTTTTGTAGGCTTCAAGCCAGATTTATTCCACAGAAAACAGTCAAGCTGAGAGAAGGTGGAGTTGAAAATCGAATCCAGGTGCACCTTGAAGCGTTGAGTACCGCTGATCTGAAAAGTTTTGAGCATTATTAATTTCACATTTTGACGCGTCAGGCTAGCCTCCATTTGTAAACGCGTGCACCTTGCGGGGTCACGAGTCATGCCCCTTGTTGCATCGAACGCGACACGCGCAGCAGATTTCGTAAAAATCGAAAAAGCGGTTGAGGATTTCCGTTTCCCTCCCGCGTAATATATATCCGTGTGACCGTGTCTGGGATTCGTAATCTGCATCTCTGTGCTTTTTTTACCCCTTGGAACCTCTTGGACCTTCTGACCGCGGTTTTTGATTATGGATAACCCGCCGTATTGCATTCATCTGTAGGTGTCCCAAATATGCTACAGCAAATAGGGACATAAAAGTACATTTTTAGAACTAGTTCGGAATAAACGACGACTTGCGTTATTAGTAGTTTGTTATTCTCCTCGCAAGCAAAAGTGCTGAAGCAGGATAGTGACATCGCCGGTAGAGGTGAATTAACAAAGAAGCGAAGTCTCGAGTACGAACTCGAAGAAAAAAGGAACTTAAGTGGAATGTTCTGAGTCTGAAGCTTCCTCCAAAAGGGAGAGACTGGAGACAAGAGTGGAGGGCATCTAGGACCAGTACCACCACCGCGACGTCTTGGTGGAAAGTTTACTTGTTGCGTTTAATACTGCCTGATGGTATGGCATTCGTGCCGAAGTTTCCGGACATGAAGGGTGACTTTCGGCGGAATTCGGCCGACTAAGTATCGCCTACTCATTTGTTGTACAGATGCCCATGGTGGACGAAACTGCAGGCAGCCCGGCAGCAGCTCCACAAGAAAATACGCCTCGTTCTACATCTATCAACAATGGCGCCAACTTACTCATGGAACTTTTCTCCACCGAACTCGCCGGTACAATGAGCAGCATCCACATGGCACATAAGCTGCAGTTAGAAGCTGCAAAGACGTCGGAGGACCTTCGTACCGCAGAGCTCGAGAAGGCGCTGACAGCCCGTGAATGTGTGTTGGTGGAGGCACGGGCGAGGGCTAACCAAGCGTCAGAGGAAATTGCAGAACTCCTTTGTACCCACCAGCAACTTCTTCAGGAACTCTCGGATTTTCGTTGCGCCGCCGATATCTCGAGAAAGACATCTAGCGAGGTATCAGAGCAAGAGATTACTTCACTCGTTTCGGATCGAGATGACGCGCGGTCACACGCTGCAGCTACGCAGGTAGAGGTACAACAACTCCAGAATGAGATGGCTGAGCAGAAGCGGGAACGTGATACTCTAACTGAGCGTATCACGAAGCTCGAAGGAGAATTGGACTCTATCCGAGCAGATTACAAGAAAGCCGACGTAGAGAGAAAACAGGCCAGATACGACGCCGCCCAGGCCCAAGGAGTACTTGCCGAACTGAAGAACGCGCTGGGGACGATTGGACTAGAATATGTCCAAGAGGATACTAAATTTTATTTGTCCAAGGAAATTGGGTCGCATGTAACAAACCTTTTCAATCAGGGACAAAAGGCTCAGTCGATCTCTCAAGCATTGGCATCCATACAGGGCAAGCCTGAGAGCACGAAGGAACCTCTATCGCCCGACGCACTATCTCCCTTCAATCTCACCATGTTCATCACCATCATGAAAGACATTCTATCTGACGTCGCGGTTGCCGGCAGCGGTTGGGAGGTGCTATGCCGTTCGAAGGAGAAGGAGGGGAATGCATTGCGGGAACACCGCGATACCCTTTCCACCCAGCTGTCGAGAGTGAAGGAAGCCAAGGAATCAGCTGTGAAAGAGTGGACGGAGATTAAAGCAGCTCTTGGTATTGCTGGCCTGGCGTATACAGACACTAACGCTATTGTTTTCACGAAAGGCTTGGTGTCTTCCCTGAAGGAGCTCACGCCAATGAAAGAGAAGTTGAAGAAGACGGCCAATACACTGAGTTCCAGGGATCCTAGTAGCGACCTTCAAGCGCTTATTCAGGTTCCAGAACCGAAGCTATCCACGCCTCAGAATTTAATAGCTTCCATGCGCAAGTGGTTCGCCGTCGCGCAAGCCCTTGGCGATGTTTCATTAGCATTGTGTCTGTCCAAAGAAGAGGAGATCACCGAACTCTCAGTAGGGAGGATTTTGCAGCAAGATGAAATTCAGCTTAATGAGCAAATAAAGGGCACTGAAAGTTAGCAGTATCTATATCTCTCATTTTCGAAGTACTAATGAAAAGTATCTTCTTACAGCTCAACTAAAGGAATTCGATGTACAAATCCAGAACGAGCGCTCTTCGTCTGTTTCGACCTCCCAACGAACCTCGAAGCCAGGTCAATCTACTCGATCATCGACATTCATTGACCTGGCCCCGTCCCAAATTGCTTCATCTTCCAGTCAACCTTTTCCGTGTCCAACAGAAATGACCAATTGCATGGCATCCAACCTTCGTCTTTCGAATGCCGTTGTCCCTACCACAGATCATACCTGTTCGCCTAGTCAGCCCCAAAGAACGAAGCTCAAGAGCCCTCGACAGGCTAATCCATCTTCCATTGCTATGCCTGGCCCATCGGCCATCCAGCGAAAGAGGTCCCCGTCTGTTATCATTGTTGCGGATAGTGACGAGGAACATGACTCGAAACTAGTGGTGTCTGATAAACATAGTTCAAAGGCCTCGGCTAGGAGAAAGAAACGCAGGATTAATACCTCTGTGCCTTCTGACGATGAGCTGATTTTCACGCCCAGGGTCAAGCCTTCCAGATCTAAACCATCATCGAGAAGAGGTCGAATGCATAAAGGTATAGCGTGCTCATATGCCTCCAGTGTTCCAATGCTGACAACCTTTCGAGTGTCGGGGAAGAAAACTTGAATTGGATATATTCCTCCATTCCATCTTGTAATATCAGGGAAAGTTTTATTCAGACAAACGACGTTTATGTTTTTATGCTTTGTTGATGCATTTTATGCAATCATCAATTGCAATATTCTTGTACGCTCCTTTTACAACGTACATACTAAATCTACCGCCATTATTCGATAGAACGGACTGAACTAGGGACCCGGAGAAGACGCTGTAGCAGCTCAAACATAAGCTTATTGAGTTTGTTGAAGGTCAAGAGGCTCGGAAAGGCAAGCCGGATGAGAAAGGACAGAGAGAAGAGAAAGGTTCGGACACCATACACCCTTTAGAGGCACCTTCTGAGCCATTTATAGCGACAAATGAGAAATTGTGATATATATGTCTATTCCCAGTCTTCAGATGATTTCTGAGGGACATTTGTGTTATACGCCCCAGAAATATCAATTGAATCTCAAGAATCTGAACTTCAGGAGGTGATAGCAAGTGGCCGAGCTTCATTCAATCACAACTTCACTTCGAACCGGTACGAATTGCAAACTGAGTCTCTGACGTCCCACCAATGTTACAGATTTAAGAGAGCTGGAATGCACATAGAGACACCACCTGGTGTTGCAACACAGGTGGAGAGCGGAGTCTCCGTTTTTAGTCATCACCTTCGTATTTACTGGCACCGGCGCGATTAAGTATGACTGGATTCGATCACTGAATGAAGGGAGACAAGCTCTTGCACAAGCGTTGAATGAATCAGCCTTGCACCGAAAAGCTCGAAGTTTATACCGGTTTATCAATTATCATAACATATGCTCCTCGAGTCATCAATGATGATTGCTGTTTTGACTCCCAATCACCTCCAACCTCCACAAAATCTCCACCTCTCCGAGTCGCGTATTTGTTTGTTATCTTTTCAAGTTTGGTATTGTGGCGATCTCAGACATGAGCATGTCAGATAATCAGGGCAATTTGTGCAAGTAATTTCTTGATCGTTTCTTAATAGTCAATCAATAGTAGTAGTACTCACTGTATTGATGGATTCGGTTCCGTATATGTATGGCTGTTGAGTCACGGTCTGAACGAAGGCAATAAAATGAAAGGAATGCTTCTTATATGTTATTCCTTGTGCCGTCACGACGTGCAATGAGCTTCGTCGAGAAGTCCATTACCCTACAGAAGACAGCCTGACAAATAATCCAGGGTTCGCACGATCGACACATGTACAAATCTTAGAAGGAACTCAAGAAAACACCACTACCTTTCTTCAGACCATCCTTTTCAACGCTACTCCGTGCTCATAGGCTAATCTGAAGTTGACTTGCTCATATGAATCCACTGTGTCTGGAAATAACTCTCATTGACATCACAGCAAGTACAGGTTTGGTTCTACTTAAGCAGAATAAGTTGTTCGTCGATTTAATGAGCGTGTCAACTAAGTATACCAATGCGAGAATTAGTGTAATAGCCCCTAAATGGAGAAGGAACAGACAAAGGACAGAGAAAAGGCAGAATAAGGAGGGTTGGGATACTTGGAATCCATGGTGGTATGCAGTATATAACTTGAGAAACGAGAAAAGAAAACTTATCAACGGAAAATTGTCCCTAGAGATCCCCATCGATCGCATCTACAACATACAACACCTGCTGTGGTCTCACAAACAAACCTCGACTCTCAGCCGCCTCGCTATCACTGCCTGCTGGACTCGAGCTTCTTATTCGTTTCGCCCGCCCTCCCATACCTTCAGCAGGTCTCTTTACCCCTTGGACTGTCCCGTTCCCGTTCCTGGGCATATGTACCCAGTCGGCTTTACGTCGACCTCCAAATCCGGATCCGGATCCATCCCCCCACTCGCTTCCTGCTCCGCCTCCAATATCAAAATACCGGACGCCACCCCAGGAGCCATCGTTCCACTCAGCACCCAGGTCGCCAACGAAATTCCCAGGAACTTCGACACCGACCCAGCTTCCTGCCTCGCCCTCGACTTCCCCAATGTACCGAGCGTAAGCTTTGAACCGTTTCCGCCGCGAGGAAATAATGCAAGGGATACCAATTTCTAGGGTCGCGCCCTTCGCCTGAGGGGACACAGACAAATATGGAGTCGATGAGACGGCGGAAGCGGGTTCAGTAGGTGGCGTTTTGGGTGAAGCAGAAGTGGTTTTGATCGTATCCGACGAACCCTTGCGTTTGAGTGTCGACGCGCTGCTGCTGGTGCTGCTCACGCTTTCCGTCTTCTTGTGCTCTGACGCCAAACTTTGCGCACGCGTAGCTTTGGGCGTCGCTTTCGGAAGCGGGGGCACATGAATTTTTGCTTCCTTTTTCCCTGGTGTTCCTGAAATACTTCTCCTGGCAGTTGACGTGGTTGACGTAGTCGAGCGTATGGACGGCGCTATAGACGGCGCCTTCTTAATAACTGGACTCCTCGCGGATGGCGACTTTGAGATCATACTAGCCGTTGACTTTGTGGTCCTGACAGAAGAAGTACTCAAATTGGACGCTGTCGAGCTCTTCCGAGAGCGCGAAGTTGCCGTTTTGTATGCCGTGCTTGCACCATCATTCGTTGTGCTCGTGCTTGCAGTCGATACTCGAGAGCTCGGTCGTGATGATGCAATTGAGAATGGCGGTCGTAAACTCGACACAGGTGTTGATTTCCTCACAGTCGAAGCGTGGCTCCTGACTGTCCGAACGGATGCAACAGATGCTGTGGATTTTGGTCTGGATAGTGAGGAAGAAGTCGATACCAGAGACCGTCGTGAAGAGACAGATGAGGGCCCAACTATCTTCTTGGGCAACGGTGCACTCGGTGTTGTGCGAGCCTCTGTCTCTTCTGCTGGCTCATTGAGCGAGGGAGTAGGAGTAGGTGAAGATGACTTGGGTGGAGTGAGCTTAGAATCCGGTCGCGGATCTGTGACTTTCCGCCGTGGAGATGAGACAGAGGTGGAAGTGGAAGCAACAGAGAATCTCGATGCGGTTGTGCGCACGCTCCGCACGGAAGGTGTAATGGATGCATTCGATCGCGTCGGGAGATTGCGAGAGAGGATGCTTACACGCATAGACTGCATGTCGCTGTCCTTGTCGGCATCCTTTGGAGAGTTCACGGAAGCTCGAAAACCGTTCTTTGCAGCCCCATTGAAGGCGGGCTTCACGAGATCATCAACAGATATTTCAATACCTAAGCGGCATTAGAGAAAGAATAGTTAAAAGGAACGGCTATGCTCACTATCACTTATTTCTTTAATAGCCCATCCCTCTAGTCCCTCAAATCCGCCTTCATTCCTCACTCCCAACCAGCGTTTGCGTAACCAAGATATAACATCCAATCTAGTCTGCTCGACCTGAACACGTACGTGGCTCGTTCCAGGGAGCATTGCCTGGTCGCTCTCTATTGGATGAGGACGGAGCAAGATGTTCGACACCAGAGTCTGATATACAATAGCAGCATTCTTGTCGTTCACCCCTCTCTTAACGGATGCCATGATCCAATCAACGCGTTCGCCGTCCTCAAATCGCACTCCGTCCGTCTCCATCAGCTCGAGCCAGTCAGGTTGCGAGAAGCAGGCGTCAGATTGGGACGCCAATACATTATCAATCGTCTTTCGCCCCAATAGGATCATATCCCGGACAGAATCTGCCCAAGCATCGATGACGTTATTTATCTTTCCGAGAGCATGCTCAGCGGCAAAAAGCAAGGCAAAGACATTCTGCGGGGTGGTCCGTTTACCAACACCCTTGAGTAGATTATCTTTAATCTTTTGCGGGAGAGCTGAGAACTCTGATGTACACCATCCCTCGCCGAAGAGACCAACTAGTGCTCGCCGGGCTCCACGGTCAAGGTGAGCATTCTTAACGTCATCTGATAGTGCGAATTCAAGGACACGGGGTGCGCGCCGGGCGCACTGGCGACACCTGCATCCGCCTGTGCCCCATTTACCTCCAGTTATACGCTCGTACTCAGAGAATTCTAGGAATGCATGGAAGAGCCCGTGCATCATCTCTTGCACGATGCGTGCTTGTATTTCATCATAGAGAGTTTGAAGCGAGAGGTAAGTGGCAGATCGGAGGATATGGAAGGCGGTATCAAGATCGTAACTCCGGTGTGAAAAGACGAGGGTGCCCGTGTAAATAAAACCGAGCGTGAAATGCAGTGATGCGGGAGTAAATGGCGGCGAAGGGAGTGAAAGAGCGAGAGGATCAGAAGAGGTGGATTTAGAGGGTGCAGATGGCCACGAGATGAGGGCGGTGTGGAAGTAGGAACATCGCGAGACCAGAATAAATCGGTGTGAAGAGAAGATGGCAGTTGTGTGTTCAGGATTGGACGATGAGAACGTCCCGGTGAGCTCTATACGCACGTCAGAATATAGTCGGGACCTCCACATGAAAACGAGGTCCTTTCGCAATTTATCGATACGTAGCTCTTCAGCATCGCCTTCCTGCCTTGACTCCGGGGAATCAAAAAGAAATTCAAAGGCCTCTCCAAAGCCTTGGCCGGTATAAAGGTATTCGAGTTCGTTGGAGAAAAGAGCGGGATTGATTGGGGTATTTAAACGTAGAATAGTACCCGTCATAGAGGAAGGCGCTGGCGACGTGACCCGCATTGGCGACGAAGCACGAGAGCCATCATCACCAAGATGGGGAACGTCGAGTCCTAAAGAAAGAGAAAGTGCCGATGTGGTGGGTACTGGTGATGAGTAACCAAGAGGCGAAGGCGCGGTGTTTGGTTTGAAACTGAAGTAGCGACTTTGGAAACTGGGAGGCGCCCGGGCATATACGATAGCTTGTAGTCGCTGAAATCAGCACCATATTGTCATCATCAGAGCCCTCGCACTCACCTTTGTGTCCCCACACCTCTTCCGTCTGGTCATCTATCCCGACTTCCCATACAACATCAGGAAAGCGGTCCTTGGCGTGATGAAATAATGACTCCAGGTCTACCTGCCATGTCGTGGTAGAGTTTTTGGTAGCTTCTTGCAGCCAAGGTGGCGACACCACCAGCGCCATCGGCAATGAAATGAGTGAAGGACAGGTCTAAACAACGGATTTTGTCAAAAAACACGAGGCGGACTTGGGCCCAGTCACGTGAGAGGGTCCCGCAATCGGACCCTCGGTCCGCTTAACGGGGCCTTTGCGCTGTATGTGTTCAGTCACTCAACTCGCGTACCTTCTCTTCTTCGACGCTTCCCTGACCATTCCGGTCGTATTGGTACTTCTCAGCATCAATTACCTTCACCCAAGTTCATTCAAAGACGATCTGCAAGCGATATGATACATCCGTTCTTCTACTTGAGATAGTATAGTATACTATCAGCACTTGAGTGGCAACTGCGTAGTGAACATCCCGTTCCACTCTATACGAGGAAGCGGGACACACTTCACTTTCTTCAAGTTCTTGTCCCCTTAGCCCAATAGTCAGCAGAATGTTACTGAAAACGGTAGCGTTGATACTTATCAATCAAACGGATCTCTGGCATTACAGTTCCTTCTGCTCACGTCGTTGCGCCTTGTGCACGAGCCCAAGTCACCGCGTTCCATATGCACCACGTAGCGGCAAATGTGTGGTGTTAAGGAATATACTTCGCATCTGTTCTCTTTGGAATCTCGGCAGTCATGATTTCCACTCCGTCAACACTTTCACATACATGGCTTCCAAGAGGTCTTCATCATTGATTAGCCGTGTCAGCTCCGCTTTATTGTTCAGTTGTACATGTGTCGGTCGGTTCAATGAGCTGACGGAGTAGCTTCACAGAAACATCTAACAAGTCTGGAAGGAATTCCTTGTATTCTCGTGGCACTTACCTTCGGAAGGGAAGGCATTGTAGAAGAGGTCTATCTAAACACTTCCGAAGATGAGAATCTTAGCCGAGCCCGAGGGAAAACTTCGGTTTCGAACAGTAAGCACTGAGTAGGTTCTGAGGACGCGTCGAGTCGTTCTTCGTTGGTGACTTTAAATATATAGATGCGCAAAAATATCCAATACTTTCCGCGCCGGAACGGCCTTGGATAGTTTGCTGGCTTTGTCCAGACTCCACCTAGCATCGCGCAGCATTGCAGATGCGGCCTAGTCATCGACATCCGTGAGTCGGGCCGGTGAGCCGGGTTCATTGACGCTTCTTGCAAAGCAAACGCGGTCGATCCAATGGGCCCGGACACTGTCTTTTCGTAACAGTTACTATCACAACACGTAGGCATATCGGCAAGTTCGCACGACTCTTTCTTACCGAGTCTTCCGAGTCCCACAAAGGAAGAATTGCGCAGGAGGAACACTTGTCAAAGAAACTCGGCGTGGCTGATTAACCGTCTAAATCCATGGATCGCTGAGAAAATGAATGAAGATTTGCGTCAGGGTTGCCAGAGAGAGCTTTGGATCGACCGAGAAACGGTCGAACACGGTAAATTCGAATGGGACAACTACATGGCATCCTAGCCTTTCTTCTCCCGGAAATACGGTCAAAGTAGTTCAGAAATTACTTTCTCTGAGGGATCTAGAATAGGGTTATCAAGACACAGAATAGAACAAATATCATCATCACCTACTGCCTAACAGTTAAAGTAGTGATGAGCCTAGCTCAGGCTGAAAACGATGAGTATGGATGAATGAGACGGATCCACCACAGAATGTTCGTCCCTCTTTATATTCTTACAGTGGATCCGTCCGTCACTGGCACTCTGGGGAAGCATTCATGTGTCCAGCCTGTAGGTATTTTGGGGTCAGCATCCACGGAAACAAGGCCAGGAATGAGGAAGTGAGATAGGTGTAGCACCACATTAGTTTTCTATATAGGCACCTACAGACGACGAGCCGAAATACAGCTCGTTGACCAGAATGCAGGATCTGCACGGTGGTCTGGTTACTCGGCCGAAAAAGGGTTACCTAATCCCACGTGGCCTGTTTTGCGCGACGGCTCAGGTGCCTGTTCTTGCTTTTCTTGGTCCGTCTACCGCTCTCGCCTCGACTCTCGCTGGTCCCATTGTACCCTGTATTCCTCTTGTATTGCTCTACACGGCAGAAACGTCACCCGCTTACCCCATCTCTTCTATTTACACCTCGCCGTTATCACTTTTTTATCCCCTCTGCGATTACTGCACTGCGCCTGTAAAATATCCAGATCATGGCTGGAGACCGTAGCGACTCGTCGTCCAATCTCGACGCTGAGAAAGAGAAGGAGCGAGACAGAGAGGACAGAGCCGAGAAAGGGTCTAAGCAAGCAAAGTCGTCGTCGTCGAAAGGTGCGGCGTTGATCCTCCTTTCTTCCGCAAAATATTCATTTTTTTCATTCGAATAGCCAAAGATCTCTCACATGTACCTTGCAAATTTTTCAAGGTTGGCTCATGCACCGCCGGCTCATCCTGCCCTTTCTCGCATGCTTCTCAAGAGCCGGGAGGTCAGAAGGATACTTGCGCTTGGTTCGTGAAGGGCAACTGCAAATTTGGCCACAAGTGTGCACTTGCTCATATTCTACCTGGTCAACCTATGACCATGGATAGGAAGAACAAAAAGGCTGCCCAGGTGGCTGCAGGTGGTGGGAGAGAGAAGGGCGGTCGGGGTAGCAGGAAAGATAGCCAAGTACCTCCTTCCCGTACCTCGCTTGCGCCTAACCGTGGTTTGCCATCGTCAAGACCACCCATTACTATGTCGCTCAAAGCCAGTATATCTCCGTCAGCGCCAGCGCCGGCTCTCAAGGACACTGATTTCTCATCCTTTGGTGCTTTGGAGGAAGCGTCCAAGTTGTCTGATGCTCCAGCCCAGAGGAAGCCAGACTCCGACGTGACTCCTCCCGCTTCGGCTCAGGCAGATGCTACTCCTACTATCCCTACTGCGCCTGCACCAAAAGAACCGTCCAAGCCTGACGGAAGTTCTTCCTCCCCCGGCAGCCTTCCCGTGTCCACGCCTCGACGAACGAATTTGTCTCCACACAAACCTCCCATCGATTTTGGTCCGATTGGTTCACCACCTCGTGCAGGCCCCAACGCTGCGTCACCCCATTCTCGCGTAAACGGCAATGGCATCGGTACTTTCTCTCCAGGAACATCACCTGCTCAAAGGAATCTCAATGGTAGCAACTTCACGTCTTCGTCCCCATTTTCTGCTCCACACACATCTTCGGTGCTTTTCAACTATCCTGGAGAGCAAGGAAGAGCTGGTCTGGCTGCCAGCCTCGGTACAGGTCTAACGATGGGCGGTAGCTTCGGAGGTCGCAATACCTGGAATGCTGACGTTGGCGGCATCTCTTCCAGCCATGTTCCCAGCTCGAACTTGAATGCGTTCGGTCGTGGGGACTTTGACTTGGATGACGATTCACGAGGTGAAGATAAGGTGACGGACGGGGAAATGTTCTTGCCTGGGTCGCTCTCGGAGCTGCTGACGACCGAAGAGATCAACAGAAGAAAGATGCAGCAGAGTGAAGGATTGCAGACAGAAACTCTACATCGGGACAGTCAGCTTGGATTAGGTGTTCCTATTCCTAATGGACCACAAGTGGTGACGAGTGGACATCGTCACTCGCGTTCTGTTCCCGCTCCTTCGTTACTCAGTGACGTGGGCTCCATTTGGTCAGACGCTTCGCGCGCCCCACCTGTTCCGCCTGTTCCGGCCGGCTTGCCATCATCCCCTACGCGTCTTGGATTTGGCAATGGTGCACCCACCTCATTCACGTCGGCGGCATCTGGCTTTGGCGGTCGTTCGTATGATCCACTTGGCGATGGGGAGTCGCTTTTGGCGCCAAGCAATGCAAGTGGTGCATTCTTGCCTGGATTACACCAGCACTATTTCCAGTCAAAAAAACAGAACAGTTCCTCGGCCTTGGGAGCTTCGGGACGTAGTATCCGCAACACCAGCAATCCCATCTTCTCCCAGCCAGGCGCCACCGCCGCTGGGATATCAAATTACTTACAGTCGGGACCAGGTGGCGGTACTTCCCAGCTCTCTAGCTTCAATTCATCACGCCAGGCAGCTTACGATTCTCACGCCCCCAATCCTAATCCCTCTCAAGACACCTATCTTCCTAGCGGTCGTCCAATACCTAGCCAGCCACAACAACACCAGCCGGAAGATCTACACCTGATGTCTCCCAATGCACGCGCTCTACATGCTCATGCACCAGGTCAGAGTCTTCCTCAAGGTCTTGCTGCAGGGTATTCCCGCATTCACGCGCAGCCACCCATTCCCGTCGCTTCGCCTGGATCTACTGGTATCGGTGGATTCAGCATGTCACCAGGTCTCACGAACGTGTTCAACCCAGGACCTTACGGTACTAATACGTCCGACGACTGGTCCAGTAGGCAGGCGGGTCTTTCGCCAAGTCTTGTTGCGGGGGTAAATAGTGGGAACAATGGGCTGGACTCGTTTTCGAAACTATCATATTCCGCTGCTGCTGCAACGAGGGGTTCATCGTCCACTGGTAGTCCCGGTAGGAATGTAACGGGATCTTTCTCTCATCGACCCCGTCTTGTGTCCTCTGGTGGGCCCTTGAGTCCTTTGAGTGGCCCAGTTGTAACACGGGATGACGTGGACGATGATGGAGAGCTGTTCAGCATGGATGGGTAATCGTAGTGCAAGCGATCGGTCATTTTTGTTGCCAAAGTGTACGTATAATCGTTGTCGGACCGTTGCTCTGAATTCGTCTTTGTTCAAGTTCTATCTATTTCTTCTATCCAACTCCTTATTTCTCTTAATGTCTGCCTTGCATATATCCGCGCCTTACCACCTCGTCCGCTTTCTTTCACTTACTGACGTACACTGCTTGCTCGATGTCTATTCTCCGCTGATTCTTGCTTGGTTTACTCAGCCCAGTGCTGAAATAATACTGCCCTCTTTCTGTTCCATTCCTATCCTCACCCACGCATGCATAGTCGTAGGAACTATATAACGTCCGCTCACGACCAAAGTAGATCTAACATATAGTTGTATCAATATTAGCCCCAAAATGAACAGCAATGTTTTTGTCTTATTATAGCTGGCCAGCCATATATCTTCAAAAAGGAAAGAAAGTACAATACATGTTTGCATACTATCACGTAACTGACACCGGATTGATTCAATTCACTGCAGGAAGACAACACGTCAATGAAATCCATGTCAAGATAAAACTTCGGCGCTGACCATCCCAAATGTCTCAACGTGCAACACGATACTCAATTGGCCTATCATGACGTTACGGACTTGAACTACTCCGAGGGCATTACGGACCCCTTCTGTAAGGGCGAATGGACCGCATACTAAGTATATCAAGTTCATCAGCAAGGCCCTCCAAACCAGGCTAGAAGGGACCAACCATTGACTCCCATCCTCCCTACCCTGACGTTCGACATCTCTGCATGCAACAGGCTCGGAAAATCAGGTCGTTCACCTTTTTTGACATTCACGACCGTGTTCGCCGTCAAAATGCTCTTGCCACCAAGCCTCTCGGAGGTGGGCGTATCAGTTCCATAGCTTTTGTCTTCCCAATCCTCACTTAGTTCCTCATGGCGCGTAGCAGATCTTGTAACGTAGATTTTGACAGCGACGTCCAATCCCTCAGGAAGATCGCTCAACGCATCAGCTAGTGGTGCAGAGATCCAATTGATGTGGTCTTAATTTCGATCATTAGTTTTCATGATAGTCATCTGACGCCGAGAACGTACCAGCATCGCGGATCGCCCATATGAAGAGAATTTTGGTGCAAGGAAGAGGTTTCGCTTCTTTACTTCGCCTGTATAATCTGTGAGATTGACTACAACAATATTGATGTAACATACTGTAATAAGTCCAACAGGAGAGGCAACGTGAAAGCCACACCGGTACCACCTTGCGAGATAGCACTCAGCACAGTTCTGATGCAAGCGAGGGACGAGTTACCTGCGATCAAGACGACGCTATCGAAGCCTCTTGTCACTGGTGGAGAACTGTACGGCCCATCAAGCAGCAGCCTCATCCTCTGACCGTTTTCAGCGTGGTGCAGAAGCTTTTTCGTGAATCCATCATGGACGCGAATGAGGAAGATTAGCTTATCCTCCTCGTTCCTCGTGTCAACGCTCGATATAGTGAACGGGTGCGCTACCAGACCGATACTTGGAACGGTTACATAGGCGCACTGTCCTGGGCTCCAGTAGAAGAACCTGGGTTTGTTGACGATCACACGTATGAAGTGTGGTGATAGAACGTCGACAGAGGCGTTGTTACGGGACGAAAACTGCACGAATAGCAGCATACGGCCCCAACGGATAACACGATCCAGAGCCCAGAGGACTATCGCAGGCCAAACGTAGTGACCTAACCTTAAAGAGGAGGCAGTCACGATCACAAAGGCGGACATAGTAACAACAGTCATACTGGGACTCAATTTGAATATGGAAGTATGCGCCGAGAAGGAATATCCTGGAATGCGTTCTTTATTGACGAGCTCAGGGAGATGAAATAGACCGCTCACAATCCAAATATAAAGTGTACAATTTTGAAGATGTCGTAACCGGCACTACGGAGGGGGCGGATGGACAAGATCGACAAAACTGTGAGAGAGGTAATGGTCAGGATGCCGCATTGAAGCCACCGCTCTTCGTGAAGTAATGAAGGGCTTATTGTCCTAGAAGATTATCTTTAGAGGGTAAATAGCGGCCATGGTGTCACCGTGACTGACTTTTTCTCTAACCCGAGCTTTATCTACCTTGAGGGTCAGAAAGATGCGTTACATATGATATGAAAAAATACCGACCCTTCCTGATGCGTGTACCCATACAACCACACATAGTGCTCTTGCTACTGTCCTGTGGAGGATGTTGAGCTATATGAAACGAAAAATCAGTCTCAGAAAAAGAAGAAAAACATAAAGCTACTACTAGCCTTCTCAAATGAAACCCCCGTTAAAACTGCGTGATTAAAAGTCAACTCATTGAAGCGGATAAGAGAGTAGACATGGACTCACAAGATACGATATTGTTTTTCATACCTAACGCGACGAGTAGCGAGAATTGTGATGCAGCCATTGTCCCAGCCCGGTTCGCCCAATAGTTCGGATCAAATTTGAGCCCTGTTGTGGCCGTCGCTGCACGTCGATTAGTACGCAAGCATTGAGATAGAAGATGACGGAGCGGCGTACTATTAATCAAGGTCCATATAAGCATGGCAGCCAAGTATATAACCCCGAGAAAGATTTCCGCAAGATTCATAATATGTGAACGACCCAAAGGGATCGTCCAGCGAAATGCGAGGATACGGAAGACATTTACAATCGCGGAGAATAGACGCCAGACCTTTGACCGACCCTGGGACCTGCGAGTGTATGCATACACCAGGGATAGGATACGACAGAGAGAAACTAATACAGTGAAACTGGCAATGAGGTACCAATATTGTTTGGGGTATTCTGCAGCACGAGCAACCCGAATGTTGCGATCCAGGTTGGGCGATGTTGCCAAAGACACATAGGAAGAGTTGGGCGGGGGCATATTAGCAGGTGAAGGATAACTGGCAGGAATCCCAGTTGGCACGCAAAGTGGTGCTTTAACGGAAATGAGGTGGGAGGATCAGCTACTTTTGGGGATTGCCAGGCGGTAGCTTGAGGTTCCTAGCATCAGGAGCATAAAGGAAGAGCAGGGAATACAGACGGGGAAATCTTTAGGAAGGTAAGTATTCATGCTGAGTTGGGCTAAAATTAGATACAGATAATCCGAAAGAGTTATGCAGCGATGGACCCGAGATCGCTATCTGATAAGGGATTGATAAGACGGCTTGCAAGGCTGAGTCAACAGAGAGGCACACGCGCGGTCCACCCAATGGCAACCATGAAAAAAATACATCGTTAGGAAAGAAAAGAGGACTCCAAAGTTTCGGAAATGATTCGGACTACGACCCGTCAGGGTTCCTTCTTGAATGAGGCCTCGTCAAGAGTTAGGTCACGGATAGCTATCACCGAAACATGATGCGGGAAATACCAGAGAAAGACGCAGAGCTACAGTTGTACGGAGACATTAACGTGGAATATGGATAGAGATGACTTCAACAAGTCGTGGGGCGCGTTTTCTGAGAAATCATCGGCAGAAAATCATGACAGCAAGCTGTTCCGTACGTGAAGAAGACCGAGACCCCCGATTACGAAGTCCTCGCCGTCGTTACGAAGTCAGGACCCAGTGACACGGAACAAAGGAATTACCAGGTGGCACAAATGAAGCATCACAGATGACAGCAAGTCTAACAAGCCAATGAGGCAGAGTGTTCAATAATCATGAGGGATGCCTGAGAATAAAACGACTGGATAGGGACATATCCCTTTGGAGTCTGTCTCGCCGCTTCTTCATGAACTGTCAACAGTAAACGCGTGGATGCGCGATTGGGCAAATTTGGATCAGAAGAAGATGGCTGACCGATGCATGAGTCTGCCATACAGCTGGATCATCTTCAAGTGAGTCGCAGAGATTTTACTATAGGCGTTTGGGTACCTAGAAAGAGTTGACACGTCAGAGATACCTCGACTTCCTCGGAAAAAAACACGCGTATAGTTCAAAATTCAAAAATCATGTTTAAGAGTATAAGCCTTGAGAAAAAGATAACATAGCAAGCAAAGAAGACATAGTTGGCCGTTGGCCATGGAAGTGGTCCAACGGTCGTGATGGTTCTGTCCAAGTTCTATGACTTGTACAAAAAAACACTATGGGACCGGATATCGGTCCATCTGCAACACCAATCAGCAGTATAGAGCTTATTTTGGTTTTATCTATCACTCGATAAGCTGGTGCACCTTGCACAACACTATGAATCGTAGCTTCACGTTATTAGTTCACACAAAATAGTAGGTACAAAGCGGGGACTTTGGGGAATTGCCAACTTCCGCTTGGATTGTTTTTGGATTTAAATGCCGACCCCAACCGAAAATTATCGCTGACTGACGGACAGTTTTCCATAGTAAGCCAGTGAGTCGCACACAATTCTCGGACCCTAAAATACACCGTGGAATATATCAGCGAAGAATCGCAGAAGATGCAGCATAGCTTACAGGGGTTGCAGAGCAAGCGATGAATTTCCGGATTGTTTATAGAGTGAATACTACCGAGTCTGAAGAGAATTAGAGTTATTGCGATACTACGATTATACACATTGTTAAACCGTTATTTACCGCGTTAGTTCCTTTTTTCCCACTCAACAAGCAAACAGACGTCACCATAGATGTACGCCAACGACGCCTCATTCCCATACGCGACCACATTCAAGTTCTGGCCTGCATCGGTAACCCATACCATCCCTTCCCCATACTCCTCTTGAACTACGTCCATAGACTCCGCCATCGCATCATCGATATCCTCCACCTCGAGATCAAAAGATGGTCCCTCCCTACTCAGAAAGAGCCGCTCTCCGTTTTCTTCCTTGTGCAACACTTGCAGCATCACGTTCAGCCCGAGTTCTGTGCACGCCGAGTAAATCGCTGCGTCACTTCCCTCGAAGTTCCCAGCAAGGGATTGGACAGAACCATCATGCCCCAGCTGGTATTGGTGCCTCAGCCCAAACCCTAGGCAGCCGCCATCTGGCAGGAACGTCTCATCCTCCATCAATCGCTTCAATGAGTCCCTCAGTATTGTATGCTTGGCATCCGGCACGCCGAAAAATCTAGGAGCTTGTTCAAAGTAAAGGTTATACGTGAGCGTGATGCGCGCGCGAGAAATCACAAGCAAAACCTCATGTTCGACGCCGCTGTAGAATGTGACATAGGCAATCGAGGGAGAGGTGGGGGGGCTGTTCGCAAGAATAGTGCCCGTGTCAAAGGTATAGGATTCGAAGTCTTTTTTTGTGTCTGAGAGTGAGCGCCGCACCCATGTGTGGGGTAGGGAACACGAGGACAAGTGAGCCGAACATGTTCGGAGCACGCGGAGTATCCTTGTGTGCCTTGAAGAGAGCGCCTTCGCCTACAAGAGTGTCAGTGAGTAGTCGAAATCAGAGCGAGAGATTTTGCCTCACCGTAGACATTAAGCTTATATGACTCGACTCTGATCACATGGAAGTAGCAAAGTACGAAAGATCGAGTTTCTGTGCCCTGCGATATATCTCATCCAGCACTGTCTCATTACTGCGTCCGAACGGGGCTGGGTCGCATGCCTTGTGGAGGCGGGCGAGGTCGCCTTGAGTAGTAGCGGAAAAATTAAGAGAACTGTAGAGGGGTTATACAACTGTGAATAAACAGAAGAAGAAGTCTGCGTCACGGAAATACAGATAACACTCGTCGGGAGGAATATCACACATGCCACCCGTATACATACTCGTGGTCAGAGCTGCAGGGCGTGCTGGATGGCAGGATCATCATATGGGTTTGTGTTGTTCATGGTGAAGGATGGGGATGAAGGAGATGAAACTGGCTAGCTTTATAGTATGTGTCGGGCCGCAGTCAGACCACGACAATACCCTGAGATTTCCCCGAGGTGACTGCAGCGACGCTACTAATTTGTGTTTCTGCCACAATGCGGTCATAACCGAATATCAAGTCAGAAATCCTACTGAGAGTGGTGAGACAAACACGAGACTGACAGGAGTTACTAAGACGTCTACTAACAACTTTCTTCTGTGACAGCCAGTGCGGGTGAACTAGTTAATCGTATTCACGATCTGCAATTCACGTCACTGCAATCGGATTTATACTCACCGGGTATTACCAAGAGATTGTTCAGGTCGCAAGAACGATACGGCGACCATAAAGTTGGATGCAAGGTCGAGCCCAACGGCAAATCACGTCGATATTTTCTTTTGCCGTCAGTTCAAACCAACGCATGCATTTTCCCGGTTCTACCGTACCCATTTCTTGGTAAAAAGATGGTATTCTGTGACTCTGTGCCAAAACTGTCATCCGTCGGCGAAAGTACCGGTACCGGAAGTGTGTTCGTCCAAGATATCATCTACCGGATCCCCTTGTTATCTTTATATATACATTGAGGCTGTGATTCGCCATATTTTGGTCCAGCGTGAGGCACAAGCCACACGGTCGTGCGCCAGTTCCTAGCCGCCAACAGCCAAAACGGGGAATCCCGACGCTCCGGAAGCATGGATATTCCGAGCGAAATCCCTAAAACACCCGGAGTGACACATCCTCGGGACATCACGTGGCAAGGTTGCGGTCTACCACTAACTCGTTTCGCGGAGGCGTCATGAATTCCACATTTCTGGGTTCCTTCTCTCTGGTTCACCCCATTCTGGTCCTGTATATGGCCGCAGCCACCCCCCATCTTGACCTCAATGGCCATCACTGTCAAATCGCTTTCGACGACGCTTTGGATTCACGCTAAAAAGCACACAGGTGTCGGGTTGGTCTGTGCAGTAGCGTATTTTGATCCGTGAGTGCCTTTTTCCCTGATTTTTCCCAGCTCTTGACGACCTAGCGTCTTGTTCCAGAGGAAACTGGGGGGTTGATCTGCAAGCAGGGTCGTCGTACGGCTATCGACTGCTTTTTGTTGTCCTCTTAGCTGGACTGATTGCCGTGTTCTTTCAGGTGTGTTGGCAGTTCGTTAGCTGGGTATATGCGTACTGATCTCGTCGATTAGGTATCGTCTCATCGACTGGGATGCGTAACTGGCGTTGACTTGGCTTCGCACTGCCGGGTATTGCTTTATCCTCGCCCTCTAACCCGATATTTCCTCCTATACCCTCTATACACAATCTCGGAGACGGCGATCGTAGCGACAGACCTGGCTGAGCTGCTCGGGTCTGCAATTGCCCTGTGCCTGCTTTTTCCCGCCCTCGAAATATGGCACGGCGTTCTCATCACCGCCTTTGACGTCCTTCTCATCCTCGCCTTCGGTGATCCCCTTCGCGGACGACCCGTGCGCGTCTTCGAAGTTATTATCGCTGCACTGGTGATTGCTGTCCTCATCTGCATGTGCATCATCATTGCCCGCGTCAACGTCCACTGGCCCGACGCTTTCCTTGGGTATGTACCTTCAAAGTACATATTCAAAAACGGAGCTCTGTATACGTCAGTGGGCATCCTTGGAGCGACGGTCATGCCACACAGTCTTTTCCTCGGCTCGGCTCTAGCAACACAGGACCGTGTAACAGCCCAGTCTGTCGAGAAGGAGGAGGAGAAACCGGACATGCTCCGACAGCGGATCCGGTCCGTCTTCCGTATGTCACACATTTCCCCACCGCAGACATCAACTAGCAACTCGCTCTCTTTCATCAGGCTACATTTGTACCATGGCATCGCCGATGTTGTCTTCTCCCTCCTCTGCTTTGCGGTCGTAATTAATTCCCTCATCCTCATCCTCGCAAGCGCCATCCATCCCGCCACCGCCCACTCTGCCTCCCTCTTTGACGCGTATGACCTTATTCGCACCGCCGTCTCTCCATCCGCTGCCACCCTCTTTGCCGTCGCTCTCCTCTTCTCCGGCCAGTCTTCATCCCTCATCGCCACTGTGGCAGGTCAGGCCGTGTCCGAGGGATTTCTGAACATTCGCCTGTCACCCGTGTTCAGGCGGCTTATCACCCGTCTTCTATCCCTTGTACCAGCGCTCACCGTCGCTATAGCAATAGGCAGAAGCGGTATTGACACCCTCCTGGTCGCATCCCAGGTCGTCTTATCTATCGTTCTGCCCTTCATTGTCTTTCCCCTTTTGTGGTTGACCAGTCACAAACGCGTTATGTCGGTGGAAAATGACAATGGAGGCTCCGTGAATTTCAGTAACAGCATACCCACCATCTTGCTGGGCGCAGCGGTTTGGCTCCTCATTGTAACGGCGAACGTTTATGTTCTTGTTAACTTGGGTATGACGACGTAATTCTTGGTATACTCGTAGATGCCAATACAAAATCATTTGCGTTGTTACGAGGGCGATTGTAACTTGCATCCCGTCCCGCTGCATATTCTTGACGAAGATTCCTGGTCTGGTGAACCGTAGCTTAGTCTACGACAGAAGCGAACAGTCACCGAACTTACCTGTATACCCAAGGATCATCTCGGTTGTTGGCTCCTCCTGGACAGACGCACAGAGAGAATGCCACAGAATGTACAGGCAGATGAGGTATTATGCATACCTTCGATGAGCATGACTTTCAAGGTGGGATCGGCGTAGGCCAACCTGCCAGCAACGACACATCCTATAGACAAGGGTGTCACCCATCTGACGAAGGAAGCGAGCCAAAAGACAGACCTGCTGGACCGCCTGAGGTCGGCTAATGGAACATCTGGCATGACCCACTGTCGCTTTCTCATCAGGCCTCTAATGTCTGGTCTACATACCCCCGCTTTCTCTTTTCTCCAAGTGTACATGCATTCTTTTCAATGCCGATTCTTTGCTCATTTTTGCGGTGGTCCCTTCCAGGCGATGCTCAAATACTCCTTTTCTCTCTAATCAGCTATAATGCACGCTCGCGGATGAACTGGATCAGACATATAGCTGCATTCTGGCTCTGTTCTTTCTTGAAGGTATGTTCTGGGCGAGAAGCTTCGAGATTGGAATGATGATGTTGATCAGAAAGTTGAAGCTGAACAGCCTTACGGGGGTAAACTTAAATGACGCTACGCATAGGAGTACAGACCGAGATTAACGAGTCAAGAACGATGTATAACCGAGCTTGTGCAAACGCGCATCAGTATAGATAGCGGGACTAGAGGACGGCAAGCACGAACAAACCCAATCCGGAACTACAGACTTTTTTTCGAGTCAACAGGTTCGTTGTTAAGGACGATCCTCGATATACATAAAAAGACTATGTTCCTACTGCCTTTCGGACAACGGGCTGGCCGCGAACGAATCCGGCTGCTCTTAATCGACACATCATAGTTCTGAACCGTTGCAACGGACTTAGTACTGTGCTCCCAGCTTCCACCGAGTTAGCACGGCCTTCTCTCTTCGCATGTGCCATAACATAAGATTGGCATGCGTTTTTTTTTTCCCTTTGTTGCGGTTGCATCCTATCAGAACAGAGGATGGGCAAGCTCTCTTCACTCCAAGGTATTAACGAAAACAATACGGTTAGCAGGAATATCGATACCTTTTTCCATTCGTGGTTGGTTTCAGACTGAAGTATCTTCTTTATGATAGATCTTGATTGATATTCACTTCGTTTACGTGTGAGGCCTGCCTCGACCCCTACGTGACGATGTGATTCTGGGATTATAACTCGTCGTCATTCTTGCCATTACAAGCGGTTACCCGGAGCCATTGAATGCAGTCTAGGAGCCATGAGCGCATATTTACGTTTACGTTTTTGTTGAAATGCGAGTAAGATGTCTTCCTTTGAACCTCTTGGAGATAAACACAATGCAAAAGTGTGATTAGTTCGAAATCCGACGCGTGAAGAAGGCATCACAAAAGTCAGGTTGGTGTAAAGCCGTGCTAAAATCACAGGGCGTAGACTGAAAGGGCAATCTTCTTTCCGAATAATTCGCTAAGGTAGCCTTTTCTCTTTCGAAATCATTTGAGACAGCATTTCGCTAGCTTGAAGATCCAGCGTAAAATTATCGAACCCACTCTCGAATATGTGATGTGAAGACTCCGGAATGGCTTCCTTCGTCGGATATGGCAAAAGTATCCATGATGTTCGGAAAGGGCTAAAGCGTGTCGACAAGAGCTTATGATGCTGCAGTACACAAGTCGGTTGAAGTTCATCCTGACCGACGGCGTATAGTCATAAAGGTGTTAGCACACGATTCCAAGTGGATCAGAGAACTATGGAAATGCATGCTAAAACGCACCCAGGTTACCACGCTGATGGAGCCACAGAGGAATCTACCTGACTCTGGTTGGTTTTCACACTGACAAGCACCAAATGCCACTATAAGTTGGACATAATCGTCCCAGATTATTTCGATAGAAATAATATTAATGCACAAAAGCTAAACCGAAAGCAATGCATCACACAAAAACCAAATGATAAATGATACAGATATGACTCTACTTCTCTGCTGTGTCGACCTTCTTCAACAGCGTCCTCAGCTCCTCGATACACTCTTCTAGGCGCCTCTTTACCTCCTTCGCATTCTCCAGCAAGGGCTTGATATTCTCCGGGGTCATTGCTACCGCAGGAGTTGGTGGCATCGAGCGCACGGAGCCAGATTTCAGCACCCCTTTGCCTTTGATGTCTAACGGCGGAAGCAGCGGCGGTCTGGTAGATCCATTCACATATCCATCATGCGGATGGGATGTAAATCCATTCGGAAGAGATGGAATCACACTCGATGGTCCAGGCTGCGAAGACCCCTTCGACCTCGCCTCCTCCTCAACATTCGATAACCGATTCTTCACACGAATGGTATCTCCATGCTCTTCCCGGTCATCGAAATGATCCCACCCATAATCTGAGCTCGATGTAGGCACCAAGGACAAGTTGAGATTGCTTTTACTCGCATCTGCACCCCCAGCCACGCTGCTCGATTTGGAACTTGAAGTTTTGCTCGATCCAATCCGGAAGATAGAGGCGAGAGGGGGCCTTCTCGGACTCGACGCGGGCTTTCCATGCACATTCGATAGAGAAGAATATGACTCATACGGCTCACTCGACGTCTTGGCGCGCCGACGACCGTATGTTGGAAGCCTGGCATGAGGGTACAAATGGCTATCAATACCGTTTGAGTGCAGTGATGCATTTGACTGATTTGCGCTTTGATGCTGATGCTGATCATGGTGGTGGTGGTGGTGGTGGTGGTGATTGTTGTGCTGATGCCATTTCAAGGCTTTCAGTACATCTCTCAGCCCTCCCAGACCAAGTCTACTGCCCCGTCTTTTCTTCGTAGCATCGTCCTCGGGAGCTCGATTTGATGACTCTTCTGACTGTGACGGGAGCGTTATGGTGCTGTCTCCCCAGCGCCATTCGCGATTGATTGTAGTTGGATGATGGGATTCAGGGGAAGCCAGCATCTCTTGAAGGAGCTGCAGTTGACGTTGACTGAGATCATGTCGGCCAGTGGAAGCGCGCCAGGCAGAAGTAGGTGAGGCCATAGGCGGGGCAAGGGATGGTGGCGGCTCATCTTTTCGTGTGGTCATCGCGGTGGCTATGGCTGGGGCACTGACACTCGTCGACGGCGCACCGGTCCCTAGATCAACGAGAATATCGGCACATTCCCAAGCAATTCTATATTTCGAATTGATGACATAGTATTCCGATGTGAAATGGTTCGCGTTCGATTTTGATCGTTCACGGGTATGGAAAACAGGGATAGAGGGCAAAGATGAGGGACCAGATGAAGGGGATTGAGCGAGAAGAGGATCGAGTTTAGTAACAAGAGCTTGGTAGTTGGTTTGCAAGGACTTGAGTTCTGGTACTGTTTCAGTAAATTGAAATCCATGCCAACGAAGCCATACCGTCGACGCTCTGTGCAAACTCCTTGACCAGGCCCAGATCCCTTCGTAGGCCAACTTGTGCCTGAGCTACATGAGCGGGAATTTTGAGGTCACCCAGAGAATTTCGCCGTGTTACAGGCGCGGTGCTCGGGGCGATGGTCCGTCCTAGTGAAGCTACCTTTGAGGGAGACGATGGTAGTGGCTCCACCGTAGGAATGTCAGGACCTGAAATACCTGGAGTACCAATAGATATACCCCGTTTATGCTTGCCTCCGAGACTTATGCGTCGAACATTGCCCATCCAATTGCGGCTACCTTCTTTTGGGGTGGGTGTTGCATTCAGCTCAGCCTCTAAGTCTGCAGGTAATCCTGATGTTGATTTTCGCTTGTTTATTGAAGGAGGATGGGCGAACCATGATGAAGATGAAGTATCTACGGATACATTAGATCATTGGATAGAATATAGCAGAATAACTGTAGCACGCACCGTGTCGTTCTTCACGAACAACCTCGCTCGGTGTCGCGCTCGCTCGTTTTCGTCTGATGCCCCACTTAGACTTGACACTCCCAATTCTCGTCAGGACGGTTGGTAAAGTCGGAGGATCGTCGTCCTTCTCTCGTGCCGCCGGTAAATCCTCCTCAGTAAATTCCTGCATCTCATACATTCCCATAGTCTCCGGAGGACGGCTCTTCTTCTTCAGTCTCCGTCGTGCGATAGGCGGTGAAGGAGATAGGTGTGCTAGGGTCGAAGCAGACGTCCGAGAGAACGTCGGCCGGAGGTGAGTGGATGAGTTGTTGGCATGGTATGACGGTGCGGAGAAAAGCGAAGCTGTGGGTGAATGGAGCGACGAAGAAAGTGGCGGCACTGGCGGCGGTGGCGTCGACGGCTTTCGCGACGAACGAGCAGTGAGGGTACGGTCCTCGTTGTCCCACAATCCAAAGTCGTCTTCGTCGGAGGAATGTTCATGTGAGGTCCGTCGGGGTGGCGCCGTGCTGGTACTGGGAATTGGCTCGTCCAGCTCGAATTCGTCGTCCCATATTTCAGGTTCCATCGACGACGGCAGCGATGAGCAGGAAGCTGTTACAGTTTTACCGCGTTGTTGGGGGTTGTTGACCGTCGGGCCTGAAACGGACAGTCTCGCTGACGCTGCTTCTTTTCCTTCGATCCGCACGACGTCCACAAATCGGACCATGCGTGGTTTGGTGAAAGGAGAGTGCATCAGGAAAAAGAACATTGAGGGGGACAGTCACTGGCAAGCATCCCAATTATTATCCTTCCTTTATATCTTGTCTTGACTCTGAAAATCGTCTCTATCCAGAATGCAGCTTGGATCGGCCCAAGTTAAAGCTAATGCACTAATTAATACATCAATGGGCGCCGCTCACCGAATACTGCCATGTATCGCCAGCAGCGGGCTGCTCGACCGTCGACGTGATACCCTTGCTCATCGCAGTGGAAGCGCCGTCGTGAGTTCGTACCGTTGTCGGCGATCAGCGGACGGTGCGTTGGGCTTGCTCATTGGTGTAGCCTACTGCTCTGTCTGAACATCATTCTTGCATCTGTAACCCTGCTCGCTGCATCTTTGACCTCACCGCCACCGAACAATAAATGATTTTTGGCCCGACATGGACATGCATGATGACCGTCGACGTCGGTCAATGTCATGCTCACTATATATCAATCCTCGATGTCAATAACTCCTTAAATACAGCGGTCGATCTACCCATTGCGGTGTTCAATGCAAGGTAATGCTGAACTGAACAGTGGCGCTATATTCCCATTGACGCCGTTCCCACAGTCAGACGATCGTTTAGCGCTACAGATTCCTAGTTGCACGCGTGGCAAATCACATTGTTCGATTTCCCTTAATTCGGCTCTCTTCATAGAGTACTGTTCTGCTAGACAACGGCGACGAGCGAGTACCCTAACGTTTGGACGGAAACAGTGCGATTCTTACCTCAAGCAGGTGCCAGACGTAGCATTCGAAGGACAAACCCAACGCAAATGCTGGACTGATGCTCTGCTGTATGAGAATGGCATTGAAGAATAATTGCAGTCTACGTGGCACCTCAGTTCCATCCGCTCTTCTTGATAAAGCAAAGGAGACGCGAACAGATGTCGGATGTAGCATGAGGTCCACGTCTTCGTACTGGCTGAAACAACTCACACATCTCTTCGCCACCTACATCTCTAAAGCAGCCCATTCGAAGCAGCCGGTAAACGTTCATTTATTTCTTCTGGAAGTACATGCTTAATCCTAAATGGTCAAGGATTGAATTCTTAAGACGACAAGAATTTCGCTAACTCGCAAGCAAGCATTGGGATGCCTCGGAGGTGACCGTGCTCATGTCACATATGTCGACGGTGCCGCCTTTTGATATATGCTCTCTATTCATTCGAAGAACCCAATCGCGACCTGGATGTCTGGGATCGAGGAGCTGCCGGACAACATCGACGGCTACTTTCAATCATCATTTCGAATCACTCTGCACGTTGACGCCACCGATGCAATCAAACCTACGATTATTGCCTTCAAGCAACGTCGCGTCCATTGCCTGTTGCATGGTGGGCTCCGAGTTGTCATTTCTCTGTCCTGGTAACTATCGAACCGTCATTCCGACGGGTTAAGTTTTGGAACCTACCGCGAGGGAGACTGAGTAAGGAGTAAGACCAAGATCATCGTCTTCAGTCCATGTCTTGCAGACGCCGTACGTTCTGCAAGCAGGGTAGTCAAATGCATGTCTTGAGTCCAGACTACGCAACGCGTCAGGCAATGGTTTTCGATGGGAGCAGGGACTTCCACTTTCCACTGAACGCAGAAGACTTATTAAGAACCCTTGGTCCTTGGGATGTTCTACTTGTTTTTCCAGTGTGATTCCAAGACCGGAAAACACAATGCTGATGCTTGTAATGGGAAATTAATGTAGAGGTAAGTGTCAGAGACTAGCACTGAGAGTAGACCAGACTCATATGTACGTACGAAGATAAAACAACCGGAACTTCCGGGAATGTAAAGGAACTTTGTTACAAAGAGCAAACCAACAAGCCGTCGATGTGTCAACATTGGGTGAATGGCCCTCCTTTACATATATGGTAGACATTTTTGGCCATGGCGGATTGGGAGGGAGGGCCTTACACGATACGCGGCTGTCGGTGGCTCCGTTCCACCATCCTCGAGCATAAATGACCTAGACTATCCCATATGGGACTCAGTCTCATATTTAATAAGGAGCCGCCTCTAGTTTGACCAACGGGGACGCCGTAACTTTACCAGAGGAGAGGGGAGGCAGGATATTTCTATACGGAAACAGGGCTACTTATCTTTCAGGGATGGGCGGGCCCGCTGTCTCCACTCGATCTCTGACATCTGGTCGGCGGAACGGATGAATAGCATGCGCAGACGAGATCAAGATCCTTCTATCATCTCATGGTCGCAAAGCCTAACAGCCTCCCTTCGTTTAGCGTTACATAACGCAAGAAGTCGCGAATCACAAGTCGATATCTTGCTGCCAAGACATAACGAGGAGAGCCAGTACACGCAAGCAGATAGTAGTCCGAGTAGATAAAGCTTTTCGTAAGCTCGACTACGATCAGACAGATGTCAGACTTACACCATGATAATAATAGGCAAAAAGGGAACCTGAAACTTCTAACATAAACGTACTAGTGCACAGGAAAACTAAATTCACTATGCTACTTATCATGTTTAATGAACGAACGTCGTCGCCGGGGTCAGCGGGCCGGTAGCTCCGACGTGATACCCTGAAAAGCGTAGTTCGATTTTCCAATCTATCATTCGATTCACGAGTTAAGTAACTCTTGCTCTGTGGTTTCCAGGAATATACTCAATAATTCCATGCTCGAAGATCATTCTGACTTTCTTATCCCATGTGAATCATTAAAGATAGCTTGACGCGCCGTCAGCGGTAAGTATGGTCATATTCGATCCGGCTGTGCACAGAGATACTCAAAAGTTCAACATTCGTCAGATGTCCCACATCTAACTGAATTTTGTTTTCCATCCAAGTGTTGACCTTGTCGCTGCGTAATCACGGAACGAATACTGATCTCTACCAGTTCAAATGCACTCCGGCTGGTATGCTCTAGTATGCTTGAACTTAATACACTGGAGGGTTCGGAGACGTTCGGACGTAGAATTAGCTCGGGTTGCATCGGTTACTTAGTATTTCCCAACTCCTCCTTTGACGCCGGCGTACGAGTTTTCCCATTTCACCTTTCTTTGATGGACATCTAGACCTTTGATGGCGTTTTGCGATGGTGAGCTCCTTGGCTGTGTGCTCGTTTCCCTGGTATCCTACATTCTGGGTGCCCAAACCACACTATTGATCAAGCTTCTTATCAGCTAACCGTACCTAAACGTTAATGTCCTACACCTGTCATCCCCAGGTAGCGCATGGTCTTCGTCTAGAATACTTGTGCATTGTGCCTACACTTGTCAACCTCAGGCCTCACCCCTCTCAAACAGGAACTTTCTCCCTCCTGAATCCCAGATCAACACGTCGCGGCGGCGTCCCGTATACAATAATATGACTGAATATCGGAACGATCCCAGATCCAATTTACGTGTCATCCCACTCATCTCAATATGGCCAGCATTTTCCAATCCCCGTCGTTTCCTTATCTTTGGACCACAGGGGCCTTTTCGACAATGTGGAGCGCCGTCCTTGGCACACTCTAGCTTCATGGAGCGACCTACGCAGGTAGCATATGTTGGTATGGACTGAAGTGGCCTGTTGATCCGCTAGCTTACCAGATATAATTTTATCTCGGCGCTGAAGTACAGTTAAAGTCCACAGCGGTGTCCATACAGAAAGGTTGAGGTCGTGAGATGTGATTCATCATGGTGAGCGAATAAATGTGAGCGTGTAATAAATAAAAGTTCCCCTCGGCGATGTTTTCTCTGTCGTTTTGGGATTTCGTGATTTCGTGGCCAGAACCAGGAACAGAAGCACACGCCAAGCGATCATTCCGATCACCCATGGTTCTTTATTGGACGATAAAGAAGGGCTTATGTCATCAATTCAACTTCCAAACGGGAATTTAGGTCGTCTTCGGAATGTTGTTAAGTATATTCCCTCTTGCGCTCCTTCCTCTCAATCACGATGGTCAACGTCACTTACGACGCCTGTAAGCTCTAATTTTTCTTCCATTCGTTTAAATTTTCTGACCTATTTTCAGCCGGTACTCTCACCACGACAGACACAGACGGCGTCGTACACGTTTACAATAATGGTGACATTGCATGGACTCTTGCAGCCACTGCGCTTGTGTGGATCATGATCCCCGGAGTGGGGTACCTGTATTCAGGACTGTTGAGGAGGAAAAATGCACTTGGTCAAATTTATATGGGCGTTATGATCTTGGCCGTTGTCTCTTTTCAAGTGTGTACGCAATACTTTCCTTTTGATCAGTATTTTGAATGAGTCATGTAGTGGTTCTTCTGGGGTTACTCACTCGCCTTCAGTGAGACTGGTAGCAAATACATTGGAGACCTCAGTACGTCTCTAAAAGTACTCGTTCCCGCATCGTCTAACTCCTTGGCAGAATACTTTGGTCTCAAAGGCGTCCTTGACGCTCCTTCAATGGGTAGTGCGCGCATACCTGCAATCGTTTTCTGCGTGTACCAACTCATGTTCGCCGCAATCACCCCGATGCTCGCCGCCGGCGCCTTTGCAGAACGGGGACGTTTGGGTCCTGTTCCCGTATTCGTCTTCATGTGGTCAACGCTCGTCTATGATCCCATAGCTTGCTGGACCTGGTCAGCGAATGGATGGGCCTTCATCATGGGAGGTCTCGATTTCGCTGGTGGAACTCCGGTCCATATTTCCTCGGGAACAGCTGCGTTGGCTATTAGTATCTATCTTGGCAAGCGAAAGGGCTGGGGGACTGAGCGGCTATCATATAAACCTCATAACACGAGTTTCGTCATTCTAGGTCAGTCCTTTCTGTTACTGACTTGTCGTCGAAGCTAATACTTGTCTCAAGGCACCGTATTTCTCTGGTTTGGATGGTTCGGCTTCAATGGTGGTAGTGCTCTGAGTGCCAACTTGAGGGCAGCCCAGGCCTGCATAGTGACCAACCTCGCCGCTAGCGTCGGTGGGCTGACATGGATGCTGTGGGATTACCGTCTGGAAAAGAAATGGTCAGCAGTCGGTTTCTGTTCTGGTGCCGTTTCGGGGTTAGTGGCAATTACTCCCGCGAGCGGATTCGTTGGATCCCGTACGTGACCGATTTTCCCGTCTACTGCTTGTTGCTAATGACTTTGTCCAGCCGCCGCAGTACTGTTTGGAGTTATGGCTGGCACATGCTGCAATTTTGCCACCCAGCTCAAATTCGTCTTCGGTTATGATGATACTCTCGATATCTTTGCGTCCCATGCTATTGGTGGCATCGTCGGAAACATTCTGACCGCACTTTTTGCTCAGGCCTCGGTCGCCGGATTCGATGGCATCACTGTCATCAACGGAGGTTGGATTGATCACCATTATATCCAGCTTGGGTACCAGCTCGCCGACAGTGTCTCCGGCGTTGCGTACTCCTTTGTGATGACAACAATCATCCTTTGGATTATGCACTTCATCCCTGGCTGCCGCTTGCGTCTCAACGAGGACGTGTCAGAGGAGGCCCAGGCAGTTGGTATGGACGACTATGACATGGGCGAGTTCGCATATGACTACGTTGGACTAGAGCAGGAGCTTGCTGGTGAGGACAGCGATGCCCTTGGTGTGACGACTGGTGGCCGGGAACCTCATCATGTACATCAACATCACCATGACAGTGGAACCAGCAGTGTAGAGGAGAAGAAGGAGGGACCAACCGTTACGTCTGCGTAAGCAGGTAGAAAACATATCTTAGTAGTTTATGCCTTCAACTCTATCACACAAACTCGTTTCCGCGCTGTACATATACTCTAGTCTTCGTATAGTTGAGTAGTATTTTACCCCGAATTAGTGGGTTATGACATGAATGGGATTCCTTTTTTTTGGACAGCTTCCAGTAGCTTTCGTATATTCACAATCTTGCAATGGAAACGCAGCATTTGGGCACGCGTCGATGCAAGAGTAAGCACTATCACGCGACTACGGTGACGTAAACAAGTGATGTCATTCCCCGCCCGCTGTCTGAGCCTCCACAGCTGGCATACCCTGCGCCTCAACGTTTGCTCATTACCTCCACCACCAAATCAACATGAATGAGTCGGGCTCAATATCACGCGCGACTTCCGTCTCCCGCGCCAGTCGAAATGGCTCGACAATATCTCGCAACCAGTCACTCATCAAGAAAAACGTAGCGCCTCATGATTTGAAGCCGTCCGACGTGCTCATTGAGCGCTTTGTGGCATGGAAGGCTATCGTAAAGCAGCTCATCGCCTACTTTGAGGTTTGACGTCTCCACTGCTGCTGTGTGCGGGGACTGACAGCCTACAGGGTATCGCGGACATCGAGAACAACACTGCGAAGGAATTGACGAAGCTGGGAGCCGTCATCCAGGTTCCCTTCCGAGCTGGCAACCAGTTCTTGGGCGAAGGCGGGCTTCAGGTACGCTCACTGCACTAATGAGTAGTGCTTTGGCAGCTAATTCTTGTCAGGATATCTACTATGGCATTCGTGACAAGACGCGTGTCATTGCAGACCAACATGCGAATCTTGGAAGGACTATCGATAGCTCCATTGTTCAGCATTTGCAGAAGCTTAAGACAGAGATTAAGGCTCATATAAAGGTGCGTTGTACATCCCCCGCTGTCGGATTGTCACCAATCTCCTGCAGAACGTTCAAAACGATACAGGAAGACTTGCGACTAGTGTTGCCAAAGAGAGGGAACTTTCCACGCGCTACATTGCCGAACTCGCTACCAATATCTCTGCATACAAGAATACGCCTATGAACGTTACGGCAAAAACTGATCCGTGCGTGCCTTCATTCAAAGCATGCTGATGCTCAAACTACTTTAAGCTATGTAGCCAACACCGCTGTCATCCGCCAACTACAGAAGCAGGTCCATGAAGAGAACCTTCTTCAGAAATCTATCATTATCATGCAACAAAATTCAGCAACTTTCGAAGAAGGCATAGTGCGTGCCATTCAGAGCGCTTGGCAGACGTTCGACGAATGGCAGTCGCGCATGTCGTCATCTGTACAAGAAACATGGCGAAGTTTAGGAACGCAAATGTCTTCTCTTGCTCCTGACAGGGAATGGATTACGTTCAGTGCACGTTCTGATCACCTCCTTGACCCCGACACGCCTTTGCGCAATCAAGAGACCATCATGTACCCTAGTAAAGAGGATCCGAGCGTCATCGCGGTGCACACGGGATTGCTCGAACGTAAGAAACGGTTTACTCGAACTTATCGCGAAAGCTACTTTGTACTTACACCGGCCGGATTCCTGCATGAATACGCGTCAAGTGATCCTCATGAAGCTCAGACACCCATGTTCTCCCTGTTTCTTCCTGCGTGCACACTTGGCCCTCCGAGCTCCAATATGAGCAAGAGCCACAAGTTTCATATAGAGGAACGAAAAGATGGTTTGGGGACGACAAAGAGCGGAAGCTTCAACCCGTTGAAAGCTAATCAACATGCATGGAGTTTCCGTTCTCGCAGCCGAGAGGATATGATGGAATGGTGGAATGATATTAGGATGTTGTGTGCAAGGTATCTAGTAGCAAGTGAGCAGATGGAGCGGAGTGGACCAATTGCTGCTGCTGTCCGAGCAGCGGGGTATGTCAGCGAAGAAGAGGAGGAGGAGGAGGGTAGCAGCGTCGAAGAAGAGGAGGAAGAAGAAGAATACGAGGACGTCGGGGAAGATATCAACCCTCCAGGCTATTCACATCCTGAGAAAGAGGGCTATCCAGTGAGTTTCCTTTCTTATATTGTTCAATCTACTAGATCTTTCATCAGATTGACAAGAAAGATCGTGATGGATATCCGGCCGAAAAGGATGAAGGCGCAGACGTCCCGAGAAGGCCAAGTAAACGACAAATGGAGAAGGCACCTGAAGGACAGTCTTCACATGTTCAGGACGGGGACGGCAAGGTCGAGAGCAAGTTCGCGGAGGAGTTGTAACGTCTTTAATTTGATCTGGATTCTGGTTTACAAGTAACCAACACTCTCTTACGGTATAATGGAAGGATCATCACTCAGTTTATTGCGAGGCTGATAACTTAGTCTCATCGTGACCGGAATGTCCGATAATTTCAGTCCGTTGGCTAGGGATGTCCGCTATCGGATCACATGGCGGTGCTTCGACTAAGTGGAATACTACACGTCAGAGAACATTGTTAAGGGCACTGAAATGCTGAATGTTGTTTCGAGCAACCAAAATATCGTATGTTAGCCCCTGGGCGTCAATAGAATAAGCCTAATAATTGGTATCATATCGCAATACATCAGTACAACCCCAATATATAAGAGCACGACCGTATAAAAAGTCCTGCAAATATGGTATCTATCATGAATACGAAGTGCCGAGGGGGAAAGGAGCGTCAGGGCCTGATGGGCGTGTTATTTCTTCATATATTAGTACTATTTCAAGACGTCAGATGGGAGGAACCGAGAACATATAAGGCACAGACCTTTGAGCTCCTCCTTTCGCATGGGGGCGCCATTGTCAAAGTGGAAGAAAGAAGGATCGAGAGGTTCTGCTGTCGGCTCGTCTTGTGGATCATGGTAGGGCTAGACGTACGTGAGATGGGTGATGAATCGGAAGATGAGAAGACGTACCTGAAGATACGGATGCCTGAGTGCCTCGCCTACTTCAATTCGACGTTTAGGGCTGAAAGTTAGGCACTTTTCCATGAGGTCAATAGCCTGGGAGGATATTGGATAAGCAGGTGAAAAGAAATAAAGACAAAGGCTGACCAGTGGATTAGCCTTGGGGAATAATGAAGAAAAGCTCTTCTTCTTCCTGAAGGGCAATGCACGGATGTATTCTCTGGATCTGCTGGACGATATGGCATAAAAGTCGTCTATTGACGGAGTGCCGAGGATGTCGAGAATGATAGAAAGTTGGTGGTGGTAATCGCGGCCAGGGAAGAGGGGTTTTCCGCTGAGCATCTCTGCAAGAACACAGCCAACGGACCACATATCAATGGCACGGGTGTATTCCTTGAAGGTGAGCATGACCTCTGGGGCACGATACCATCGAGTGGCGACGTATTCGGTCATGAAGGTGCTGCTGTCGTCGACGTTGGGTGGGGGCCGGGCCGAGCGAGCGAGCCCAAAGTCACAGAGCTACGAGGTGATCAGAACAGAAGACCAAAAAAATTGGAGACGACGCACCTTGAGATCGCAGTTGGCATTGAGAAGCAGATTCGATGGCTTGAGATCGCGATGGAGCACGTCTGCCGAGTGAAGCGCCTTGAGCGCCCTAAGAGTCTAAAGAGTAGTGAGAAGGGATCAAAGGGAAACCATGGCTACGGACCTGGTATATAAAGTACTGGCAATGGTCATCACTGAGCTCCTGGGTACGGATGACACGGTGCAGATCGGTCTCCATGAGCTCCTGGACGAGATAAACCTCGGTAAAGTCATGCAGAGACGGTGGCCGCAATATGTCAAGAATGCTGATAATGTTCTCGTGGTGAAAATGGCGCAAGAGCTTGATTTCGCGGAGGGTACGGAGGCAGAACATGGAATGGTCAAAGGGAGTGATACGCTTGATAGCGACCTTGCGCTGGGTCGGTAGATGGATGGCTGAGCAGACGACGCCGTATGCACCCTCACCGATAACGTCGAGCGGCTGGTACGACGAGCCCACCATGAAGTGGGTCATTTTCTCTTCCAGTCCATTCATCGCTGCGGTGACATATAAACAAAATTCACAATAGCTTCGGCTATCCCCGCCGGAGCCCTCTGCTTTCAATATACCACAACAACGCGTCCCTGCCCAGGTTCTTCAGCTATGGTATTTCTTGCTTTTTAGGGCCAGAAACGAAGAAATAATACCGGGGATTGACCTACTTACCTCCTCCTGCAGTCCTTCCTCAAGCCTATCTCCATGGCAAAAGGAACCACAAGCATCCATCACCCCGAAACCGGCGTGGACGTTGCCACTTTGCAAGCGGCCTCCGTACTCCAATTTGGGGCCGAGACTCTGCTAATGAACGTCTCCTTGTTTCTCTCCGTGTTATTTCAACTACCTGCCTTTATCCGTCTTTGATTTTTCCAGCCGTGAAATCCGGAAACAACTCTCCTAGACTCACTCTCCTTTGCATTGTGAAAATGATAACCATCAAAAAGTCTGTTTGACCCTAGCCCCCAGGTTTTCATTCATTTATCGGCATTTCATTCTGTCCACGCGATCTCGAGACATATCTTATTGTCCGCTTCGTCTCAATTTCATCTTCCTTCCGTTCCGTTGCTACAGTTGCCAGTGCACCCTTCTTCTGTATACGCCTCTCGTCTGCTCACCGCAGCTTTGTTTCCGGGAGTGCTGATTTCTCATCCGGTACGTGCAAGCCTTGGGACCCCCGACCCCGATTTCCATTAACAAAATGTCAAGCCTACGGTTCCGCTACGCCAATCTGCCTCAGGGTCGGAAGACCGTAGCGACAACATGATGACCAATAAGCATACTGTCCCGCAGTAACAGAATTCTTTATAATCACTCCACCTTGTGGAATAGCTCAGACGTGGGTCTCTTGTTTGAGTTTAGCAACATGCGCATAGGTACATCGTACTTATCGATCAGGAGACTGCGGCGTTTGAAACTAAGAGGTGTATTTGAAACTGCACACGTCGGATTTCCGGAGCAACAAAGATCTTCTGCAAATCGATTCTTGGCAGCCGCACCCACATACGACAACTACGCGTCTAGTAGGTGCTGGGACTAGTACTTAACGTTAATGCCTACCAAATACTGGGGGGATAGCAGATTTAAAAACCTCGACCCACTAACCGGGCCAGCTAGCCTGCGTTATATCTATTCAATTAAATATGCTGCTGCGCAGGCCCTCCGTCCATCTGAATGGGACACTGGAATGCTGTATTGCCTGCGCCTACCTCTGACCGCAGATAACTTACGACACTCTCGAAACAACGGCGCAGGGTGGGCAAAGTTAGTAGGACGTCCTATTGAATTGGTTACCAAGTTACACTGACTCATCCAGTATTGGCTCGAGCATCGGCAAGCGAAAGGCTACGCAAAGGTACAAAGCTCAGTTAGGGTAGTCGGCGGTAAGAGCTCTCCGCAACACACATGCTGATTGCTCGCCAATGCAACCCGAACTAACTTGAAGATCATCTTCATTTGTGGTTACCACGGCCCAAAGATGCCATGAGTTTCGTACTTACGTAGAATGGAAAGCATTGTAAGTCAAGTGCTAGGTGCAACTTTTGTGGGTATGACAAGGTAGTTTCTTCTACAGTAGAGAAAAAAAAAAAAGGTTAGAGATAGGGGCTATAAGATAAGATCTTCGAGTGTATTGATAAGATTGCTATGATCCCTGAGTCAGAGTCTCTTACTCATTCCTTTTCCTTTTTTCTCCCATGACTAGCTTGCTTAGCGCGAGGTTCCTTGCCCGCCAATCTCTGCAATGCAGGCGGTACATTCACCGTTCACCTTCAGGTAACCCTGATCTGTACCTCTATGCACCCATAGTGACTCACCGATATAGCGCTGGCCAAGTCGAAGGCAGCATCCGTCGATGTCGACGACGAGCTCTTTGGCGAGAACGCCGATGACGGTGACTTGTTTGGCGATGCGACATTATCGGCCCAAGAATCAAAAACGAAAGTATTGCCACAAAAACCAAAAAAGGCTGCCCCTACGCCACGGAAAGGGATGGATGATTCGCGGCGCACGGAAGAGTATACCAATTTGTATGACTTCGTCGCTCCGAGGCTACGAGAAAAGGGCAATCCCGATTTCACACATCCACCATACGTGAAAATAGCGAGCCTCAATCGACTCATGGACCTAGCTACTACGACGGAGCATCTTTCAAGCATTGTTGATCTCATTCCATTTTGGGTCAAATATAATGGCAGAGGGATGAAGAATTCTACCGCAGATGTGTTCGTTCGTAAGTCTATTGTATCGTATATATACCTTTTATTTACCTTATTTCATAGGCCGATGCCATGACTTTAAGTGTCCCCAGCTGGCTCTCAAAGTCTTCGGGAACTTCCCGTTGTACCAGGCGAAACTCACTCGTCCGGCCGCCCAACAGCTCTTGTACACTCTGCATCGTACCTCTGCACCGTTGGAGAACCTCATACTTACCGCGGCCTTCTTTCCGATCTATCGGCTCGGGCCTCTTGAGAATGATATCGTTTCGCTGTCCATTCTCGCAGCAGCGTCGGTGAAAGCCGATAAACGTGATCTGGAGACTGCTTTGCTGAGGCGGATCTACAAGTCGCTAGGTGTCAAGGATAGTTCGAGCGGTGTACGCGTTGAAGGGACGGATCTGAGGGCGAAGTGGGTGATGTGGCATCTGAGGGAAATTGATTTGGTGCTTGAGAAGAGAAATGGACGTCCACTCAAGTGGTTGAGAGACTGGAGACATAGGTCCCAGCGAACGGAACCGGCTGGGTCCAAAGCTGATACAAACTAATTCTTGCGGGCTCGGAGGATGTGGTCGTCCTATGAGTTTTGCAATCTATCCTCCTGTATCCTGTTCGAGTTAGGTGCGAGCTATATGGTTTCTTGTCAATTTCTTTCCTCCGGCACCCGCGGATGTTCACACAAGTTTTTCCGGTGTTTGAAAGCTTGTAGGCTTATGTCTTCTCACGAAGAGCAGAGCAGTGGCTGTATTCAGCCCAATTTTCCTACATTTGTATAGGTCCCGACACTTCCTTCGGCACCTCGAGCCCAGCCCCAGGATTGCAGTTCGTTTTCTTGATTAACCGGCACTGATGAAGATCAGTTGACTTGAAGTATTCAGTGTGAGAAGGCCAGATGTTCATTATTCGTGTGCAATTACTTCACAAGTTCACTCAGCTGTCGACCTTCCAGTTCAATCCAGGTAAGCATATGATTAGGGTCATACCCTAGTTCTCATGCATCGACAACTCACGGAACTCTAGCTGAGGAATCTATTACTATCACGGATGATCTGTATTTAGATTCCAAACCAAGGAGCACAGTCCCCTCCTTGTAATGACTGCAAGAGTATTATTTACTACAGATAAGTGTGGATTCAAATTTCGGATCAGAGTCTGCTTCCGACGATGATGATCCCGTCCTATGTCCGTGAGTTTTAAGGTTAACGTTCTATTATACGTGTATGTAAGACCTGTGTGGGCCCACATTTACAAGATATATCCTATGCGATAGCCTTTCATGCATGTTGCCTGGTAGCAGTGCCCCTGTATCAGTATTTTCCATAGATACGAGAGAGTCCTTGTACTTTGAAATTTTGGTGAATTATCTAATCTTATCGTCGGAACCGGGTAGATCCGCATATATATTTCCCAGGCACCGCTGTTGTACTTTGACCATCACTCCCGTTGTCATTACTGTCATCCTTCGATTCTCCAACACCTGTTCTCCCTGCGGCACCCTTTCGTTCTCTTTCTTTTTCTTTCGCCACTTGTCGCTTCCTCTGAACCGCCGCGCAAGATGGGCAACTGCGCCTCCCAGTCAGACAAAGAAGAGAAGGCACGGTCAGATCTGATAGACAAACAGCTGGAGGATGACAGCAAGAAATTTAAAAAGGAGTGTAAGATACTGTTGTTGGGTCTGTTGCCTTTTTCTTTCAAATCGCGCCTTTCTTTGATATCGTGCCTTCATTGTTCAGGATCTGGGGAGTCGGGCAAGTCTACGATTGTGAAGCAAATGAAGATTATCCATCAAGGCGGTTTTACCTCTCAGGAATTGGATTCGTATCGAGGAACGGTGTATAAAAATGTGCTGGAGTCGGCACAGGCTATCGTTCAGGCTATGAGGAAGATCGGGGTCGACTGCGAGAATTACTCGAATCGAGTGCGTCCTTGTTCTTTCGTTCCAAACGCCTTCATTTTTCTTCTTCATATTTTGAATACGCACAGTTCACGGATATAACTCCCATCCTTCATTCTGCATCTGCCTTTATTCACCCCACATTTACACCATGTTCTCATTTAACTCCCTCCCTGTCCACCATTCTACGAACCTCCTTGCATTTTCTCATTGGCCGTCTTTCCCCGATGTCCCTTTTGTGTCTTAACTCATGGCCACTCAGGTACTGGCAGAGAAAATTCTCGACTACCGGCTCGACGAAACTACTGCATTCACCCTTTCACCCGAAATGGCAGACGCCATCCATCAACTATGGCAAGATCCCATCATATCGCCAATGATGGAAGAACATTCAAGCGAGTTCTACCTTATGGACAGCGCCTCATAGTGAATGCATTCATACTTTCGTCGCCGCTTACCCCTTTTGAATACTGACATCAATCAGCTTTTTCACCGAAGTCCTTCGCATCGGTGCGCCATCATATAGGCCTACCGAGACCGATGTCTTGCGCGCACGGGCGAAGACAACAGGCATCACAGAAACGCGGTTCAACATGGGCCAGCTCCAGTATGTTCTTTGGTCCCTATGCTATTTATAATCCTAACGTGCATCTAGAATACACATGTTCGATGTTGGCGGTCAACGTTCGGAACGGAGAAAATGGATACATTGTTTCGAGAGCGTAACATCCATCATCTTTTGCACGGCGCTGAGCGAGTACGATCAGGTGTTGCTGGAAGAGCGGAATCAGGTGAGCGTCAATGTCACCTTTTCATTTCAACACCTTCTGACAATTATCTAGAACCGGATGGCCGAATCTCTTGTCCTTTTTGAGTCGGTTATCAACTCCCGCTGGTTTCTTCGGACGTCTATCATTCTCTTCTTGAATAAGATCGACGTTTTCAAGATGAAAGTGTCAAGAGTGTGTTCAGCTTCGCCATTTTTTGTGCTGTCCTCTCACTTCTGTTCAGGTGCCTCTTGAGCGATACTTCCCCGAGTATACTGGCGGAAATGATGTCAACAAGGCGGCGAAGTACATTCTCTGGCGGTTCATGCAAGCGAACCGAGCCAGACTCAGTGTGTATCCCCAGTACGTGATCACCCCGCAACCATCATGCAATTGTGTCTGATCAGTTCCATCATTAGCCTGACACAAGCGACCGATACGACGAACGTACGGTTAGTGTTCGCCGCAGTGAAGGAGACGATATTGCAGAATGCTCTGAAGGACTCAGGTATTCTGTAAAACGGCGGGGATATATATTTTTTCTTTGATTTACTCGGTTTGTCTTGTATCTGTTGTCCTCACTGGTATGTTGTTTCTTTACGTTGCTGTCTTAGTACTGATGTATGTTTCATCCAGCATGTCCTTGCCTGCTAATCATGTTCCCTGTCTATCCTACGTACTCTATACCGGCCGCTATCCTGCTCTCTCGTCAGCGTCATCCAATCAATATCACTCGTCTTTTTTAAAAGGACTTGTCCATAACTTAGGACCATCTTTATATCTATATCATGTCTATCGCAATTTGTATAGTAGTTCTTTGCATATGGATTGAATGTTGTGTATGTATATAGAGATATCAAGATAGCTTTTGAATGTGTGCTTGGGTTGGGCATTGGTCTGCGGTGTCTCGAACGAAAAGACGTTCACGATCGATCAAGACTGGAATATAGGCCTCACCCGGCGCCAGCAAGCAAATATGAGGATCATAATACGTCGCCTTGCGAAGGTGATGCTCGACTGACGACGGTCAGCAGTGAATGGAAGAAACTAAATGCCAGCTCAGATATTAAATGTTCCTTTTCATATGGCAAGGAACTGTAAGTAATAATACCCGAAGAAGAGCATGGCCATTTACGAACGTCCTGTTGCGCTCTTCGCAATAATTATGGTCCGACTTTGCCTGGCAATGGAGACGCAGTCCATTTTGTGTGCAAAAGTTCTTCAGACACTAGCCGCAGTGGGTTACGTTCTCTCCTCTGCCGCCGTGAGCTATCGAAGAAAGGTACTTCAGAATTGAGTGAGGATTGTCTAGGACGGCCCCTGAACATATACCTGCCCGAGAAACTGTTCTCGAAGGAAGAGCCTGCCGCATTCAACGCAATATAAATGGGCCTAGTTGTTACGACAGTGCGATTAAAGACCCCCTTCTGTTTTGAAAGAGACAGGGACAGGCTCGATGCTCATACGTATACATGGGGGATAAGAGATTTGGGCAACCATTTATCCAGGAAGAATTGCAAAAGCGGATCCCCGAGAACGTGGATATCCCAAAGCCTCGCGACAAATGTGAACCTGGAGAGCGTATATTGAACGTATCTAGACTGCTTGTATGTGCCACCGAGGAAAGCCTGAGCGCACGACTGGCAGCTGGATTCTCGTTTGTCACCTTTGCCGTCTTTTAATTATTTCGCCGCTTCTATCAGGGAAGCTGAACAGCAGTTCAATTTGAACAAGAGGTGCTACCAGTGCACGATAACGTCTGTACACGAGTTCTTCGCAGGATAGTCCAGCACTAGCAAAGACGTAGCTAGGACTCATTCACGTTGCAGGCGCAGACCCTGGAGCAAGAAGTTATCAATCTAAAGATTTCATGAGTATACTCTGAATGTGTAAATTGCAAAAAAATAATGAAACAAATCTCAGCGACTGCTACTCTGCTTGAAAGATTTCAGCGAATACTGGAAAAGAGAGTCGTGGGAAAACTGCACCGCTCACTGCCTCTTAATATCGTCGACCACGTACTTAACCTGGATTCAGTAGTCAACAATAATTCGTTTCTGGTCGGAGAAAAGCATTACATTGAGCATTATACTTTTACAGTGATGCTTGGTGCCAGGTGCGTTAAAGTATGCGCAGTTGTTACTGTTGATAACGCTGTTCATAGCATTCATCAGGCCTACCAGCTGGAGTAACAGCACCCCTCTGTGACAATGTTCACCATATTTGTCATCCGAGATGATCTGCATTTCCTACTGCACTTCAACGTGAAGAAAGAAACTCTGGTCTTGGTCCATTTCGACGTATGTCGTCTGATCTGCTGCAACTAAAGCTTCAATCCTACCGCTACCGGGAGAATGTCTTCTTGGCCGGATGCAAGCCTATCCCTACCGACGAGTGACCCTATGTATCTGATCAACTCCTGCGTACGTTATGCTCGCTGCAATGATGAGACGCGACACGCCCGGCCTCGGCTACGACATTGACCAGAAGACTCTTGACGTCAGTTGTTTACCTCTTCGAGGTTTTGCTGCAGATGAGCATCCCTACGAATGTTCTTATTTAGGATGCAGGCAACTTTTATTCCTATCCGAGTTAACAATGCCTAGGTTGAGTGCTGATGGCCGGAAGCTAGACTGTCATTTAGGGAAACAGTTATCATGACGCGGCAACGGTGTGGTTTTGAGCGTTACTGTTCATCGGATCAATACGATCATCGAAAATCTACTGGCTTGCATCCTGGAAACGACAAACGGCGCCTGCTACATCGCGTGTGTCGCCCAAAGGAAAGGTAGGGCAACCTACTACGAGGGTAGCAATTCCGTACCAGGGGCGCCTGGACTGAAACAACAACTCCCGGTGTGGCGCTCGCCGCCCAGGTTGTTGAAAATCTTTGAAAATGCACTGGGTTTGAATTTGCCATCAGATATAGGCTCTGGACCTGTGGTAGTGCACTGGCCAGCCCCCCAGAGGCCATCCTCATCTATGGCTTTGACGCAGTCATGTGTGATGTATGGTCTTAGTGATGGGGGATGTGGACGCGTCATTGACATAATCACAATGCCACCCAGACGTCCGCCACTCAACTTTTTTACATCTAACCACGATCATGGATATACCTTCGACATCAGCGTGCACTTCTTTTCCTCAGTACATCGCTCGTCAATATGCAGGTGAATTGGAGTCTCCGGCGTCGAATCAATTCCATCTCTTCTTCAACGGCGACATTCCGTTGTCGGTGCCGTGCCTTCGGGCACTCTCTCTTTACGAACAAGCCTTGCAGGTCGCAAATGATGAATCATCGTAAGTGTCGACATTCTTCCTCTTGTTCACTGAACGCTCATTCTTCAGGTTATCTGACTCCTCGTTTTCCCCCGACGCCACCGCCGCTTTTAACGACTTACACCCACTAACCCCTGCTCAGCTCTCTACCTTCACCTATCTTGAGATGAAAGCTCTTCTCTCCTCTGATCCTGTATTCGTCGTCAGCAAACAGTTTACCACACTTGATAGCTTCGAAGTTGACCCCGAAATTTGTCGCAACTTTCTTCTTGATGACCCGTGGATAGCAGTACGTGGCATATACTCCAACTTCGTGGTGTGCTCTGGATGCAGGAGCATTATCGCCGGCGAAGAAGACTACCAGCAAAATGTCGAGGCATGGATGTCGCATCGAGATTCTTGCGCGGGTATAGAGGATAAAATTCTGAACGCTATCGTTCAGAGTTGGGACGCTCTAGACGCTATGTCGCTAATGAGGGAAACAGTACGCCAAGCTTGTATGCATATAACTCCACCTTCACTAACGAAAAGTTTATAGCAGACGAGATCGCTATCATCACGGACGGACGTCAAGATAGATTCCCTTCCACATTTCTCGGAGGGGATTAGAAAGCTCAGTCATTTTGAGGTATGTTATCCACTGGCAGAAACTATCTCCATTGACAGCAGTTTCATGACTACAGGAACGAAAACGAAATGTTACTTTTGTTAGAGAGTGGCTGGCCCAGATTGAATCGTGACCCTTGTGAAGTGCATGCAAATTGTCTATGTAACATTTTGATTATCTGACGCTATAAACCCATTGGCTTAATCATGCACGACGCAAGTCATACCAGGGTGTAGCAGCATAATCGCCGCGTGATATGATCCATCTATCAGATTTTCTAGCCGACATTCAGTACCGGATATGACACATGGAATTGTATTCCGCATCTTGCAGCTCCGGTTCCCAGGCTACCCATGATTGATCTCTGGCTGGCATTCGGTCGCGGTCTTTAAAACTCGAAAATCGCGTCTATGAATTTACTTGATCCCCTGCCATGTCCGTGGCTATCGTGACCGGTGCCGGCCAAGGAATTGGCAAAGTGATTGCTCTCAGATACGCTGACGATGGCTTCGATGTGGCTATCAACGACCTGCCTCGTAAATCAGAAGCCCTGGAATTGCTTTCAGCAGAAATTTTGGCTAAGGGAAGGAGGTCCTGCATAATTCTTGCTGATGTGTCTGTGTGGAAGGAGGTGGAAATTATGGTGACCAAAGTGGTCGCAGAGCTAGGTCAATTGTATGTTGTGCGTTTCAGTCCGTATTTTGATGGGCGTCCGGTCTGCGGGAATGGGTTTTGGGCGGCGTCTCCTGGACAGTGCGTTGTACTGGCGTCATGGAAAAGAATGAATTATTCAAATTTCCTTAGCCCAGATTGAGGACTAGGATCGTGTGCTCAATGTCAACGCCCGAAGTGTTTTCCTTCGTTACAAACTTGCTGCCAAACAGATGATTACACAGGGGTCTGGGGGTCGAATTATCGGAGCATCTTCGGTCCTTGGACAGCAAGGTTAGTTTTGCAATACACCCGCCATCCAAATGTCAATGCTCCAACTGTATAGGTGGAAGATACGTTAGTGCCTACAGTGCCTCAAAGTTCGCCATTAGAGGTCTTACGCATTGTGCAGGTTGCTCATTTCATCGTCTTTATCTGTGCTTTCTTGGCGACTTACTTTCCATGCCGCCTTAGCTACCGAATTTGGAGAATATGGGATCACAGTAAACTTCTACACTCCAGGTTTACCATGCCATATGCTTGTTTCCTAATATCGTAGGTGACGTGGGAATAGGCGCAATCGATATTCTTATGAGTATGTGTTCATGTCGTTTATCTTCAACTATGTCACAACCTGACCCTCCACTACAGTGGCTGAAGTCGGTCAAGGACTAGGCGGTGTAGACGCATTCTATGAGCAGGTGAGTGGCTTACAAGCTGCGTTCGCACTTCTTGGTCTCTAACTATGTACAAGGAAAGAAACAAGAGTCCACTGGGAATAATGGAGAACCTTCCGATATTGCTGGTATTGTTTCTCACCTTTCACTGAGAGACGCTCGCTTCGTCACGAGTACGAATCTCTTCACTTTCAGCCTCTACTCTTTATTGAAAATGGGATCTACCACCTAAGTCAAACGGTTATTTCTATATTCTACTTCATAACATTTGGAGCTTACCATAACTTCAAGATACCGGTCAATGGTGGCAGGTTGTACTCTTAAATGAGGATAGTAGTATACAGGTTAGTTAACTTATTTGCACCACAGTGAACCATCCGAGCTTATTGATAGTACTTTCCATTCCAGTTGTATTGTTATAAAGTTGGGTTGTGAGAGTTATCTTAGCTTCAACCTCCAGTTAGCTAGTGAATCCAATCTATTCCCGCGGGATCAGTGAGTGTCGATCGATCAGCGCTGCAAAACCCTTGATCGGTGCCGGCCTTCGAGATTTTTCTATCTCCGCTATATAGGTCTTCAATTGGACGTCCTTCTTCGTGGTTTTCTGGTAAGACTTTAATAGGCAAGCTCCCTAGAGCCTCAGTTTCGAGGTCTGATTGTCCTTACGGTTTAAAAATATACTTCGTAACTTCTGTTACCTAATTAGAGGTTTCCCCCCAACTGTCATGACGACCCACGCTCTTCGTGAAGCTTTCAGGTCAAACAGAACGGCTTTTGGCACTTGGATATCCCTCCCTGGCTACTTTCATGCCCGAACGGTAGCTCAAGCTAGCATCCGACTTTCATGGGTAATGATAGACTGCGAGCATGGCCAAGTGCCACTTCATCCTGGTGTCTCCGAGAGCGTTGCGGCCATACATTCTGCAGGAAATGGACCTCCTAGTGCTTTGGTGCGAGTTCCTGCCACTGGGATTAGTTCGAGTACCAGTTGGCAAATCAAGTATGCCCTCGACGCAGGAGCCCACGGAGTTTTGGTTCCCATGGTATTCTGTCACTTCTTAGGTGCTTACGTTCTAAGTACAATGAGGCAACGGTTTAGGTGTCTTCAGCAGAGAAGGCCAAGGAAATCGTGATGGACAGCCGATTTCCTCCCGCCGGAAGGCGTGGATTTGGGAACCCCTTCACCCATGGGACGTGGGGTGTATCGGTCCCACAGTATCTTGAGTTGGCGAATAAAGAGGTTACTGTTATGGTTCAAATCGAAACCAAGGAAGGGGTGGAGAATATGAAAGACATAGCCGCTGTCGACGGGATTGGTAGCGTTAACTCCATCTACTTCGCGGTGCGGACTGACGACTTGTAGATGTGCTGTTTATTGGTCCATACGATCTGTCTATATCTCTTGGCTATCCGCCACCGTCGCCGGATCCACATCCAAGTGTTGAGAATGTAATTAAGGAAATACTTCGTGTAGCTCATTCGGAAGGAAAGAAGTGGTCAGTTAACCTTGCTCGAACATCCTCCACTACGCTCATTTGGATGGCCTGTAGTGCTATATATTGCACATCAGGAGAGCAAGCTGCGAAACGGTCTCGGGAAGGCTTTGATATGGTGAGATTTGCGTTCTCTTTAAAACCCGCAGTCTACATGAAAGTTTCTCATGGTGCATTCTAGATCAACGTCGTTACTGACGTAGGGGTAATTTCGGACGGTATTTCTCACCACTTGCAAATAGCTTCCGCTGAGCAGGACAGAGACAATGAAGTGAAAGTTTGAGATATACATGTATCATCGCCGTTGACTTTATTACATAGCATGATCTTACTATGAGACTACGTCAAAACAGCTTTAAAAAACAAACTGGAGTTAACAGACATCTATCCGTGATAGGCATGAGCCGTGTCCATCTACTGATCGAGGCTTTGACTCACGCTTTGATCTGCACATCAGTTCCCCAGAGAGTTTCCATCTGATACGGCGTTATCACTTACCTGTCACAAGACGTTCTTCGCTGGAGGCGAGATAGGATACGATGCTGGCAATGTCAGTAGGCTCTAGGAGCTGCCCCATCGGACTCATGGCAATGTGCTATCAAAATTACTGTTAATCAGTGCGACCCGACTGAAGAGAACGCTGACCGACCGAATCGTAAAACGCCAGTTCGTCTCCTGTAGATTTACCAAGGTCACTAACTGAAGCAGTGGAATATCAGACCATGGTCAAAAGATTTTTCGACAATGCACGCATATTGGTGCAAGTCGGGCCTTGCAGAAACATATTCAACGTTTTTGAGATGGAAATTATCAGTACTTACGCTATGCACCTGGATAAGGAAACCAATGAACCAGCACTTTGTGTAAAGAGGCGGATGGCACCTTTGGAGCACTAAGCTGTTATATTGCTGTAACCTGGTGCACGTACATCAGCTGTTGAAGTAGAATTTAATGGATAAACAGACCTTGTTTGATCATCTGTTTCGCGGCATCCTTGTAGCAGAGGAAAGTTCCCCGTCCGCTTACCGTAAAGGTGTGGTTCCAATCCTCTGTGGAGGCTAAGCGAGTGTAAAGATCGTCTAAGTGACACAGAGGTGGGTTCATAGCGATACTACGCGGAATACAAACGCCAGCAGCCACCATCTACATCACGGAATAGTGAGTGCCATAATCGATGCCTACGTAGAAATTCTGTCACTAACGACGTTCAATACTCTCAATTCCTGAACAGTGTGGTCTATTATGTTTATGACATCGACTTCAACAGAAACGTCTCCTGGTACGACACACGATCTCCGTCCTTTCGCGGCGATTTCGGCGGCGAGGACGTGAAGGTCTGTAGTTTTCAAGGCTAGATCGCTGTCATTGATAGAGATATCGAACCCATCATCTGCGATAGCTCTTCCCAGTCTTTGTGAGGAACCAGTGATTAAAGCGACGCCCTTGGTAGAAGCCATGAGTAGTTGAGTAAGGCAAGTATTTCTAGCATTTATACACACTCATGTCAGGTACGCGTTGAGTGTAGCTTGAATTCCCGGTCTTTATCATCCTAACCTTGTGATTGGATTGCCTCCGGATCTTCGGGAATGAAGGTCGGCGGAACGTATAATCCTATGTCAAAGTGATTCAAAGCTATAATGAACGCATGCATTACAGTGAGTACATATCCAGCTCCAGGAGTCTTCTGTCTTGTCGCCAAACTTGAAGGTAAACCGCCTAAGCGAATCGATCACTTAGGGGTCTGAAAAAAGGGGTTAGCTGGAGTTAGTAGATGATGTTGCCCGTCAGCGAGTCAGCGATCACAGGATACCAAAAAGCCGGATTTTGACTTCATCTTCCCCGGTATTTCCCATGGAAGTTAGCGTCGTAGATGAGTTTTGGTGAAAATGGCGATAGCTGAAGCTACTGCACCAGTTACCAATTACCAAGTATGTCGGACGACATCCATGGTATAGGAGTCGAAACTACTGGAAGTGACAACACCGGCGAGAACTTTAATTTTTACAAGTTACTGGCCGATACAAGGTCACATGATCGCCGCGTACCCAAGCCATGGATTCCATGCTCGTGACAGTTTTGGTACTGGAAGGCTGAAATTCAAACGTAAAAACGGTTGTATTGGTCAACTCGGCTGTATACGAGCACAGGTAAACACTTGACCTGATCCAGGGAACATGTGAGCGAGAAGTTTCAGCGAGATCGGACTTAGCGGGTACAGAATTCCCTGCTAAACTTCAACGAATTCGACAACACGTTGATGTAGCGCCCATTTTCGAGGTTCACAGTACGTAACTTTCAAGGATCTCATCCAGCCACGAGACCTAGAAAGTGCACAGCGAAACTCAGAAGACCCAGCCCCTCCTGGAATATTTGGCCACGAGAGCTGGTCATATGATGCTTTACCTGCGGGCCCACATTCGACTCTAGACAGCTCCAAGACCCCACGAAGTATGCTCTTCTTTCCCACCCAACCACTCTTGGAACCATACCACCACCATCCCATTGAACGCACACGATCTCTCTTCCACAATGTCCACTGACGTCGCTACCCCAGCTACCATCGAAGTTAACGATGCGTATTTCTGTACTCATTTCAAGGAAGTGGTTAGTCGCTTATCTTCTTCCCCGCTTACCTTGGTCGTCTGACGATGATCATAGTGTGCAGTCTGTGGGTACGATGGAAGGGAGGAGAATGATGCGTTCTTTGGAGTAATTCTTCTTCTCCGTTTTCCATTCATATTGTTGAAAGTGCTTTCATGCTAGTTTGATCCTATTGACCGTGAGGGCATCGAATGTCCCCCGGCCACCATAAACAAGGATGGTGTCTATCAGTGCAAGAAGCATGCATTGACAGGTTAGAGACTTTCCTTCTCGCTACCACTGGGTTGGGCTGACTGCTATCAAAGGTTGCAACCAGTGCTACGGTTGGAAGAAGCAGATCAATCGGGCGAGGACGGCAGCAAAGAAGGCTGGTAAGAAGTAAATAGCTATTGCAATACAGTTGCCGTAGGCACGAGATGTTGAAGCATGTAATGTTGCTGCCCTTCGTGGGAGTCTCAGCACTTACACTTTGGCGATTACAATCTATCTATACACAACAAAGCGAAATCTAAATACAGTCCATAGGTCGATAAGATGACTCTGATGGAAAATCTTGCAATTCTGTATCATCATCGAATTGTACCGTAGCAGTCTCGACTGTTCGAAATGTCAAGTCATTAGTGGGAAAGCCTGCTGAGAATATTCCAATAGTTGCAGTCTGATGCAGATTTAACATGAGTCGGGACATCATTGTCACAGAAATACTGAGACCGTTTTAGCCTTGGTAGATGATGACATGTAAGAACATACCAACTGGCAAAGGATGATAGAGAGCCACGGAGAAACGGCTGCCACGGAACAAGTAATGGATAAGAAGGATTATGCTCAAGGAAAGTGTTATTCACCGGAGCTAACTAATTCAGAAAAGGCAATATAAACCAGTCAAAAAGTGATTGGCATGCGAAGGCAAAAAAAAAAACGCACGTAAAATGTAAGAATATTAGATAAATTAGCAAGGGCCATAACACTGCGGGAATAGTTGTACGGTTCAAGTTGAAATCCTAACAAGACAGACAGCCTTACGCGAAGTATATACCGCCTGACAAATCCGCCTCCGAATCAGGAGTTGCAAATATTGAGTGAAATACTGCTCACCATCTCGGAGGATGAGGGACAGAATGTCGGGCGTAATATGGTTCCGTCGTTCTTTGTATGTTTTGAAGAGCGTCAAGGAAAAAAGAATGGTATCGTATATGAAGAGTGCCTCCCACGCTGCTGCTATGCCTGTGGGAAGAATCATGCGCTGTCCAAGTAGGGGCAGTCATAACCGCTTACGAATGGCGCTAAAAAGTCCAAGTTAGCCGATGAAGGACCGGACCGACGGCGAGACGTACGTATCTCGATCCAAACCAATGTGACAACCGGATAAGGGCTTAAAGTTGACATGTTTTTGACCGGAGAGAGACCACTGGACATGAATCAGAACAGACCTCTTGACAAGACATTCTAGCACATACGCAGGAAACGCCGGTAAGAATGATGGCGCTCGCCACCATATAGAATAGAATACGCAGGCTACAAGCATAAATAGCGTATATCCGCATCGTTAAAAGGACTGCAAGAAACGTGAGCACTGAACTGAGAAAGTGTGGCACACTGACTGCAAACAATAACTTGACTGATAATTAATAGCACTTGGCGGACCAGATTGTAATGTTGGCAGCTGATTGGGTTGATGATGTTAACATTAAGCCGACAAGGAAACTCGGCTGAGCGTACCTCTGTGAATTTATTAGCTGTCGATTGAATCACTGGAGAAGGGTTGCGCACCGTCACTGATAGTGTCGTGAACGCGAGCACTGTTACACATATGTTCCCAAAAAACGAGAGATATCTGTTCAGAAAGAACAATCTGGCACTGGGTGTTTGGGGCTGCTTCCATAGATACTCAATCTCTGTGTCTGCGCCGAGTGAATATTGCAAACGAACGAGAGTGGAAAAAGACGGACCGAGGGTAACGAAATGATCCCAGTACACGAAAGCTGGTCATTAACGTCAGTGATATCCACCACAAAGGAGCGCGATCGAACGTACACATAGCAATCATGTGCAGGTAATTATGAAATAATCTACATCAAGTATCTTAGTGCTTGAGTCACAGAAGAAGGAAATAAATACGTGCATTTCCTCAGTGGACGACACTATGTCAGACATAGTGTGAGTAGTCAGGAAGAAAATGATTCAAACGAGCAGGGGCGCCAAGCATCGAGATGCCGTGTTAGGAGTGTTGACAAGTATGGGATAGTGCTAGTATCTAGTATCCTTGAACTCCCCGATCGAAGAGGGGGGGGGAAAGGGGGGGGAGAAAGTGGGAAAGCGTCCAGCCTTCAGCCGTAGAAGGTGAGTCCAGGTAGTATCATATAGCCGAGAAGTGCGATCCGTCGCTGGATGTCAAAGAGCTTATTAGCTTAGCTATGCGGGCGGTTCTAGTGAGAACTTACCGGAACGCACCAGAAAGAAGTTTGACACAACTAAACGGCGCAGCTCCGTATTTACCTGCAGTGAGTCGTTTTAAGCAGCCCCGGCTCCGCCACGGATCTGATTCTATATCGAGGCCCATAGAGAAAAATAATATATCTTGGGAGGAGCAGCACTTCTTCGGGTGCAAATTGAGATCGGACCCAGCTGTCATTTCAATTTGACCATGTCGAACGTTGGCCACGTGGCTCGGGAAGTCGTGCCGGTATTGAGCGTCAGGTGTATTAAGTAGTGTCTCGTCATCCACCAACTGTCAATGTTGCTAACGTATAAACATTCACATCTGTTCAACAATATCTGGGTGTCAAAAGGGTCTGAGAGACAACTGCATGACTCAATCTCTCACTCCCATGGATGACAAGGATTCCACTGAGCAGGCTCGGCAAATGTAAGTCCGTTCACTCTGTTCAGTATGATCTAGTGACGATCCTTGTAGACTGTTTCATGGGTATCTTCAAATAATCTCACTCTGTGTGTCGCATTTTCAGCGTTTCTGTACTGGGACCATCTGATAACCATCGGTATAGCTATTACCCCGTTGCCATGCTACACAGGTCTGACTGCAGATGATGAACTACGTCTATTCTGGAATAAATCGAAGACTCTGGGTTCTTATTTATTTTTCGCCAACCGATACTTTGCTTTTTTCGGAAACATAACTGTCACGATCTTGGGATTTACGACATCATCAATAACGGTGAGCTGTTCACACCTGTCTTTGGACTATTCATCAGGACTCATGTTTAGAGGTATCCCGTTTTCTGATTCGTGCCACCATAACAGCTATTGACGGATTTGCGCAGCTGCAAAATTACGCGCTTTATTGCCAAATTCTGCTCGCTGCTAACCAAATCGTCGTATGCGGCAAGTCCTTTCTTCATCCCGTGTTTAGAACCCCTTCTCCTGACTCTGCGAAGCCCTGTTAACCATGCGTATTTATGCACTGTATGCATGCAGCATCAGAATATTAATGTACATGCTCGGGAGCGGAGTGATACTCTTTGGAGTGTCTTGTGTGTGTTCTATCCCCGTTTGATGATGATCTCGCCTATTCATTTTTCTTTTCTGTTCAAAGTGGTCTCTAACCGACCAGAAAAGCGACCGATGGGAGGAATCCGGATGTCATATCGATTTGTCGCACATAACGTGCATTTGTGGTTCATTTGTTTAGCCGGGATAATCACCGACTTTCTTTTCTCATCATAGAGTTATCCGTCAGTCTACCTCCATGTTATCCCTTGGCGGGGACACGTACTTATTAACTTACCGCCAGGTGTCGCATCTGCATAAGGGGCACTTTTCATCTACGACTCAATGCTTTTCGCCCTCACCTTTTACAGGGTATATATAAATAGATCAGAAAAGATACCTCTTTTGTATCTCATCTTTAGAGATGGCACGTTTGCCGCTTTTGACGGCTGACTTAGTTAACTGATAAGCCGCTGCAATGGCAGGAGCCATTTATTATGCGTTGGTTCCCTTCCATGTACAATTTCGCTTCCTGATGATCAGGCTCCATTTAGGGCTATGGCGCTAACCACGCTTTCCAACATTCTCACCTACTATGTACGTTCACTTTCCTCTTTGAAACCTATAACATTTGGTTTAATAGGTGGACAGCCAGCAGGGGTACCTCTTCCATTCTGTTGCATTATCAGATGCTGCCATGATCATTGATAATGAAGCCTTTGCTCAGAGGTGGTATTTCCTCTTGAACCAGTAGGTAAGGCCGTCCACGTCCTTTTTTCTCGTGTTAATTAATATATACCCCATTGGTATCACGGCGTATCTGTAACGTTGATATCCCGGCTCATGCTCAATCTTCACCGAACCGCTGGGGTAGGCATTTTTTCGAACCAGAGTGTGGCAACGTACGAGGCGGAAATCAGTCACGAGCTGGAGATTCCAGTGTTCAGCAATCCCGAATACTCCTATGATAACGAGACTGACTCGGAGGAATTCCCCACGTAGAGAATATAGGATAGTTCATATTGGATAGTTGATTGCATTAAGAATGTTGTTGTACTCTCCTTAAATAGCGGACGTTTTCAGCTTAGTGTATTTACTATTACTGAATTGGCTATGTTCGGCTTTGGGAATGGGTGCTACTCATGCTGAAATTCCTTCGGTACCGAGGTCTTGATTGATTCCTGTCTCGCGCCCAGCCGATCCTGTCTTTTGTCATATACTTGCGGATTGATCTGATGCCTTTACAACTAGGTCTGCAGTCCCACGGAAGGGTCGACGGACGAACTCTGTTGCGGCTTCTAGGCAAACCTGCATCCGGATAGTTTAGAAGTACTTACGACAGCTCAAATGACACGTCGGGTCTATTATTCATCTCATGAGGGCATTTAACATTTTCGTAGTCTTCACACATGGCTCTAAGTAAAATAAGAAGAGGAAGAGATATTGCCTCGATAGACGCGTGGCAGTAATGAAGAAACGTGAAACCACAAATATGGGCACACCGTAACCGCAGAAATATCCGCTACAAAATCCTCTGAAGATAGAATAGAGAACCTAACAACGCATCAATGTCTATACGACGACGATGTTATCCACCTTCCCCACCAATCTCCTCTCTTTTGCCTGTCGTCTATTCTCCTTCTCTATATCATGACTGAAATACCACGTAAAGAGGACTGCAAGCAATGCAAGTGCAAAGAATATGATGCACACAATGTAGGGGATGGTATCTATACGACAATTCAGATCTAGCATTGTGAAAAGGAATATATGACACTCACATCTTGGCGCATACTTGGACTGAAAAATCTGGGCAGCAAAAATACTTGCAATCTGGCCCACGCTATTCTGGAACGCGAACGCAAAGGAGGCATATGCGGATCCTTTGGTGCTCTGGGAACGCCATGGGTATATCATCGTCTGGTATATTGCGTAGGGTATCGCGGTAAGGAGGATGAGCGTCAGCAGCCCTGCATTGTTCCGACACACGGTGAGACCAATAAAGGTACCGATAAGGACGACGAGAGAGACAAGCATGTACACAGGCCGGGGTATTTTGAAAGTATGGTCAGAAATCCCTAGAGATTGAAGTCGTCAGCATGGATTCCAGGTGAGAAAAGAATGACTTACAGGCAAATCCAAGAGCGGATATAATATAAATAGCGGCAGGAGGGATGTTAAGCAGCTGGGCGTTCGTCGTAGTCGTGAATCCATATCCTGCAATAATCGAGGGAAGCCAGAAGGTGTACTATAACAAAAGAGGGATTAATATGACTACAGCATAAGAGAAAATAAAAACTTACTCCCGCAATACCGGTCTGTTGGCAAAGCATGATCAAGCTGAATCCATAAAGAAGCGGATCCTTGCACGCGGCCTTGACATCATCCCAGTTGAAATTGGCATCAGACTGGCGGGGTGAGGTGGGAGGAAGGCGATCGACTATGAACTTGCCTTCCTGTGGAGTGAGGAACTGTCTATGACCCTGAGGAGAATCGGGGTAATCGGGAAGAAATAAGAAAATGATGCCTGTGAGCACGAAGCCTATACAGCCGACTTGTCATAGAGTTAGATAGGAGTCAAAAACTATGCTAGAAAGAACGTTGTTCACCAATGATGAAAGCCCACTGCCAACCTGACAGACCGTGTCGTCCATCGATATACGCGAGGCCATAGGCAATCAAAGCATCTAGTATATTACTGAATTGTCCGAGGACATTGATCATGGCCATTCGGATAGCGAGCTCATCTGGGCGGTACCAGAATGTCATTTGCACGAGGATTCCGGCTATGCGGGAGATATAGTAGTTAGCATTACGATCTCCAGGAGCTGTCCGACGCGACGTACGGAAAAGCCCGGCCTCAAAGACACCGAGAAACGCGCGAGCAGCATAAAGACCGCCTTTGTTTGTCGCCGCAGCATGGCAGCATGCAGCCACGGACCTGTCAGTAGAAAGCTTAGCTCTAGTTCATCTTAAAATTTGAGGAAGGCGTACCAGAAGAATATGATGCGACAGAAGTGCAGCCGAGGTGTCGACCATTTCAGAATCAAGTTTGAGGGAACTTCAAAGGCCAGGAAAGTACACTTGGTAAATTATATCAATATTACGAGAATCACGGCGTCAGCAAGGGTGAACGTACCGTGAAAACAGTAGACAGGTAACCATACTGGTCCGTAGTCATGTGAAGTTGCTTAAGAATATTCGTGGATTTACCGGTGTTGATAGTTTTAACGTAGGAGACAATGTTGGAATCCAGGTTCTATCCAGGAATGTATAAGTAAACCATACGCAAGAGCCAACCGAGAGTCTAACCTTGAGTAAATATGCTAACATGAGAAGAGGAAGGAGATGTAAGTCGATCTGAAGGGGAAGAGGTCAAACATAGAGGCATAAGAGAGCTAATGGCGTGCTCACTCTTCGTAGAATCTTTTTCGTCTCCGTGAACGTGTATTGTGAAAGTGCCTGCTCATCTGCCACAGCGACTGGGTCTTCGACCTTAACTTCTTTCGAGTCAATACTGTCTTCGTGTGACGACATCGTGGGGCAGTGAGATATTTCCATTAAGCGCCGCTTTGCATTTAAGAAATTCAGAAGGTCTTCAGGGGAAAGTACCCGCAGCAATCAAAAACGATTTTCGACCTTGTTTTGACGAGGTCGAACGATAGGAAGATAGGGTAACGAGATTAGGCCGTGGGCAATTAGCAGACGCAGGTCATGGTGAAGAAGATTCAATATGAATGTTCAACGTTTTTTGGACTCATCCGTCCATCGGGCGAACGGGCTGTGTCCGCGGAAACTCCGAGCCGCACTTGCAGTGAGACGAATTCATAGATCATGATCGCCTTCCTTTCTTTCTTTACACAAACATGCTTCCTTATGACCTCGAATCCTATGGAACAGCAAACCTCCATGATGTACTTTCCAAGTTGACTGTTGCTGAACAAATTTCTCTACTTGCTGGCCCAGACTGGTGGACAACGACGCCTATCCCGCGCGTTGGAATACCCCATATTAAATGTTCAGACGGTCCAAATGGTGTGAGGGGCAGTTCACATTTTTTGGTGAATGGCTTTTCTCTCTTTCATACTTGTGTACTGACCAGTGGATAGCCCACTCCATCCCAGTGTATTCCATGCGCAACGGCCCTTGGAGCGACCTTTGACATCAGTCTAATAAACGAAGTGGGAGGCTTATTGGCGCGCGAATGTAAAGCTAAGGGAAGTAGTCTTCTCTTAGCGCCTACATGTAACATACAACGAAATCCGCTGAACGGAAGAGTGGGTCTCCCTTCTATTTTCCTTGGTATGAGACCGATCGACGTTTGGCAGGCTTTCGAGAGTTTCAGCGAAGACCCATTTCTCTCTGGAATGATTACTGCTAACTACATACTTGGCCTTCAAAATAACGGCGTCGGTGCTGTCATCAAGCATTTTGGTTTGTCATTCCCTCCATTTTAATTCAGGTAATAACAACTGTCGTAGTGTGCAACGACATGGAACATGAGCGACTTTCTGTCGACATTCGTGTGGGAGAGCGAGGTACGTCTTTGTTCCCATTTTCACCTTATCACAACTGACGGTACCAAGCTCTACGCGAAATATACCTCATGCCTTTCATGCTGGCTCAGAAGATGGCCAAACCATGGGCCGTCATGACGTCCTATAGTCGCGTCAATGGGATTCATTGTGTGCCTTCTTTTCACGGTATTACCGGAGGGCTCTAACATACTTTGTTTCGTGTTTAATAGGTTCAGAGAACCGCCGACTACTACAAACTATTCTCCGTGAGGAGTGGGGTTTTAATGGCATGGTAATGAGTGACTGGTTCGTCATATTCTATCGAGCTTTTCAACCGTAACATAATAATCAGCATCTTCCTTCAGGAGTGGTACCTATTCTACTTCAGAAGCTGTCGCCGCTGGACTTGATCTCGAAATGCCTGGGCCGACGCGTTGGAGGGGGGATCTCATCAATCATCTCATTCATGCTGGTAAAATATCTTTCAACACCTTATCCTCGCGAGTCTACGCCATCCTTCAAATCGTTCAGCGTGCTGTACTTGCAGACCCATCAATCGTTAAGAACAATATGCTCCCCGAGCGTCAGCTCGATTCTCCTGATGACATTATCCTCAACAGGAGAGTGGCTGGGGAGAGTATAGTTCTACTCAAAAATGATCTTGGAGTCTTGCCTCTTGATATGAATAAAATAAGGAAGCTCGCGGTCATTGGACCAAATGCTAAGACGAGGACCGTCAGTGGTGGTGGCTCAGCATTTTTGCTCAGTAGCTATATCGTGACACCCCTTGAGGGAATCGAGGCGGCCCTTGGGGGAACAGATATCGATGTCGTATATTCACCAGGATGCTATGGTATCTTCCTTCTTTGTCTTCTCGGCTCGTTCTGATTTCGTTTTACACAGCACATCGATACCTCCCTATGCTTGACGGATGGATCAAGACCGCCGATGGCACAGATGGCGTGAGTCATCATCTATCATATTGCTTAAAGGTCCACCTGACCGTATTATTGTAGTGGACGGCGACATTCTACAATTCCGACCCTGACACTGGGGCTTCTCCGCTTTCAACGTACACTCTCCTCTCAACACGCCTCCGTATTAATGATGAGAAACCTGAAGGTGTGAGCTAAATAAGAGTTGTTAAGGGTGTCATTCACGATTATGCCGTAGGTTTAGCAGAGCATTTCTACATATTACTCTGTGGATATATTACCGCACACGAGAGTGGTCCCTTCGAACTGGGCATATCGCTGGTTGGACGAGCGACCATGAGCCTCGATGGGAAGTTGATCGTGGATAATGGCATGAACCGTCCACAGACTCCCGGCGATAGTTTCTATGGCAAGTTTCACTCTGAAAGTGAATACACCGATGTTGATCCTCCCCAAAGGACTAGGAACTATTGAAGAGACTGCCACTGCGGACCTCGTTAAAGGACAAACATACGAGATATTCGTAAAATACACCAATGTGCGTTTCCCGTTCTAGTACTGGTTACAGCACTGATTATGATTGCTTATGAAAGACGCCACTTCCTGTCTCCTCCGACCAAAGGGAAATGAAACAGCCTCCTCTCATGATGGCTGCACTTCGTGTCTCTGGTGCACCCAAAATCGACCCTGCCACAGCTCTTGATGATGCTGTCTCTCTCGCCTGCGATGCTGATGCTGTGGTATGTGTTATTGGAACCAATATGGACTGGGAGGCCGAGGCAAGCGATCGAAAAGGGTTGGATCTTCCCGGACTCACGGATGAACTCTTGCGACGCTTACTCATCGCGAATCAGAGTACGGTTGTGGTCAACCAATCGGTAAAATTTACGGCGTTCCTAGTGTACGCTCAAGTTTACTGAATGCAGCTATATAGGGTTCTGCAGTGGCGTTCCCTTGGGTGGACAAGGCAAGCACCATGGTACAGGCATGGTTTGCCGGAAACGAATGTGGTGCGTCCTATTTTCCTTCCTAGTACGGGATTCCCTACCAAGGAAATAGGAAATGCCCTCGCGGATGTTATCTTTGGAAAAGTCAATCCCGCTGGCCGGTTACCCCTCACGTTTCCCAAGTGCATCGAGGACTGTACAGCGCATCTCAATTGGGGTGCTGAGAGTGGAAGAGTGACATATGGTGAAGGTATCTTTGTGAGTTGATCATAATAATTCTGTCTACGGTTTCAGAAGAACTGAGTAACCATTAAGGTCGGATACCGTGGATATGAAGAAACTAAGCGGGAACCGATGTTCTATTTCGGTCATGGACTGAGCTACACCACATTTGGTTCGTTCTTATTCTCATCTTCTTGAATGCCGCTGATTGGGGATTCCTTCGACAGAATGGTCCCCGCTTGAAGTTAAGCTTACCGGTGCTTTGACTGAAATCCACGCCACGGCTAAACTCACTATCACGAACACGGGGTCGCTACCGGGATCAGATGTCGTTCAGTTATACGTTATCGATAAAGAATGCTCTTACCGACGTCCCAAGCGCGAACTCAAAGGGTTTGCCAAAACTGAGATACTCGCTCCAGGGCAGTCATTAGAAGTGGAGATCACTTTGGACAAGTCAGCGTTCTCATTCTATAATGATGCGCTGATGGCTTGGGTGGTGGAGAAGGGGTTGTTCCAGATATGTGCCTCTAGAAGTGCGAATGCTGTGGACGTGATGAGTGTTGCGGAGGTACTGGTTGACGAAGACCTCATTTGGAGTGGTATTTAAAGGACAGAAAGTGATCCACTATGTGTATGCTTAGCAAATGACCGTGCTGTATAATTCTACCTACCTACTGAGATAGGATCAAACGTGACTAGATGTTTTCAAGTATAACCCTAGAGCATTGATTTAACAAGAGGAAAGTAATGGTGGCTAACTCAATGAACGCGCCGACGTGTTACCCCGAACTCGGAATACCGTAATCCTTACGGGCTTTAATTCAAGAAGACGATGCGATAACAGTTTCAGGTTAATTTACTCTATAAATATGGCTTGGTAACGAACAAGTTTCAACTGCTCCATTAACAACTGGTAGACCCCAATCTATTGATTGACATAGACAGTGCAATGCAGCCAGTCAGTCCACGTCTGCAGTGCGGGGATCCATCCCCCTCATGGCTCGTAGATTCATCACACCACCAGCAACTGAACTCATCGCGTGCCCGTAAAAGAACGCAGCGCGCGATAAAACGACTTGCTCCACCAAGCCACGAAAATCAGTAAGCATCAGTGCCCACGATAGCTCGCCGCGACGATCCGGGATGGTGAGCAGATCATCCATGAAGACTGCGCCTTCATCACGGAATCCCTCCAAGACCTTTCTGTCCCGCTCGTCCGTCGCAACATAGAACCCGGTATTCATCAGTTAACGATATTTTGGCTCAGTGAGGTCAGAATACGTACCAGTCTCCTGGTAATGGCGCCTTTTTCTTCAGAATGTCTATGTCTGGTCTAGTTTGTAGCGATGCTGGAATATCGCTAGTCCTTAAAGTCTCTTCCCCTCTTCTCAGTGCTCCAATGAAGTTTCTGCCTTTCTTCATATGGTTCTTGACCCTGGTTATATGCTCTTCAGGGGTCTTCTCCATTACCCAGTTATACCTCACAACTGAGCGCTGTGAGGACATACTCAGAGTAGCTGAAGGATTACTCACAGTCACCACGTCGCATATGCGCCGCCATCCAGAGTCTCCCTTCTGTCAATGTATACATGCGCTCGACCATTGCATCCGCAAGAGCTGAAACAGCGTCGATCCTGCGGACGTCGTCCAGCACCAAACCAACGAATCCATCTAAAGCAGCACGCGTTGTAAATCGCATGGAGCCCTGCATGAAAAATGAGGTATTTTGAGACAGCCGAACAGTAACGAACACACAGGGTTCCGTCTGTAATGTACCTCTCCAGCAAGTAGCACAACTTCTTCTTTGCGACCTTCAAAATCATTCTTGAATCCGCGTAACGCCTTTCGAGGCGCAATCTGTCGTATCGGATCCACTACTGCTTTGCTGTATTCCATCCCCAATCTTCATATGTATCAGTCAACAATCCTTTTCTGCGGTACGAGAAGAACTCACAGGGGCTTGAAAGTATATACCACTTCCCATCCGTTGTCAACGACAACCCTCTCGAGATCTTCGTCACTAGATATGCCCAGCAGCTCTTGTGCTTTACCCCAATCTAGAAGTACCTGATTGTCAGAGAGGGCGTCCTTCAGTGTCCTATATACCCCTCCTTCCTCTTCATCGTTTCGCTCGATCACGTCATCAACCCTCACGGTTTCTGGTGGGTCATACCACTCATTTTCGATGACATACAGCTGCGGAATCTTGTCCGTGAGCACATTTTCTGTCAAATGGTAGGATACTCTCTGCCATTGACCGTCGGAAGCTTCGGCGTCGCTTTCGTGACCGTGCAGGCGAAGGTAATCAGATACAGTAATGACTGGGTGCGACTGACGAAGATGAGTGATATTGATCATAAGATTTATGGGTAGAACCCAGGCCATCTGCTGGTCAATGGAAAGACCGAGCCACTCATTGCTTCTCAATACTTCCCTGTGGGGTACAGGACGGAGTTAATTGCCGCAGTGCTTGAATTCAATCAAGGACGCGTACCCTTTGCTAACCATCGAAGCGTAATCGGCACATACATGACTTTAATTGCGCTTAAGGACGGAGAGGCTGAGACAAGAAAGTTACACTCACATATCGTACTCGCAGCCACGTGCATAGATGAACGAGGGAAGAATGAGCGTCCGGTGAAGAAGCTTTGCTTGGAGTAATGCTGAGTCAATGATATACCGCATCTGATCTAACGTTGGCATGGACCATATTTACAAAGTCGCCACGTACATTATTCCAGCCCAGGTTCAAACTCCAATCTCTTGCAAAGAACCCTTCCGTGGTTGACACCAATTCGTTTAGTTCTTCCAGAGTCAGAAGCTCCGGATCATCAGGCGGCCGGGGAACAGGTTGTATAGGTAAGGAAACATTCTTGTAGTTGGAGCTATCGGGACTGATCGCCACAGAGTTATGAGGATGGTCAATCCAGGTGTCCACGGACAACCATTTTTTGTCTGGTCCAAGATACTGACGGAAGGTTGTGAAATGTACCTGAGCCAGCGAGCACAACAAAAAAGATGAACAGTATGAAAATCCTTGATGTACGCGTAGAAAAGATAGAGTGTCGAAAAGAGCGTGTATGAGTCTGAACAGGGCTGGGGAGAAAGGGCATAGTTGGGAGGGAGAATATAGTAGCAAATGGTAATGTCAAGTAGACTCTGCAAGGACTGAGATTTAAACCGAAACAGGTCAAGGCAATGAAGGGGGGAGGAGCACCGCAGTACCTGGCAAGATGAACTTCATGATCTGTTTCAGTGATGCTTGAGTTGGAGACTGAAGATACATATATAATCTAGGCATGATGAGAGTGAGACAGATCGTTACGTATAAAGCGGCTTTCCCGGTCGTTGTTGGTTGTAATAAGTTGCTACGTTAAGTTTGGGCGCGTGTTGCATGAAACTTATAGTTTGACCAGATCGCAACAATCCCGGGCCGGGAAAATACAACGGCCCGATTTCCGGAGAGTCTAGTCAGGTCCCGTTGCAGCGGTTGCGACATTCTCTCACACAACACCCATGACATCCTCAACGGCAGCTCTTATCATTTCCACCGTCTCGCCGTCGTTCTCAGTCGCCGCAGCCCGACTTTTCCTTATTATTCGGCCCCGCCGCTGTTACTCCTGCCTATCTCCCTCAGAGTCTCCCTTTCATTGACATGGACACCACCCAGTACAAGCTGTCTCTCCCATCGTCGACCGCGACATTCCGTGCCAATCGATATAAACCACGACACCGTATCCCCACGCATGCTGGCACTCCTGGTCTCGTTCTGGTGTGCGCCCATGGCATTCCTGGTGTCAAGGAAATGTACGAGCCCATCTTGCTACGTCTTTTCGCGCACGACGAGCACAATCGCCTTGCCGGATCGCCACTACAGATTATCGAGGCCTGGTCAGTGGACGCTCCTGAAGACAGAGACTCGGATACGATGACATACGCTCACGCCCTCGCTGCCCTTCGACAAAGCATATTCCTATCCCATGTTGATGCATATGGCGGGATGCACCGCGTCATTCTGATTGGTTGGGGAGACGGCGCGAATGCTTGGTGTGTGGCGTTGTCTGATTGCGAATTTGACAAACTAACAATAGTCGGATGCAGCCTTCTCTCATCAGACTTTTTCCCACCAGAAGATCCATCGCCCTACGAGGGGATGGTTCTCGTTGATCCTGCTATCTACGACGAAGGCGACGCGCCTCCTGCTCCCGTCCATTCGGAACTGGAATGGGATTCACCCGACGACGCGCGCGTATACCTTTCTTCACATAAGCCATGGGCCAAATGGGACACATGGATGAGAGAGATCTTTGTCGTACGCATCGGAACAAGCCGATACACGCTAAATCACTAACGATAAAGCAGAAGAACTCTCTGATACGTCTCTCCGACAATGGCGTGGCACTGAAAGGCCCATACCAGCCTGGAAAATATTCCTCCGCCCCCCTTTCTTTCCTCCCATGTCATGCGCCATTCTCATGGGTCGTTTGGAGTGAGGTGCAACGGCTGATACAATTCCCGTTTGCGGGAACGAGGTTCTCTGTCGGAGGTGTTTATGTGGGTGTCCTCCTGAAGGTCCCATGCCTAGTGGTTAATGATTTCGCTATAGGAATCACCCGTCAAAGTTGCCGATGCGATTTATGCTGCCCTTGAGGGCATGGGCGAGATGTATGATCTGATCGTACCCATTGAGGGAAAGCTTTGAACTTGTTGAAGTCAAAGCTCTGATGTGGGTCAGAGGGTTATTAATGTTATGATTTACGAAGTAGGGTGTTTGATTAATTTTTCTGTATAGGGTGTTATTAATGGGACAGGGCTAATGGTGTAATTTTTTCGTCACTTGTCAGAACCCTCGGTGCGGATGCCTGAGCTTACGCCATTGTAGGATGAAGGTCGTCTAACTTTTGGTCGGAAATCAGTGTCGCCTTTCTCATCACCTCGTTTAGAAGTGCATTCTGTTAGTTGACGCTTCATTACACTACGTGCACTTACATTGAGGTGCCTTGCATTTTCTTATAGCACACACAGAGTCAACAGCCTGTAATTTTGCAGAGCGGTGATTATCCTGGAATTTTCAACTACCTCAGGACGATGCTATCAGCGCGAACAAGCTGTAGGTCCAGAGCTGATTAACGGTAGGATATAATCTAAATGGTCATTACAGGTCGAGCTCTACTGGAATAAAGCACTATTTACCTGCATCATAAATATCGTCACAAGCTCGAGCCCTCTGGAAACTACTTTTCGAGTCCAGCCCAGCTGCATAGCTATGTAGACTAGCTCAGCTTCAATGCAGATGCCGTAATTTGCCAATGACCTCATGCATATCTTTTACGTTCCACTCGCCACTCCAGCTCTGCTGCCACTTCTTCCTGGATCCGAGATGTGAGTCCGAATCTAAGTTCACGGCACTGCCAATAAACGGTGTTCCGGGCGGCGGAGTTTTGGTAAAGGTATCCCTACAACGACTAAGCTTCGCGTCTGGAGAGCCAAAAAGTAGACATACAAGTAAGGACTTGTTTCTTCCTCCATTGACGTCCTAGATGGTGGCCTAGACGTGCTAGGAGAGTGCTCCGGTTCTGGGACTTGTGGACCGGAACGAACTATATTGAGATAGCTGCGTTTATGTCGGGGCTCTGGGTTGGACCGAGGGGTCGGGGGAAATAGTGACGGCGATGAGCTACGCGTTCGGAGAGGGACGTGTGGTTTTATGCGGTGCTGAGGACTCTTGGGCGGCCCTAGGACAAGCTCCGGGGGGATTCTTTCTCCGAGCATTCGTGTAGCTTTGTCGAGCTGGCGAACACGCGGGGAGTTGGCTTGGGTGTCAGAGGTATTTTGGGACGATGAACATGCAGAGCACGAGGAAGACACGGTTGTCGAGGTGGATGCCTTCCGCCGACCACTGAATAGGAAAGGGAAAAACGAGAAGGCTCTTCGTCGTGGATGATCTGGTGGGCTCGACTGGGAGAGTGGGATGGGAAATGGAATTGTAGAGTGGTGCCGGCTGAATTGTGGCTTCTTTGGCATTTTTACCAGTGGCTTTGGTGTTTGTAGTCGATTGTCCTTGGGCCCCAAGATGTGCATAAGAACAGAATAGAGTCAACTATGAGGAGCAAGATAACTGCTGGTATCTATGAGCTTTACGAAGACGAGCCAAGAAGCATAAAGATGTCACCTTGCTGTGAATTCCCAGTTGATACTATGACAAGCTTTCGTGCTCCAACGAAACTACACCTGAGAAGTAGGAGGCCGAAAACGATGGTCATCTCAGAGTCATATACGAGCAAATATAAGGATCCGAATCCTCTTTGACATTTGTTGCCAACCAGCGGGATTAAACCTGGCAACAGAATGGAACGAGGCAAAACAAAGTCGGCCCGACCCGAGGTTACTGAGTTGGGTGCCCTTGGGGTTTTGGCTGCAGGTGGCGTCAGTTATTACAAGCTTCTTTACGAGGGTAGATTAAGTCGGGAGGCGTTGCATACCTACAGTCGTGTCGATCATCGCGCCTGATGCATCAGTGCTTGCAAGCTACGGACAGCTCCGATGTGCGGTCATAGCTAGAGTATAGTGCCCTGGCTTAGAGGGGCACCTATTCCCCAGCCGGGGACACAGATAAAAGTTCTGAGCTGGTTCTGCTATCCAAACTGAGGGGACGGCAATACTTTCACTATTAAAACATGATAAGTTGAGGCTAAATACTATCAAGGGAAAAAAAACGACGCACAAAATCAAATACTGATCGTGCGCGACTTGTACATGATTCAGGCTTTCATTTGTAGTGATACAGAATACGCTGTGAGCTTCGATACAAAAGCGTCGATTGGCTAGAGAGACGCGGCGTAGGTTGTCGCCGATAAAATGCTCAGGGCTGGCACGTGAACTTTCTTTTGAAGCTTACAGTTCTTTGTTCGCGTCAGAGCGTCGATTCAGATTCCTTTTGTCCAGCAACATATTCAACTGACGCTATGGTCCTTCTACTACTTGACTATTAACTATTTTGTCATCGAAAGCCCCGTCTCGCACAGCAGTATTGCTGAACTTGCTTCAAGTTCGGTCTTGGTATCCTATCTGACTATCTCTGACTCCTTTTTCAGACGTTCAACGTCCGTTTTTCACTTCTCCAGATGCACCTCATCGCCTCGTGTTGACGCGTCGACGGGCGCTGCCGGTGTCAGCGATTCTTTTCCGGCGCCTGAATCTGGTGCTGCTGTCGACTCCGAATCGCAGACTCAGTGCAACTTAGCACTCGTTCGACTGTGCCAAGCGTTAGATTACTGAGATTATCGTCGAAGAAAAGCCGACGGAGATGAGTCGAGTGTGCGATTGCAAAACAACACTGTGTTTAGAACTGCGACGTTTTACACTTGCATTACTTCAATTCCAGGACCTTTTTTGCTGCCGAACTCTTGCCCCTGGAAACAAACGCTATCAGGACCTCCTAGCCGGATGCCCGTTGCTTTGTCGCCGCATATAAGCGTTCCGGTTTATCCTATTCTTATTGCCACCTTTCTCGAGCTGTTACTGATGGGAATCCACGAAACGGGATCTTTCTCTGGTCTGAAGGACATAAAGCGGTTTGGATCTATTCATAACTCTTAGCCGAGGGAAATCTTGCTCTGATGATGAGTCATTGCGGTCGCAGCCTTGGCTCCGGTTGCACCGTCTACAGATAGCGTTGGCCAACTGGACGAGATCCGTCCGTACATGAGAAGCGGTCTGCACCATTCCCAGAAACTTGGGATTCGACTGTCGGATCCTACAGACCTGCGACATCATCAGTATTATTTTCCCGTTTCCAAGAGACGGAGGATGTGTCGCGGAATTGGTGACGATTCCATCATTACTCATAGGAGGGTGTACGGAATCCAAGGGTTCCCACTCGTAATAACGTCTCCGCGTCCATACGTTCTCGAGGGACCTGCCGTATTGCTATACGCGTGCTTCAGTCCCGGATTCGGAGAAGAGAGAGCCATCACGGTCTCGCTCGAATCTAAGCTCTCCGACTCGGGCGCTGCAACTGAGCGTTGAGTGTTTATTGCTATCGTGACGTTTATTGGTTATTTGGCGGCTTGACAAGTGCCAGACTAAGCTGAATAGAAAGACCAATGACTTGGAAATGTGTAAGGAGATTTCTGTAGAATAGATTCATAATGTAATCTACAGCTCATCCCCATCTTGTCCCCTATTTCTTACTACCAGCACCTTGTATTCTCAGCCAATAAATATCCATTCCAATCTGACATGCAATTTTGTTGTATGGCCTCGTAGATGTACAATATAATAGATAACAAGATCCCGGTGAATGTAGTATAATAGCAATGTGTGTGCGAGTGTCCCCAGAGTCCAAGAAATTGCCCACTAACAGATAATACAACAACAGACCTGCTCTTCTGCCTCTGTGTTGGCAAGTTCCCTTTCTCCTTCCCTTCCATGCTCCTGCTCCTGCTGCTCCTGCTGCTGCTCCCGCCCCTGTTCCTGTTCCTGTTCCTGCCGTCGCGTCGCTCTTCTTAGTCGCCTCTGCCTGACCCAATCTATCCCCTTTCCCAATCGCACACAAAGCCCAACTCCATTTTTCCTCAGGGCTTCATCTGCTGCATCTTCAGCTGTATACGGTCGTATCGATAGATGTACAATTGTCGGTGGTGGTTTTGGAATATTAGGGTCAGTCGCTGATGTCGGTGGAGTATTGATGGGAAGGTTGTGCGCTGTCCAGGAGGGCTCAGCGAGGTAGAACGATAAAACTAGAGCAGCGATACACACCTTGGAGCACATCATCGTCCTGCCATATTTTCCCCAGATGCAGGATACGAAGGTATGATGGCGCTGGCGGTCGCGGAGATTCGGGGGACCAGTCTGTATTCGGGGCCAATGGTGGGGTCACGTCAATGATGATTCAATAATCAGCGCCCAACATGTTCAATGTCGGTAAAGGCATTATTGGTGTAGGCGGAAGAGAAGTGACCCGAGGATGGAAGAGAGAAGGAAGCGGCCCCCAAATAAGCTCAAAATACTCGGAAAATAAGGATTAAACTGACCATGCGGCCATGCATTCCACATCAGCTCCTTGACTCGCCTGACGGTGACTTCTGGATTAAAAGACACCGTTCGGCGCTTCCCGGATAGCAGGAGGAAGGTGAGTGAGATATTGGGCAGTTCGTCATCGTCATCACCAGCGTCTTTCTCATCGTCACCGACGTCACCGCCTTCCGTGTCTGCCTCGCCACCCTGGTCCTCGTCCCCGTCCTCGCCCTCTACATCCCGCTTCTCCCCTTCCTCGTCGTCCTCAAAGTCGTCGTTCCATATTCGACTGCTCCGGCCCTCCTCACCCACCCACCCAGTTCCATCCCCTTCCACAGCCAGGTCGACCCTCGTGTAGCTTGTGCGCGCACTAGCATTGGTGCTGTATACATTCACCCCAAGGGCTGGCCCCATATATCCCTCGGAGCGCACCCGCATCAGCGTATGCTCGGGTTCATCGAAAGTGACCGTGGGATGGGGGCGCGATACGGCTGTTTTTGGTCGGGGCATGAGTCGCCTGTGTGAATATGCTGGGCAAGTCCTAGTAGCGATGCTGCCTGTAGCAGTACAGGAGCTGATAACGGTGGTCGGAAGATGATGGATGGTAAACGGACGAAGGAAGCAACTTGGAATCTCTTAAGGACACTATCAAACGGGGCTAAGTTAAGAATAGGAGAAATTTTCCAGGGGTCCAGTTCCAGGGACCGGACGCAAATTCCAGATCTGATGCTCACGTAGCACGTGCCACATATCCGATTTCCGTTCACTCAATTCAACAAACATCATGCCGGCCAAGCACCGTCAAAGACTCAACCGTCGACAACTCGAACCGTATACGAAGATGAAACCCCTATAAAAGCTGAATAGTCGGCAGTGATCTGCTACCTTCGTCCACTCCCTTCACGGGCCTAGAACTCGACAAATGTGGGGGGGAAGCAGATCACAGGGTGAACTAGATTCAAAAAACTATATCAAAGAAGCTTTGCATTCATGTGCGAATACCGGCTTCAGGGTGGAATTGCAGCCGAAAGTCGGTTTCCGATTCGGTGTGTATAGAAGGGCTGCATTTTTAGTCCTCAAAGTATTATAACTCGATAACAAACGCTCACTGCGTAACCTGTCAGATCTGTAACAACGAACAGGAAATGTCGTTTCAAATAACTCGGTTCTCGACACTCGTAGTTTCGGTTTGAAGGAATCATCATTAATAACACACGTCTTGATTCTGTGAAGGTTTTTTTGCACTCGCCGTAATAACATCCAGTAGAGTTATCTGCAGGCGTAGAGAGGTGTAGGAAGGTGCATAGGTGGCGAAACTCGGAACACTCGGTGGAACAGAAGCCTGTCCAGCTCGGACTGACGTACACATATTGCAATTCGAGCATTCTATTGGCCCAGGATCATCATTAACAAGGATGCAGTCGGGAAAACGCAATAGCATCTATTTCGCCGGAAGACGACAAGCTCTGAGATACTCGAAAGTGTACGTTTGGAAGCCAGACAGAAGGATGCGTTGTCGATCAGTTAGCGGACCCGGTGTACATGGCGTATGTGACCTTCTGGGATGAAGAGCGTGATAGGGAAGCAACAGTTAATCTTGTCAGCCTTATTTGAGTAGACCCAAGACACATTCGGCTCTTCAATTTAATATAATCTCTGAAACGCCTGACGCCCACTGAACATGCCAGATTGGCTTGGACAGGACTTCAGTGCACGCAAGCCCCGATAAATAGGCAGAAGGAAGACGCGTTATCGATATCATACTTGTGTCACAGTAAGGAGTTGCCGAGGTCGACATTCCCGGATGTCAAATTCCAGAGCGATCCTTCGTCGTCATCTTGATGAGTTGAACTACTCAAAAAGCGCTGTTCGTAAGAGTAGTGTGCGGCCGAAGGAACGTCCGACGAGGACGAACGACAGAACAAATCAATCAGCAGGCGTAGGTCCCGTACGTAAGAATAGGTGCGGGCCCGGCAACGGTGGGAGAAGGAGGGCCCATGCGCGCGTCGAGAACAACAGATCTGGGAGCGAGCCTGAGCTCAATTCCTGAACTTGGAGCCGGGGCCGGAGAGACGATGGCAACGATTACGCAGACTCAGTCTGTGTAAAGTTACGTGAGCTACGAGAGATTGTTTGATGAACCGTTTGCGGAGAGTCAAACTTCGAACGTAACCAGCTGTAGCAGTAGATAAGTGGGGAGACGCAGAGTAAACGGCAGAGATGAAGATGAGCTGCGGTGGATCCGCATACCAGTAGCAGGGAGGATTCCTACTGATTACTCTGCGGCTCGAACCGAAAGAATCAGTCAAATCTGATGCATCATCGCCATAATTGGAACATTCAGTGGAAGAGAGGGCAGCGAGGACATTGGAAGCGGCAACACAATGAATTGCAAAAGCATATGTGCGAGTACGAGAAAGAGCGAAGAAATAGCGGACTCAACGGGCAGAGAGATCTTGCATCGCCGGTAGTGAAATAGAGAAAAATTCAGCCGGGCCGTCACAAGTAGCCAAAATATCTGTCATGCGCTTTCCCATGTTTGACGATTCCATAGTTTCAGTATTTTCTGACAGTTGAAAATTATAAAAGTGGATGTTCCGATAACAAAGCGACCTTTGACCGGCATTGCCTCAGACAGACAAATTGGAGCATCAACGATGCATCTGGACTTGCCTCTAAAGGACTCAGGCATTGTCACGATCACCCTCTATCGGCCAAAAGATAGGTAGAGATTTTGTAGTGCCAACCTCGACCATGGACTGGGCTTGATGACTTTATTTTAGGATTTTACGACAAGGGCTAGGCGCCAACGAGGTAGCTGAGGCCCGACTATATGCGACCATACGCCGCAGTACGACTCATTCTTGATAGACTGAGATTGAAGGATTCGCGATAATAAGCGCGCTGCTTGTAGGATTCCTCAAGCAGACTCTCATTCGCAGTATCTGCGGCGTAATATGCGATGAAGGGTGGAGCCATGTACATGAAGTCAGCCCTATGGGAGAAATGAGCCGAAAGAATAAAGGCGAGATTAAAAGACGTACCACAACTCCGCGACATCGACCCTCTGGCTGATGGCGCCAGACTCGTTTTGGTATCTCTGTGCCTGTTCCAGCAGGTACTGAATCTGTTCCACTGAGGCTTGCTCATAGGTGTCGTTAGTCTTGCTGAGCAACCACGCATACATGCCTAAGCTAGCTGGATCTCCCACTGCTTCGTTACCGTCACCCAACACATTGGCGCCCGTGCCCAGCACAATTTTATTCGGCGCGTACGCGAGACCTTTGACTCGTTGAGGGTCTATCACCTGGGCCGGAAAGGAGTTGGGGCTAAAAGACAGAGACCATGGGTGAGTAGAGCTCGAGTAAGGCCTCTGCAGCTATACCAAACTCCCAACAATGGCTAGGAAGGGATTCGGCAATGTAAGTAACAGCGAATATATCCCATCCGGTGTCCAAGGCCAGAGGGGTGCCTAACTACAAGTTAATCAGAATACGATCCGCATGAAGGACCAGTACTTACCGTACAGCGAAACGCAAGCGCCAGACTGGTGAACCAGATACCATTCCTCATTGGAAAAGGAAGGCGAAAAAAACCGAAGGGAGCGAAGCGTCGGGTGTGTTCGAATTAGTATTTGACGAGAAGAAAAGATGAAAGTCAAGAAGAGAAGTGCAGATGAACAAGATATTAGGTAGGTCCAACGTCCAGCCTTTCTTGGCCTAGCTCTTACCGCAGCACCAGAAATCACCGTGATTCGAGGCCAGCTGTGTTTTACTAGAGCTAAGGTAACAGGTTACAGCACCGCACAGAGTAGTAGCACAGATTGCGGAGGTGATGACTGCCAAGTGATCGCGATCAAACATCAACGTTAAAATGATATTATTGCTTGCCCTTTTTTTGATTCCGTCATCTCTTTCCCCTTCCTGGATGCCAGTTGTCAACTTCTCGTCGTCGAGGGGTAAGTAGTCCGCCACGGTACTGTGTACTGCTGTGTTATGTTATTATGGTGGCGGGACTCACTCAGTCTTACATCGTCGGCAGTTCTCTCTTTCTCTCAGTCATCATTCGTTCTGCGATACACGAACTTGTGTAGGAGCGGGAAATTCGAAATCCAAACGCATTTGTCGTTGACACTACAGCTCCTTGTCATACCTCAGGCTGGCTCTGAAACGCCGTCTCTTCTGTATTGATGCACTGTAGTTATGATTATTTAGTCAAAGCAAAACTTTCCTGCACTGTTGATTAAGAGTCTCACGACAGGATAAAAGAAGTTTGCTTTAGATTCGCAACTCGGCTATTGTATCTTCACTCATCCAAAATTTACACCGATCGATTTCAACGCTAGTGATTGTCTTCATCCGTGACGCAGTCATTGTATCGTCTCCTCGAATGAAGACCATCCGTTGTCGAGTCCTATTACGCACGACATACTTTTCCCAGGAGGCAGAAGCAGTACCTTTGAACGAAGACGGGTCTCCGGTTGAAGCAAACGTTGTCCAATATGCTATGGCTTCTTTGGAAAGGATAGCCTCGCTCTATGTCATGTCATTAAAAGCGGCTTTCATGGACAATGGGAACACTGACGGCATTGAATGGGTTAAACGTATTACCCGCATTTCCAAATGTACTAATAGGAACGCTTCATCGATATTCAGGATTGTGAGTCGACCCTAGACTCACTTTGTTCCGGAAAAGAGATAGTAAACATCCGAAGTATGCATGGCGCCAAGATAAGGCTGGGCCTCGTATAACACCGTGTCCGGTGCGTCCCATCTAGGTTGGAGATGAGGGCACGAAGAAATGTGAAATAATTTATAGGTAATTACGCATAAGAATACACGTTATCCACGCCGTGATCGGCCAATTTTTCAGCAAGAAACCAGTTTCTACCAAATCACAACCATTTGGCACACTAGAGGCAAATGGGGCATACTCACAAGCACCAGAAATCGATATCTCTCGCAATCGTCGACACGCGATTCCATTGCGTGGAGAATGGGCTTCCAGGAACATCTGGTGAGGGGTACAATTTCAATGTCTTGTATAAGGTAGCGTTGGACTGCCAGAAGAATATCTGTGTTAGACAAGGTATGAGCGTATAAGTATAACACGGTAGTACGGACAAGGGCTGGCCACCAATAGAGGAGTAATTTCTTGATATCTTCATCAGTTTGGAAGTCACTGGGCTGGCCGAGAGTGAAGGTACGACCATCTCCAGTGCAATGGCCTCCAATGTACTCCACAGGGATAAATTTTCCAGATGCTATCAATCGAGTTGGAAGCCCAGGCATGAAACCTGCCGGTCCCTCTACCACTGGCGCGAACTGTGAAGGTTCTGTGCTCGGAAGGCGATTGCTTGCGCTGACGATAGCACCTAGTGATCGTTGAACAATGTTTTACAAGACTTGACAGGTTAAGCCAACCAAGAGATGCATTTCGAAGACATTTCAAAGCATCCGTGCCATGCGACGGACATCCGACGAGTTGCGCGACGTTACCTGTCAAAAACCATTGATGATGCCGGGCGTGGCAGGTATGATCAGCACTGACTGAAGCTTTGTTCGACCTCGACATCTGTACGTGTGGGCCCGAATGCGATGGATTGCGCTACTGCTCGTTTGAAGGGGAGGGCTCGCGTTCCTGCCAACGAAGATCATTAAGTAGAATATCCTGACAGACTTTGACATACCGCCATAGGCCGTAATTTGCATCATTACGCTTGCGCCTCCGGCACTTTCACCGTATATAGTGACGCTGTCGGGGTTGCCACCAAAGTTATGTACATTTCGTTTTATCCACTCCAGAGCCGCGCGTTGATCTAAAAGGCCGACATTCAAATCTCCATCGGCGGCAATCAAATGCCCGCCTAAGAATCCTAAAATCCCGAGTCGATACGCGATGGAGACGCCAACCAATCCACTGTGATGTTGTTCGACCCAATCATATAATGGGAACCCTTGAGGCGACTGGGATTTTGATTAGATCTCTGTATAATTTTATGAAGAGAGTTGAGCTCGCATTGGAAGAGAATCCTCCGCCCTAAGTAACGCGTCAACAGCAAATACAACACCATGGTGTGATAATGACTCACATGTATGTAGACAGCCACAGGAAGTTCATCACCTTTGCTTGCATTTCTGGGCTTCCACACATTTAACGTCAAACAATCTTCAAGAGAGAAAGTTGGAGTCGGAAATAGAGAATATCCAAGTCCCTACCTTCTGAACCAACACCCACCATTGCTGGGACTTGTAAACAAGGCGGTCCCCAATTCCTCGCGTCCACGATCTCGCTCGTGACAATACTCTCATCCAATAGTTGAGGAGCTCTCCACCGAAGAGCGTGTACCGGTGGTTGAGCATAGGGAATACCCCCGAAGAAGACGACTGGTCCATGTTGTATGCCACTTGGAGACGTGTCATTTCCAGCAAAAGCTGTGTATCCCAGGTCAACGACAGGTCCCAGGTCCGACATGAAGTGCTCCAATGCGAAGGTCGATCTTATCAGAAATAGGAAAACAAACAAGACCATTGCTAGGAGAGGGGCGGAATGCAGCCATTCTTTTGTAGTTTGAGCACACAAACACACGCTTGATTCCGATAACACGCATGCCTTTGGCTAGATGACCGTGGATAACGGAGAATTGTAAGCCCCAAAGGGCATAGTCTGGGAAAGCGGTCGGCTGAAGCCAAACACATGAACCCTTGTGAGTCCGCGACATAGGCCGTTGTCGCATTATTGTAACGCAAAATGGATTCGACATTTGACAGAAATGCTATATCCGGGTCTCAGTGGTCACGTCCTCGCTCATCCAAAACCTACATCGTGCTATCTCATCGCCAGGGACTGTCTCCATCTGAGACACCGTCACTGTATCATTTCCACGGGAGAGAACCATCCGCCGAAGAGCGTCTGAGTCAACATACTTCTTCCAGAGGGGTACATGCACATCTTGATCCGATGAAGGATCTCCTGTACTAGCAAACGAAGTCCAGTACTTGATGGCTTCCCGTGAGAGTGTGGCCTCACTCTGTGTAAATAAATAGAGGTCGGTAAAGAAAATGCACCGAGAACGGAGGGGCAACAGACGGCATTGAAAGGTGTAAAAGTATTTCCTGCATTCCCGAATGTGCTGAGGTGTCTTCATCAATGTCCGAGTTGACGGCTTCAAGGCACCATCAATAACTTACTTGGTACCTGGTCAATAGAGCGCTAAACAAACATCCCCATCTGAGAAATCATAACAACTTACCGGAGAATAGATAATAGAGATCGGAGGTGTGCATGGCACCCAGATAAGGGTTTTCGTTATATAGCACAGTGTTAGGAGCATCCCACCTAGACAATAACATCAAATTTCGCAGAAACAGAAACAGAAAGGACGTTTTACGCGTAAGAAAATACGTTTTTCACACCTCTGCTCGCCAAATTTTCCGCCATATACCAGTCTCTACGAGTGTCTAATCTTTCGGCGACAAAGATGTGCTTGCAAAGGCGACCTACAGGCATGTGAAAACTATCTCTCCAGCCATCGTCCATGCGCGATCGTACTGGGTCGCAAAAGGACTGCCCGAGATCTGTGGGGAAGGGTACAGCGCCAATGCTTTCACAATTGTGGCATTCGACTGTACATAGCGTCAGTCAGATGAACAGAGACGCACATATAGGAAAGTAGGCATACAACAGCAGGCCACCTAGAGAATACCAAACGTTTGATATCGGCATCTGTGACAAAGTCTTCTGGAGGTCCGCCGGCAAATGTTCGCCCATCGTTTGTGCAGTGTCCGCCGATGAATTCGACGGTGCTGAAATTACCAGACTCGATCAAGCGAGATGGCAGACCGGGAAGAAAACCTGTCGGGCCTTCGATGACGGGAGCGAATTGAGAGGGTTGAGTGACCGGAATGCGGTTTATGGCACTAACGATAGCTCCTAGGAGGTAAATAGGTTAGCCGCAGACACAGCTTTTTTTAGTGATATCTACCTAGAGACGCACTCCGTAGACATGGCATGACATTATTGGCAGGTGACGAGCATCCAATGAATTTGATAGCAGAGGCTGATTGGTTGATCGTGAGGTTTGCAAACAACATATATTGAAAAACTCACTAAAAGTGGCCTCCACCTCTGCTTCAGTTCGTGTAGGCCCAAAGCCTATCGATTGTGCCACCACACGTTTGAAAGGAACTGGTCTTGTACCTGAGGAAGAGACTGTTGCTTGGAATTAAACAAAAAACAGAAAAAGCTGACCTCCGTACGCGGTGACTTGCATTATCATGCTAGCACCTCCCGCACTTTCTCCGAAAATGGTAACATTGTCTGGGTCGCCGCCAAACTTGGATATGTGTCGCTGAATCCACTCAAGTGCAGCACGCTGATCGAGTAATCCAACATTTAAATCCCCGTCGGTTTCCAGTAGAGAGCCGCCTAAAAATCCCAGAAGTCCAAGGCGGTAGGCGATAGAAACGCCAACTAGCTTGCCCTGTTGTTCTACCTAATCATACAAGGGAAATCCTTGCGGTGACTACAATACCATCAATTCAGAAAAGAGAAGGGAGATAGAGAAACCTACGTTAGCATAGAACCCTCCTCCCTAGAAGTATAAAAAATTAACTTCGGGCACTACTGCTGATATCATTGTAAGAAGACCAACATGAATGTAAACGGCAACTGGAAGAGCATCTCCCTCAGAAGCTGTCCTTGGTTTCCACACGTTGACTTTTAGGCAATCTGGCACCTATTTAGCTTAATTCTTCAGTCTTGGTAGCATCAAACCTTCTGAACCGATCCCTACCATGGCTGGGCGTTGCAAACATGGCGGACCCCAATCCCTCGCGTCTACAGTCTGGCTTGTTTGCCCATTCTCATTCAGCATACGTGGCGCCCTCCAGCGAAGGTCACCAATTGGCGGCAGCGCGTAAGGAATATTGCCGTAGAAAACAACCGGTCCGTCTTCCAGTCCAGTCGGAGAAGTTGTATTCCCAATGTACATCGCGTATCCGAGATTGACGACAGGTCCCAAGGGCGACGTAGGTAACTGGGCTACTGCGTACGTCAATGCGGCAAGACGGGCTGTCAGAAGGGCAAATAGTGTTTTCATGGTAATTCGGAGGCTGCAGAAGTTTTGCAGAGTCTCTTATAATGGAAGCGAGACAGGCAACATGACATGGCTTGAGCTTTAGGCCTTATAGCGGGCCGAATTGCATTGTTTCCGTACTTACGTGCAGGATATAGACGGCAATGTGGCAGTCATGGAAGCGTTGTGTCCGGACCGCTGTACTTCATGAACATTATCACGAGAACTGAACCGGAATAATGTTCAGCTAACCATTCCGGATGAATTAAAGGATGTAACACTTATTACTGAGGGAAAACGCATTGGATTTGCAGGCCGGGAGTTAACAGAGGTGGGAAATATGGTGTCTGGACTCTTGGGTTGCTCTAGGGTTTCGAACCTGAGCACAGAATAATAAATGTGTTGTTATCGAGTGAACGTCGGAGTAGCTCAAGGAAAGCGACTGTCTGGGAGCTGAGCCTAGTCTCGTGACATGACTGTATTCAGCCGCGTGTGAATTCTCGATCGCCGGGCGGTGATTGCCTAACTGAGCAATGCTGTACTCTTCACTGACCTTCGCGCATGTTGTCGTACCTTCCTACCGCTATCCAAGCCCTGGTATCTTTATTCCTTTCACACAATGCAGCACCTACGAATGAGTTGCACTTCCAACTGAGACATACACATTCTGTATCAAACGGGTCGAGGATTGTCTTCTCGGACGCCACCAAGTCTGGTTTCGTCTCCGGGACGTATTCCGTCGATACAAGACCTATAATCGTCCATAAACCATCTTCACGGACTGCGTACTCCAGTGCCAGACTTCACAGCATGAGAGAGTTGCAGAACGAGATAGAGCCGCTGGCGTGGATCAGCGAGACGACGACCGGGCCGCATACGGAGAAACGAGAGACACTGCTGCAGTTGGCGAAGATGGCGTCGAATTCCTACTTTAATCCAAAGGACAAAGAATGGTATGATTTGGGGGACGAGTGGAATGCTGTATGTGTCGTGTTTCCGACTCTTGTTTGCAATTACGTTAATGCTACATAGACATACTCTTATGGATGGGAGCCCGACGCTGATGGCCTCCGCGGCCACGTTTTTGTGTCTACGGACGAGTCTACTGTCGTAATTTCCATTAAGGGCACGTCAGTACCATGGTTAGGAGGTGGACCAACAGTTGTCAAGGATAAGTTGAATGACAACCTTCTGTTTTCGTGCTGCTGCGCTAGGGTGGGCCCTACGTGGTCAACGGTCTGTGGATGCTACCAAGGAGGATATAAATGCGGTTTAGATTGCGTCCAGGAAACCTTGGTGGAGGAGAGCCTGTTCTATCCTATCGGGACGGTATGTTTCGCATATATGTTTTGAGCTAAGGCTCTAATGCAAGCTCAGAATCTTTACAACAACATCTCGTATATGTATCCCGAAGCCAATATTTGGCTTATCGGACATTCTCTTGGTGGAGCTTTGGCTTCGCTGATAGGAACAACGTTCGGCGCGCCGGTGGTAGCTTTCGAAGCTCCCAGCGAGAGGATGGCGGCTCGTCGCTTGCATCTGCCTTCACCTGTAACTCTTCCCATTTCACTTCTAATCGATGCTGACCCCATGGGCAGCCTTCAACGCAACACATAACACATGTCTTCAATACCGGTGATGTCCGTCCTCTTGTCCCGCATCTTCGAATCGAATCTAATACAACAAATATCCATGCTAGCCGATCCCGATGGGCACATGCACGGGAGTTGGATCCACCTGTGCGACGAGTGGGTATGCGCTGGAATCGCGTTGTCATCTGGGGAAACTCATCAAATATGATACGGTAAAGAAGCTGCGATGGAGCGTCAGCGTTCAGAATCATCCTATCAAGGTGATCATCGACAATTTGTTCAATGAAGATTGGGAAGATGGAAGAGAGGTTCCTGAACCTGTCGACGAGGATGAAGATTGCATGGTCTGCTTCCTTTCATTGGCGTTCGCATCATTCACTCACTACTGTTGATACAGGATTGTTTCCAGTGGGAATACATATGATACCTGCTGTACACTCATTACTTCAATAATTGTGGCATTACCATTCAGGGAATTGATGTATCGACTGGTCCTGCGGACATTCTGTACTGGAAACGACTGAGAAGAACACTGAAGTCCGCAAGCTGCGTTTGAGTTCGTTAACGACTCAAGCAAGGGCTTGAGTGCAGTATATTTGTTATCCACGGCACGTTGCTTGCGATGTAAGCTCGAAGCAACGCTGCCACAACCATCCTGACATTTGGGTAGGATTTTGCACGTTCCGCATTAGTCGCAGACAAACAGCTAGCTCCTCTGCACAGGTAAGTCTTCTCATACACAATTTCTGACCACTGCGCCTAACATCAATTCATGTAGGTGTATCTATGTGTATCTCCGTGGCAACATGGGCTCCCGCCTGTCCAGACCATGTCCCCGAACGAACCTACCAGTACGACAGGTGGATCTGCTAAGTCTCGTCGCACATCCTCGGACGTCTCGGACACCCGGCTCACCGGTGGGTTCCCTTTTGGAGCTGGTCGCGAAGCCTGTATCGGTCGATGAGACGCGCTGCCGATGGCTGCCGAGCAATCGAAGCTTCCTATGAAGCGCACGACGCGTCGTAGTCAAGCAAGGCCCGAAAATTTGCCCAGAAAAATGACCCAAATTGCTCAAAAAGGTCATTATTTGTCCCATCGCACTGGTTATAAAGTCGGGGCTCGTCAAAGGAGATCCGTTTTCCCCTTTCTTCCCTACCCTCACATCCGTCCGCACTCATACCCGCTTATTCGCCCTTGCCCTTTACGTTGACTACTCGAACTAGCTCTACTTTAACATTATCTTTATAACGTACCTTGTACGCAATTTCGGCTGCGGTACCAGCTTCAAGCTCTCTTCAACTACCGACATTATCGACGTTTTTCCTTGTCTCTTTCCATTTTATATTGATACGGCCGCTTTCCATCATGTCCGGCTCCCCACATTCTTCTCTTTCCACGCCGATTCCACCACCGCGAGCACCTCCTTCTCCTCCAGAATCGGTCGTCTCTTCATCTACAGGCTTTCTTAATCCCAACGCAGGCGATTTTGTACCATCTTCTCTACCAAATTCTCGATACAAGATCCATTCCAACTCTCCATCTTCTGTATCTGTACATTCTTCGCCAGGCTCTTCCTCGACATCGACCTCAGTTTCGTTGACATTAGCTCCATCAATCTCAACATTCGCTTCGTTTTCCAGCAATCCTTCGCTATCAGAAATCACGCCTTCGACAACCCAATCGTCTCGTTCCTCGTACCATTCGCCGTTGGGCAGCCCTAGCCAGTTCTGGCGCGCTTACAAGCACCGGGACGGGTTGGAGGAAGCAGAGACCGGCTCTTCTGCTTCGGAGGACGCAGGAACGCTTCTCCGCTCACTTCGTATTGGAAGCCCTTCAGCCACCGCTTCCATCTCTGGCACGTGTTGTTCTATGCCTTTTTCACGCTCTCTGACGCGTTCTTTGCAGACCATGAGCTGGGCGAGATCACGGATGTGACGACGTCCCCCCATCGAGGTGACCGTGCATCTCCATCCGCTCTTCCGTCGTCTCCGGAGGTCTTGCCCGGTGCTCCATCGAAGAAGGCGATCTACATTCCTTTGCCAGACATCGAAATTCATCAAGCGGCTCCGTCTTCATATATGAACAGCACTACGGTAACAGGTAGCGGCTCCGTGCCTGTCCCCTTAGACCAGAATGTCAATAGAGATGATCTATACCAAGATTCCAACAAGACTCCGAACGTGTACATAAACGGACTACCGCCCAATTATCCCGAGGACCAACTCTTCGAGCTTGCTGCACCTTTTGGCCCTGTGAGGAGCGTCAGAAGTTTCACGAGGCACGTAGGGGAGAAGGAGAGTGGATATGGGTTTGTTTTGTGCGCATATATGCTTCCCTTTCCAAACATATTCTGATTTCTTTTTCAGATTCGAGACGATTGACGCCGCAGAAAAATGTATCGAATCTTTGAGACGCTTCAGGAATCTGCATCCAACATTTTCGAAGGTTAGCCTCATCTTCGTTCGCTGACCCTTATTGATCAATCTACGTCAACAGCAAGTTCATAAGATTCCTGGAACGGCTTACGCCCGGGCCCCGTCTATCTCCTCCGGTCATTCAGCCTCCTCTGTTCACGGTGATGACGATTCGTTTAAATCCAAAATGGAAAGACTTCACGACCCCAATAGCACAAACCTCTACATGGAAGGGTAAGTTGCTTCACGCTGTTTTGATGATATACAACCGTACTTATGCAAATTATAGCTTACCATTGAGCATTGACGAATCCGTGAGTCTATCGTACCTTCCAACATATGTACAACGTGATGTTGGTCGTTCTCTAGTCACTAGGTGCCCTAGTCTCTCCTCATAGGATCAAGAGCAGCAGATTCTTCCAAACAAGGCTCAGTAATCCTCCGCGAATCATAGCCTTTGTGAGGTTGGTCTCAGACTTACGTCCGTGTCCTTCATGTTATTCATGCATCTGTTCAGACTGGATACTCGTCTCGGTGCCGAAGAAGTCATCGAACGTCTGCATGGACGTATGGTGAGAGGCTGGAACGACCCCGGGAGCCGGATTTCCGTTCGTTTTGCCGATACATCTGAGCAGCGCGAGTTACGTGTAAGTAGCTTCTTTGTTTGTCTAGTAGGGTCTAATCTGCATCATTCCAGCGTACTGAACGTTCTGTGAAGGACGACGACCAGTCTTCATCGAGGCTAACTATTGCCCAAGCTGCTCTCCTGAACCTGCACGGACGAGAACAGTTGCGCTCGCAGGTTCCTTTCACTATTGGAGGCAGTCGCGGAAACCCTTCCCCCATCGGCATTGATTATGATCAGTCCACGTTTGTCAATCCTCCTTTCCGCGACTTCTCCTCGAATGCCGCTATACCATCTGGATTTGGCTATCGAGGCAATGATATACCCATCATTTCTAATACATCCCTTGCTTCTTCAAGATTTCCTATGAGTGGTCGCCTTCAACAGTCACCGTATGGCCAACTCTCTTCTGCCGCTCAGAGTCAAGAGCTTGCTGCTTTGATCAATACTCTTCGTAACAACGGCAGTTATAGCGGTGCTGATGATCAGTTCACGGATGGACTTGCCCACCATCGCAGTCTCCCTCAAATGGCAGGCCTTCGCAGTGCCCTTGGTAACGTCGACATCAACTTGGGATACGGTAACCACCCTGTCATCGGTGGTGGTGTTGCTCAAGCCAGGAATGGGTTCACCGCAACGGAGGAATATATCTTGCAGGCCCATGCCGCAGGAAACAATCTAGCAAACCAGTGTCGTCGCCCAACGGGGTTGGATCTGTCTCAAATTCAGGCACAATGTCAAGGAGAGCCCACCGACTATAACGTGGGTGTCAGGGGTGTTCGCACATCAGCTTCCACCATCTCACGTCCTCAGCTACAGACTCAGCGACAAGACGCATACCACTCTCCCCGCGTGATGAACGGTGCTCTCCCTGCGCTACAGGAAGAGTTCCAATCTTCGTCAGCGATGCGACAAGGGCAGAACTTTCTACGCGGGCAGACTCGGAATGGCAACACTCACCAGTCCAACTTGAATGGCTCTCGTCTACCTGGTGACCGTGACGCTGACCAGATTCATTCCCATGTCTCATCCTACTCTCAGAACTCCTCTCACGTCCCTTCGCAATCGTCAAATCGTAATCAGCACATTAACCAGCAGGCTCACGTTCGGTCCTCGACCCTTCCGCACTCTACTTCGACTCCTTCTGCAGAACAACATCATTCTCGTCACTATCAGCACAGCAGCATGAGTATTCCAAAATCGAGGAATATCTCCTCGGAAATTCTACGTGCGACTTCGCAGCGCGTCCAACAACACAGATACGCAAATTCTATCAGCGGCGAAAATAACGTCCACCCAAACAGCAACCACCTGTTTAGCAACGATTCTTACACGAGTGACCTGAAAAATAATAATGGTAACTCTGCTATGCTTCGTCATCATCGCAGTAATATCCAGGCGGGTGACGACTTCAAGAACGATTATGACGCACATGTATACCCCCACGGCGTGTTCCCGGACCCTGACCGCGACGTCTATGACGTCGAGCAGTCATCCCCGCCTCTTGTTTCGCCCGCCTTGACCTACTCTTCCCGCGGGTCTGGAACTACTCTCAGCCCTACTACGCCGTTTGTTGGTTCGTTCTCGCAGCAGCAAGGTCTGTCTACGGAGGGAGCATAGTCTTTTCTTATTTCATATATCGCTATTACTATCGCTTGCATGAAGTTGAGTTTTCCAGGACATTGTTTAGTAGCTATTAGCACTGTGTATCAGCGTACGAATTACCTCTTTGTTAGTTAGTTATTTCAAACAGATTGTATTAGAAATTATTTGTTCCAGTATTAGCTATCACAAGTTATTGAACGGTAATGGCTCATAATATATATGTACAGGTCCCAGCTTTGAGATGGGTGATTCGCCCCGGCCCCAGTAATGATCGGGGAGTGAATATAGTGCTTGACTTCAAATTTTCATGTCAGGTCCCGACGCCAAAAAATCCCCTCCCGATCTATCGAAGAAGAAGGAGTCACTACAGAGGCTTACAGACCAAAGACGTGCTAAAGCTTGGGAAGTACACCGCTGGCCTTTAGTAAAGATGGTGGCAAGCAAACGGACAAGGATACATTTGCCTACGTCGTACATGGCTAAGGACGGAGAAACAACACAAATTGTTTATCCAGGCTCGGATATCAATCAGCTGGTGCATACCCATTATTTGGGGAGATGGGATGGCGGAGGGGTATCTGCAAACTTTGTACATGCGGACGAGATCGATTCCAAACGGTAAATCATCGTTGCGGTAGGTCATGAATCCAGCTGATTTATGCATTCCAGGCATGAATATCTAGGCCCAGATCCGCGAGTTGCTGGATACTGGTTTGATGATGATGACGAGATCCATGTAAAGTGGTGGGATGGATTTTTGAAGGATCAGTGGATCGATAAAGAGAAATGGCGTGTCGAGGCAGTTTGGGACGGTGAAATATGGGCGGAAAAGTTACAGTGAATACAACAAGCTCATTGTTTTTGACTACCAATCACTCATCTTGCGTCAACAGATACAGATAGACTAAAAGAAGAATATTCTATCATGAATAGTAGTATTGAAAAAAGCTCTTTTATATATTTATAACGCAAAATCCCTTGTGGGCTTATAGCGCAGTGGTAGCGCGCACGCTTTGCATTATATAATACTTGCTGTGTGAGGTCCGGGGTTCAATCCCCCGTGAGTCCATTATTTTGTTTCCCTCATACCTTTCTATGATCAGACAGGGTTGCGCACGAAAACCTCCAGGGCTAACAGTTTTCTACCGACCCCTTCCTTTTGGGGGGGGGGTTGATACAGTAGTTTGCCGTTAGTTATCTGTCATGTGCATTATCACATGACTGACGCGCTGTAATTGTAGATTTTTTCCAGAATCTGTCCCCGTGTTTTGACACATCTTGTTGATTAACGCGCAACATACTGCCCATGATGAAAAAACAGTAATTACCCTCGGTGTATCAGAACCTCGTGTGCTACCAGGTGAGCGGAAGCAGAGGATATGAGCATTGGTCCGACGATCGTGGGATTCCGAGTTCCACCGATCATTTTACAAAAGTTGGGTTACGTCTGTGGGGCAAGATCCATCATTCGGACGACGTAGGAGAGACCTAAGGAGATGAAGATCTCCATTGTCTTCTCCCACCATCTCGGATGCGTCCATGCATGTGAGAGGAGAAGAGAGACATAAATTATTGTACGTACTTAAGCCGTTGATTCAAGTTTTCGGTCCACCGATCGGTTTCATGGTTTGTTTGTAATTCGAAGAGTTTTAAGCTAGGCCATATGCTGAGAGACCGGAGAAGATTTTTCCAGAAATTTGTGTGCATATCAACGGGACTCCTAGGGGACTCCTGCACTGTTGATTCCTGGAAAACAGCTGCATTATCTCCACGTAGAAGTCAACGCCGCCCATGAGTGCTACAATTACCCGAATGATGGATAAATGATCTACAAGTTGATACCAAGGAATAGGAATGTCTTATCGAGAACATCGCCTTCTCCAAATTTTCGATATCGATTTCTTCGTAGCGCCTTAGGAGAAGAAGCAGCCTTCTCAAGTATGATAAGCGTCTGGTCGCACCGGGATTCCCACTTCTGCGCTTGCTGACCGTCCGGCCGGCTCCTCATGATAGAATCTTAGTAGGGTCGAGATCGGACGGTGAGGATGCAAATTTTGCAAAATGAATGTGGGCAAAACGAATCGATCATTTATTGGCCAAAGAACGATTCAAATTACAACCACTGGCTGTGTATGCTCGGATCGCATCGAGCGTAACTGCATCATTTCAATATCGGACACGGGTATGGGAAACATATCCTTGGTCACCAAGTAGATCCACGGCCTTATCCGGACCTTCTTTAGGGGAACCAGTAGCTTTGGACTCGATAACCTCTTCGTTCGCTCTGCGAACGTTGAGGATGATCCTGTTAGACATGACACATGAAAACGTGACGGAAAATCCTATGGGAATTTCAAGAAGGTCAGCCTGTGGAAGTGGTCAGATGATACCTTATCATATCTCGATCTCGAGTTCTTACTGGTGCAGTAGTCCAGACTAGTAAATTGGTGAGGTATGTTGCGAACATGCTGTAGAGTTGATCAGACAGAGGAAGAAAGGAAGGAGTGGCGTGCTTACACGACAAAATAGAATACTGAATCTCGGATGAGGATACTAACGAGATGCCGTCCAGAGCTGAAGAGAGGTCTATCGGAGCTGAACATTTGGTATCCCCGAAACAGCGCTAGTCCACACAACATGGACTCAAATACGATTATCGGAATCCAGAAAGCATAGAAGTAATCAGGTATACCGCTCAGGGCACAGATAGAGATACCTGGAAGGGCGTATGACACCGCTACGAGCCTGTTTACAGTCATTCGGATTGAAGGATGATCAAGACGTACTGCTTATGTTAGACAGAACTAGGCCCATGATAACCGCTGCGCTAGCTGAACTTATAACAAAGCTCGTGACCATGAGGGCCAGCACCTTTTTGTTGAGGAGATACAATGCGTAAAGCCGCATCTGTAGAATCACTTGTGTTGCCATATATAAGAGTGTGTTGGCAAAAACGGAAAGCAGATGGACCTTCCGCTATCATGCACGCAATTAGGCCTGTCCATCCTTGCCACCGGGAGAAACGGTGACCTTCAGCGGGATTAGATGTAGCCGAAGACTTCGTGACAAGGATAACATACAACTATGTAAAAAGGTCGCATCCTACAGTCGGTCTACATGAAATCCCGAAAACTTACAACTAACAAAAAACTAGTCAGAGACTCATCGAAGGTGTTAAAAGGCCAACCCTTACCGAATCAGATAGCGACATCGTGAAAAGACCTATGAGAGAATTACGTCTACATAAGAAAGTTGTGATCTGTTCGGCGGACCACAAACCATAGTAATTGAAGCTGAGAGAAAAAGTCATTAGGGCGGGGATCAAATCCTGAAAGGCAAACACACATGACAGATAAAAATGTGTAATATCGATTCTGAAGTAACGACAAATCATTACATCGGTCGAGAGGCAGCGCAGCCTTAGATAAAGACTTACAATTATGAATAAGAGTTTGCCTATTGACCAGTGGCCTCTCTATATGGATGGTCATCAACACCCGCATTTAGGCCTAGGTAGCACGTACCCAAACCAATTCTACCTAGTAAGATTAGATGAAGTGGGTACTTGGAATGATTAGATGAAAGCTTACCTCGTCATCAATTGTAATCACTGTATAGAGAACAGGTCCAGTTCGTACATGAGAATAGTCCGGAGTGGTACTCACGATGGTCGAACAACACTATCACACCCGAGGCCACTGAAAATGAAATGAATGACCACACCTCCACCGAATGAAATAGGCAACCCACAAGCGGCATACCGCATTGACTGGACGTCCTGTAGTCCATTAGCGATGAGCTCATTCAACGACATGGAATAGCAGATCAGCCCGATCCCACAAGGGCAGCAAAAACAATAAGCTACTTTCGGACGTCTTTTTGGAGCATTACCATCTCCGTTGAACCTCCACTTCCAAAGGCGCCTGCCGATATCACGACACCAGTTGGTCAAATGTATCCGAGAAATGGTCTCCGATGGTTTATCGAACTGATCGGCATATGTCCTATCCCCGATTACCTCTCCTGAGATGATAATAGACAGCGAACTCGTAAGTAAATGAATGATGCATGCTAACAATAAACGGAGCACAAGATGACTTGAACAACCGGAGGACGAACACGGTAATCATGATATAAAAGGCCTATAATATCGGACAAATGAGTATCGAGAGATTCCCAGCCCACCGAGTTGGATTATGCGCAGTGGGCTCTAGAGCTGGGCAAAAGTCGATCCATGTAATCGTAGTAATGTTGTGGACAGGCTGACACTCAATGTCCAACTCGGCAAGGCGATCTTATTCGACCCGCTTCGATGCCGACGGGTTCGCTGGAGATCTTGAGCAAATCCCTGAAAGTGTTGCTTGGTGTGAAAGCACTAATACCTCTCTAAAATGATCAGTACTTCATCAGAAAAGGGCCTGAGACGGCTGGTATGGGCGCGTTCATTCTGTGATAATAATATGGTGAGAAGCCAGATGGAAAAGAAGTCATTGGACTCACACATCGGTGCCTTGTGATATGTCGAACAGATGCATGGAAGGTGGTTCGGCGAGACTTGAAATACAACGGACAGGGATAACCTGGGAGCCGAATGGCACCAACGTAACATTGAACTGGGCGGCATGACCGCTGTCGCCCAATGAAGCCGCCCATTCAAACATCAGTGATCCAATGGAAGGCAAATGATATGTGCAAACACAAGACGGACGACATATCCCGGAAGGAACCTCTCGCAATTGCCATTGTTGCCATTCGTTGGCAGCCATATAGTTGGTATGGCCCATGGCTAGTTGGGCCAGAGTCGCCGCCGTTCTTTACTTGCTCCTGAGGCCTACGCCAATGGCTCCCTACGCTGTTTCTAGCCCAGAGAATCGACCGTTTAAAGCGTGTGGCGTTGCTTTTTACTTGGTTCCAATACAACGCGTCAATGTCGGCGTCTTTTGCATTCGAGACGCCGACCAAGACATTGAACCATGCGGCCGTCTACTGTGGTACAGATTTTCGTTTGTTCTCGGGGTTGGCGATGACGGTCCAGGCGCGGTAGTTGTGCAGAATAATCGCAAGGCTATTCATGTTCCTGATGTTTTGTGTAGACTGTGCCTGTCCTCCCTTCAGGCCTCAGGTACTGGCACCGGGACCTTCAGCAAAGATCGTGGTATATTGTGTCTTTCTACTGTCCTCTTCAATAGTGGGGGATAGGAAGGTCGCGACTGACGATACAATTCTAGTATTTTATCTGCGTTCAAGCTGGAAACAGGAACGGTCTGCATTCATGTCCACCCAGTTATGAACATCGCGATATTGAAAGCGGTGATGATCATGCGTCATGACAGACAGATCAGATCGCTAGTGATCAGAACAGGGCAAGACTCGAAGCCGATGGAAATTGTCTCTGCCGTAACATATTTACCTTCCCGACTCCCTTTACCATTTAACACGCCCCGGCTCACTACCCTTCAAAGGTTCCCAAAGATTCCCATGTTTTCCCTCGACCAAAGACCCACCAATGTTGATGATTGATTCAGCCAGCCTCCGATTGGAATACGAAGATTTGTGCGTCATTCAATAATCATTTCCGTTTCCACTTGACGCGCAACCCGGTGTAGGAATGTCAACTATTACTTTTCCCTTGTGGCTTTATGTCAGGCTGACATTTTCTGTCATACCTGGTACTAACCATTTCTTTCAGCGATACTGTACTACGACTATGCTCTCACCTTTGGCATGGAAGTATCACGTTTTTGGGTACACGGGGCGTTCTCCTGGGCGGCTTTCTTTTTCTATCTGAACCGCTATCTCGGGATATTCGGGCATGTGCCTGTCGTTGTGGAATATTTTTGGACAGGATATCCTCCTAATAAAGTTCAGGTGAGCCCTGCACCGCTCGAGTTGTGTTTGACCTATGTTGAGCTTAAGCTCCGAAGATGTCAGTGGTCTGCTCGTGATGATTCCAGATGCTCAGTGACACGCCTTTAGGTGTCTAAAACTTCAGACGTATCACCAATACTTCGTTATTATTGTTCAGATCGTGGTCGCAGGTGTGCAGAGCCCGCCTTAACCATCATGTTATGTCGATCTTCTCTTCCAGTAATGTTGATCATGCGCACATATGCACTATACGACCGAAGCCGCAAAATTCTCGTCATTCAAATTTGTGTTACCCTTACGGCTATTGGTTTAGGCGCTGTGAGTACTTGTCATTGTTATTGAACCACTTGTCAAGTTCTGTCAGTACGCAGTCGCGTCCGGTAAAAAATCCAGTCCTGATGAGACTCCCGCCGATATCACTCCGTTCATTGGCTGTTCTACATCGCTGACTCGTGACTCGTACGTACGCCGCTCATGCTTCATGATTTTGTTCAACTACTTTTGGTCATAGCGCCATGCGTTCGTGCCCATCTCCATCTCTCTGTCTGCCCAAGATAATGATATCCATCACATCAGGCCTGGGAACCGCCTGGTGTGGCATGCTAGTGTTCGACATCATGGTGTTCACCCTCACCCTTCACAAGGCACTGAAGCTTCAGCAAACTGGCGGGGTTAGTTTGCTCACTCTTCTGCTGAGAGATGGTTAGTGCCTTCGTTCTTATTAGTCCAATAGTCACGCTGAGAAATATGTGCAGGCTCGGTTTATTTTGGGCAAGTCGTGGAGCCTCAGGTAGCTGTCATATCTTGATAATCATCGCAACAGGGTCATTATTGCCTCCAATCTTGCCAATATATTGACCTTCTTCGTGAGTCTGGTAGTCCCATGACGGTCATACTAAGAACCAAGCTAACCATTTCTCACCGGCAGCTGGGAGACGTTTGTTCCTGTTTGCAGTCCAATCTATATATTCCTTAATCTATTTTTCGCTCAGGCCCTCATTCGAGGAGTAGTTACGACATTCACGAACGTGTACGTACTACCGATGAATCTGTACCCAATGACTGATAGTACCTCACTTGCAGAATTTCAAGTACGATGCTCTCACGACTTATGCTAAATATCAGGGATCCAAAACTTTTCCGTACTTCGCTGAGTACGACAGTGACGGAATACCCTATGATATCCACCTTCGTTGACCCACCTACGAGGCTTGGACTCACAGCACCTGTCCGTATGGACCCTGAAAGCAACGGTGGACAATCCGGTGTGTACACAGAATTAGCTTTGACTGCGCAACAAGAGTATTATCAATAGTGGCAGGAGACGATCTAGAATTACTCGAGATTCGCGCAAGCCATCGTGATACTGTCGACATCGTTAGTTAGCGGAGTTTCATGCAAAGTATCGCAACGCTGCGTCCACCTGTCATCGCACCACCTTGAACTCCTGGGCGCTGACAGAGGTGCTTCCAGGCCAGGTGTAAAGGAGAGTGAGTAGTTTTGATTGAATAAAACAGGAAAATCTGGGTAGGATTATACATGTGTAACCTGGTCTCAAGCTTATGATCCCAAAAGGATTCTTCATGACACATTACAATTGATGCAGTCTGTAATTATATCTCTGTAGATGTACAGGACTCTTGGAAATAGATGCTACATTCATTATAGAAAGCTTGCAATAGATGAAGGTGAATGGATCCAATCCCTACCATTAGTCGCTACAGAGTCCCAATCAAATTACTAGCCCGTCCATTTTCACTGGTAACTCATCATGATGATCGTCTTCCGAATGCTCCCACAAAAACCTGCCTGTTTGTGACTGCTGGGTCACTGTAAGCCACGCCTCGAGTCTCCTTCCTAGCTCGCCACCTCGGCCGCCGCATATGTCTCCCGTTTTATTAAGCATCTGTTCTTTCTCCAACTCCTTCTCTAAAGGCAGCGGTAACTTCAGCGAAGGTTTTCTCCTCCCTGCAGCGCCGGCACTATTGGACTCAGGCTCGGGAGTAACTGCAGGGTCATTTAACCAATCTTCCTCGGATTCTTCAGGACCTAAAATGCTGTCCACTAAGCCCTCTTCCCAGCCGTCCCATTCAGTGAAACGGTGAGCCATGCGCAAGCGCGTGCCAGCGGCTTCGTAGTATAGCCAGTCGTTTGCGAGACACGCGTTTTGGTCCCTGTTCTTGGAGGCCATCTCCACAACAATCTCGCGAAAAAGCTTGGCGGTGAAAGGACTGGCCTGAAGGAAAGCCGGAAGATGTGCGCAAGCCCAGAGCGGTCGAGTGGTAGTTGACTCCCAATCAATTATACATGTCTAAAAGATATGATGCTAAGAGAGAGAGAGAAAAAAAAAATAAGAATGCGAGGCGCTCACTATCTTTGTTGGGTCTTCAATATCCACAAACACGTTTTCCAGACTTAGGTCGTGACAGTCAAGTCCAAACATCTCCGCTTCCGGAGAAGGCCCTTCCTTCTTTACTTTGTTGGCCAACTTCTCCATCAGCTTCAGCCACCTGTTGGTCTCTGCCTGAACACGCTCGATCCGTTGTTCAAGATGGGCGATCAAGAATGTACTTCTCTGCATCCTCCGATAATCGCGATACATTGCATCACCAGGGCCGTCCCACTCTGCCTCACTCTCCTCCAAATCCCACTCGTCACTGTCGTCACTCTGGTCTCCTGGAAGGGCCTGTAGTTGATGGTGGCGCGACGATATGATTTCATCGGGGTCAAGATGGAGTCTGTGGGGTGCGGATTTGCCTTCGTTTTCGCGTATGACGCCATTCACTTCCCTATCTGTGCAAGACTGAAAATAGGATTCGGATGTCGTCCAAGGACCGCGATTAATTTCGTCAGGATGGGCCAAGTCGCCTCGGTGGGATCCGAAGAATGGCCATGAAATGATGGGACCGACGTGGTACTCTTTCTTGGCATGGAAATTGGGGGTGGCGGTAGTGGGGGACGCGATAGTGGACATCGCTAGTGTTGATGAGAACGGAAAGGCGGAGTAATAGGTTTGTACCGCCTTGGGTGTCGCCGCATTCGAAAGGGCAGGAGTTGAAGGAGGACTCGGACCGAAATAGAGCGATCCTAATTGGGGAAAGCGGTGAGCGAAGAGTGGTATGACCATCTTAGCGATGTTTCTAAGAAGATTGACGAGATCATTATAGCCCAGTGAATGGTAAACTTCGGCAAGGGGCCTTCCCGGTGCCTGGAAATATGGAGTCGGTGGTTGGGATACACGCGGTTCTGTGGGCAAAAATGCACACCTTTGACATCAGAATGTACTCTCCACCGAGCCGGTTATACGGATTAGAGTCATAGTGGTAAACAAACGGGACCGGAACATTCGTGTTTTGCTGCAAGTATTGCATTGTCGCGACTTCCGACTCGGTCTTCAGTCGAGGCATGAATCTACGAGCTACCCTGGCGACGACTTGTCTACCATCGACGAGAGTAACGAGATAAGCCTACAAGCAACGTGAGAATTGGCGAAAATGAAACGGCGGGAAAGAGTCCTAGCCTTGTGGAAAGTTCCTGGACGTAAAGATAAGCGACCTGTTAACTATAATAAGACACGGCCACATACCTGCACTCAGAAACATGATTCGAGCGGGGTTAGTAGCAAACTTTTCGCGGACGACGTCTTTGAGAACGGATCTGTCAACGAGAAATGGCAATGCGCCATGAAGAGCAGCATCTGCCTGTTTCTCTCGTCGCCGGTCTGAATGCTCCACGTCCCAATTCCACTCAAGCGTTTCTTCAGGGGCCATCGTCGTCGCAGGCAGAGAGTGGAGAGCGTCAGGTCGGCTGCGCATTTTGTCATTGCAACTCATGTCAGGATCTCGAAGGGCCGTTGTCGGATCCTGGGTATCGAAACGCGGGGATGAGTGTTGGCGAACGAGATCAGAAGTGAGCCAGTAGAAAGGAAAAGACGGGGTTCGGTATGGGCGCGAAAACGAGCAAATGCTGGGTAAAGAGATTGGGTAGGTATAAAAGGGAGGTTAAGGTTGGTAACGTACTGGATAGATTGATTGAATTCATGCTCGGCAAGAAAGTGTTTGTCATTGCTTTCTGGCGCCTTCCCGATTTGGTGATCGTGCATTGTCAGTGTCATCGCCATTTGACTTGACTGCTGACCGATCCCGCAACGCTGCAGAGTGTATCCCGCCAGCTGTGGGGAAGGCGAACCGACCTGAATGCGGGGAGAGATCCTTAATTTTATGTGGCAAAGATGCCTGATCAATCACCGCTCAATTTCCAGCGTCTAGATGCGCCCGGATCCGCAACCGTCGTGCTTCGCTTTATCTACGCGACTCGAACGGCACGGCGTCTACAAAGTTATCCCGTCTGCATCCCTACGTCTTCTTTCGTCCCCGCGATATGCGATATGAGTGCGCGAAACTTTCTGGCAAGTATCGTGTCGTATTGTTTCTATCAAAGCCTTCTGCTGGGCTAGACCGTGATGAAGATTGACATGTTCTTCCGATAAAACAGGGACGGAACTCCGCCATCACCAATATCCTAGAAGGGCAACAGTGCTTGCACCACCAGTACAACAGGCGCCAAGCATACAAAGCATGAATCCTTCAAGAACCTACTAGCGCCAAGTCTCCTGGCCTTGCCAACGCGTGAAGGCAACGCGGTACTGTCGTAGAACAACTTCGGGTGCCACTAGACCTGTCGTTAATTTTCTCGGGTCATGTCGTAAAATCATGGAACATTTGAGTTTTGCGGGGCTCCGCGGTGAAAGTAACGCGGGGTATAGGGGTATGATAATTAAATAATATTACTGCGGCAATCCTATTGAAGGAACGCTGGCGAACTCTTCGTTGGCAAAGAGTTGGGAATAATGTTTCTGAAGCACAGACATCCAACTCACCGTATTTGCTTGGCAGCTGTCAATGACATGTTCACTTACGCCAGCCTTCGGGAACGTGCGCCTTGAGTCCGAAGTAAAAGACGCAGAATGCACCCCAAATGATATGAATGTTGCCATAGCTCTTAATAAGAGCGCTTGAACGATAAGGGGACAATGGAAGGTGCACTGGAAGCTTATTCACGGCCCGAGACGCGAAAGAGATAAGGAAAGAGAAAATTGTGACACATCCATCAATACGGCCGCATGCAAATTCTAGTCGGAGACTCTAACAAGTTGTTTAAGTATACGAGCAATGGGGGATCCCACCCATTAGGGCTCTCCCTGGTAAATCAATGAGAGACTATCGACTATCGCGTTCTTGGCAAGCAGCCGAGCGGGTGGTGAGACGATGAGTCAACAGGAGTGAGCGCACCAGAGAAACGGATCTCGACAACTTGTTGCTTATTTTCTCCTATCATTAATAACCATGAAACGCAATATGTAGGCTCATTCAGACTTACGGAAAGCTCCCCAGCACCTCATCAAATAGAATACTTTACGTGTTAAGCAAGTTGTATACTTTGCCATCTTCCTTCAAGAGTATCTCAATCAGCTTCATCCCTTCCATGACCTTCTCTTCCTCAAATCTCTTTCCCACTACTTGAACACCGACGGGTAGCCCATCCATCTCGACAGAATCGTAGTCCTGATAAGCACCAGCTTCAACAGCGTTCCGCGCTTTGAATCCTTTCAGCACATCTAATTTCGCATTGACATGGGTCACCGGAAGAACACCCGCGCTGTAATCCAGCTGCATCGATCGATCAGACGCGTCCAATTCCAGAGGAGATCGAGTGACACCCACCAAATTGAATAAAAACGTATAACCGCAAGACTTGAATCCCTCTTTCATGCCCCCGTGCGGGACAGCCGGGAGTGCATTCGGAACAGTCAACAGAAAATCCAAATCATACTCGTTCCACATATCAAACCATTGCCGGCGATAAGCCTCACGTTGTGCAACCAAAGGCCAGTACTCTGTAATATTCTTCTCGTAGCATCCCTCCACTAGCCCCGCATATACCTCATCACCACGTAGGTAACGGAGATACCACACATACAACCGCCGTATCCAGTGAGGTAGAGCAAACATGATCCTAGCTTGTCTGACGCCTGGATCATTGGTTTCACCCAGCTGGAACGGTTGCATGACCGTCTTGCCTAAGATTCATGTAAGAATTCATTCAGTAAACGAACACTAGAACAGACCTCCGTCAGCAAGGAGAAGTTGAGAGGCAATCTTCAATCCTTCGTACGGGCTTGGAGCGGGCCTTGGACACATTATATGAGCTCCAGATGGAAGAAAAGGCGGCTATACTCACACCATAAATACTTCATGTCCGTGATTCTGGAGCGTCTCCACAACAGAGTGTAACGCTCGCTTACACGCGGGAGAAGGCAACACAACACCTTGATAACGGTAGAACCATGATAAGAAAAAGATAAAGTAAAAGTAAAAATACAGACCGTCGTCCCACATCACTCCCCACTTCAAGTTCTTCTTGCTGAGATCGACGTCTCTCCACGGGAGGTTCATGCACTGGAAAAATCTTCCATAACGAGTTCAGATCATCGAGCCCAGCACTCACAGTATAGTCATAGTCCCAAGGCTTCTGGCTAACAACAGCTTTCCAGAAGGTTTCGAGGTCTGCAAGAGTGCGCGCCATGGGAGAGCATACTGCTGCTACGCCCTCTTGGCCGGGTATGCTCGTGGCCCCTCCCACCTTCGGGAATCGAGTAGTCGAAGATCGGATGGTGTAGACGCCAGAATAATGGGAAGGAGTGCGTACAGAACCTGCGACGTCTGTTCCGATTCCTGAGAAGCAAATCAGTGATCAACTGTGAACATGATGACTATTCTTACCTATTCGCGACCCGCCATATGCAAGTAGAGCTGCCTCGCCACCAGATGATCCACCAGGAGAATAAGCAGGGTTATGTGGGTTAGTCGTGCGACCAAACAGATCCGATGACGATTCGAATGAGAGTAGGGTGATGGGGATCGTTGTCTTGACGAATGGAACGGCACCCGCGTCTCGGAGAAGCCGAATGAGTGGGGCATCTTCCTTAATGGGATGCCCAACCCATGCAGAGTAACCGATAGTCGAATCCCATCCTTTGACGCCTACCAACTTGAGAAGTAGTAGTTCAGTACCTGGTAACTGAAACCTAGGAGGTGCTCACATCTTTCAGGCTGACCAGAACTCCGGCTAGCGGTCCTTTTCTGTTACATTGCTTCGCCCAAGTTGCCGCCGAAGCAATCATGATCTCAGAGAGACAATTGGTGGTAGCATGAGCTTTTAGCGCTTGCTTGCTGTATGCCACCAGGATATCGGACTGATGTCGTCTTATCTTTCAGTATGGAGCTGGGAAGGAGGAAGGTGAACGCACCGGGTCGCATGCTCCACTTTGCACACTCGCAATCAAATCCGCTATCGGTCGGCGGAGTATCTCGACATCGTATTTGCTCAAAGGCTCATGATAAATGGGGTCCAAGTCTTTGATTCGCTTCTTGCGTTCCTCTTGTTTTACACGACTGAGAAAAGTTAGCTTTGAAGTGGATAAGGAAAATATGCCTCACCATGCTTTCCAGTGACTGAAAAACAACGCCATTGTCCAGAAACAAGAATCTCAGAGATAGAGGATTCCACGCGACGTCGCTATCGGTTCACATGCCTGATAAGTAGCCGCTTCTATTGGTGATATCGGTTCAGATTGTCTCATAAAAAGTGATGCTAGCCACTAGCGAGATACGGGTAGGCAGGCATTCATCTGGTACCCAAGGCTACGAAGAAAAGAAAAACGAAGCAGCAGGATTCAAACGAAATACCCGGGCCGGTGGGCCGAAAGATGCTCATCTAGTTCTGTACATTTCAAAATTGGAAAGTGAATGCATAGTAAAACGTCCGAAAAGCCAAAGCAAACAAGGGGGATTAAGATTCAGTAAATCTCCACTCAGTCTAGATAGACTTGACCTGACCCGGATTTGAAGGGAATATTTAGGTGATTACAAAGTATAAACGACACCTCTGACAATGCCTGATCCTTACACTATTTCCCCATCGTTCTGCAGCAGGCTGCTTCTCGAACCACAGAAATAACGTCAGCATGTCACCGAACAATACTGGTCGAGAAATCTGCAGTGCAAA